>NC_092090.1:29229701-29858451 GCF_045679555.1 Salvelinus alpinus
ACTGCTCTTAAATGCAAGTAAAACTAAATGCATGCTCTTCAACCGATAACTGCCCGCTCGTCTAGCATCACTACTCTGGATGGTTCTGACTTAGAATATGTGGACAATTACAAATACCTAGGTGTCTGGTTAGACTGTAAACTCTCCTTCCAGACTCACATCAAGCATCTCCAATCCAAATCTAGAATCGGCTTCCTATTTCGCAACAAAGCATCCTTCACTCATGCTGCCAAACATACCCTCGTAAAACTGACTATCCTACCGTTCCTAGACTTCGGCGATGTCATTTACAAAATATCCTCCAACACTCTACTCAGCAAATTGGACGTAGTCTATCACAGTGCCATCCGTTTTGTCACCAAAGCCCCATATACTAACCACCACTGTGACCTGTATGCTCTCGTTGGCTGGCCCTCGCTTCATATTCGTCGCCAAACACACTGGCTCCAGGTCATCTATAAGTCGTTGCTGGGTAAAGCCCCGCCGTATCTCAGCTCACTGGTCACCATAGCAGCACCCACCCGTAGCACGCGCTCCAGCAGGTATATTTCACTGGACACACCCAAAGCCAATTCCTCCTTTGGGCGCCTTTCCTTCCAGTTCTCTGCTGCTAATGACTGGAACGAATTGCAAAAATCACTGAAGCTGGAGACTCGTATCTCCCTCACTAACTTTAAGCATCAGCTGTCAGAGCAGCTTACAGTTCATAGCACTAAATATCCCACCCAACTACCTCATCCCCATATTGTTATTTATTTAGCTCCTTTGCACCCCAGTATTTCTACTTGCACATTCATCTTCTGCACATCTATCGCTCGTGTTTAATTGCTAAATTGTAATTATTTCACCACTATGGCCTATTTATTGTCCTATACGCTATTTACAGAGGGGCTATGTACAGGCCACTATGGCTTATTTATTGCCTTACCTCCCTAATCTTACTTAATTTGCACACACTGTATATAGACTTTTCTATTGTGTTATTGACTGTACATTTGTTTATTCCATGTGTAACTGTTGTTTGTGTCGCACTGCTTTGCTTCATCTTGGCCAGGTCGCAGTTGTAAATGAGAACTTGTTCTCAACTGGCCTACCAGGTTAAATAAAGCTACGCTGGTTTGTCCTACACGCTGTTCAGACCATAAAGCATGTGGGACTATTCTCTAGGCATTAACTGAGGCTCCTACGTCTAACCGGTGGTGTTGTAGCAGCAGTGTTGTAAATAACATCTTCACAGGAGTCATGGTTGTATGTTATCAGTTAGAGGCAATGACAGTAAAAAAGCAGCGTGTGTGTGTGTGACAAGGTGCGTCCAAAATGGCACCATATTCCCTGGAGGCTCTGGTCATAAGTAGTGCACTATATAGGGAATAGGGTGGGACGCAGCCACTATCCTCATATAACCTGGTGTATTCCTGAAGCAATGCTCTACGCACAGCTCTGTATGTCTGATATCGTTATCGGGACACACATCCCTCAATCATTTCCTGATAGGAGTCAAAGAGAGACGAGCGTCACAGAGGGAGCGATGTGAGAGTTATGTACTGTTGTGTGCCAAAGATTAAAATAATTTGGGTTGATAAGCAAATGTGAATATGGGGGATGCAAGGGGGTTGTAATCATGCCATGCGGCTGCTGGCAGATGAAAAGCAGAAGCACTAATGTCAGTCAGGAAATATGACACGTCTGAAAGGGGCACGGCACATTAGAATGTGTGTGTAAGTAGGCTGCGTGCGTGCATTAGTGATGCATGGGTTGACTCATAACCTGCAGTCCCTGTGGTTGTATCTGCAGGCGCGTTTAGGGTAATGACATATTGTGCGGATGAGGGGCGGGTGGGTTGAATAAAGAGAAAACAATACCTTCAAAAACAAAAAGTATAATTCTTGTGCAATTTATATCAACAGGCTACACTGGTTCTCTTTCATTATTTTAGGCTGTCAGCCTGAGCTTTAGGGCCCAACTGTACGTGCGTCAAATCGCCTACACGCCAATCACAAAATGCTTTAGGGAACAGGCAGAGAAGGTTGGGAGTTTAATTCAGTAAGAGAAAAGCTGCGAAATGGAAAGCTGAAAATAAAGAGAAGCGAGGGACAGAAAAGTAATGTTTGGGAAAGCATTGGTGACATGGTAAGAGGATGATAGCAGTGTTCTGTGTGATGGCTCTGTACAAATTTGACAGTCACAAGACTGGGGACATCAAATAGGCCTATGGCACATCAAGGGAACTGTAGCCTATTGTTCAGATGGGTTAAATGGAAAATGAAATCTGGACACTATAACATCTCATAGCCTTAATATTAACACCTGCAGAATTAAGCATTTCTTGCAGTAAAATGATAGACCAAATGTAGGCAACATTTTTACTCAGGAACAGGAGTGGAGAAATATGATTTCTTTCTTCCATCTAGAGAATGCAAATGCACAGTTAGATGGCACCTCTACATGCGGTATATTTGTTGGAATCATAAAAGCTGATAGTATTTCAACCACATAAGATTTCAGTTCTGCTTGGGTGCATATTTTATCAGAAACATGTTGGGTCGTTTTCATAGCTTTCTATTTCCTTACAACGGGTCAAACTTTGCACATAAAATCTTCTGTTTTGAGTTTAAAATAAAAAAATCCCCCCACCCGGTCCCTAAACGTCTTCGCTCCGCAAAAGAAGCAGGGATGACAGAACTTTACCGATGTCAACTAGATTGAAGAATTCATTCTATCGAATGAATTTATGACAATATTATGGTGAGCAAGGATATATTTAGTCTTCTAGGGCAGTGATTCTCAACTGGTGGGTGGTTATAAGTGTCCCCAAATAAAACATCTAAAAATCTAATAGCTTATAACATTTATGGAAAAAATAAATAAAAAAATACTCCAGTCTAAATGTAAACGACCATGTAGAAAGTGTGTAGAAATAATAATGAATTTACATTTTTTATAATTTAATCTCAGATGTTACTCTTCAATCACAGTATTTTCAAAATAGAGCTATTAGCAGAACTATTGTGGTCTCAAACCTGTGAGTTTATTAACCATCATCAAGAATATGCGCAAAATGTTATTGGGTCTCTGATTTTCACCTATAGTCAGATGGGTTATTAGCAATTGCGAGCAGGGGTGAAAAAAACAGTTGACTTTCGCACTACTTGCATGTGCAGGTGTGTGTTCCTCTCACCTGGATCCCAGACATGGTAAAGGGGGTGGGGGAGGGAGGGGCAGCGGGTGAGGTGTCCTCAGGCAGGTGTCACTGATCAGCTGGTACCATCAGAGCTGCAGGACAACAGAAGAGAAGATAGTCTATCACCACAATGGAACAGAATGTATGCTCAGCCTGGTAGACAACCAAATGTGGTCTGGTCAGTAAGCAAAAGAGAACCAGATTCAAAATGTTACTCTGCTTAGTTCTGTTAAACAGCTTCAATCTGCAGTTTACTGTATGTCAACTCAGTCGCTGTGAATAAGCTTCACATGCAGAGGAAAAATAGCCTACTGTCACTACCTTGTTTTTCAACCAAGGTGCATGAACACTGGCACAACCTCATCTACTGCAACAGAATATGCTTAATGTGCTGTTATAGACTGCAATAATAGCCTATGTACTAGAATTAGTGAAATATAGGCTTTGCAGACTTTGCAGATAAGCATAGCTAAGCGCTAATAATTGTGCCTCTCCACGGTGACCTTCTGAGCGAGGTGAATGCATGAGATGTGATCCTCCCAAAGGAAATGAAGCCTCCCTCTGCTTGTTGTCCACTGCTCTGATCGCTAAAGCTAAACCCACCACTTTCTCAGCTCATCTGTGTCAGGCAAAGCTCTGTGCTGTGAGAGCTGAATGATCTGTATTGGCTGGAGGTAGCCTACCCTACAGTGTTTCTACCTACAGTAGACAGGCATTTCTGAGAGAGCAGTATGTAGGCTAGGCTACAGTATGCAGGGCTGTAAGAGAGCAGTATGGTCTGTATCAGCTGCATCTAGGCTACAGTAGTGAGCAGTATCAGCTGCATCTAGGCTACAGTAGTGAGCAGTATGATCTGTTTTGGCTGGATCTAGGATATAGTATGCAGGCAGAACACAGCCGATGCCGGGCCTGAAGCGTGTCTCTGTGCTCTGTCCCTGAGGATGAGAAAGAGGAGAGGCCAGAGAAAAGAGGAGGCACACAACAAGGCCATACGGTTCATGCTGCATCAGACAAAGGCACACACAGCATGGTCAATTCACCACAGGAGGGCCAGTACAGTAGCTCACAACCTCATCCACTGCCTCCCTCAACCTCATCCACTGCCTCCCTCAACCTCATCCACTGCCTCCCTCAACCTCATCCACTGCCTCCCTCAACCTCATCCACTGCCTCCCTCAACCTCATCCACTGCCTCCCTCAACCTCATCCACTGCCTCCCTCAACCTCATCCACTGCCTCCCTCAACCTCATCCACTGCCTCCCTCAACCTCATCCACTGCCTCCCTCAACCTCATCCACTGCCTCCCTCAACCTCATCCACTGCCTCTCACTTCAGACCAGCCGAGAACAGAAAGTGAGGGGGAATTGGAAGTGGCCGACTCGTATTTTCCGATGGCTTGGTGTGGTGGTGGGGGGGGTCGGAACTCCATAAATGTACTGTAGAGTTCTAGAACCATTCAATTATGCATGTCTCATCCATACAGCCACTACGATGTATCAATGGCTCACAGCACAGCAGAGCACTGCTAGTCCTATATCCTGTGTTAAAACAGGAAGTTGGCTAATTGCAGACTGCTGCAGATCTGTATGCAAACTGACAGAGCCAAATATAGCAGCTCTGGTCTACCCAGAGGCCACCCACTTTTCTATTTGCCATTCTTAGTGTCAGTCAGTGCAAAGGGAAAGCATCACGCCAAAACCTGTTGTTTCTAAAAATAAATAAGCATCTCTAATCTAGCCTACTTCCATCGTCCTCTAAGAGGGACTGAATATCCTCCTTACTTCAGTGTCAGTCAGCGTATGTGAGTGAAACAGCCATATCATCCATGGCTGCTATAGTGCTGGTGAAAGGAGATGATTCAACACAGAGCCGGTGAGGAAACACAGGCAAGGTTTCTGAACCAAGGTAGGAAGGAGGATTACGTCTGAGAAATGAGCTCAACTCCAGCAGCAGTGCTGACGTACTGAGGTCAAAGACAGATGCTTAGCACCCACTCAGAAAGTCTAGTTCACTGAGGTGCCTACACACACACACAGCCATGTGAGTGATACTCTATACCTCCGAGCGCAATTTTCTCCTTTCCCACTCACTCATCCCTCCATTATTTCAGCTCTCGCAGGCTCCCTGCTGATATCGCTACCATGGAAACCCACAGTGATGTAACACACACTATACAACCATGATAACTACCTCTTCATATAGCAGAACACTCCTTTCTCTGCTGAGTTCAATGAGTCATTAGGTGCTCCATTTAGGCTACGTTCACACTAGGTCTACATCAATCCATTCACACTAGGTCTACATCAAGCCATTCACACTAGGTCTACATCAAGCCATTCACACTAGGTCTACATCAAGCCATTCACACTAGGTCTACATCAAGCCATTCACACTAGGTCTACATCAAGCCATTCACACTAGGTCTACATCAAGCCATTCACACTAGGTCTACATCAAGCCATTCACACTAGGTCTACATCAAGCCATTCACACTAGGTCTACATCAAGCCATTCACACTAGGTCTACATCAAGCCATTCACACTAGGTCTACATCAAGCCATTCACACTAGGTCTACATCAATCCATTCACACTAGGTCTACATCAATCCATTCACACTAGGTCTACATCAATCCATTCACAGAGCCAAGAAATACTGCTGAGAAAGCGACACCGTACTACAGACAACCAGAAATAAACAACATTTTACAAGCACAGTGCTCTGCTGAGCCATCTAGGTGGAAAAACTTTACGCCACTCTCCAGTAAGTGTAAAAAAACAAATTTCTGAAAGGAAAGCCATCAAACCTCTCAGTACTCTTCTCTCTAGCCAGCTAGTGTTGAATGAACACGGACATCGATAGTATCCACAGCAAATCTATTATTTCTACCATGTCATGCTTATGTGTAGTCAACAAGCACTAAGCAAGTAGGTACTGTATATAGGAAACTATGCAGTATTTAGTTTTTTTACGTGTTATTTCTTACATTGGTACCCCAGGTAATCTTAGGGTTTATTACATACAGTCGGGAGGAACTACTGGATATAAGAGCAACGTCAACTCACCATCATTACGACCAGGAATACGACTTTCCCGAAGCGGTTCCTCTGTTTTGCCCACCACCCAGGACAATGGATCGGATCCCAGCCGGCGAACCAAAACAACGTCGCCGTAAAAGGGGCAGACGAAGCGGTCTTCTGGTCAGGCTCCGGAGACGGGCACATCGCGCACCGCTCCCGAGCATACTACTCGCCAATGTCCAGTCTCTTGACAACAAGGTTGATGAAATCCGAGCAAGGGTAGCATTCCAGAGAGACATAAGAGACTAACGTTCTTTGCTTCACGGAAACATGGCTCACTCGAGACACGCTATCGGAGTCGGTACAGCCAGCTGGTTTCTTCACGCATCGCGCCGACAGAAACAAGCATCTTTCTGGTAAGAAGAGGGGTGGGGGGGTATGCCTTATGATTAACGAGACGTGGTATGATCATAACATACCGGAACTCAAGTCCTTCTGTTCACCTGACTTAAAATTCCTCACAATCAAATGTCGACCGCATTATCTACCAATAGAATTCTCCTCGATTATAATCACAGCCGCATATATTCTCCCCCAAGCAGACACATCGACAGCCCTGAACGAAGTTTATTTGACTATGTAAACTGGAAACCACATATCCTGAGGCTGCATTCATTGTAGCTGGGGATTTTAACAAGGCTCATCTGAAAACAAGACTCCCTAAATTCTATCAGCATATCGATTGTGCTACCAGGGCTGGTAAAACCCTAGATCATTGTTATTCTAACTTCCGCAACGCATATAAGGCCCTCCCCCGCCCTCCTTTTGGAAAAGCTGACCATGACTCCATTTTGTTGCTCCCAGCCTACAGACAGAGACTAAAACAGGAAGCTCCCGCGCTCAGGTCCGACCAATCTGATTCCACGCTTCAAGATTGCGTCGATCACGTGGATTTGGATATGTTCCACACTGCGTCAAACAACAACATTGACGAATACGCTGATTCGGTGAGCAAGTTTATTAGCAAGTGCATCGGCGATGTCGTACCCACAGCAACTATTAAAACATTCCCGAACCAGAAACTGTGGATTGATGGCAGCATTCGCACGAAACTGAAAGCGCGAACCACTGCCTTTAACCAGGACAAGGTGACCGGAAACATGACCGAATACAAACAGTGTAGCTATTCCCTCCGCAAGGCAATCAAAGAAGCTAAGCATCAGTATAGAGACAAAGTAGAGTCGCAATTCAACGGCTCAGACACAAGAGGTATGTGGCAGGGTCTACAGTCAATCACGGATTACAAAAAGAAAACCAGCCCCGTCGCGGACCAGGATATCTTGCTCCCAGACAGACTAAACAACTTCTTTGCTCGCATTGAGGACAATACAGTGCCACTGACACGGCCCGCTACCAAAACCTGTGGACTCTCCTTCACTGCAGCGGAAGTGAGTAAAACATTTAAACGTGTCAACCCTCGCAAGGCTGCAGGCCCAGACGGCATCCCAAGCCATGTCCTCAGAGCATGCGCAGACCAGCTGGCTGGTGTGTTTACGGACATATTCAATCAATCCTTATCCCAGTCTGCTGTTCCCACATGCTTCAAGAGGGCCACCATTGTTCCTGTTCCCAAGAAAGCTAAGGTAACTGAGCTAAACGACTACCACCCCGTAGCACTCACTTCCGTCATCATGAAGTGCTTTGAGAGACTAGTCAAGGACCATATCACCTCCACCCTACCTGACACCCTAGACCCACTCCAATTTGCTTTCCGCCCCAATAGGTCCACAGATGACACAATTGCAACCACACTGCACACTGCCCTAACCCATCTGAACAAGAGGAATACCTATGTGAGAATGCTGTTCATCGACTACAGCTCAGCATTTAACACCATAGTACCCTCCAAACTCGTCATCAAGCTCGAGACCCTGGGTCTCGACCCCTCCCTGTGCATCTGGGTACTGGACTTCCTGACGGGCCGCCCCCAGGTGGTGAGGGTAGGTAACATCTCCACCCAGCTGATCCTCAACACTGGGGCCCCACAAGGGTGCGTTCTTAGCCCTCTCCTGTACTCCCTGTTCACCCACGACTGCGTGGCCATGCACGCCTCCAACTCAATCATCGAGTTTGCAGACGACACTACAGTGGTAGGCTTGATTACCAACAACGACGAGACGGCCTACAGGAAGGAGGTGAGGGCCCTCGGAGTGTGGTGTCAGGAAAATAACCTCACACTCAACAAAACAAAGGAGATGATCGTGGACTTCAGGAAACAGCAGAGGGAGCACCACCCTATCCACATCGACGGGACAGTAGTGGAGTAGGTAGAAAGTTAAGTTCCTCTGCGTACACATCACGGAGGAGGCTGAAGAAATTCGGCTTGTCACCAAAAGCACACAAACTTTTACAGATGCACAATCGAGAGTATCCTGTCGGGCTGTATCACCGCCTGGTACGGCAACTGCTCCGCCCACAACCTTAAGACTCTCCAGAGTGTAGTGAGGTCTGCACAACGCATCACCGGGTGCAATCTACCTGTCCTCCAGGACACCCACACCACCCGGTGTCACAGGAAGGCCATAAAGATCATCAAGGAAAACAACCACCCGAGCCACTGCCTGTTCACCCCGCTATCATCCAGAAGGCGAGGTCAGTACAGGTGCATCAAAGCAGGGACCGAGAGACTGAAAAACAGCTTCTATCTCAAGGCCATCAGACTGTTAAACAGCCATCACTAACATTGAGTGGCTGCTGCCAACATACTGACTCAACTCCAGCCACTTTAATAATGGAAAAATTGATGTAATAAATGTATCACTAGCCACTTTAAACAATGCCACTTCATTTAATGTTTACATACCCTACATTACTCATCTCATATGTATATACTGTACTCTATACCATCTACTGCATCTTGCCTATGCCATTCTGTACCATCACTCATTCATATATTTTTATGTACATATTCTTCATCCCTTTACACTTGTGTGTATAAGGTAGTTGTGAAATTTTTAGGTTAGATTACTCGTTGGTTATTACTGCATTGTCGGAACTAGAAGCACAAGCATTTCACTACACTCGCATTAACATCTGCTAAACATGTGTATGTGAGAAATAAAATTTGATTTGTTTGCCAGAAGAGCCTCCCCAGATGGATAGCATTGCTTTGGCTACATGTGAAGTCTTCTTCAGGTGGAGAGAGATTATTCTGCTTGTGCAGTCAGCGTGCTAATCAAATCAAATCAAATCTTATTGCTACGGATTGTTTTCCTGTGCTGGCTGAAGTCTCCATGCCTGCAGCTGGTCGGAAGTGAACAGTAATTCACACTTTCAAAAACAACCACACAATCATGATTATGCCTACAGTATGTAACAACTATGCCAGTGAGAGACAAAGAGTGTCGATATGTGCCACATCGTGAAAATTCTGAGTAGTAAGCTAATGTTTCTCAACAGCATATGCATGACAGGTTGCTCCAGGTAGAAATAGATGGTGCACAGAGGTGAGTTCACATTTCAGAACTCAACTATCTTACATGACCTGAGTGTCTGGCAGTGGTGGTCGGTGCCGTTCTAGATTAGGAAGGACTTCTTTTTTTACTGAGCATGGCCTTATTTCTATTAAAGCATATTGGCTGACTGTCCTTCATATTCCATATCAATGTAATATCAATAGGTTTAGGTTACTAAATGATAATCTAAATTTGCCCTTTACCCATCATGAGGTTGCTACAACGTAGCCTACAAATGAAAGTTCATAACATAGGTGCACAGGTCAAGAGACAAAATTGGAGTAATCAAGGTGAGGAGACATTGACACATTCAATACCGCCTTGAACACTCTTGCCTGCATCTAGCTGATATGGGGTGTAGTCAGTCGAAACAGTTGCAAAATGAAACAAAAACAAGTTTATTGGACAAATTCAGTTAGGTCCCTCCCAATTTAATTCCGTTTGTTTCCATTTAAGAAATATTTTGCAACAGAATTGAATACACCCCTGATTACTGTCACACACAGTTCACTTTCACAGCAGCCAAATACAGCATCATTACTATGCGCGTTGTACTGTATAATTCCTCCTTTCACCTTCGCTTGTAGCCTTCAGAGCACAAAACAACAGCAGTTTGTGACCTGGCACAAATACTTCTCCAAGCCAAACCGTCATACCATAACAAAACTGCTACACAGCCTAAATTTTATTTTATTATATTATTTTTTTTAATCGGTATGCAATATTTTTATCCATGGCAAAAAAAACTACACACTAAGCAGACCAAATTCTTTGGTCCTTTAAAAACCTGCTGTTTGTAAAATAGTGTGTTATAGGTTGGAAAATGACTTTGGATGACAATGTTTCCCTAAAGAAGTTAAATCCACTTAGTTTCCTTGCCACAATACTAATGATATCAAAACTGATATCATCCCAGCCCTAGTTGTAACCATATTAACTTTATAGTCAACCAAATAGAACTTACGTGTTAGTAATCCCACAGACCAATCACACAGTACAGTGTACTACAAGCAGTTACAAGGGCAGGCCCCGGTGGCAAAAAATAAAACCGAAAGCTTACCTTGGCCTCACTTGGAAGAGTTGCAGTGTTGGATAGCCTTAACCAGCTAGCGAACATAAATAGCATTCTTCTCTGTTTGAGTCTGGTTGTTGAGTAGCTTAAATTAATTAACTACTGCCCACAATTTACGCACTGTAGTGCTAGATAGCTATAGCTTATGCTTGCAGTACTAGATTCATTCTCTGATCCTTTGATTGGATGGACAAGATGTTAATTCATACTGCAAGGGGTCTGAGTGGCTGGACGACTTCCTAAAGTCATCATAATTACTGTGAAATTCTACGGAAGGGGATGAGAACCATGAGCCTACTAGTTGTTTTTTAAGTCAATGTACCCAGAGGACAGAAAATAGCTGACTTCCAGCTACACCATGGTGCTACCATAGAGGGTGCTGTTGAGGCTACTGTAGAAATTCTTGCAAAACAGTGTGTTTTAATCAATTATTTGGTGACATGTTGATGTTATGTTGGGAGGAGTTTCATGGTAGGCTCAGAGGTTGCAGGTGTGTTGGTGTGTGCTGGGCCTGTAGCACAGAGTTGCTATTGTAGAGTTTACTGGCAGCAAAGAAAGGTATGGGGAGAAATATGGAAATGTGACATACTAACTATGTAAATACAGAGCAACAGCTCACACTACAGTACACACATTCACAGCTCAGTGGAGTGGTCCGATGTAGACGAGACAAGTGCACAACCAATGACTCAAATGTTTAGTTTCTATTGATTAGCCTAACCACAACAAAAATCACAAGATAGTTGACCTATGTTCTATGAAACATGATGTCATTGCATAGAGTATGGAAGTCACAAGTGCTATGCACACAAGTGAGATATCATTAGTCTCTTTGCACAGAGGCATAGTGTAAACAATCCTATGGTGAAAAGCACAGTAAGTCTAGTGTCATGACTTGTGTCCTCACAGCATCTACTTTCTACTAGCCTTAGCCTAACTGAGTGAGGAGAACTGAACATGGACCCTCCCCTGCAGAGTGGAAGTTTGAGGTATTGGTGCTCTGTTTGGAGTGTTGGTGGTTATAAAGTAGGGCTCAGACAGACTGTATCTGGCGGCTAAATTGCTGAAGTCAGACAAGGCCCAGCTGTCACGGTGTTGTCTGCTGCCGCTCTCCTACAGTCCCTAGCAGCAGGAACCAGGAAGTGGGCTACAATTAGTGCTAGCGCAGTGAGACACGATGTGCCCTGAGATAGAGCAGCCTGGCTCCCTGAGTCTAAAAAGCCCTTCTGTTCTTTTCATCTGTCTGCCCTAATCCTGTGTCCCGGTGCCCCAGCAGCACTGCAGAGCAGAGAGAACAGACAAATGGCACAACGTGGGCTCATGAGTCACATGGCACTTCCACGACAGGACCAGGTCAGCACCCCTACCACAGAGAAGACAGACAGGTGACTCCGAATATCTCACATGGCAATTTCTCTGGCAAAATAGTGTTTTAAATGCTGTCCCCATTACACCATTCAGTGCTGGCGAGCTTCCCTCAGGCTAGGTGTTTGTCAACATCTACATAAAAAGGCACCACAAGGGACACACTATACTAACAATTGGGTTAGTTTCCATCCAAAAATAGAATACACAAGCCTTTGATTGTGGGGAATACACAAAGCTAAAAAGTGGAACAAGTGCAACAGTGAGAAGAGAATGATTATATTTGAGTGAAGTGATCAGCCTAGATCTGGATTCCTCTGTTCAAGACGAACAGAGTCGATACGATATGTTTTGCAATTAAATAGTGCGATTTGATATCCAAACATATTGTTCACTGCTGCAGAGAAACCAGATACAACGTTTTGATCTGTCATGGAAATACAAGTGCTAAAAAGATGTTGGTTCCCCATTTTAAAATAATATGGAGAACAAGCTACAGGATTCAACACATAGTTTGAGGAGGTACAGCCGACTAGCTTTACCTAGCGAAAAAAATCAAATATATATTTTATACAGTTGAAGTTAGAAGTTAACATACACTTAGGTTGGAGTCATTAAAACTCGTTTTTCAACCACTCTTTCTTGTTAACAAACTATAGTTTTGGCAAGTCGGTTTGGACATCTACTTTGTGCATGACAAGTAATTTTTCCAACAATTGTTTACAGACAGATTATTTCACTGTATCACAATTCCAGTGGGGTCAGAAGTTTACATAAACTAAGTTGACTGTGCCTTTAAACAGCTTGGAAAATTCCAGGAAATTATGTCATGGCTTTAGAAGCTTCTGATAGGCTAATTGACATCATTTGAGTCAATTGCAGGTGTACCTGTGGATACATTTCAAGACATACCTTCAAACTCAGTGCCTCTTTGCTTGACATCATGGGAAAATCAAAAGAAATCAGCCAAGACCTCAGAAAAAAATTTGTAGACCTCCACAAGGCTGGTTCATCCTTGGGAGCAATTTCCAAACAACTGAAGGTACCACGTTCATCTGTACAAACAATAATACGCAAGTATAAACACCATGGAACCACGCAGCTGTCATACCGCTCAGGAATGAGACGCGTTCTGTCTCCTAGAGATGAACGTACTTTGGTACGAAAGGGAATATCAATCCCAGAACAGCAGCAAAGGACCTTGTGAAGATGCTGGAGGAAGCAGGTACAAAAGTGTCTATATCCACAGTAAAACGAGACCTATATCGACATAACCTGAAAGGCGGCTCAGCAAGGAAGAAGCCACTGCTCCAAAACCGCCATAAAAAAGCCAGACTACGGTTTGCAACTGTACTTGGGGACAAAGATCGTACTTTTTGGAGAAATGTCCTCTGGTCTGATGAAACAAAAATAGAACTGTTTGGTCATAATGACCATCGTTATGTTTGGAGGAAAAAGGGGGTTGCTTGCAAGCCGAAGAACATCATCCCAACCGTGAAGCACGGGGGTGGCAGCATCATGTTGTGGGTGTGCGTTGCTGCAGGAGGGACTGGTGCACTTCACAAAATAGATGGCATCATGAGGAAGAAAATGATGTGGATATATTGAAGCAACATCTCAAGACATCAGTCAGGAAGCTAAAGCTTGGTCGCAAATGGGTCTTCCAAATGGACAATGACCCCAAGCATACTTCCAAAGTTGTGGCAAAATGGCTTAAGGACTAAGTCAAGCTATTGGAGTGGCCATCACAAAGCTCTGACCTCAATCCTATAGAACATTTGTGGGCAGAACTGAAAAAGCATGTGTGAGCAAGGAGGCCTACAAACCTGACTCAGTTACACCAGCTCTGTCAGGAGGAATGGGCCAAAATTCACCCAACTTATTGTGGGAAGCTTGTGGAAGGCTACCCGAAACATTTGACCCAAGTTAAACAATTTAAAAAGGCAATGCTACCAAATACTAATTGAGTATATGTAAACTTCTGACCCACTGGGAATGTGATGAAAGAAATAAAGGCTGAAATAAATCATTCTCTCTACTATTATTCTGACATTTCACATTCTTAAAATAAAGTGGTGATCCTAACTGACCTAAGAGAGGGAATTTTTACTAGGATAAAATGTCAGGAATTGTGAGAAACTGAGTTTAAATGTATTTGGCTAAGGTGTATGTAAACTTCGACATCAACTGTACACACACACTTGGAGTCAAACTATCAATATAATCCAACATTGTGATGTGCAACTGTATATCAATCCCCCCGTCCCTAATAAATTACCCATCCTCTTTTCCATTTGTAGAAAAACATGGTGTAGAGTGAGTGTGTCAGAAAGTCTCACATGAAAGACAGGAAGGCAGCAGTACGCACTTGAGTATAGTACAGTATGTCATGCAGAAGACATGGAGGGTGTTGATCTGAGTGAATGTGTTGCCTATTTTGACAGCATAGTAATAGAAGGTGAAAGGCAGCAAGAATCCCCTTCCCTTCAGAAGCTGCTGTTAGCAGCAGAGCCACATTAGCTCTAGTAGCTGTGGTCTCAATCTCAGCACAGCAGGCAATTTGGTAATCTCATGCTATTTATAGCCTCTGCATATCCAGGCAAAGTGAGACTGCATTCACTTTCATAATTGCATACATTAGGTGTGTGTGTGTGTGTACATACGTATGAGGGGATTCTCTCCACCCACAGGATGTCAGAGATGCCACAAAGGAAATTCTGGGGAAGGTGAGCAGACAGCTAGAAAAAAGAGGGAGGGGGGGGTAGAACCCCTAGTTGTCAAGCAGCATGGAGGCAGAGGGGAGGAGTGGATTGGAGTGATGAAGGAGTCCCTTGAACAGAGACAAATAGAGGCAGAAGGAGCTTGAACCATGAAAGCGGATTTGGGAGGCTGAGACCGTGTGAGAGTGAGTGAGAGTGTGAGCGAGTGAGAGAGAAATGACTGTGCTCAGTCCTGACAGCAGGTTACCGGCACTAGCAGCCAAATAGACTGCTTCTCTGTGTGTTTAAGACACTGCTGCAGTCTGCCTGCCTCAGTCAACGTGCCTCATTGCACTGCACAGCTCCCCACTCCATCTACAGGAGAAGCCAGAGTAATAGGTGACAAAGAGCCTCATCACACACAGCAATGAGAGGGTTCAGCAGAGCAGGGTCCTGGTACAACAACGCAAATCACTCATCTCCAACTGACAGACTGTGGCAGGGGAGAGTGAGGGAAGAAGAGTGACAGGAAATACAGAGGAGAGAACAGAGGAAGTGAGGAAGACGTACAGAGAAGAGAGGTTGTGGGGTGAAGGGCTGTCCCGTGCTGCTGTGGTAAAGGCTTCAGGTAGTGAGTGCATACATTGTTCTACTTTTCCGTACTGGTCCCGTGGGAGTTGTTTCACTTGGACACTAAACATGAATAATGGAGCCACACCCCGCGGCCATCAGACTCTACTGTACACCAGCCAGCACTGCGAATAATCACACACACACACAGCTAGCCTGTGAATAATAAAACACAGACTTACATTAGCACCCTCCACAGAGACTCACATGCAAGCTCACACAGAGAGTGGAATTGAATTCTCTTCCTCATACATCCTCTAAAGATATAGGCTAGGCCCCTGATGAGACAAAAAAGGCAATTGTGGTAGGCTACAATTCATGAATATCTTCTGATATTATCTTTGTCTCACAGAAAGAGATTGTCAATAAAGATATTCAACAAATGAAAAGCAGAATAAATAAACAGCCTTCATTTTAATGAAGGCAACAAATTCTTGACAGGGAAATGAAAATGGTCATATGGTGCAGACATTAGGGTTTAGTGAGTGCAAGACTGCAAGTCCTCAAGCTCCAGGTCAGGACAGTGTGCTGAAGTGTGTTATAGCTCCTCTAGTCTCTACATATGGCCTAGATTCACACAGCCCACATCAAGTCAGATCACACTCAACATACTGTCACACAGCCAGAAAGACACACACAAAAGATGTAGCCAGAACAGACACGCTGGCATCATATACTTTTATATTCAGTTATTTTCTTAACGACTTTGTATGAGCGGAGCTGTTTAGAGCTCATCTCAGAGGCAAACCATTCATCATTACTGATATAAAGAATCCTTCTCTCAATGACATTATTATACCACACAGGGCTGCATGCTGTCTCCCTCTCTCACATAGGTGCCAAGACGCCAAGCAACGTGTGGACAAGTCTTCATTAGAATCTCGCAGATGTCTCAATGCTCAAGGGTGTGAAGACAGGAAGGGTTGGAGAAAACTTAAAACATGTCCAACAGTGGTAAAATTAAAGCCATCTTATCCTACGTCCACTGACTGCATTATAAAGTGACTAGAGTGGCAGGCAGAATTGATCCCATTAAGAGGAGTGTGCAGAGAGAAGAGGGATAGGTTACATGAGAGATTCCCCTGATAGGCTGAGAAATGGAGTGTGTGCTGCACCAAGAGGCCTCTTTTTGTCTGACCTGCATAAAAAGAGGCCGTCAGAGATAAGAGGTGTGTGTGCCTGAAAATCTATGAGATCATAGGCCTAGTGAGAGATGCTTAGAGAGGATTTCTGCAAAGTAAACTGCAAATGCTTGCAGAGGCAGCAGTTGCAGGGAGCCCTGTGGAGCAGAGAGCATAGAGACAAGGCCAACTTGTTGTTTATGACTGAACAATAGCCTCACATACTGTGGGTGAAGATAACCTCATGCACAAACACTGGTCCAGACTTAAACTCAACATAAATACAGGCCATTGGCATTTCCATGTCTATGATGGAACCATAGCTAGACTGTTGTTAGCTATGTGCTTTGCAATGCATGACAGCTCAAGACAAAGCATTGCGGTTAGATCAAATTAGTCACATACACATGGTTAGCAGATGTTATTGCGAGTGTAGCGAAATGCTTATGCTTCTAGATCCGACAGTGCAGCAGTATCTAACAGGTCATATCTACCAGGTAATATCAACAATTCCACAACAAAACCTAATACACACAATCTAGTAAAGGAATGGGATAAGAATATAAAATATATGGACGAGCAGTGACAGATCGGCTAAGATGCAATAGATAGTGTAGGATACAGTATATACAAGATATGTAAACATTCTTAAAGTGGCGTTATTAAAGTGACTAGTGTTCCATTTATTAAAGAGGCCAATGATATTAAGTCTAAGTAGGCAGCTGCCTCTCTGTGCTAATGATGGCTGTTTAACAATCTGATGGCCTTGAGATTGAATAACAGCTTCTCTCTCTCTGTCCCAGCTTTGATGCATCTGTACTGACCTCGCCTTCCGGATGGTAGCGGGGTGAACAGGCAGTGGCTCGGGTGGTTATTGTCCTTGATGATCTTTTTTGCCTTCCTGTGACATCGGGTGTTGAAGGTGTCCTGGAGGGCAGGTAGTTTGCTCCTGGGGATTCGTTGTGCAGACCTCACTACCCTCTGGAGAGCCTTACGGTTGTGGGCGGTGCAGTTGCCGTACCAGGCGGTGATACAGCCCGACAGGATGCTCTCAATTGTGCAGCTAAAAAAGTTAGTGAGGGTTCTCAGTGACAAGCCTCCTGAGGATGAAGAGGCGCCGCTGCGCCTTCTTCACCACACTGTGTGCGTGTGGACCATTTCTGTTTGTCGGTGATATGTACACCGAGGAACTTGGAAGCTTTCCACCTTCTCCACTGTGGTCCCGCCGATGTGGACAGGGGGGTGCTCCCTTTGAGGTTTCCTGAAGTCCACGATCTATTTTGTTTTACCGACATTGAGTGAGGTTATTTTAATGACACCACACTCCGAGTGCCCTCACCTCCTCCCTGTAGGCGGTCTCGTCGTTGTTGGTAATCAGGCCTACTACTGTAGTGTCGTCTGCAAACTTGATGATTGAGTTGGGAGGCATGCATGGCCACGTAATCATGGGTGAACAGGGAGTACAGGAGGGGGCTGAGAATGCGCCCTTGTGGGGCCCCAGTGTTGAGGATAAGAGAAGTGGAGGTGTTGTTTCCTACCTTCACCAACTGGGGGCGGCCCGTCAGAAAGTCCAGGGTCGAGAACCAGGGTCTCAAGCTTAATGATGAGTGGAGGATACTATGGTGTTGAATGCTGAGCTGTAGTCAATGAACAGCATTCTTACATAGATATTCCTCTTGTCCAGATGGGATAGGGCAGTGTGCGTGTAATGGCGATTGCATCATCTGTGGACCTATTGGGGCGGTAAGCAAATTGAAATGGGTCGAGGGTGACAGGTAGGGTGGCGGTGATATGATCCTTGAATAGTTTCTCAAAGCACTTCATGATGACAGAAGTGAGTGTTATGAGGCGAAAGTCATATATCTCTACTACTCTCTCCCCTCTTTTCAAACATAAACAAACGGAACAAAACGGGATGGGCTCCTACCTGAATAGAAACTAGTTTTCAGGGCAAAACATTTAACTGTTTGGACAAACGATAACACCCCAGCCAGGTCAGGCCCAGCAGATGTCAAAGTCCAGGGAAACATGAGCCATGGAGCGGGAGCAAAGAGTAGCATCGCATGGCAGAGGTTAGGGTGCTGGTAACCCTAGCCTACACAAATGTAGGATTCATTTAGGATAACCCTAAATCACAATATTGATCCATAGGTGAACGGGATCTGGGTACATCCCACTGTGAGGACCTCTAATGCACTGTTCCATCTGAAACCATTCAACTAAGCTACATGAAGGCAGGAGCTACTCCTGAAGCATTTAAACACAAAATCTCACTGCCGATTGGTACTTATGACACTAGGAGGCCGTTCCTTCTCTTGCTAGAACAAAAGTGGTACCACCTGCTGCGTGCCGACCCGATAGCAACGAACCTACGGATTCTACTTTTAGGATCGTAATGCTCGTCAGTGGCTAACAACTTGACGTTTGTGCTCTTTGATTGGCTCAAACTCCACATGGAAAGCCAAAATTAAATTAATTAATTTAAAAAAGGGCATTTTCACCGTACATCTACAGATGAGCCAGTCACACTTAATATGCAATGTAGGCCATAGGACGGTAGCTAGCTAAGTGCACAGACGCAATGCACAAAACACTATCTACTTCCTCCAAGCTAGCTAACCACTGTAGCTAGTATTGACATAATCAAATCACAATGGATTAGCTAGTTTCTATTAAAAACGTCTGCCCGTGTTAGCTAGCTACGGACACTGCACTGTTGTGCTAGCTAGTGAATATGCTAACATTAGCTAGTTATCTAAACATTCGGCTTATGGGCTGGCAGTGGCAGTATGGGATTATGGAGAAAAAAAAGCAACATTAGCGCAGATAGCTTGGAATCTAGACCATAAACACGGATAGGCATTGCCAAACAACGCTACTGCAACCTTCTGGTTTAGAGTATTTAAACAAGGCTGAGTGGCTGACGAATTCCAAGGTCTTTGCTGTGTGAACACAAAAAAGGGATTGACCGCCGACACTGTTCAGAGGTGCTAAGTACTGTCGGCAGGTAAACGTTTGACAATCCTACCAGTGTGTGAGCTTTAATACTCACCCAAACTCTACCCGAGTCCCTGCCTCACCACAATGAGGTTAATGCTGCAAAACAAACCAACCAACACCTAACAGGGTCAGAACATGCAGACTGATTGTCTGGTACATAACATTCCCCAGAGGCTCAGAGGAGTTGGTTGGGGAGGAACTAGCGATGGCAGGGGTTTATTTCCCCCAAAGCTGACCCTGATATAGTAACGCAAAGGCCTGGAGAGATGCAGCAGCTAGGCAGCCTGTCAGCAGAATGGTGTGTGTGTAAAGAGCAGCGCAGCACTGTTCAGACTGGACATCAGCTCTCCATGCCAGCTAGGTGGCGTGTCCAATAACATACATAAACCACTACAAGAGCAGTGTCTGACAGTAGCTTCAGGAAATGAGTTGACTATCTTAGACACAGGAAACTGAATTGGCATACTCAAAATTGAAGACGTTCCAGGAGTTGAGTGTGAAGTAGTAACAATTACTGCAAATAGTAATTATAGCTATTTATGCAGTGTTAATGACACTGCTAGTTGACACTCAGTACCCCAGTCAAGGACTGGAGAGCTTTGAGAGAATTAAACTAGTGCTGCTTGTCTTAGTAATAAGGGTGATAACACAACATGGCTGTACAGTGGAAGGCTTTCACAAAGAACATGACCAGCCCCCCACCATAGCAGAGTAGTCTGAAAGATAGATACTGCAGACAAGCACATCACTAAGCATGCTCAGACTACCAGAGCAATCATCCTCCTTTACTATCAATCAATAGCTGATGCAAGTTCCTCTCGTTTTCCAGAAACCGTTCTCATGTCTGAGCTCTTGTCTTGGTACATCCTGATTGGCCAGCTAGCCCTTGGATGAGGGCTGCCTTTGGCCTGATTGAACTGCTGCTGAGTCAAACGTGCTACATCAAGTTCAGAGGTGACTTGCAAGCTGATAAAATCATTGAAATCATCTGCTTTCAGGAAGTAAACCTAGCCTATAACCTGCATAATTATCAAAGAGCTCAAAGAGGGTGTCAGGTAAAACTGTTAAGAGTTCATAAATCTGTCTACTGATCCATTGTTGAGAATTCCTCTGTCTTTGATGCTGGTTGTTATTTGAAGTTAGCTTGTACAAGTTGGCCTAAATTCCATCAAACAGCAGATGAAAGTAGATGGCTTCCCCACTGAGACAGATGTATCATCTAGGACTTATTCCGTGTTCCATACAAACAGGTCAGTCTCAACAACAACAGTATAGTTAGGCTATATGAGTCTACCCCCCACGGCCCCATCAGTTACATAACAACCAACATCATTTTCTCTCCCTTTCATTGAGGTCTCAAAATCCAAAGTTAGGCATCTACAATAGAGCTGCTCCTAGGGAAGTGCGGGGAAAGCAGGGAAACCACAGGCTAAAATACAGGACAGGCAAGCAGCATACATCTCTTCACAACACTTCCGGCTAACTAGGTGACCACAGGGCCAGCACAACCTCAGCCCTGTGTGGACAAGACAATGAGGGTCACATATTAATACCACATCCCCCAACAGAAATAGGCCAAACAGGCAAAGCCCCTCAATATGGCTGACGTGCAGGCTAGGCCTAGCTACTGACATGACATTTCTATGATATGCCCGCTCCCAGATCAAATGCCATGATCAGAGTCTATGATGCCAAACAACGGTCAGTCCGTCATCCACCATCAATTTAACAGCCAGTCAGGTTAGCCAGCCACAGCCAGTCAGGTTAGCCAGCCACAGCCAGTCAGGTTAGCCAGCCACAGCCAGTCAGGTTAGCCAGCCACAGCCAGTCAGCCACAGCCAGTCAGGTTAGTCATCCACAGCCAGTCAGGTTAGCCAGCCACAGCCAGTCAAATATGTAACAGTGTCTTGATGTGAGCTCTTCTGCATGGCTCAGTCTGGAGGAGGAAGTGACCTTCTGTTCCCATCGGCGCAACATTTATCTTTTGCTCATTAATTCAAATCAGCTCCCACAAACACAAAACCCTGACTGATGCCTTCCAAAGCCCAACATTTGAATAATTAACCATGGCCACCTGACCGTTCACACAACAGGGGGTTGTGCAATGGTGTTCTAAAAGCGGTTGAAAACATAGGAGTAAGGCAACAAGGGATAGATGGCATTCAGTGACTGAGCTTCAATCACCTCTCCTATAAATCTGTGTCTACTATATTGAGCTGTGGAATGTCTCTCGGTGCTGTCTTTAAAGCATCACTTCCTGTTGAGAGTGATTACTGAGATAAAAAAAGGTTTGGGTTGCAGCAGGTCTCAGACATGGCAGGCAGCGCTGCTGTCGGCTTGTCAAGTTAACAATGTCACCCTTCTCGGTGACACACACTGCGGTTGACCTGGGAAGGCAACAGTTACTGAAAGTAGTGGTGTGAATGTGATTCTTAGTCAGTAAACCTGTGTGTGTGTGTTAAAACGATAACCACATTCTACCAAAATCTGTGTAGAACCTTTTATAGAAGTAAAGAAGATGTGTGCTTTTACACACCAACGCAAACACTCAATCACACAAATAGCACCTTAGGCAGTTATTCTAATCTGGGTTTTGGGTCAGATTGGTGTAAAATGATTCTCATCAAGGAGTGAGTGTCTCACTGGGTATCAGTGTGTTTGTGTCAGGCCAGCAGCTGTGCTCTCCTTAGAAGTGTGAGGATCCCTGTGGCTGTCCAGCAGGCCCAGTAGCAGGAAATACATGCCCCTCTCAAGGAGCAGCCTGCCTGGCCAGCCGCTGCCCAGATGGAGATGCTCACCCACTGTGTTTGTGCCTCAGACCTCCACCACAATGCCCCCATTCTGCTGGGCGGTAGGCAGGGCCGGAGGGGTCTCGCCCTCCCTGTGGGCCCCAACACACTGCTCCTTCCTTCCACAGCTGCTGGACAGAGAAGGAGACATAGGAGCAACAGAGGAAAAGAGAGAGCAGGGCTAATATGGCTCTCTGCCACCTCTACTCCCATGTTACATAGAGACCACAGTGACAGGGTTGTTTTAATGACATAGAATAATATGAAGCTGAATGGCTACAAGGCCACACAAATAATTAGTGCATTGCAGCACACTTATGTTGGTGCTACTAAAACGTGTTATGTTAGTATGACATCGTTCTGATTGGATAACTTAAACTGATCCTAGCATGATCCACCACATACAGAAGCCAGGGGTCAGAGTGCATGTCAACAAACACCATCTAGGCCTAGGCTACTTCTCTCGCCATCTTACTGCTAGATATTCAAGAAACAGAATGTAACTCAAATGCATGCCCCTGAAGTGCCTTGTTGAACGAGACAGCCGGGGGTGTGCGGCAATTTCTTTCCTTCCCAGCCTCTAACAACCCGCACAGGCACCGCTCAGACACACACACAACTAACCAACTCATTAACATCAAAACTACATTTCTCCTCTAAAAACAACTATGCCAAGCCAACTTAAACTGACTGAGGATGATGGAGGTAAAAGCAAATAAAAACAGGAACATCTAGGTACGCTAGTCTAGTGCCCACCAGATCATCTTAATGCCATTTTCAATTGAGGACTACACAAATCTACAAATGAAAACCAACATGCATTCCAGAGAGAAAAAAAAAAAACATTTGGGAGGAGAAAGAAAGAAATAGAAGGTGTCAACTGTTTAAAGGTCAGGGTCCTTGCCCTGTTGGACAGGCTTAAGATGTCTAATGAGTGGGGGGCGCTAGAGAGCGTGCTATGGAGTAGACGTGCATTGCTAGAGCTCCGCTCAATTTTGAAACAAATTAATATTTATCTTAACCTCTCACAACCTATAACTTCAAACAAATATGAAAAAAGGAAAAGGCAACAAAAAAGGGGGCGCTAAACAAGATAATTGGAATGAGATAGACAACGAACCAATTTCAACGTCGCCGACCCACGAGGAGCTAGCTGAAGAGGCTAGCTTCCAAGAGTTCCCCACAGAACCTACTCAAAGTGACATACTGGCTGCCATAAACGCACTAAGCAAGAAGGTGGACACAAGGTTGGCTGATATCTCAAAGAGTATTGGGACTTTGGCCGAAACTGTGAAGGCAACTAAGGGAAGGGTGCACGAGGTTGAGCAGACGACAATCGATCACGAGGCCAGGCTACAGGACATAGAGAAACAGTGCGCAACGTTCAAAAATGACAACAAAACCCTGAAGGCCCGACTGGAAATGCTCGAGTCGCATTCAAGACGCCAGAACATCCGAATATGTGGGATCCAGGAGGACACTGAGAAAGGGAAACCCACTGAATTTGTCTCGGAGCTGATACCGGCATTGCTGGGGAGTGAACACTTCAAAACGGCCATCCTGATCGACCGCGCACACAGAGCACAGGCAACGAAGCCGGCCAAGGGCGGGCCACCAAGGCCATTCATTGTAAGGCTGCACTATCCCCACACCAGGGATCTCATCCTCAAGCTGGCTAGTCAAAAGTTCCCCCTTAACTACAACGGAGCCAGGGTGTCTTTCTACCCAGATCTTACCTTGGAGGTGAGGAACCAACGGAAAGAGTATGATGAGGTACGCAACAAATGCAGGGCGGCCAACATCCGATATGGATTCCTCTTCCCAGCCCGGTTTAAGGTGACAGTCGAGGGATCAACACGTACGTTTGACAACGCAAAAGAGGCCGATCTGTTCTTGACAAGCAAGCTCCCCGGCTGAGGATACAGAACGGCTGTGCCAGCAGGCTAAATGGCCAAATACAGGCCAGGAATGTGTGTGAATTGAATTTCCGGCCTATGTCTTTTCGATCAGAAGATCAGAAATTGGGACTTATATGATAGGTGAGATGTTGTGGCTAATATAGCATTGTTTGGCATGTCATGTTTTAACGCCACTCACCCCCTAACGTGAGAGTTAAGTTAAGTGTTATTTAATATTAGTTTATATGCGGAGCATCTATAGACGACGAGTTAGTTCAAGCTTTATGTCTAGACACCCTAAGGTTTGTGTGTTAGTCAAGGAGCGCTTCGTTTGGGGAAGTCACTCAGTAAAGGGACGGGTGGAGGGACGGGAGGGGGGATGGGGTCTGTGTTTTATGTTCACGTTTATTAGTACAGGTGGCATGACAAGCTCCCGCACGGCGGGACGTTTTTCTTCAGGGTTTTGTTTGACAGCAGCAATTTGCTTTAAAATAAGAAATGCCACATAGTGACCGAGCACAGAGTAGACCAGGTGGAATAAAGATAGTCAGCTGGAACTGTAATGGATTAGGGCATGTCGTGAAACGAGCTAAGGTTTTTTCTCATCTTAAATCACTGGGTGCTGACATAGTGCTTCTTCAAGAAACTCATATTAAACGCTCCGTGCAGGCCAAGCTACGAGTCGGCTGGATCGGTCAGATATACCAGTCTAACTTTGATGCAAAAGCGAGAGGGGTAGCAATCCTGATAAGGAAAAACATTCCTTTTGTTTACTCAACCTCGATTTCAGATCCTAATGGTCGGTATATTATTGTGGCTGGTACACTGAATTCAAAACCAATAACCTTGGTCAATTTATATGGACCCAACTTCGATGATCCATTATTTTTTCAAAGGGTATTTAAGGCCATACCAAATATCTCGGATACAAGTGTTATTGTTGGAGGTGACTTTAACTGTACGTTAGATCCTCTTTTAGATAAACAGCTATCAAGGTCACTTCAACAATCAAATGCCAGTGTCTGTCTAAATACATTGATGACAAACCTTAACATTGTCGATATTTGGAGACTGACGCACCCAACAGACAGGGATTATTCTTTCTTTTCATCAGTTCATAAATCATATTCCAGAATTGACTATTTTTTGTTGGACTCCAAACTAATTTCAGCAGCTGAGTCGGTTACCTATCACCCCATTCTAATTACGGACCACTCTCCTCTGTCCATGGTGCTGAAACTCGACAATATGTCGACAGGTCGGCGATCGTGGCGCTTAGACGCATACCTGTTGAAAGATGAGGCTTTTTGTCAGTATTTGAAGGAGCAGATTGCCTTTTTCCTCAGTACTAACGACACGGGGGATGTTGACGACTCCACCCTTTGGGAATCTCTAAAGGCGGTGATTAGAGGTTACATTATTTCTTATACATCAGAGAGGAAGAAACGTGCCAATACTAGGCTGAGAGAAATTGAAAGAGAGTTAGGGGAACAGGAGAACGTTTTTAGGACAAATTCCTCGTATACAGTCCTTGAGAAGATCACAAAGTTAAAGTATGAATACAATACCATCCTTTCGAAACGGGTGGGCTCTTTACTTGCTAGAACGCAACAAAGTTATTTTGAACTGGGGGACAAACCACATAAATTATTAGCAAGACAGCTAAGGCAGGTACAAGCATCTAGAGCTATTCACAAAATAAAAGACAAGAAGGGTAAAATAGTAACAGATCCGCAGGACATTAATAAATGCTTTGCGCAGTTTTACTCAGAGCTATACCAATCAAAATGCGATGCTACTGATCCACAAACTATGGAACGCTTTCTCGCTGAATGTGAACTTCCTAAACTAGACAGGGGGGCAGCTGCCGCACTCGATGCAGGGATAACCTTAGATGAAATTAACACAGCGATAGCACAATTTCCAAACAGCAAGGCCCCTGGGCCCGATGGATATGTAATAGAATTCTATAAGAAGTACTGCGCTAGTCTATCTCCACTTATGCTGCGAATGTTTCAACAATCCAAAGAAAATACCAAACTCCCGCAAACACTGTATGAGGCTACAATAGCCCTGATCTTGAAAAAAGATAGAGATTCCATGGAGATGTCGTCGTATCGCCCCGTGTCGTTACTCCCCATAGAAAACAAGGTGTTGACAAAGATATTGGCAAACCGATTGAAAAAATATATTTCCGACATCATACACCCTGACCAGACAGGTTTTATCCCGGGCCGACATATATACTACAATTTGAGACGCCTTTTCAACGTAATGTATCATGATCATAAAGTTGAGGCAGTGGTAATAGCTCTTGATGCAGAGAAGGCGTTTGATCAGATTGAGTGGAAGTATATGATGTCGGTTCTGGAGCATTTCGGATTTGGAAAGGAATTTATTAATTGGATAAGAATTATTTATGCACACCCAATGGCGTCCGTTGTGACCAATCAGGAAATGTCGCAGTCATTCCGCCTGTTCAAGGGGTGCCGACAGGGGTGCCCTATTTCGCCTGCTCTCTTCGCTATAGCCATGGAACCCCTTGCTACTCGCATTCGGGCATGTGCCGATATAGCTTCTGTTAAAATAAAAGACACACAGCACAAAATTTCCCTATATGCAGACGATGTTCTTTTGTTTTTGTCTAAGCCTAAAACTTCTATTCCACCATTACTTAACTTGATAAACACATTCGGCTCCTTCTCTGGCTACAAGATAAACTGGCAAAAAAGTGAGTTGATGCCAATATCACGGCCTGTGGATATGCAATTTCTGCAATCTACCCCGTTTAGAACAGTGAGGGACAAGTTCACAAGCCTTGGCATTGTAGTGACAAGAGACCTTGACCAGCTATTGAAAGTGAATTGGGACATGAAAATATATCAGCTTAAACAAAATATAGATTTCTGGAAAACTCTGCCTATTTCCTTGGTTGGTCGTATAAACGCTATTAAAATGGTTGTCCTACCCAGGTTTCTTTACCTCTTCCAATGTCTACCCAATTTCATACCACAAAGCTATTTTAAGAAACTGGATTCAATAGTAACTCCATTTTTATGGGATAACAAGGCAGCCAGAATTTCAAAGAAGCATTTATGCAAGTACAAGATAGAGGGGGGCTTTGGCCTTCCTCACTTCAAACTGTATTATTGGGCTGCTAATCTGAACATTGTGTCTTTCTGGAGGGAAAGTTTACCTGCGATGAGACAGAAGGATATGCCTTCATGGCTTTTGATCGAGCAGGCCTCCTGTCAACGTTCCTCACTCCCTGCACTTGTTAATAGCCCATCATATGTGAAAAAACCCACTTATGACTCCAATCCAGTCATTTGTCATACGCTTAGGATCTGGAAACAGATTAGGGATTTTCTTAACATACCCACTGTTTACATAGACAGCCCGATTAGCCTGAATCATGCTTTCCACCCTGCATTGGATGATGTGGTGTTTTCACAGTGGAGGGAGAAGGGGCTCACAACAATTGGTAATTTATACATAGATGGTCAGTTAGCTTCATTTCAACAATTACAGGCAAAGTTCAACATGCCAACAACACATTTTTTCAGATACCTCCAAATCAGGAATTTCTTAAGGACACATATCCCACAGTATGGCATTAAGCCCAATAGTCCTACATTAGATAGCTTGATACTTGTCAAACCCCATTCAAAAGGGTCGGTCTCTAGACTGTATGATGTGCTACAGGCCCACATAGAGGTATCCACAGACACCATTAAAAGGGCTTGGGAACAAGAACTTGGTTCAGAAATCTCAAATGAGGACTGGATAGAAGCTCTCAGGAATATAAACCACAGTTCAGTGAATGCCAGACACAACCTTGTACAGTTTAAGGTGATACACAGGTTACACTACTCAAAAGTAAAACTGCATAAAATATTCCCGGACACCTCACCACTGTGTGAGAGGTGCAAGCAGGATGAGGGGACGTTGACCCACTTATTCTGGACATGCCCTAAATTACATGCTTACTGGGCTCTCATTTTTGATTACTTATCTAAGGCCTTTGATAGAGTTCTAGCCCCAGACCCATTGATCGCTCTGTTTGGTACAGTTGATGGGAATAACCAGGAAGGGAAAGCTGTCTCTCTGTGTACTCTATTAGCCAAAAGGCTCATATTGCAATTTTGGAAATTGGAGACTGTACCTACCTTTGAAATGTGGTTACGGGATTTAGGGAATGTAATACATATGGAAAAGATTCGATACAACACCTCCAATAGAAGTCCATTGTTTTACAAAATATGGCAGCCGATACTGGATAAATGGTCTAGCCCCGCTTCATAACTGGGCTGACGATCTGCTGCTACTCTGTGCTGTACTCCACTCAATATTTATTTTTGGCTGAACTACACTGCTTGTAATGACTATATGCTGTCTTCTTATACATGTACCACCTAATAGGATTTTGTTTTATTTTGTGTATGTGTGAGTTAACTTTTGTTTTGTCCTCTAAACTGGCCATCCCATTCAACAGTACAATGAATGTCATTGTTTGTATTGCTGTCTTTTTTACTTTATTTTTATTGGAAAATAATAAACATATTATAAAAAAAAAAAGATGTCTAATGAGTGTACAGCAGACAGAGCAGCCATCACCTCCCTTCCTGCTGAGTGTGTAAGCTGAAATACTAAATACTTCATAGAGACAAGGGAGAGCAGAAATGAGCTACAGCTGACACATCATCTTCTTCAGCCTGCCCTGCTCAGTGGCTAATGCAATCTACCATCAGTCAATCAATCCATCAGTCGATCAATACTGCAGAGTGAGCTATTAACAAAGAGCAGAGGAAGGTGTATTGGTGGTTTGGTGTGGTCATGCATTCCGTACCTGCATGGGTCTGCCTCAGTAGATGGGGTCTGTCGCCATCTCACTAGATAACCATGGTGCATGAATACTGGAGCAAAGCGAAAGATAGACCGGTTGGTTGTTTTGGAACAAAACCGAGGAGTGTGCCAAACAGACAGCGTTGGCTTAGATTGTGGACAACGTGTATATTGTGTCCAAGGTTTATAAAATAAAATTACACCATGAGCCTTGTCTCTCAAATACATTGTTACAGTTGCTGGTTAGCTAGCTAGTGAATTTCGACCATATTAGCACTGACATAAAATGAGTTAAAACACCTCAAAACAAGACATGGTATCAATAAAGATGAAATGAGCCACTTACAATTCCCAAATGGTAGTTTGCTTGCAAGAATGACAATCTGGCCATCCAGAATCACAACACGCCGACTTCTGCCCCATGGAAGAGTGCACATCATTTTCATGACGTTGTCAGCTAACCTATCTATTCAGCAACTCTGGGTAGCAAAATGGAAGTTTGCTTGCAAACTTCTTAAACAGTGCCTTTTGACAACTGCCTTCATCAGGGTATCAGTAGATGGTCTGCTTGCCTTTACAGATAGAGATGAGAACAGCCCTGTTTTCAATTACTGCATACCAATTCTATAGCCTACCCTTATGCCCTAAGTGCATACTTGCTCACTTACCTTGAGTGCACAAGAGCAAACTTTGGGGTAATTGGGATGCAACCACTCACTCAGCCTCCATGTGCCAGGTGGACAACCCAACAAGGCAGCAGAAGGCCTAGCTCAGACAACATACAGAGCCCAAACATGTTGCAGTCTGGTTTCCAGGATCAACTCCTCCCGCCATCTTGATTACAGATCTTTCTCTAATGGAAAACCCAAAACTACAGTATCTGCTACATTACACTTTGCACTTAATAACCAGATAGTGAAGATGGGGCATTTGTTAGGCAGAGAAGTGATTTTGTTTATTACTCCTCTATGATGCCAAAATTGTTCATGTGACATGTTACCATCCACGACCCCTGAAAAGTAAAACAAAATATTTAACACTGCATTCATTATAGGCTTTTGACACCTGCTTCTTTAAACCTAACTGACAGCACATCATGCCAAGTACAACAATATTATGGTGCGCTGTCACATTCACAATATTATACTTCCAATGGCATGTAAGCTTACAGCCTAACTAATACCAGAAGAGACAACCAAAACAACTGGACATAACCAAATGCTCTAGCTTCTGATTACCGCTATGGCTCATAATGACAAAGACAAGGTTGTAGCTAAGTGTGGCAACAATGAGTTGAGGCTACATGGTTTCAGACAGGCATGCCACAGCACGCGATAACATGGGGTTACATTGCAACATTTGTAATGATAGGGACAACAATGTTAGAAAACGTGTTGACAGAGGATTGACTATCACAACATCCTAAATAAACCTAAATCACAACAATGAACAAATTGACAGATATTAGTCTGGAACACAGAACCATATTCACTCACAACAGTGTAACTACATTGAGCTGTGCACGAGGCCAGGCGATTAACAATACAATTCAGGCATGCAGTGACACATTTTTCCTTGCAGACAATAACATACCCACTTCCTGTTTTCGTTGTCGTTTTTGCTGAGCTGTCAGCGGCCAAAACACAAACAACCCGTCAAATAACCCTTTGGTTCCATCAACTGGCTGACCCTCCTGGTCGCGGCACCAGTCAGTCAATGTGACTGATCGAAGGAATAATTATGTAGCTAACTAATAGCACCGGTTAAATAGGTGGAGCCGTTGAACAATTCAAAACAACTTGGAATTACATCTAATAGATGTAGCCATAACGGCGGTAAGAAACTCAGTTCAAAAATACAAAACCGCCTAATATTTCAAAATATTCTCAAGCTTTCCTGTGCTGAGATGGTGTGCTGCATCACGGCGATAGAGACACTGCTTGAGTGTACAACAACTCACCGTAAGATATCGCTTTATGTCGACCAGATGTCTTTACAACTTAACGCGGCAGGCCATGAAGATGATGTCTGTTATTTCGAGCATCCAGTTTGTCTACCGTAAAAAGAAGAATATCCCAATTTGACGTTTGGACGCTCGCTCTATGCGGAGTTCGCACAGGCCTCGTAAATGAAATGGATGGCCTCCTCCTTCCAACCAGCAGCAGTACGCATGCGCTAATTTATTGGCAGCAACACACAGGGAATTTCAGCTGACTGAAGAAGTGTGAGCTGTGAGCACGACCTTGTGGTCAAACCAGTGATGTGGAAGTAAAAAATAACATCTCCCTAACAAAATGCGGCCAAGTTGCAGTTAGCAGGAAAAAGATATCGAGAGAAGAATAGCTAATGGTATGGTCCTTCACTACTGATACGTCATTAACTATTTTTTTAAACCATTTGAATTAAATGCCTGATCTTGTTAAATGTTCTCCAAGGCAGTATCAATTCTGATGATTTCACCACCTTTGCATGCATTAATCTCAAAGCTGCCAGCACTAAGCATAATTAAAAATGTATGGCTTTCCCATTAGAAATGTAAAAAGAGAAACAGAGGCAAACTTTTGACATCATCCCAGCACAGCACAGGCTACATTGTAGCTTCCTCAGGTTGTGGCTACTTAGAACCAACCATCTGGTGGACAACCTGTGAAAATGCATCTTCAGTACCCCGCCATACAAATAATATGTGAACACAAATCTGACACAAACATGAAGAGTAGCCACATGTCCATTTAATAAACTAAAACACTGTACATTTGCTGCAGCTTCATAAAAAGTGTGACTTGGAGTGTGTATAGTAATTGTTAAAGTTCTCCCACGCATGATCTTGTAACAAATGTTTTTCCCCACAAAACAAAATTGTAGCTGTGGTCTGTGGGATCGGCATAGCAAATAAAATAAGTGTGCTCTCAAGATTAAATTCCTACAAAAGTAGTGCATGTGGCACATTTTGCCCCCCTCTATTTTCTATATAAAAATGGATGAAGTGGTCTTTATTACAACAAACAGGTCAACAGAAATTGAAATGGAAGTGTGTTGAAAAAATGAAGCCCTTTAAAAAATTGAATATTTTCTATGCAGTGTCACATTTAATGTTTATCAGTCATTAATTCTCAAGCTTGATCTCAGTATACAGAACAGTGTCAACTTGGACCAGACCTGCACACAGTTACAAATACTTGTGGTGTAACATGCTAAATCTGCCTTGCTGAAATTCCTTTATGATAAAGGAGAACGTTTATTATTACAGTTTACACACCAATTCCTCCAAAAATAAACTTAAGGAAATAAAAGAAAAAAACCTGATGAAATCTGTAATGATATGATCAAACAAAAATGGTTTAGTTCCTCCATCATGACATCATGAGATTAGCCACTATCCCATTGCTAGCTACCACGAGGACACTTCCCAAAAACAATTACTGTAAGTCCTTAAGAAAATGACTATAATTAGCTGTGTGAAAACATGGCCTCTTTTCTGGCAAATCTTTTGTAACAATATGACCATAAATCACTTAAAAATAAATCTGTCTGGGCTGGAGTGTCACAACGCAAGATCATAATTTCCAGAGGGAAATATTTCTGAAAGTAGCACTTTTAGGTGACAAAAAATCTCCTGTAAGACTTCTCACCTCAGCATCCATAACTCTCTGGCATCACATGCAGGAACAGGCTGACAACTGCAGCAGCCTCAAGGAGCCCAACAACTAGGCTAAAATACATGTTTTGGATGCTTTATAAAGATACATTGTGTTGTTCTATTCTCACATCATAACATGTTATGTAGATACTTGCAGTATCTGTAGTTGGCACCTGCAGTGAGATGGCATACATTTACAAAAATAGGCTACATACACTTGTAATAGGTGAGAAGTGACATTGTTGAGCAACACAGCATTATTGAGCAACTTTATCAGAGATAAACAAAAACAAATGAGTCCTATCAGCTAGAACACAATTGGCAACAGATGCCATTGATTCACTGTATTACATGACCTTGAAATGGAGCAACATGAGCTGTATGCACTATTAACAATAGTCTGATTTAGTCGTTTGGAAATGTAGAGCAGAGCAGATACACAAGACAGTACTTCCAAGTCATATGAATGTTTGCAAAGTTGTAACCCAATCAATTCAGATCAATCCTCATTGACTACCCATGAAAATAAACATGTGCAAACACACCAATAATTGGATTTAGAATTTAAAAAAAGAATGAAATACAGTTTAAGAAAGCAGTCAGCCTCAATGCCCTTGGAGAAACATAGCCAAACCTAAATCTAACCCATTCACAAAAGCTCCCTAAAACACAATGTCTGCACTCCATACTAAGACCATACTAAAATGCACCGAGTGTTTGCAAAAATTGCTAATCGTTTGCAAACATAACTCAGACATCCTGGCCAGTACGTGACCAAACCGGTCTGTAATTACAGATCTGTTTACACAACCACCGAACGTCTCACACAAATCCGAGTCTGGCTCAAGCGCATTTAAAGATCCACTTTCAAAATGATTGCAAAAAAATTCTATCCGAGTCTTATCTACCGTGGCCCATCTGTTTAGCTGCACATCCAAGGCTTGTGTTCGGAATTGAAATGGCATATTGCCTATACAAATGAAATACAAACCCAATCCTATCAGAAAGTAAATTAAATGGTACAATGGCTACTACTAGGAAAACTAACTTTACATTTTTGTTTCTTGACAAATGCTGTAATACTAAGTGTAAACTAAATGGTACTGCTTGGCAAATTACATGTTTACAAAACCTGAAGCAAGAACACAGTCACGGCAGCAGAGGTAGAGCATGTGTACCTTTCTACTGTGTATAGCTACTTAACAGATACATATGCATACCCTTGTAAACTATTATAAGACTGTATGTGGCCTTATCTGACAGGTGTCAAACAAAGATATGATTTCATTAGAGAAGTGTAAAAGACAGAAACTATTTGTTTGTATGGTAACACAAATACACTGAAACAAAAGTGTTGAGCACCACTTTACATCTTTCATTGCAGTGTTGTTAAAAATATAGCCCAGATGCCGCTTAGAAAATATATGCATTCAAACAAATCCAAAACATCTTCCCTATTTATCAAAAACAGACATATTCTTAAACATTTTCTTCTTAGATAAAGAAAAGAGGACAAACCAATGTGTTTGTTCCGAGTTGATACCAGTGCTAGCTAAATACACATTTCAATTGAAATTCGCTACAATCGATGTTGATCAAAAAGTGGCATTTAAGAAAAACACACCAATGAATTTTGTGAGAATAAGGGCATTTCAAATAAATATCTCCAATTCAGATCATAGGGTTTATCCCAGAGAGGCGAGAGACATTGAGCTCTGCTGTGGGGCACTGGGTCAGCCAGGTTCTGTGGTCTCCAGTCCACACAATCTACAGTAGGAAACAGGAAGTATGTCTCAGGCCCAGGGCTGGTCACACGGTCAGGGTTCATAGATAGAGACTGACTCATAGTGGTTAGTCAGCTCTCTGTAAACATAACATACTCAGACTAGCTGATAGAGGGCAATACACACACATAGCTCTTATCACAAAGCCCAACGGGACAGGAAGCCCTCCTCTTGGAGCTTTACCCTTCTCCCGTGGCACGTCACGGCACGCAATACACTCCCAGGGGTCAACCGGGAGCAAAGGAAAAACATATACCAACCAGCAATACAATTAAGTGCCAATTCTGAAATCCCCCCACAACCTTTTTTCAGTAACTGTACACATCACCCTCTAAGGCGGCCTTCTGTATTTCACTAGAATGACAACACAATCCTGTGCACAGCCAGGGCTGGTAGGTTGTAGCAGGTCCTGCTATGTAGAGTGTAAAGGAATAACGAATTTGCAGCCGAAGGGTGAATGGTAGTTGATGCCCACTTCCTGAAACACCTGCTTCGGCACCCCGATATCACACAGGTAGACCCTAGCCTCTCCACCATCCAGAGGCAGGGGCAGGCCCAAAGACAGGGTCCACTTGGCCTCCACGGCCTGCTTCTGGCCACTCACTGGAGGGTCAATGCTGAGCACCGGAGCCCTGTTCTGGTTGGCCCAGTCCGTAGCCGCCAGGTACCAGGCCTGGTCCCTCAGGACGCCGTTCTCATGGCAGTCCAGACAGTTGATGACCAGGTCCACTGGGCTGACCGGCAGGTCTGGGAGGAGAGAGAGGGACAGAGATCAGGGTTTGAACTGAAAGCTTCTGAGTAGCTAGACCTCCAGCAGAGGGCAACATCGTTTCAGTGTACCGCTGTTAAAAGCAGACAAGCAGCACAGATTTTAGTGTCTAGCTAATTTTGCCTTATGTGTCTAACTATAGTGAATGGAAATATAAATGCAACATGTAAAGTGTTGGTCCCATGTTTCATGAGCTGAAAAAAAAGATTCCAGAAATGTTCCATATGCAAAAAAGCTTATTTATCTCAAATTTTGAGCACACATTTGTTTACATCCCCGTTAGATTGCATTTCTCCTTTGCCAAGAAAATCCATCCACCTGACAGGTGTGGCATATCAAGAAGCTTATTAAACAGCATGATCATTACACAGCTGCACCTTGTGCTGGGGACAATAAAAGGCCACTAAAATGTTGTCACACAACACAATGCCACAGATGTCAAGTTGAGGGAATGTGCTATTGGCATGCTCACTGCAGGAATGTCCACCAGAGCTGTTAACAGAGAATGTAATGTTAATCTCTCTACTATAAACTGCCTCAAATATGTTTTAGTGAATCTGGCATGTGGACGAGTTGTTTGCTGATGTCAACGTTGTAAACAGAATGCTTCATGGTGGCGGTGGGCTTATGATATGGGCAGACATAAGCTACGGACAACGAACACAACAGCATTTTATCGATGGCAATTGGAATGTCCAGAGTTACCGTGACAAGATACTGAGTCCCATTGTCGTGCCATTCATCCGCCGCCATCACCTCATGTTTCAGCATGATAATGCACAGTCCCATGTCCCAAGGATCTGTACACAATTCCTGGAAGCTGAAAATGCCCCACTTCTTCCATGGCCTGCATACCAGACAGGTCACCCATGTTTGGGATGCTCCGGACCAGTCATATGAAATCCATAGATTAGGGCCTAATGAAGTTATTTCAATGAACTGATTGATTTATATAAACTGAAAAATCTTTTAAATTGTTGCATGTTGTATTTATATATTTGTTCAGTATACAAGAGGGAAGTGTCTACTCTAGATTAGAAAACAATGGTCTTTTTATACAGCTCATGCTAACAAAAGAACACACTACAAGGAAGTCGATTCACCATCTTCACAATCTACAGTCCATTTACCTTTCCATCTACAGTCTCATCACATCTAATGATTTCAAAAGCTGATAATATCTGTGAACAGAGAACAAATCTGTTAGTCAGGATAAGTCGGTACCTTTGATGCTGGCCACCTGCTTGCCGCTGGTCTTGCTGTAGAGGGCGAGCTCGTTGGTGATGGACTCCTGCATCTTGACGAAGTTGGGAAGGAAGAGGATGACCTCCACCTCGTGGTTGGCCAGGTGCCGTCCACAGCTGATGCCCTGGGCCCCCTGGACATGGGGGCCACACAGCAGGGCCACCGTGGGACGCTGGTGATTATTCTTAGGTGTCAGCCTGGGGACATCCAAGAGACATATGTGATTTGTTTGTTGTCTTAATTTGATTTCTCTTATAATTCTTATATTCTTAATACAAATTGTACAAGCCAAGGCCTGGGATATGCGATTACTGGTGGATTAGACAAACTTTATTGTCCTCATTGAGATAATTAATTGTGCAGAATACAATCATGACTGATCTGAACATCATGATCTGCAGTTTCCACACACAGCAAACAAAGGAGCATTATCATCACCTCAGGACTGCATGGGTAATACACTGGTTGTTGTGCAAGGGTTTCCCTTTCTTATAAAAACACAACTCTTCAACTACAGCATAAAAACCAGAGGAAGCCTTTATCTGCAATCATTGTAATCAAGGTCAGTGGAGCATTGTGTCCTATGTCGATCATAAACACCTCACACGTTCAATAGGCTGCTACACCTTTCCATGCAAAGTATTGGCTTTTCTGTCATGATTAACTGCTAAAGCCACTGTCTATTCATCATAAATATGGCGTTTGCATTGACTCCTTCACACGCACAAAGACAAAAGCCTTAAGCAGAGGGGAAATTGGAAGATTCACAGCCTGTCAGACATTCTTGACTTAACAGGGAGAATGATTTTTAAATACACTAGATGACAAACAGGGGGGCGCTGTTTTGAAGCCACCGCGCTTCCATTTTGATGCTCCCCAACCATTGTAAATTTAAAAAAAATGTAATGTCTTTGCAACTCTGCCTAGAAGGCCAGCATCCCCGAGTCGCCACTTCACTGTTGACGTTGAGCCTGGTGTTTTGAGGGTACTATTTTTGCTCTAGGGAACTCAACTAGTCTAAAGGCGGGCAGTTTTATTGCTTCTTTAATCAGAACAACAGTTTTCAGCTGTGCTAACATAATTGCAAAAGGGTTTTCTAATGATTAATTAGCCTTTTAAAATTATAAACTTGGATTAGCTAACACAACGTGCCATTGGAACACAGGAGTGATGGTTGCTGATAATGGGCCTCTGTAGGCCAATGTAGTATTCCATAAAAAATCTGCCGTTTCCAGCTACAATAGTCATTTACAACATTAACAATGTCTACACTGTATTTCTGATCAACTTGATGTTATTTTAATGGACAACATTTTTTGCTTTTCTTTCAAAAACAAGGACATTTCTAAGTGACCCCACACTTTTGAATATCCAGGAAAACAGAAGTTAAGTAAATAATTCTAAAACCATTCCAAAAATACAATAATGATGCCAATTTGCTAGATAAAGAATGCACAAATATTGTTTCTCACACAAGTTTATTGTTGCCCACACAAACATCCCTTATTTATATATGTTTGGTTGTAGGCCCAACTCTTTCAACAACATTTCTGAGTACATTTCTGAGTACTCCATAGGTTTTCACTTCCCGGGAATGACCAATTCTGACAAAACGGATAGCTCAGGTCCTTCCCTGCTCAAAGCTGTGCTAACTGCATCCTGTGTCGCATGTCGACGTCTCCTCAAAGTTGTAGCAGGTCATCCGTTGTTGGTGGTGGCACTTCAGGGAGTCTTGGATCATCTGATCTCAGTATCATTCCCCTTGGTAGCCCCAATCAAGAGCCCAGTGTTCTCAACACTGCTCTCTGAAGTTCTGGGCTGTAGTCCTGTGCAGTTTTCAATGTGTAGACACTCCACCTTCAAGACTTGTTATTGTAGAGTCTCCTTTAGCTGAATGATAGAATAATATTTGGTGAGTATTTTGTCTATGGATTTTCATTACCATCAGTACATAACTGTAGCGTGCAACTACAGGCTACAAAACTCTAGATCATCTTTACTCCACACACAAAAACACCTACAATGCCCTCCCTCGCCCTCCCTTCAGCAAATCAGACCATAACTATATCCTCCTGCTTCCTGCTTAAAATATTTTTTGCAAGACCTGCCACATCCAACGAGCGTCAGAGCCGGTGTAGTAGGATTCGATCTTCGTCCTGTATTGACAATTTACCTGTTTGATGATTCGCCAGAGGGCGTAGAGGGATTTCTTATAAACTTCAGGGTTAGTGTACCGCTCCTGGAAAGCGGCAGCTCTAGCCTTTAGCTCAGTGCGGATGTTGCCTGTAATCCTTGGCTTCTAGCTGGATATGTACGTACAGTCACTGTGGGGACGTCATCATCAATGCACTTAATGAAGCCGGTGACTGATGTGGTAAACTCCTCAATGTCATCGGATGAGTCCCGGAACCTATTCCAGTCCAAAGTGCTGGCGAAACAGTCCTGTAGCTTAGCATCCGCTTCATCTGTGCACTTTTGTACTGAGCGGCCTCTGTGCACTGGTACTTCGTGTTTGAGTTCTTGCATGTCAGCAGGAATCAGGAGGATAGAGTTATGATCAGATTTGACAAATGGAAGGCGAGGAAGAGCTTTGTATGCGTCTTGGTGTCTGGAGTAAATGGTGATTTCGAGTTTTGCGCCTCTAGTTGCACATGTGATTGGTAGAAATGAGGTAAGATGGCAACTCCCATCCTCGGGGGCCTGATTGGTTTCACACTTTCCTCCAGCCCTATAATAATCACACCGGATTCAACAAATTGTATTCTAAAATAAGGACCATGATTAGTTGATTATTGGAGTCAGTTGAGTCAGCTGGGGTTGGGGCAAAAGTGTGTCACCAATCAAGACCCCGAGGACTGGAGTTGCCCAACCCTGACCTAGATAGACAACCAATAAAACATTTCCTATCAATCCCAATTTGAAATATGATTTGACCATTTCACAACTATGAAAGAATTGCCTTTGATAACCATCAATCTTAGATATTCAGAGTAAATACATTAATTGGAGAAGTAGGCTATTAGACAGAATGAGGACTTCATGTTTCCAGTCATTTCATGTAATGTCATGTTACAGTCTTATACACTCAATACATGTGTATATTTTGGGCTGTCTGTTTACATCTCAGCCAGACAGCTCAAACGGGAAATAACATAGTAACATCTCTATGTAGTAGGATAATGTTGGACTATAATGTCATCAATAATCAAAGTAAATCCTGCGCAGTTCATTTTCCTAAACAGCTTAGCTAGATAGATGCATAGCATTAAAATATGTTACTTTGTTATTACTGTTCTTAGCTAGCTAGGGGAAACAAAATTATGGAACAGACATGGTCAAAAATATTTAGCTAAAGTCTATGCTTACCGATCTGATTCTGCTCCAATACTCAACAATGGTGGGGCTGGAAACAGGCTTGCTAGGTGTTGATGTCGATTTATTCCTTTCATGACTTAAAAATTATATTTCAGGTTCAAAGATATTTTTGAGAGCTTTGACGTCAAGCAATGAAGTCCAGTTCAGATAGAACAGCCAACAGGAGACAAAACTAGCTAGTTTTAGATTGTTGTGTTGTACAACAGCTGACTAAAGACAGGGCATTCAGATCAAGAAGAAGAGACGTGAAGTTGACACCGTTTCGTCAGTGAATCTTGGAAAATCCAGCCGACGACATGACAGGTTCTAAAACTAGACCCTTCAGATCAAACAAACCGTTGCATTGTGTCTCAACTTGTGTATCTGAAATGAACTTTATGATCATGGCTACTCCGTGCCAGTAGAGTAGTGTGTGAAATAGCTAGCTAGCTAATATCACAGCGTGACTTTCAGACCACAGAAATATAACACAAGGTCAAGTGACGTTATACACATAAATTAGGTAGCTAGTTAGGACTAACTAGTGAAGCTAAATGTTATATTCAAATGAAAAAATAAAAAATGTCAAGGTCAGCAAATAAGCTGCACAAGCTAATACAAACTATTGGATGTGTGGCTTGACAACAATCAAAACAAGCAAACCAAAATAAACACTTGCATACATATTTACAACTAAATATCAAAACCATAATTTCACTTTATATCTAGAAAGATGTATTATCTACCTAGCAATGTCTTACATTTTCAGCAGAAAAAATGCAAACTGTGTCAGTTTTAAATCGCTTCAGCTCTCATTGTTCTCTCCACTAAGTGAACGCAAATCCGAGGTTTACTCTAGTCTTGGCCCGGGCTCTATCATTTTTCCTTTTCTCCTTCAGGCAGGCTAAAGGTGCAATATTGATATGATTGCATCACATTGGATGACCACTAGCGACTTATTCAAGCTTTTGAAAAAATAAAAATAAAATCCATTCATTCCTATGGAGGATTGCTTCTTCTGAGGACAGCCAATATGTCCGACCGGTGGCTTCAAAACCTCTCATCGGCCAATACATAGCATCCGGAATCCAGAGTTTAATTGATCAGTGCCTTACAGGGAGGTTAATTGCCTGTTTAAAACACCTTACTACAGTATATCACCACGGCAACAATACAAGAAACTATGAAAAATTGACAAAAATAGGAGGACAAAGGCATGTTCGTATAACCCTGGGTCGTGTTCATTAGGGCACACCGTAGCAAAACGCCTTGGAACTGAAAACAAAAACGAACACTTCTTATCGGGCAAGTTCAGATATTGTAGTACCTCCCCATTTCGAACCATTTTCTTTAGTTTCGTGCCTATTGAACACAACTCTGGTATCAATAAAGCCTGTTGCATGTGATGTGATGTTACCACAGTAGAGGACGCCCACCCAGCCACTCACCGGTTGGGGCCCCCCAGTAGAGTGAGGGCCATCTGGCTGGCACACACACCAGTCATCTCCAGCCTCCGCTCCAGAGACAGGCCATGCCGCTCCGCTGAGGCCAGAAGACACTTGTGAAGCTCGTAGGACACACTGGGGACAACCAGGCCAGAGTCTACAGTCAGAGGAGCGAGAGAGACAACAGGGGAAAATAAACATGTATTAGTTGTTATTGTGCTAGATTATAATATATGTAGCTATGAGAAGAGAGAGATTGGAAGTTTTAAAAAAGTTCCAGATTTTCCCCAAAAATATATGGAAATGGTACTAAAAATAGAACTGAAACGCAGTGTGACTAGACATAATCAAAAGGAACTACATGGCCTATTTCACCAACAGCATGAACTTTCATGATGAGGACACACGTATATACACACACACACACACACACACACACAGGAACTCAACGAGTAGAAGTTCTTGAATAAGCAGAACATCCCCTCACGCGAGGAGCCAGTTCCCTTGGGAAAGCCTCTTCCCTTGACCTGATCTCTTTCCAATCACGGAGGGAAGATTCCCTCCTTCCTCTCTCATTTGTCACTGTTGTCCGCCGCAACAAAGAGAGTGTCATATTTTGTAAAGGGCTGCCAAACATGAGGATGCAAACTGAACTGCCTCTCCTAGCTATCCCCTGCGGTCTTCTGGAGGGGCTGGGTTCACACGCTCCAGCTCATCCCTGCTGAGCTCCCTCAGCATCCCCATAACCAGAGCTTTTGGCTGAGAAAGACAACGGCGGCAGCCCCCCGGTCTCACACACACTACCGCCACACCTCACAGAGGACTCCACCAAAACATAAGGGTACCATGACAAAGGGGAAACTTGAAAACAGGTGGTTAAATGTGTACTTGTTGGTACACCCATGTGCCAATGAAGATGGCTAGTGTATGTGGGAGTGTTGCAGCTTGACTTCTTGAGTGAATACTCAGTTCCAGGACCACCCACACACACACACTCATTCAAGGTTTTTCTTTATTTGTACTATTTTCTACATTGTAGAATAATAGTGGAGATATCAAAACTATGAATTAGCAAACATTTCTAAAAACCTGTTTTTGCTTTGTCATTGTGGGGTATTGTGTGTAGACTGATGAGGGGAAAAATATATTTGATCCGTTTTAGAATAAGGCTGTAACGTAACAAAATGTGGAAAAAGTCAGTTTACATACACCTTAGCCAAATATATTTGAACTCAGTTTCTCACAATTCCTGACATTTAATCCCAGTAAAAACACTGTCTTAGGTCAGTTAGGATCACCACTTTATATTAAGAATGTGAAATGTCAGAATAATAGTAGAGAGAATTATTCATTTCAGCTTTTATTTCTTTCATCACATTCCCAGTGGGTCAGAACTTTACATACAATCAATTAGTATTTGGTAGCATTGCCTTTTAAATTGTTTAACTTGGGTCAAACGTTTCAGGTAGCCTTCCAACAATAAGTTGGGTGAATTTTGGCCCATTCCTCCTGGCAGAGCTGGTGTAACTGAGTCAGGTTTGTAGGCCTCCTTGCTCACACATGCTTTTTCAGTTCTGCCCACAAATGTTCTATAGGATTGAGGTCAGGGCTTTGTGATGACCACTCCAATACCTTGACTTTGTTGTCCTTAAGCCATTTTGCCACAACTTTGGAAATATGCGTGGGGTCATTGTCCATTTGGAAGACCCATTTGCGACCAAGCTTTAACTTCCTGACTGATGTCTTGAGATGTTGCTTCAATATATCCACATAATTTCCTTCATCATGATGCCATCTATTTTGTGAAGTGCGCCAGTCCCTCCTGCAGCAAAGCACCCGCACAACATGATGCTCCCACCCCTGTGCTTCACGGTTGGGATGGTGTTCTTCAGCTTGTAAGCCTCCCCCTTTTTCCTCCAAACATGATGGTCATTATGGCCAAACAGTTGTATTTTTGTTTCATCAGACCAAAGGACATTTCTCCAAAAGGTACTATCTTTGTCCCCATGTGCAGTTGCAAACCGTAGTCTGGTATTTTTATGGCAGTTTTGGAGCCGTGGCTTCTTCCTTGCTGAACAGCCTTTCAGGTTATGTCGATATAGGACTCGTTTTACTGTGGAAATAGATACTTTTGTACCTGTTTCCTCCAGCATCTTCACAACGTCCTTTGCTGTTGTTCTGGGATTGATTTGCACTTTCCCACCAAAGTACGTTCATCTCTAGGAGACAGAACGCGTCTCCTTCCTGAGCGGTATGATGGCTGCGTGGTCCCATGGTGTTTAAACTTGCGTACTATTGTTTGTACAGATGAACGTGGTACCTTCAGGCGTGTGGAAATTGCTCCCAAGGATGAACCAGACGTGTGGAGGTTTACAAAAAATTTGAGGTATTGGGCTGATTTCTTTTGATTTTCCCATGATGTCAAGCAAAGAGGCACTGAGTTTGAAGGTAGGCCTTGAAATACATCCACAGGTACACCTCCAACTGACTCAAATTATGTCAATTAGCCTGTTAGAAACTTCTAACGCCGTGACATCATTTTCTGGAATTTTCCAAGCTGTTTAAAGGCACAATCAACTTAGTATGTAAACTTCTGACCCACTGGAATTGTGATACAGGGAATTATAAGTGAAATAATCTGTCTGTAAACAATTGTTGGAAAAATTACTTGTGTCATGCACAAAGTAGATGTCCTAACCGGCTTGCAAAAACTACAGTTTGTTTACAATAAATTTGTGGAGTGGTTGAAAAACAAGTTTTAATGACTCCAATCTAAGTGTATGTAAACTTCCGACTTCAACTGTATATCTATCTCTCTACTCCTCAGGTCTGTGTGTCAACACAGTAGAGGATATCTCGGAAAGACCAGCCCAGGGAACATGGTTCCTAGGTACTGCCACAACCATGTCATTGTTCTGGTAGATGCTCACGGAACCCTTTAAAGAGCCCTGTGCTAATCTCTACCTTTAGCCCATGGCACATTAGACTAGAGAGCAATCAAAGACTAGCTGGAGGGGCTGCGCGGCTCAATATCCCTTTGATAGTGAAGCAGGTAAGACCTTAACAGGCTGTTCCAAAGCGCTGGCCTGGCATTTGAGTGCTCAGCATGGCCTCCCTCCTCATGTATTATGTGCATGCAGGCACGCATGCAGCTATCAGAAACACACAGGCATATCACTCAAGGCAGAACACACGCAGTGTGACATGCAAGTAAACACACACCTGCAAACAGCAGATAGATGGATGTCGTGCCTGGGTGAAATTAACCTTATCTCTTCCCTGTTCGTATCTCCACATCCCTCCCACTGTTCCAGTACAAGGACAGGTAATATGTTACAGTTTGGTGGGAGAAACCCAGTCTACTCTGCTGCACCGTTCCTCGGACAATCACGTGAGCGATAAGCACACAGCAAAGTTAACTGCTCCTTGTCATGCAACCTGCCACTGAGGAGAGGGAAAGGGAGAGGTGGGAGTTGCACTATGATCTAATTGCTTTTTGACCATCCCCCCAGCTAGGTGTGTTTGTAAGAAATTCCCCTGCTACAGCCCCCCACCCCGATCCTGTGTACTCTCTCACACACACACGCACAATGCTCAACCTGCTCAACTGGGTAGCCAGGAGCACGCAGCGGCAGTAAAATAAAGTTAAGTTGAGCGATTTGGCAGGTCATGTTTCGGAGGACGCACGACTCGACCTTCGCCTCTCCCGAGCCCGTTGGGGAGTTGCAGCGATGAGACAAGATTGAAATTGGGGAGAAAAAATGTAAATAAAAGTTCCATTTGCTCTCATGCCACTGGACCAGGGGAATCAATAGTTGTGAATAACACTTGTCCTCAGCTCTCGCTCCCTCTTCTGTCACTCTCTCCATCAAAGGTAGTTTACAGGGCAGTGATTTGATTTGTTCTGTGGCTTTAATGTGTTTACAGTGAAGAGATTTGAGTACATGTGTAGCAGTGGATGCTGCTGAGGGGAGGAAGGCTCATAATAATGGCTGGAATGGAGCAAACAGAATGTGTTCGATGTTGTTGATACCTTTCCACTTTTTCGATTCCAGCCATTACCACGTGCCCGTCCTCCCCAATTAAGGTGCCAACGTGTAGATGAGGAGTGGTTTAACACACATAGGAATTAGCAAAGGAGAGTAGACCTGTGCCTTTTCCACCGAAACGGAATAATAAGGCCAATGATGCACCACATAATAGCCCTTACAGACTTGTCTACGTGCAGACAGACAATATGTTATCCCAACGCCAAACATTTGTTTTCCTAGCCCCTTTTCTGTTGTCTCATGTTGTTGATTTAAATGTTTACAGTGGATAGGAATGGATTCAGGTGAGAGCAGCCTGGAGTAGGGTAAGGGTTTGTTCCACATGTAGTGTGGTTGCATCCCAAATGGCACCCTATTCCCTATGGGCCCTTAGCAAAAGTAGTGCACTATATAGGGAATGGGGTGCCATTTGAGTGGTAATCTGTGTGTGACTATGAGAGGTGCTGTTTATGTAAAGCTCAGAGCGGTCTGATAATTACAAGGTACAGAGGATGGGGCTTAGCATGACAGCATTCAGGCAGAGGTAGCAGACCTGCCCAGCCCGTTCGGTAAAAAGAGAAAAGCGTCCACATTCAGCTCCCAGTTCTCAGCACCAGGGGCAAGGCTTTTAATGGCCGCCTGGCCCGCATTGTCATCATAGTCACCGCACTGCTGCCGCCATGATAACGCTGGCTGGTGGCCATGTTAGGCTACTTAGAAAAAAGTGCCAATGTCATAACCCTTTCTAAGAACTGTTGCAAATTTCACATACCTGTATGTCGGTACAGTATGTACTGTAGTGTAGCGGGCTATTTGAGGCTAGGGCTCACATTCATGTAGTGAGTCATTTCATGTAGTGATTTAAGTTATCCAGCGAGGTGTATCAGTGTAGTATCTTTGTCTGGGAGTATTTAGTCAGCTGGCAACAGAAGCACAACACTCCTATCTCCATGGGTGCAGAGAATGCATTCTATGACTAATAACGGTGGTATTGGCATCGCTATCCTTTTTCCCTAATGAGAGAGCGAGCATGTGCGTGTGTGTGTGTGAGCGTGTGTGTTCTTGTGTTCCACTTAGACCTATATCACTTTAGGCCAACACCAGAAACCAGATTTGACTGGTACTGATCCCCTATCCCTACAGAGTAGTGATTGGTCCAGCAGAGCCAGAGTGATAGGTGTTGCTCTTCTTGTCACACCTTGGAATCCAGGCCAGGGGCCTAGCATAGTGTGCCATTCACTTATCTCCTGTATGAAACCAATTATGTAACACACTTATAAAGAGTGTTGTTGAGGTGTGGGAGAGCGGCTCCTCTTCCCAGAGACGGACTGGGACTGCATGGTGTGGTGGGGCAGTGAGCTCAAAGCTCAAAAGTCACCTGCTGCCTCAATCAAAAGAGTAACCAGAGTTGGATCCCAGCCAGCCCAGCACATTGCGGAAGTGGGAGGTGGCCCTCTCTGGCCAATAGGAGACAGTCAAACCCACACCCAGCAAAGCGTTTCAGTGTTGCGTCAAAGAAGCACAAGAGGTAGGCCTACATTAGACCCACACTGTCACTCTGAGAACTTATACTATTTCTGTCTAAAGTCAACACTGACATGGAGGGGGAATTCAACTAGTTTCCAAAGTAAACACTACAATCATTTTCACCGGTCCGCAAGACACGCATGCAACAGAAAACATCCTGAGGGTAGAACTTGTTGTGTCGGTCATCAATTCTTTTAATTTTCACCAGATACAGAGAGTCAAAAAATATATATTTTTAATGGTAATTCCCCATTCTCTGGTTGAATGGGTCACCAATCTACAGAGGTTTTCCCATCTTTGAGCTACATGAAAAACATTTGAGTATCTTAAAGGAGAGAAAAACAAACAAGAGTCTGTATGGACAGAGAAGAATAGCTCATTAGAGCTGTGTGTGTGTGTACGGTGGGTGTGTCACTCCTTAGGGAGAAGCCAGCAGTGATTACTGAGAGGGAGAGGCTCAGCCTCTTCACCGCACGCTGCACACGGGCTGGGCTGTGACCGGAACCTATATCTCTCCCCCATCACATCTCCAGCCTGATGGGCTTCACTGAGAATACCGACACTGTTGTAATTCCTCACAGTTGCGTCCTATTAGTTTTTTTGTTTTTTTTCTTGCTTGTTGGTTTAAGGCCTATTTTAGAGCTGTACACAATGTCCTGTCTCTCCACTAGTCTGGCTCGCTTAGCCAAACCAATGGGTCTACTGTAGCCTCAATAGATCCAGTGGCTGAGGTGAGAGACACTCAGGGCCTAAGGGCACTGGCAGGCAGGCCTCTGGAAGTGAATGTGTGATGACAGATGTGAATGGAGAGTGCTCTATCTGTCTAACCCTCAGGGCAGCAGGTAAGTGGATGTGTGATATATATGTGAATGGAGGAGGGTGCTCTCTCTCTCTCTGTGAATGAATCCAATGGAGGGTGTTGTGTTCTCTCTCTCTCTTACCAGTGCAGTACTCCTTGCCCCCGTGTTGTGGGACCGTGATCTGCCGGTAGACGACTGGTTTGACCTCCAGGATGTTCTCGTCGTGACGGTAACGTGTGGGTGTACCGCGTTCGCCACCGGGCGTACCACGGGAACGTGCCCCATTGCAATCTGTGCCGTCAATCTGCGAGAACACGGCTGCCTTGTCGAACAGTGCCAGGTTCGCCTCAAAGTCAAAGTCTGTGTCCAGACCCTCGTCCATGTCAGCACCAAAACACTCGTCGTCCCTGAGCCTCATCTGCCCTCCACCTCCTCCTACTCCGTTCTTCACTCCGTTCTTCTTCGGCGTGGCCTGGTTTGGCCCTCGGTTACTAGATGATGCTGGAGGACCTGAAGAACATAAATCAAGACATTAGAAGGACGATTTATTCCGATTTCTTTTTACAGTACATATATTTATCTAACCTTTATTTAACTAGGCAAGTCAGTTAAGAACAAATTCTTATTTACAATGACGGCCTAGGAACAGTGGGTTAACTGCCTTGTTCAGGGGCAGAACGACAGATGTTAACCTTGTCAGCTCAGAGATTCAATGTAGCAACCTTTCGGTTACTGGCCCAACGCTCTAACCACCAGGCTACCTGCCACCCCTATAGCCTGACTAGCAATTATGGTGCACAAGCCCAAAATCCCAGTTAAGAGGGTAATATTTCAGACTGGAGACCATTAATCTCTGTCAGGACTCCAGTTTGCTCTCTATGGCGTCCTCAATACTGATCTTATCCTATGGCTGTATCAGGAGCCACAGTTATATAACAAGCAACATCAATAGCACATTAATAACACAGGCTAGTAGTTTTCTATCAACACACAATCCTCAACACACAACGTTTAGATACATGCATGGCGCACTAACAAATCAAAAAGAACCAACTGGAACAAAAAATAACTGGAAAAACCGGGTGTTCAACCCTCACCGTGATGAGGTCTCACGCTAACCTAGAGAGAAAGAGAGAGGCACAGCCGCACGCAAGTGTCACTTTGACAGCTAGGTACTTTAGGCTATCACGCAAGATACACACCAAGACTCTCAGTCAAGTCACGTACACACTACTGTTGTCACAATGGCGTTGTCACCCGATCACACCGACTGATCTGAGACCTGCTACTATATCAATGTGTTTGACAATGGAGGGGAGTGAGGGACTGCTTAAAAAAAAAATCTGTTCATATGTGTGCATTAGCTTTTCAACATAGGCAAACATTTTACAATGATGTATAATTACCTACAGTATAATTACCTACAGGTCTATTGTAAATCTCAGTGAATCAGATGCCTGAATGCACTGGGCAATGCTCCAAGTCAAGCAGAGAATAATGAACACCAAGTTAGTACTAGTGTCTGATAGAATTGATGTGAAAATGTGGAGAGGTGTAAGAATATTAGGTTCAATAAAGGCTGAGATATTTGAACAAAACATGAACTTGAGCCATGTGAAAAATCATTGACTGAAACTACACGGTGAACTACATTTCAAAGAATGATTAAACATGACCCATATTTAAGTTACACACATTACAAGCAAATGTTGGCAAATACTCTTACAGAAAAATGAATCACTATGACACCGCTGAGATAAACACACAGGAGCTAAACTGGAGTGAGTGACAGCGTGTGAGGCTTGTCAACATGTTGCTGTGTTGTGTGGAGGGAAATGTGTTCACATGCAAGGTAAGAAGACTGACAAAAGGAAAACAATGTCAGCCGCAACAACTCCCTCTGTGTGTGTGTGACAGTCCAATTTTTGTATTTAACCTTTATTTAACTAGGCAAGTCAGTTAAGAACAAATTCTTATTTTCAATGACGGCCTAGGAACAGTGGGTTAACTGCCTTGTTCAGGGGCAGAACGACAGATTTTTACCTTGTCAGCTCGGGGATTCAATCTTGCAACCTTTTGGTTACTGGCCCAACGCTCTAACCATTAGGCTACCTGCCGCCCCAATCAAGAACAGGAAGGAAGAGCTTTACTGTACACTTAATGTATGTACCAGGGGCACAGGAAAAACAAAGGACTAAGCTGATAGCATGTATAGGAACATTTTTATATGCAAAAACTAAATTAAAAAGCTATTTTTCCCCCCAATTATACTCTTAACAAGGTCTGTTTGGATCCAAGATAATCCACTCGATTTGCAGAGGACTATGCATCCTTCATTTCATTCCTACATTCCCATCCTAAATCTCCCAGCAAGATTAATGTCAGATAATTAGAAATCATTTGTATAGCCCATGATCTTGTATAAGTAGTCCGTAACCCCACCTCCCTTTCGTTCTATGGCCCCCTGCTAAGGGGCTGTTTAGGGGCATGGCATTGCGTGTGAAAGGGTCAGCCCAACCCTTGCCACTCAGCACTTTGGTCTCATGCAATTTGTGCATTAGCTCCCTTGGCTGTTGGCCCAAGAATCTGGAGATTAAAATAAAAAATCCAAAAGGTAAACAGTGCTTCCACAATTGATATGGCCTGGCCCCTTCCAAGCGCACTGCCACTGGGACAACATGGCTTCCTGTGTGGGGGGGTCCTGTGCTGAGCAGGAGAGAGGGAGGGAGAGGAGACGGAGAACAGAAGGGCACTAAGGCACGTAAGCCAGGCCTTGCATAACCTCCTCTTTAGGAGCAGACACAGCGAGGGGGGAATGTTTATTGATCTTAGTCACACACGTATTGTAAAGAGGAACTTTGGTACAAGCCTTTAGCACGCTATGGGAATCTGGGGAAGTCACAGCATTGCAAACAGTGCCTGGCTGCTTCCACGCTCAGTAAGTAGTAACCTGGTGACACCATAGACTAGAGGAAAGGACACCGGTTCACCAGACAGACAGAAATAAACTAGACTGATTAAGCAGACTACTACGTAGTAGTTATTTTAAAAGGGTTGCTGCTTTATGGGTTGTGGTTATTATACCTGGCAGAAATGATTAAAAAAGTATTCTCATAGTACATCAGAGGTTAATAATTTACTAAAACATGTGCCAAAACACTGCAGAGATTTGTGTGTCTGATAAACAGAAATAACAGAGCAGGGACCAAACAAAAGAAACAGAAGCCCTTAATGTATGAACATGCCGGTCAGGTAAAACATTGTGTAACCTTTCCCTTCCTACCCACAGAGCCTAGGTGTCTCTCAGAAAAGACAAGTGCATAAATGCTACTATGATCAAAAACAGAAAAAATGCCAGGTGAAGCAATGTGTTGGCTTGGCTTCAATGACTGCTGACAAACTGTGCAGAGCCTAGAGATTAGGGAGTGGATTTACATGTGACACTGATACTTGTAGTTTCACATTTCCTCCTGTCACTGAATAAGGAAAAGATCAACAATGAGAACTTTCTGCTCTATAATCACAGTCAGATAGCGGGAAATATGTTCATGACTGTGCTTAAACTGTCTTATGTAAACATGTCATAATTGAGAAATAGCCTCGTTCCCAATGTGACAATGTGTTGAGTGTACTTTCTAAATGGGACTAACTGTTGACACCAAATTCAATGAGTAAACACATGAAGGGGCTAAATACAGTGCAGGTCAAATGTATTAGCCTACATCTAGCACTCATAAGCAACAGAGGCAGAGATAAAAAGTTATGTAGTCATTGAGTGTGATGGTTAAATAAAAAGGTTAAATAAATGGTGTAAGATTCTAATGCAATACATAGCGCATTCAGAAAGTACTCAGACCCCTTAACTTTTCCCACATTTTGTTACGTTACTAGGGCTGTGGCGGTCACGAAATTTCATCAACCAGTGATTGTCAAGCAAGTAACTGGTCGGTCTCATGGTAATTGACCATTAATTAAACACATTTGGCATCTCCTGGCTTCCACCCACAGCCTACAAGCCACCAATGCAGACCTTTGGAACATCTATATTACAAAAGGTCTAATAAATTCATGTAATATAGCATACACCATCACAATAAATATATTATTTATTTTAGACAGGTCTAAAGAAGCATGATATGAAGAAAATGTAGTCTATTTCAGAAGAACAGAATAGCACACTGAGTTGTCCTTATGTTAGGCCTTGATCTGGCTATGCCAAATAGCTGTGGACTACACTAGTTAATTTAGCAACTAGATTTGCTTAGAATTCTGTGGCATTATTTTATAGTATGAAGAATACAATTGAACAAAGTATAAATATAAATATTTTCTCCAAACAATTTGAGGGAGTGCGCACATGCAGTTATTCTGTGTTGAGCGGTTAACAAAGCAATAGTTATTCCTATATGCTTAATTTAGAGTTATTAAATGTAACTTTAGTTGTTCTACAAACGTTGGGCTATATGTTTAGATTTTTAATACATTGTAAGACTGCATGATGCGACAAGGAGTAGGCATAACGAACAGCAAAAGCACGAGCCTATGTCAATCTACTATCCCCCATAGTACAAAAGTCAACCTATTCTATTCTGTGTGAGAAATAAATATAGTAAGCGAGTCTATAGGCCTAGCATACAGAAAGCTGATGGGATCCTCCTCTTTTAAGTAGAGGCCATCACTCTGTTTTCTCACGCAATTGCATAGCCTATCAAAATGTTGCGCAACATGAGCTCATGGCCTCTAATGAAGTGTTTGATTGGATTTTCGAATACATTTGCATCGATGTCAGAGTGATTAGAGGGACAATAAAGTGCTGAGTACCAGGTAGTTAGCAAGTTTGGTAGGCTACTAATGACCATCAGCAGCATTAGAGCTTGGAGAAGCCTAATTACCATGACTCGTGAACGTCGGTGTGACGGTAATACGGTCACCGCAACAGCCATATATGTTACAGCCTTATTCTAAAATGGATAACATAATTTGTTTTCATCATCAATCTACACACAATACCCCATAACGACAAAGCAAAAACTATTTTTTTGCACATTATAAATAAAAAACTGAAATATACCATTTACATAAGTATTCAGACCCTTTACTCACCGATTACCAATTACAGCCTCAAGTCTTCTTGGGTATGACGCTACAAGCTTGGTACACCTGTATTTGGGGAGTTTCTTCCATTCTTCTCTGCAGATCCTCTAAAGCTCTGTCAGGTTGGATGGGGAGCATTGCTGCACAGCTATTTTCAGGTCTCTCCAGTGATGTTTGATCGGGTTCAAGTCCAGGCTCTGGCTGGGCCATTCAAGAACATTCAGAGACTTGTCTCGAAGCCACTCCTGCGTTGTCTTGGCTGTGTGCTTAGGGTCGTTGGAAGGTGAACATGCACCCCAGTCTGAGGTCCTGAGTGCTCTGGAGCAGGTTTTCTTCCAAGATTTGTCTGTACTTTGCTCTGTTCATCTTTTCCTCAATCCTGACTAGTCTCCCAGTCACTGACGCGGAAAAACATGCTTCACCGTAGGGATGGTGCCAGGTTTCCTCTAGAAGTGACGATTGAAATTCAGGCCAAAGAGTTCACTCTTGGTTTCTTCAGGCCAGAGAGTTTTGTTTCTCATGGTCTGAGTCCTTTATGTGCCTTTTGGCAAACTCCTAGCGGGCTGTCATGTGCCTTTTACTGAGGAGTGGCTTCCGTCTGGCCACTCTACCATAAAGGCCTGATTGGTGGAGTGCTGCAGAGATGGTTGTCCTTCTGGAGGTTTCTCCCATCTCCACAGAGGAACTCTGGAGCTCTATCAGAGTGACCATCGGGCTCTTGGTCACCTCCCTGACCAAGGCCCTTCACCGATTGCTCAGTTTAGACGGTGGGGAGATCAATGGAAACAGGATGCACCGGAGCTCAATTTCGAGTCTCATAGCAAAGGGTCTGAATACTTAAAAAAAGGTATCTGTTTTTTATTTTTAATACATTTGCAAAAATTTCTAAAAACCTGTTTTTGCTTTGGCATTATGGGGTATTGTGTCTAGATTGATGAGGAAAATTTTGATTTTAATACATTTTATAATAAGGCTGTAACGTAACAAAATGTGTAAAAAGTCAAGGGGTATGAATACTTTCCAATTGCACTGTACATAAGAAGGCAGGCTGTGGCCATTGTAGAACACACTGAAGAAGCCCATGGCCTATTCAAATGCACTCAGTGTGGCTTCTGGAGAACTGCTGATAGAAGATGGTGTTCCACTACCACTGTATAAAAAGTCCCCCAGTACCTGAATGTTACCTGGTTGCAAGGCATCGGGGCCTTGCAACCAGTTTGAAAAATAAAACTCCCAAACTAGTCCTCTCATCTCACCTTTGCGTAAAATGGTAATAGGAGCGGTGGTGGAATGGGTGTTGTTGGCAGGGTAACCACCTCTGCTATTCTGACCACTCTGCCCTGAAGATTTGACGCCTGGATCAGACAAGACCCCCTGTCCAGCACTGGCTCTGCTGCCACCACTTTGAGTTTGGATATCCAGGAATTTGAGCTCTTTGATGTCCATAGCACTGCACAGAATGTACACATTTACATGTTAGACATGTTAACAGCAAATTGCTTAAAACAAATAAGTAGGCCCCTATGTATAGTGAAATAACTAGAGCAATGCACATAATGTAACTAGTATGTCTGTAGCCTGAGTCTCAGATCTGTTTGTGCCGTCTTGCCAAATGCCATCTCCTATGTCATTGTCACCGCAAATTATTTCCTGAAATCTGTGACGCAGGCTAATCTTTCTGTACTTCACCATGTGAAAGCCTTACCTGAAGGTGACCTCAGGGACAGGGCACCTGACCCCATTGTGGAAAGGTTGTCTAAGAGAGATGGTCTGACTAGTCTGGTCCACAGATGACACTTCTCCCTGGTACATGCCCAGGGTTGGTCCACAGTTTATTGACACCAGACTGCCCAACCAGTCTGCAGCCATTCTCTCTGGATCTAGGCATATATGGAAGACAGAAAACAACTTCACAAATACGTCACAGCTTTCTGATCAATGTGACATTTATGGTGTAAAACTGTTCTGTTTGAGCTACAAAACAAGTTGGATGATATGTATAAAGTGAAAGCAGAGGGAGCCTTTGTCAGATCTAGGAAGAAGTGGCTAGAGGGTGAACAAAATGAATCTTATTTTTTCAGGTTAGAAAAATACCACTCTAAAAAGAATACAATTCAACAATTAAATATTAATCTATCTAAATTAATCTAACTTTAGTTGCAACTTCTACAGGAATTTATATAGTTCTAAGTATTGTGAGGATTCTTCAACTCTTTTCTTTGACTCTCTGGGGGATGTGAAATTAATTGGGGAGGCTGAGAGGGAACAGTGTGATGACCCTATTATAGTTGAAGAGATCATTTATTCTAATGAACACCTTCAAAATAATTAGTCTCCTGGGATTGATGGTATATCTGCTGAGGTTTACAAAACTTTTTCTCAACAGTTGGCCCCATTTCTGTTGGAGGTCTTTTCTGAAAGCATTACAAATAATTCTCTCTCTCCCAGTTTGACTCAAGGTCTGATTACATTAATACCTAAGCCCAAAAAAGACTTACTACTACTCAATAATTGGCATCCAATCTGTCTGCTCAATTATGACTACAAAATATTAGCCTCTATACTTGCAAAAAGAATGAAGGAAGTATTGGACTCAATTAAAGAAGAGACCCAATCTGGCTTCATGAGGAATAGACATATCTAATAATATCCGACTGGTGTTAGACCTTATTGACCATTCTGATTTAATCTTCGAAGATCGTTTTATTGTCGTCTTAGACTTTTAGAAAGCCTTTGATATAGTGGAACTGAGTTTATATTTCTCGCCCTTGAGAAATTTTGTTTTGGGGAAATATTTTGTAATACTATTATTACTCTTTATATGAATAAGAACAGTTCAATTAAATTAAAGCATGGCACTTCTCCTAGATTTGAAAAGAGGAATTAGGCAAGGTTGCCCAATTTCACCTTACCTCTTCCTGCTTGCAACCCAACTTCTTACAAGAGCTGTTAAACCAGCAATATAAAAGGGATCTCTATTGCTGATAGAGATATTATCATAAGTCAACTTGCAGATGACAGAACCCTCTTTTTGAAAGATGCTGACCAGATTCCTAGAGCAGTCGACGTGATAAATATATTTTCCAAAGCATCTGGTCTTTGCCTAAACCTTAATAAGTGTGAATTGTTTGCTGTTAAAGTCTGTGTGATACCCTCTATACGCAATATTCCAGTCAAGGAAAAAGTAACATACCTTGGGATTACCATATCTAAGGATCAACAGGAAATATGCTCATTACATTTTAAACCTATTATTGAGAAAAAAAGAAAAGAAACTTGAACCATTGGTTGCAGAGGGATTTATCCTTGAAAGCTCCGAGTATTGCTTTCTAAAGCTGAAGGTATCGCCAGACTTTCTTATGCAGCCCAGTCCCTATATCTTGACAACAAAATAGGTAAAGCGGTTGACCAGGTGCTTTTCAACTTCATCTGGAAAAATCGTACACATTATATTAGGAAATCTGTCGTTATGAACTCATATGAATATGGTGGTCTCAATTGTTTTGATTTTACTACTTTTGAATAATACTTTTAAAGTAAATTGGGCACAAAAAAATTACAACTATCGGTGTAAAACAGTCTAAGGACTTAGTTACAGGTCTAAAATATGAGTTCCATTGGCTATACAATTGGCTAACAGCGGGGGTTAACCACAGCCCTTTGTAAATTACTACTAGCTACCTAACGTTAACTGGCTACTCACTCATCACTTACCTACTCTGGCAATTACGTCGTTAGCTAGCTAACTAGGAAACAAGCTGGCAATGTAGCTGTCAAATACCCTAGTTAGCCATCACTGTGTTAAATCGGTATCTAGTTAGCTAACCAAATAACGCAACTAGCTAGCTGTTCCATTCGAAAAGATGGCTAGCTAACGCTACCTAGCTAACTAAATAGCTAGCTACTGCCAAATTGCTGTGAACGCTAACGTTAACTAGATAACGTTAGCGTAGCTAAATCAGAGATCATGGCTAACGTCGGTTATTAATATATGCATCCTCTCCACCCTTTTGTTATTCATTAAACACTGTCAGGTAAAATTAAAAATTATATACCTTGTTTTTGTGTATGATATAGTTTTTTTGTGATGAGTTTGCTAACAACACTTTCTGAACTCGAAGAATTTGTGTTGTTTCCTGGTCACAACGTCACTTCCTTCGCTTTCCCCACCTGCGTTCATTGATTGTTTATGCAGGGGGCACCAATGAGGCCACATGATAAAAAGTTAAGGCATTATTTACAATGCCAACAAAGGTTGTTTTAAATCATTGCACCAATGGCAAGTTTATAGCTTATTTACTCATGAAAACGTGCTCAGTTTGTGTGCTGATTGTTTTGTAGTAGAAGTCCAAGTCTTGTACACAGGTAAGTGATGATATCCAACCCTATCTTATCTAGTAGTGTTACAGATTTACTCTGATCAGCCAAATACCGACGTCCTCTCCTAATGATTGGCCTGTGCATATTAGCTTGTGAATGCATGCATGGGTTGCCAATGAGATAGGCCAACACACTCAAGAAAAGAGAGCACAAGTTCATTGATTTTCAGCTTTTATTTCAGTAGCTACCTAGATAGCTACCAACAACACAATGCATCGTGTATACAGTTGGGGTTTTAGTTTACAAGAGTCCTTCGTTACATTATAAAATGTTGACATTTATAACACAGTCAGTAATACATACGTATTTTGGTATCCTGATAGTCATACAAAGCCACCACAATATATACACATTTTAGGCACATTTCAAAAAAGGACTTTCCAAAATACATCTAGGCTTAAAAATGTACACAAACAATCAATCACATGTTGGTGGGATACAAATGTCCACATTTCACTGATTTATTCAGTGGAATAAAAATATCTAGCTTAGAATTGGGAGGATACATCCATTCAACTCTGTCTGTGACCACCTGAACAATAACTCAAAAGTACGAGAACAGGCACTTTATCATGTAGATTGTAACATTTTTGCCTCAAAATTCTGTAGCAAAAAATTATACCCAAACATGGAACTAAAAAACAATGCCCTTTAAAACCCCACCATGGGTTTATGTGTATGTTTTATAGATTGATCCTCTTTAAAGCGATCTGATACAGTATATGAGCTGTGATCAAGGCAAGAGGAGCAGTAAAACACGATGACGTAGACAAAAAGGCAGCTAAACAGCTATAGTCTCTCCTGATATCTCCTGAAGCAACACCTGACAAACTCTAGTAGGCCCTGTGGTATGCTGGTCATAGAAACTAATCAACTCTATGAGTTTGTGAAGGTCCTTTATCCAATACAACACTTGTTTGGAATCCCCCTACATACCATTTCAGATTATAATTTTATCGATTTCAAATTGTCTACAATTTGACTCAGTTTTCCTTCACTGTTAATTCTCCTATGAATCAAAAGAGGTGTCAAGCCCAGTCTTTCCTAGAGAGAAAATGTACCCTCTGGCTTTTAAATCTGAACTCAGCTCATGCCATCAAGTATGTAGGGCTAACTATAAATCAGTTATTGTGATGTTGAGAATCATAAATGTGACCATAGCCCTCACTCCTCCTGCCCCCATGGCCGCAGGCTAGCCTTCAGCTGACAGCGCTTGTGCTTCATGGTGAGGCCGTACTCTGGGGTCATGTCCAGTGGGTGCCCAGGTTTCTCCTGGAAGCGCAGCCTTTGGAGCAGGATAGCCAAGAAGAGGTAGACCTCGTTGCGACCGATGGCCTCACCGATGCAGCGGCGCTTGCCCATGCCAAATACGAGCACCTTCTCCCCCTCCAGCTTGTTAAGTTCTGTGCCATCAGCACTCAGGAAACGGTCAGGGTTGAATAAAGAAGGCTCCTTCCACAGCTCCCTGAAGAGCACAGAGGTAACAATTTACATTAGGTTTGTGTTATACCTGTGTAGTAACACGGTAATTACTACAGTAACAACACTGTTGTTGCATAGTAATAGGGTTGAGAAGTTTTAGTTTAAAAATACTACTCACGGGTCATGGTTGACCTGCCACTGGTTGATAAAGACACAGGTGTCCTTGGGAATGAAGTAGCCATTGAGGGATGTATCCTTGATCGTGCTAAAAAAATATTGACAATACCAGTCAGACCATGCCATATGTGTCTATAATGTGTAACTGATATTGTAAATGTCTGTTTGGCTAATATTGTAAATTTGTGTTTTGAGCAGGTGCAAGTGCAACTCACCAGTGTGGGATGGTGAACGGCAGGAAGGAAGAGTGCCGGAAGATCTCCAGGATGAAGGCTTCCAGCAGAGGTAAGTTGGTTTTGTCTGAGAGACGGGGAGTGCGATTCATTCCCACCTTTTCCGCTGTTGGAAGGACAATAGAGAACATTGGATATCAAAAAAGAATGGGATGGGTAGTGACAGGTCAGTAATCATGACTCCATAGAATTACATATAGAACTGATTTATAGGATCTCTCTGTGGATGACTAATTTAATTTAGGGAACAGAACTATCGTTTAAAACCAGCAAGGTTCAACTTACTCAGTTCCTGATACAGTCTTTCCTGGATCTCTGGGTAAGCCACAAGGTACACAACAGCCCATGACAGAGCTGTGCTGATGGTGTCAAAACCTTGAGAGGGAGACAGAAGCCGCATTGCATAATTAAAACATCTTACAAATGTAAAATGTTTTCAATGATATGGAGTGACTCAGCATAACTGTTGCGTTATTTTTACTCAACTCACCTGCCCCAAACAGATCATTGACAATGCCCACAATCTTCTCATCAGAAACCTGGATGTTGGCGTTCTCATCTAGTTTCCTGTCCTCACAGTGGTCAATGAGGGAGTCAGTGATGTCACGGATGTTGTCCTGAAAACAGAACAATGTACAATCAGTATCACAGACAACAAATAGATCAAACATGGAATGAAACATGTAACATTTTTGAAACATGATGCAATGTATTATTTACCTTGTCATAGCTTTCATAGTGCTCACTGACAATCTTCTGCACAAAGGTGTTGAAACGGTCATTGATATCCATAAACCTTTTCATGGTGCGGTTGGGCAGGTAACGAAGGATGGGAATGAAGTCTGCAGGGTTGCCGCTGCCCACCACCTGTCCAAACTCATCACTCAAGTTCACCAAGCCCAACAGCTCCTGGTCATCATGGCTGTAGCGCCGGCCGAAGCACATTCCACAGATGACGTTGGCCACCGATACGACAATATGGCGGAAGGGGTCAAAGCTGCCACTGACATCCATGACGGAGGTCAGCTGTTTTACCAAGTACTCTCCCTCCTTGCAGACGTGCTCCTCCAGGGCACAGGAGTACTCTGGGGTCGATCCCTCCAGGGTGGCGAAAGAACGGAGGGCGCTCATAGCTAGCTTGCGGCGGGCGCGCCACACCCCAGCCTTGTCGGTGCTGAAGGCCAAGCTCTTGCCGTCGTTGATGAACTTGAAGCTGTATAGATCGGGCCTCCCGGCGAAGTCTTCCCCTTGCTTGATAAGAGCCTGGCGGACTGTCTCGCTGCCACTCAGAACAACCACAGGCCGCATCCCTATTTGGATCTGGAAGACTGAGCCGTAGCGCTCGCTCATGGCAGTCAGGCTGAGGTGAGGGTTGTTGTGCACCTCCAGCACATTCCCGATGATGGGCAGGGGCTTTGGTCCTGGGAGCCGTTTTAGTCCCTCTGGGATCTCTGTGTGCTTGTACTTCATGAGCATGTACACCAGGCATAGTGATACTATGGCAACCAGCCCCTCAGACACAGAGACTGAGCCGATAATGGGTAGTATCATGAGAACCATTTTTATATGTTTTTTTAGTGGCTTCTGCACAATCTGTAAGGAGAGGTACATGTTTTAGTGATTAATAGTGAGCGAGAAATATACTCCAGCTGAGTAATGAACATTGCTCGAAAACATTGTTCAAAAATTGCATTGGGGTAATTACGCACGAGTGATCCCATACTGACTGCATGCTTTACGCATACAGGCCCATGTACTTTACGCATGTTGCACTCACACTTTTCACGCTTTTGCAAGCCACCCTACTCTACCAGTCTTGTACCATTAAACATAGGCTACATAAAAGGCTGTATAGTATAAAAAATGTTTTAAAGCCCTTAACTGTTACATTGCCTACACGTACGTAGATTTTTTTCGAATAGATTATACTAAAAAGAAGACTCAAGAATAAATGGTACAAGATAACAGTATATAATGCATTTTGTAGCTTGTTATATTGTAAAAAATAAACTTTAAAAAACAGTACTACTATTATGTGCAAACTAGTTAATAAATGTTATTTTGACACTTCATTCACAACAAAAAGACACCTGCTATTCCAACATACGTTTACTTGTTCTTAAGTTAAATGTAAATATATTACATGCAAAATTTGTCATTTTTATTACCTTCCGTTATGAGCCAAATGAGCCGTCTTGCAGGAAGATCGAAGAAGTTTGCAGGTGAGGTTATATTTATAGAAAGCTTTTTCTCTTGCTATAAGAGAACTCCGTTTCTCAGTACTTAAAAGTAAGAATGGGAATTTCTTTTATAGAGCGCTTCTCAGCTCCATTGGCTGATGTCTGAGTGACGTAACCTATCTCCCTCTCTTGGCTTGCCAGCAGCAGCGGCTGTCTGAAGGAGAGGTGTAATAAAATATCAAGCGGAAACATCAATGAGTAGTGTATATATATATATATACAGTTGAAGTCGGAAGTTTACATACACTTAGGTTGGAGTCATTAAAACTCGTTTTTCAACCTCTCCACAAATTTCTTGTTAACAAACTATAGTTTTGGCAAGTCGGTTAAGGCATCTACTTTGTGCATGACACAAGTAATTTTTCCGAAAATTGTTTACAAACAGATTATTTGATTTATAATTCACTGTATCACAATTCCAGTGGGTCAGAAGTGTACATACACTAAATTGACTGTGCTTTTAAACAGCTTGAACAATTCCAGAAAATTATGTCATGGTTTTAGAAGCTTCTGATAGGCTAATTTACATAATTTGAGTCAATTGGAGGTGTACCTGTGGATGTATTTCAAGGTCTACCTTCAAACTCAGTGCCTCTTTGCTTGACATCATGGGAAAATCAAAAGAAATCAGCCCAAGACCTCAGAAAAGAAATTGGAGACCTCCACAAGTCTGGCTCATCCTTGGAAGCAATTTCCAAATGCCTGAAGGTACTATGTTCATCTTTACAAACAATAGTACAGAAGTATAAACACCATGGGACCACGCAGCCGTCATACCGCTCAGGAAGGAGACGCATTCTGTCTCCTAGAGATGAACGTACTTTGGTGCGAAAAGTGCAAATCAATCCCAGAACAACAGCAAAGGACCTTGTGAAGATGCTGGAGGAAACAGGTACAAAAGTATCTATTTCCACAGTAAAACGAGTCCTATATCGACATAACCTGAAAGGCCGCTCAGCAAGGAAGAAGCCACTGCTCCAAAACCGCATAAAAAAGCCAGACTACGGTTTGCAACTGCACATGGGGACAAAGATCATACTTTTTGGAGAAATGTCCTCTGTTCTGATGAAACAAAAATAGAACTGTTTGGCCATAATGACCATCGTTATGTTTGGAGGATAAAGGAGGAGGCTTGCAAGCTGAAGAACACCATCCTAAACGTGAATCACGGTTGTGGCAGCATCATGTTGTGTGGGTGCTTTGCTGCAGGAGGGACTGGTGCACTTCACAAAATAGATGGCATCATGAGGAAAGAAAATTATGTGGATATATTGAAGCAACATCTCAAGACATCAGTCAGGAAGTTAAAGCTTGTTCACAAATGGGTCTTCCAAATGGACAATGACCCCAAGCATACTTCCAAAGTTTTGGCAAAATGGCTTAAGGACAACAAAGTCAAGGTATTGGAGTGGCCATCACAAAGCCCTGACCTCAATCCCATAGAAAATGTGTGTGCAGAACTGAAAAAGCATGTGCGAGCAAGGAGGCCTACAAACCTGACTCAGTTACACTAGCTCTGTCAGGAGGAATGGGCCAAAATTCACCAAACTTATTGTGGGAAGCTTGTGGAAGGCTACCCGAAACGTTTGAAACAAGTTAAACAATTTAAAGGCAATGCTACCAAATACTAATTGAGTGTATGTAAAATTCTGACCCACTGGGAATGTGATGAAAGAAATAAAAGCTGAAATTAATAATTCTCTCTACTATTATTCTGACATTTCACATTCTTAAAATAAAGTGGTGATCCTAACTGACCTAAGACAGGGAATGTTTACTAGGTTTAAATGTCAGGAATTGTGAAAAACTGAGTTTAAATGTATTTGGCTGAGGTGTATGTAAACTTCCGACTTCAACTGTATATATATATATATATAATGTAAGCTTGCCTTTACTATAAAAAGAAACGTCTAAGGAGTAAGATATTTTTTTCTATGAGTGCATGCTTTCTCTGATATATCAGTGATGGGCCCTATTGAAAAAATATATACATACAATTTCATATAGTTTGTTATAAAAACATTTTAGAATGTCTAACCATAGAGAAATTCAATAGACTGCATGTTTAATTCTCGAACAAGTCATTCTCAGTAGGCTATTCCACGTTCATATGACTTTAAAACATGTATTTTTATTTTTACATTCTTAGATTTGATTTTAGGTTTATATCAGAATGATTGGATGAGAATCTTTTCAGATGTTCATTAGCCTGTTGGAGGGAGTTATAAAACACACTATACAGAAGAAGCCAGTCAGGTAAGAGGAATACAGGACCCATTGATTTGTGGAATGATCACCAATGATATTTGCAATTGAAGTAGAGCATGTTAAATGTGTTATTGTGTAATAACAATACAATAATACAATCAGCCTAACTTTTAATCATAATATATCATCATAATCATTAGCACAACCATGTAGATGTAGACCTATAATCACTATCATACCTATTCATCATACTACACATCTTACTTATAATGTTATAGATGTGGTAATTATATTTGTTTTTTTTGTTTTATTTATTTGTTTAGGTCTAAATATTTATATGTATTTTATTTGTTATTTTTTTCATTAATGTTAGGGTATTGGGCCTAATATTGCAGGCTATGGTAGGCAGTAGGCTAATAAGCCATATTGAAAAAAGGCAATTCATCCACTCCTTATCAACATGTTATGAACTATTTATCTTAAAAGTATATGGAACATATGAATGAAAACAATTATATAAAGCACATTGTATAAGGATGACAGTACTTTGGGCCTGATCCAAATATTTATTCTCAATGATCTATTGAACATGAACTCTTCCACAACTAATTTAAGGACACAAGCTTAATCACTTTGGGCCCACAATATTTTCAAAAATAAATTTACCATCAGTGTCTAATCTGTTTCCAGTGGTATTCCTTTTTACATGTTATTATTAGCAAACATCAACATTTCCTCTTTAAATACTTGTTACATAAATTAATTAACAGGACATTGTTACGCATTAGTTATTAAGTCATAAACCCTTTGGCAATCTTTCCTTTAGGCCTACTCATTGCAACAGATTTCGATAGCGTGCAAAGGTGTAGCCTATCCCAAGCGGGAGAACGTACAGCCCCGAAGTACTTTTAATCAAGAGACTCATCTTTGACAGTTTGTTAAATCTCACTCAACCTGTCAACAGTATAACGGTGGTGCATATAAGGACAATGGGAAGACGTGTGTGTCTTATTAACTTATAGGACACAAATGTAGCCTACCTATCAAGTATGTCATGGAGGATAAAACATTCGATTGTGATAAGAGACTATATTGTCTTGTCTGCTTGTGTAAGCTATCCAAAGTGTTTGACTTCGGATCCCTGTTTGATCAATATCCCAATTGGAACTTACTCAAAGGTAAGTTATATGTATTAAGACCTAGAATAGAGTCTTCTAGACCTCAGCATCTACAACACACCATTCTGAACGGAGTCTGTTTTGAAACAAGTCGTGATAAAAACTGGCAAATGCCATCGCGTGCGTGTACCTGTTAGCACTCGAGTTAAAGATTGGCCAAGTTGCGTGAGAGCGTTTTGGCCAAGCCCTCGCCTCCCCCAGCCCTTGGTTAAGGATGCTGGGGTGTGGGGGTGGGGGAGTATTCTGTCAGCACTGCAGGGGTGAAAGGGTGAATGAGTTCATTACCCTTACAGTCTCTCTTCTTTTAGGAAATGTACATCCTATTCCAGATAGCCCACTGACAGTGAATATATATCGACTCTGCACAGCAATACGAGGGATTTCCAACATAGTTGGACCATGGACTGAAACATTCTCAGCGGTAATGAGCCTATCGACTGAAAAGGACCTATATAGATTGCATATAAGCACCATTGATATAGAACGCTTTATGGTTATGGACAACATGCACACAATCTGTTCTTCAGAATTAAATTATCTAATTTCAACAACGTATGTTGGATGCATATACGACTTTCCTGTTAACCAGCATCATATTAGGCTGGCTGTTAGCCAATATGCTTTGATTGATAAACAAAACTTGTTGCTGAGAAATCTCACTCGACTAAATCCTAACTTACTATCCACGTGCGTAATTAGACATTTAACCAAATCTCCTATCAGTGCAGGATTTACGCGCAGACATGCGTTTTTATGCACGCATATCTCTATCATTGGGGCCACAATGACCTGTCCACATACAAATAAACACGCTGAAATGGTTTACCATTGGCTTGTAGGCATACGCCATAGAAAAGGCAAGGATGTTTTAATTAAGTTTTTATTGAAGACAATTATGGTTAATTAGGATATATTTTAAGCATTCACTGATCTCTTTGTTGTTTTATTTTAGTTGTTTTCTATATCATAATTTTCAACAGGTAAATGGCTTTATATTAATTGTCTTTTGTCTACTTGACAATATGCCTCTGTATTTTGTCTTGCGGTATGCCTGTATTTCAACTTCCAAGACCTAATGTGTTAAACATTCGGTTCGGGGTTAACTGTAGGACTGTATTATTCACAATGAGTTAACTTTATTGCTCAATTTAAATAATTAGCATAATTCAACTTGAAGATATCTCAAGACATTTAAGTGCACATTTCAGTGTACGAATGTGTGGCTATTAGACAGCGTCGCCGTTAGTTTCCTAAATAGTTAAACATTTGGATGATCATTCCTGGAATCCTGGATTACAACTAGTAGGCAACCCAAAATGTGCAGACTTTGAGGAAAGTGAAGTGTCACTCCAAAGCCAAGATAAAAGACGCCAACGTGTAATTGAAATTGTGAAAAACAATAGACTAATTTGCCACTGCTTGAGGCATATGAACACTATAATAATATAGAGAGACGCTCTTAATCGCTTTTTTCCCCCCGAGATAGGCCTACACACCGTATTATTGCCATGGTCAATATGATGGATAATGCCAGTCGCTGGGCTTTCGCCCACCCGCCGCCCGCCTGTGCGCCTCAGCGCTACCTCCCTGCTCCTGCAGTTCGCGTGAGAAAGCGGAGCTCCCGCACGGAGGGGTGGGCTTGGTCTTCGGGACAATCCTAAATCTGCTTGGTCAGTCACGCGAAGGCAGCAGCCCCTGGAAAGACACAAGGGTCTTAAACGCTGCAGAACAAAGAGCGCAGGACGTGAGACTTTTTCTTGGTCACGGAGGTGCACATATTCGCGCGCTATAGCTTCTGTAAATGCGAGGATCTTGGGCTTTGGAGTCATGCGATCTACCACTCAGGCTTCACGCAGGCATGTAACTGGCTGGCTGAAGTCAACTGCCTAAATCCACCAAATACCAATTGACTTGCATAGTCACGGTAATGTCAACCATGGCAGGTACCTTCGCGTATGAACTTGGAAACCATTTTATGACATTTCGAAGAGCTGCTTAAAAACAAAGTAAAGTTCTCCAAATGAGATTGTTCACTGGTACAGCATGACACAGTCCAAGGCTGATTTATTAAGCATAAACATAAAGTATATAATCACACTAAGCATTACGCACAGCGTTGTGAGAGGAGAGGGAGACGATAGCGTGAGAGGCCATGGGACGGACATTCCATACAGGTCCAGCATTTAACGTAAACATCAGGATCACACTCGTTTGAAATAGGCTTCTGTTCATATGGCTATGGTCTAACACGCCACTCCCTGCTCAGCATTAGTGACTTGCTCAATGACCTCCAACAGTTTGTATGACCTCTCGTTGCAACGCAGGTTCGGTTATCTAACAATCACAGTTGCAAATACATGGAATTAAATTCAAATATATTTTTTTGGGTCACATACACATATTTATGTTATTGCGGTTGTAGCGAGATGCTTGTGTTCCTAGCTCCAACAGTGCAGTAGTATCTAACAATTCACAACAATACACATAAATCTAAAAGTAAAATAATGGAATTAAGAAATATATAAATATTCGATCAAGCAATGTCGGAGTGGCATTGACTAAAATACAGTAGAATATAATACAGTATATCCTGTACATATGAGATGAGTAAAGCAGTATGTAAACATTATTTAAACATTATTAAAGTGACTAGTGTTCTATTATTAAAGTGGCCAGTGATTCCAAGTCTATAGGGCAGCCATTGAGGACAATAACGTGACAAATATCAATAGGAAATGTTCAAGTAGTCTGTTATTTAGTCACGTTAGGGTCACACACATACATCCATGATGTCCATTTACAGAGCTCACATCATAACCAAAACACTGTTTAGCCCACAGCAAATTGAAATTCCCTTGAAGAATCTCCCTTTCTGAGTAATGACTGTAAAGGCAGCTGAAGTCTTCAGTCCTTTGGCACGCAACAACCAAACACCTGTCACACACCTTCAAACCAGGTATGTGTGTGTGTGAGTGTGAGGGAATTTTTCGTGAGTGGGTTTGCATCTGTGTGAGGGCGTGTTGTTGTGTGTGCATGAGGGCAGGAGTTTGTTATTGAGGAGGTCAACTAACCCCTGTACATAGACTGGTAGTTAGAGCAATTAACCACTCAGGTGACAGGTCAGATTGGTGCACTCATCTCTGTCTTTTATTCTAGTCTGACAGAACAGACAGAACAGTCTGTGCTACCAGAGGATTGGAAGTGTCTTCTTTGAACTCTCAGGAAAATAAAACATGCATGAACAGAGTCAGGAGAGAGCGACAATATCACCATTGTTCATACACGCAATGCCAAAGCACACAACACTTATTTATTAACATGTTATTACTGTTTATACTATGTTATTACTGTGTTTTATTACCATGTTATTACTGTGTTATTACCACTTGTTATTACCAATTCTATTGAGTAATGTTAACCATTAGGGCAGTACTTCAAATTTATTTATAAAGCCCTTCTTACATCAGCTGATATCTCAAAGTGCTGTACAGAAACCCAGCCTAAAACCCCAAACAGCAAGCAATGCAGGTGTAGAAGCACGGTGGCTAGGAAAAACTCCCTAGAAAGGCCAGAACCTAGGAAGAAACCTAGAGAGGAACCAGGCTATGAGGGGTGGCCAGTCCTCTTCTGGCTGTGCCGGGTGGAGATTATAACAGAACATGGCCAAGATGTTCAAATGTTCATAGATGACCAGCAGGGTCAAATAATAATCATCACAGTGGTTGTCGTGGGTGCAACGGGTCAGCACCTCGGGAGCAAATGTCAGTTGGCTTTTCATACCCGATCATTCAGAGTATCTCTACCGCTCCTGCTGTCTCTAGAGAGTTGAAAACAGCAGGTCTGGGACAGGTAGCACGTCCGGTGAACAGGTCAGGGTTCCATAGCCGCAGGCAGAACAGTTGAAACTGGAGCAGCAGCACGGCTAGGTGGACTGGGGACAGTAAGGAGTCATCAGGCCAGGTAGTCCTGAGGCATGGTCCTAGGGCTCAGGTCCTCCGAGAGAGAGAAAGAAAGAATTAGAGAGAGCATACTTAAATTCACACAGGACACCGGATAAGACAGGAGAAATACTCCAGATATAACAAACTGACCCTAGCCCCCCGACACATAAACTACTGCACCATAAATACTGGAGGCTGAGACAGGAGGGGTCGGGAGACACTGTGGCCCCGTCCGACGACGCCCGTACTTGTTACCCTGAAAAAGCTAACGACATCTCCTACTATGCAGATGTTTTAGGTTTTAGGGACGATCATCTGGGTTTGCCTCCGTCTTTCCTTTTGACTTGAAGATAGCCCAAACCCTAAGAAGGAAGAATGTGTAGTCTTTTTAAGTGCAGGGAGTGATGCATTGATCAGTGTGAAATCAGCCGTGTGGCTAAGTTGGTAGAGCATGGCACTTGCAACGCAAGAGTTGTGGGTTCAATTCCCCTGGGGACCAATGCAAAAAAATAAAAAACAAGTACAAAAAATGTATGCACTTACTACTGTAAGTCACTCTCGTTAAACTAGGACAACCATCTCAGTAACAGGTGCAATAAGTAGAAATACTAACAGATTGGATTAGTTCATGAAAATGTATGTTATTAATCAACACAGTAGCATAAGATTAATCAACCAATAAATGTGCATGCCAAAACACAGACATTGAAACAAACAATTCTGAAAAATCAACCTGCAATACAGCATGCTGGGAAATATGATAATGATGGGTGTGGTTTTGAGTGTTTTACTCCTCACAGATAGAAATGACATAATCACACTTAACTCTGTTTATTCATACCAACACAGGGTTCTTTTACACCACTGAGTGTTGAATGTAACTCCTGAATCCACTCGAAATGTTACACTGAAAAATCAACACTAGGTAAAACTGGCCAATTTGCTGTGTACCATACTATACATTGCTGGTTCACTCATACTCCCTTCTATTCTCCTACTTTCTGCTCAATAAATTCACAGAAAATACTCATTTGAAAACCAGAAATCATGGCAAAGATATCAACTATGTCAGTACTGTATATGTAAAATGATTAAGGGAATACCAGATACAGTACATGCATAAATATTCCCATATACAGTTAAAACTATTCTCACAGCTATCTTTTAAAACTTAGCTGATTACTCAAACTCCTGATGTTAAAGTTTAAACTCTGAGGTAAACATTATTGCTCAGGCACAATTTAAAATAAAGATAGAAAAAATACAATAAAATAGCTTCTACAGATTCAGAAGGGTTCTATGTAGAACACTTCTTGCTTTCCAAAGAATCACCAAAGAACCCTTTCTTCCAAAATCGGCTCTTAGGATGAAAACTGTTCTAGGTTGAACTCTTTGCCTAACAAAGAACTCTTCTCTTCCAAAAAGGGTTCATTCTTCAGATAAAAAGGGTTCTTGGTAGAACCCTATCCATCTACAAATAACCCCTTTGGAACTTTTTTTCTAAGAATTTAGGTCATGACACTACTCATGAATGTGTGACTGTGACCTCATACAAACCCCCTCTGGCTTGAGTAAGTCAACACGCAATCACTTACACTATACACAAACTGTAATTGAGCAACATTCTGTCTCGCTCGCTCCCGCGACCGGCTCGAAGTGCACACACAGGAATGCTGGGGTTCGGAACAGGGAGAGGAGGGGTCCGGTCCCCATATTGTATCACCTTCCCCTCACTGATTGGTGTGAACACCACATTAGTAACTGAGCGAACAGTCCCGGTCTCTCTTTGTCCATAAGCAAGCCAAAGTTAAAAATACTCACCGGGAAAAACAATAGTTGCGTGCGGAAATATCTCGGTCATCCATCTTTCTGTCACGCACGAAGCTGCCATGCGCCTTTTTTACGCTGAGTCAAACTGGGAGCGAAAAAATAAGAGGACATATCATAAAGAAATGAAAATATGAAACGCGTGTACAAAGACAAACATACAACCACATAATGAAAGAAGATATGGATATGCTTGACACGCAAAACGAGCCATGCGTGAAACAAATTAACCTCGTCTGCCCCGCTCCAATTCTCTCAGCGGGCTTCGCAGGCTACAGAGCGGGTTGACAGCACATTTACGGGTTAATCATTGTGCCACAGACCCGGCATTGCGTGCAGACTGTGTTTGCTCTGGCTGTGCCAAGGGTCGCGAGGTTGTGTACAGAGAGAGCAGGGGAGGCATCAGCCAACCTCGCGGGTCACCCCTTTTATCAAAACAGTCACCGACCGTTTTTTGGGAAGCACGCTACTGTTGTGTAAATAGAAAAGTTTGCAGAGATTGGCCAGACTCAAATGTGGATTTCTTCTATAGAAACTAGTGCATCACAATGCATATTTCAATCCGTGTTTGGCCATAAAACAAACTGACATTAAAAATTGACCAGAACATCGTAAGATATTGAAGTAGGCCTACAGAAAGATCTCCCTACATTCTTCAATTGTGTTTCATTGTGTTTTTTGTATAAATAGCAAAAAAAAGGGATATTTCTAATAAACAAATAGATTAACTAATGTTAGAAGCACAAATGCTCAATATGCCTAATATTTGTAGTATTAGGCCTACACTTTAAGTGTTAATATTTGTCAAGGTCTCTGACATGTGCAGATTTACTCTCACAAAAAAATGCATTCTTGCTTTGCCAAAAGAGTGATACTACAGAGACAGGATGGTCAAAACAAGCTGTTGTCTGAGTTGTTTCATCTTGTGTGCATTCTGTTAGTCTGTGGGACGGTGTGTGGAAGAGAGAGTGTTGTGTTGTGGCCAGGCATCTATCTGCACCATGCAGTGTTTTTCTTGGACAGCACAGAAGACTTATCCCCAGGGCCCTGTTGAGTAATGGACTGAACCCGGTTCAAGCACAACAATACCTTTCACCCTACTGAGACAGGATGTCTGACACCACTGGCTACTGAATGGGTGGATGTGTGCGAGCAGCCTACACACTCATACACGTGTGTTATCACTGCAATGACTGTTGGGTGACTCGCAATGTTGTTGTAGATTAATCTCTGCACCCACAACCAAATAAGTCACGAGAGACTAGGTCTAGCTCTACTTGTCAAAGGGATCAATCAGTAATGATGTGTGCTATGGAACATTTCCTATAGCAAGAGGCAGCGGTATCAAAGTGACGAAGTCCATCATTAAGGCCATCATCACGCAGTCAGTCTTCTGAGTCATTGCATGTGGTTTAATAGTATTGTGTATTGTGTCAGAACCCCTGACATCCGTTATACTGTGGCTGGGGCTGCAGCTTTCCTCTATGGGTCCCCCAACACCAGCTCTGAGGATGTGACCACAGGGTGAGCAGCTATAGATTGCAGTAACGTTAGATATAGGAGGAGTCCTGACAATAGTCCTGACTGTTATCATCAGTAATATGAGTTTATTGTTTTACTGATTCTTTTCTAACTTCACACAAACGTTTTGTGATAGTTTTTCACTGCTTTCCGGTTACCGCTTGTAAAATTCAACACTCATTTTGCCCCTCACTCACACCTCTCGGTTTCATATGTTTCTGATCCAAAGTTTTCTCATAACCGCTGTGGTTTGTGGTCCTTCGCTCGACTTACTCCGTATAACTTGTTGTGAACAAACAAGGTATAACAGCACGCAATATGTTTATAGGTTCAGCTTTAGCATTCATTGAACTTAAATTCCATTTAAATTTACCATTGTAACCCATGTAAATGTGACACACACACATCATGACATCACATCTTCTTTTCCACATTTAGCCTTTGTAGGAGGCGCAATGTGGGAGATCTGTGTGTGAGGATGTAAGAGGGAAATTAACTGAAAAGGTAAATATCTTCTTTGCGTGAGGAGGCCTGGTCTCTCAGGTACTACCCACCATATGTAGTGCTGAAAGTCATTGTGTGCTAAGGCTTTATCTTTTAATCAGTTGTGTTCACCATCAGTTAATTGTTTGTGCATGCCAAGACTCAGACACATTGGATTCATTACACGCAGAGGGAAAATAGAAGCTTGATGACCTGATAGGTGCTAATGCTGTGTGTGATTACTACAAAGCTACACACGTCTGGACAATCATGTGGTTTACTTGGGAAGGGTTTCTGTGACAATATTCCTGATCTCAACTGATCACGTGCATGTTGGGTCGGCACTTTCTTTTTTTCTTTCTGTGTATGCTCAGATTATTATAATTTTTTTGCATAATTGTGTGAGAGAAAAAATGATTGGGAGAGAGACAAAGAGAGAGATAAAGACAGAGAGAGATTGTGAGAGAGAGTGATGTTGACTGCAGTGCAGTCGCTGTCCTGCCTGTGCTGTGTGAAGGAGAAGCTATAATCCGGTGGCCTGTGAGCCTCTACTGCCCCACACAGCAGGAGATTAAAGATGCTGGCTGTGATAAGGAACCACTAAGGAGACACAGCACCGCAGATCACGACCTCTGGGGGTACCATGCCACAAGGCCAATGGTACACATGGCGATGGAGCAATATCCTGCCTTTACTGAGTGTTTGTGTGTGTGTGTGTGTTTATGTATGGTAGCTGATGTATGTATGTGTATGCGTGTGAGAGGGAGGGAGTGACAGTCAGGAAGTGAGAAACAGATAGACTCCCTGCTTTGGTGTGCTTGTGTATGCCCATGGGTGTTACCTGTCCTGAATAAACAACTGTCCCCGCAGGGCCCTGGTGTTCCCCATCCACCCACCCCACCTCAGCTCTCTGACTCAGGGGCTACAAGGCAAGCATCCCAAACAGAAAAACAACCTCCACCTCCTCCTCCTCCAGTAGCTTATACAGTAACATATACAGGGAGGCAACGTTATGTTTGTCTGTCTAACTAACTGCTTGGCACCATCCCCTCACTTTACCCCCTGCAGGCCTCCTGCTCCTGAGAGGAGATGAATACACTCAGTCAAACCAGTGTTCTCTGTCCTGGCCCTGTATCAACCCGCTGAAGAATGGCAGCAAATCAGTAGTTTGATTATGTAAAGTAAAAGTAAGTATTGTTGTTATGTTTAGTTAGTTAACGACTGACTGAGGGATGGGCCGTATGGAGGAACATGATAGGTGCAGGGCAGAGCGTACCCCTTTATAATGGTTACAGGGCAGAGTAAACCCCCTTTAAATACACTGTAGTATAGATATGTGATTAGGTATCTATTGTGATGGAGTAGAAAGCCCCTGGACTCTCAGTTCTCAGATGTTGCCTTCCAGTGTCCCATCAAACTGGGCTACAAATCAATCTGCCAACAGCCCTATTACTTTGTCTGTCAGGTGTGAACAGTTTATTCCCATTTGATTCTCAGCCAGCTCCCAACCGCCACCTACCAAATAAAAGCAGCTGTAATTATAACACTTGCAAAAAAATAAATGCCCATGTGCTACTGTTCAGCCTCAGCTTGCCTGGGGATAATGTGACATTTGTTTTTGCTTTCTTCTCTCTCTCTCTTCCCACCCTCTCTCCCTTTACCCCCCCCCCCCCCCTCTCTCTCTCTCCAGCCACAGGAGGGGCATGCATGGTACGCAGGCACGTAGTAGTGTTAAATCCTGCATGCAGGACAAGATGGTACAGGAGATAAGGGCAGGAAATATCAGAGTGGCATGCACAGACATACCCCTCTCTGTTCTCAGTGTTCTCTGCTTGTTTTCGCTTTTGTCAGATTTTATGAGGGTTGCCAGATTGGAGTAAAATGCTGATTTTGCATTTTTTTTGGTGGTATTGATGAAGGTATTTGATTGGGGAATGGGGATACATTTTCATGATGGCAAATTAATTCATCAATAAATGTGGGGAAACAGAAGACCTGCAAAAAAAATCTATTTGGTTTAAATTCCCCTGGTGCAACTGCATGGTATTTCCAACTATAACGAGTCTGGACTATGATCAATTAACCCATATTAATGCAGTTAAACAGGTTCATGTAAAATAATGAATTATGTTGGCTTACACTTATGGCACTTCCAAGGCCGTTTCATGATGATTATTATGGTCGTGTTAATCATGTAGGCTATTGTAACACGACATATGCCAGCATTGTAGGCCTATTGCCTCTGCTCAGAGATTTCACTCAGATTTCACTCTCATCCGCTACATTGGTGGCAGCGTTGGGATCACATCCAACTCTTGTCTACTTATGTGATCTAGCAGTGGGAAGCATTCTGTTTTTCAACATTGTGTTGGGTGTAATTACATTGATATATCTAGTGAACAATGGATAAGCAACAATGGGTGTGACGGATAGAAGTAGTCACTACAGGTGTGATCAAGCCTTACATCACAGTTGCCTGAAGCTGAATGATAAGTGCTCTGCTCTGACCAGTTATTCAGAAGAACATCCTCTGTGACTGTCTCATTTACCAGTGTGGACCCAAAACAAACACATTCTACACATTCACAAAGGACCTGTTTAAATTGTTACTACAACCATGGTGTTCTGTTGTTACTGAAGCATATACGTCTAATAACCTGACAATGATCCACATCATATGGGTAGACAAATAATGTAAGTGTGTTATACTTTTTTTAGGATGCAAACCAATAATATGAATCACTGTTGATCCATCCTGTTCTGATCTAATGAGATGGATGTAGGATTTTCTACGGCCTAGAATCGAGGCCTTTTCCAGTCATGAAGGACAAAGCTAGGCCCCTCTTGGTTCTCATTGGCGAAGACTGAAGTCAAGTTAGGGCAGTTGTGGAAAAAGTACCCAATTGTCACACTTGAGTAAAAGTAGTGGTGGATGGAGAGAAGAGTGGTGGGGGGAGAAGAAAGGGGTAGAGGGAGAGAAGAGTGGTGGAGGGAGAGGAGAGGGATGGAAGGAGAGGAGAGTGGTCAAGGGAGAAGAGAGTGGTGGAGGGAAAGGAGAGTGATGGAGGGAGAGGAGAGTGGTGGAGGGAGAGTGGTGGAGGGAGAGCAGAGTGGTCAAGGGAGAGGAGAGTGGTGGAGGGAGAGGAGAGTGGTCAAGGGAGAGGATAGTGTTGGAGGGAGAGGAGAGTGGTCAAGGGAGAGGATAGTGTTGGAGGGAGAGGAGAGTGGTCAAGGGAGAGGAGAGTGGTGGAGGGAGAGGATAATGTTGGAGGGAGAGGAGAGGAGAGTGTTGGAGGGAGAGGATAGTGTTGGAGGGAGAGGAGAGTGGTCAAGGGAGAGGAGAGTGGTGGAGGGAGAGGAGAGTGGTCAAGGGAGAGGAGAGTGGTGGAGGGAGAGGATAGTGTTGGAGGGGGAGGAGAGGAGAGTGGTGGAGGGAGAGGATAGTGTTGGAGGGAGAGGAGAGTGGTCAAGGGAGAGGAGAGTGGTGGAGGGAGAGGAGAGTGGTCAAGGGAGAGGAGAGTGGTGGAGGGAGAGGAGAGTGGTCAAGGGAGAGGAGAGTGGTGGAGGGAGAGGAGAGTGGTCAAGGGAGATGATAGTGTTGGAGGGAGAGGAGAGTGGTCAAGGGAGAGGATAGTGTTGGAGGGAGAGGAGAGTGGTCAAGGGAGAGGAGAGTGGTGGAGGGAGAGGATAGTGTTGGAGGGAGAGGAGAGGAGAGTGTTGGAGGGAGAGGATAGTGTTGGAGGGAGAGGAGAGTGGTCAAGGGAGAGGAGAGTGGTGGAGGGAGAGGAGAGTGGTCAAGGGAGAGGAGAGTGGTGGAGGGAGAGGATAGTGTTGGAGGGGGAGGAGAGGAGAGTGGTGGAGGGAGAGGATAGTGTTGGAGGGAGAGGAGAGTGGTCAAGGGAGAGGAGAGTGGTGGAGGGAGAGGAGAGTGGTCAAGGGAGAGGAGAGTGGTGGAGGGAGAGGAGAGTGGTCAAGGGAGAGGATAGTGTTGGAGGGAGAGGAGAGTGGTCAAGGGGGAGGAGAGTGGTCAAGGGAGAGGAGAGTGGTGGAGGGAGAGGAGAGTGGTCAAGGGAGAGGAGAGTGGTGGAGGGAGAGGATAGTGTTGGAGGGGGAGGAGAGGAGAGTGGTGGAGGGAGAGGATAGTGTTGGAGGGAGAGGAGAGTGGTCAAGGGAGAGGATAGTGTTGGAGGGAGAGGAGAGTGGTGGAGGGAGAGGAGAGTGGTCAAGGGAGAGGAGAGTGGTGAAAGGAGAGGAGAGTGGTCAAGGGAGAGGATAGTGGTGGAGGGAGAGGAGAGTGGTCAAGGGAGAGGAGAGTGGTGAAAGGAGAGGAGACAGGAGGAAGAAAGATAAGAAGATGAAACACATGCATTGGTGGGAAACTGACAATATCCATCTCTCCCCTTGTTAACTTCATGTGGACCAGCTTGTTTAGTGTATACAGGGAGGGAGAAAGAGAGAGAGAGAGAGAGAGTGAGTAAATGGACAGGTATGCTACATTACATGATGATTCCTCTAGCATGAGTAATAGCCAGGACAATGACTAACACTGCCATTGAACAGTCCACAAAATAATGCTTAGCTGTGACTAATGTTAAGCTGTGGTATACGGTAGCCCATAAAAGAGATGGAAGTGAGTTAAATTATAGTGATTATGATGATAATAATAATCAAGCGATTCCGATGTGATACAGGACTTGTGGATTTCCAGGTTAGGAGGAGGGATACAAGAGGCGATCAGTATTTCAGCTGATACCGCCTTCTTGTTATTTGTTTCTACTTTGAATATTACAGCATCAGGTGTAGTAGTAATGGGCGATTCCCAAAATATTTTTGGTATCTCAGATTGTTTTGGCAATACTCAGTAACTATTTGGGAGGACGGATGTAAAACATGCTTTCTGCATTTGTATCACAAACCATTTTCTTGAAAATCATGATGAAATTGGCAATTTTAGGCCCTCTAAGCTCAAGACCAAGATATTGTCTGTATTATGTACTGTACAGTTCACAGATCATAGGGTCTTACAGGAGGCATGTATAGGTCTAAAAAGGGCCTGAAATGGCCACTTTCATCATGATTTTCTAAAAATGGTTTGTGATATAAATGTAAAAAGTATTTCAAACATCCTTCCTCCCAAATAAGTTTTTATGTGAGAATTGCCAGAACAATCTGAGAAGAACCAAAAATATTTTCTGCTCCCGCTGGCATGGAATCGCCCTAAAATGGTTTTACAGGATGTAATGCAACACAATCCCCCATTAAACGTATGGTACCTTGACTTATGTCAGTGTTTCTTACTGTCATCTGCAGAAACTCAATGATGTTTCATGCCTTCAGGCTTGTAAATCATACCTGACACATAGTACAGAAATGCTCCTGATATGCACCATTTTGTCTGTGTTATGCTCTTTTGTCAATGTAGTTACTCAGACTTGGAATGTGTGTGGTCTGTGTTCCAATTTACAAGTGCTTCAAAGTCAGTACTGACTAAACAACCTCAGGGAGACTCCCATTCACTGAAGAGGCTAACTTACTACGGTGGTTGGGTTCATCTCAGGGACAGGGAATTGTGTGAAGCTACAAGTTCATGTTCATGTCCAGCAGATAGGAGAGAAGAGAGAGGGAAGAGGCTGACAAGCTTTAGATAGTGTTTACTGTGTTCAGAATTGCTCCACACGCCCCTCCCTACCTCCTTTTCCCTACCTCTCTCTCTCTACCTCTCTCTCTGTCACCCTCTCTCTTTGTCACCCTCTCTCTCTCTCTCACACACACACACGCACACATGCACACACGCACGCATGCACACGCATGCATGCACACACGCACACACAGACACACACACACACACATAAACACACACTCACAAACGTACCAACCCACACACACCATTGCCTGCTTAAAGCTTGCCTGCAACCCAGGAACGTGCTGTCTTGAGCGAGCATCTTGGAGCTGCTTCTTACGCCACTGTATCACCTATCCATCATTACACGTACCTCAGAGGGCAGGAGAGTGCATGTGAGGGAGAGAGAGACGGAAAGAGAGAGAGAGGGAAGAAGGGTGCATGTTCAGGGGGAGAGAATGTGTTTAAGTGTGTGTGTTTCCAAGAAATATCAGATAAAGATCTCCTATATTGTGTGACGCTTCATTGATCTCAATGCAACCTGAGATAGCCTCCACATCAGGATGAAGTGGAAGTGCTCGTGAATTCTGGAAATGTATCTCAGATGAAAGTCAACATGAAAGGTTTACAGTCACTCACATAGAAGCTTCTGACATTTTTCTAAGTGTGTGTGTGAATCAATGTTGTTTCCACGTCATTTCAACCAAAAAAGATCTATCTGATGATGTTGAATCATCGTGGAAAACTGATTGAATTTGAAAAAAGTCAGCAAAGTAAGGGAATTTCATCTTTTTTTCACCCAACTTTTAACTTAAATCCAAAGACCTGGTGAATTTGACAACTCAAAGTGAAGTTGACAAACTAGACGTTGAACAATTCCCTGTCCCTGTGCCCATTGGGAGGCTTGTTCTTTGGTTGGTCTATTGCCATCGGTCTATTCCCATAGTCTATAACATTTGAGCATCTCTGCTTAACGAGCAGCTCTGAATAATATACTGTATATATTTTAGAAAGGTGTTATTTATTGCCCATGCTCGCCCATTTATAATTGGCATAGTGGATGACTCCTTGATGTTTGATTGGACCTGCATTATGGCTGGTTGTTTCATGGCATCTTAACAGATTTTCTGGCTGTGTTTGCAGGTGCTTGTGAAACCCCCATTCACCTGAGTCCCAGGTGTGTGTGTGATCCACCGCACAAAGTTATGTAACCTAGCTATGTGTACTGAGAGAGGAAGACTCAGTGAAAATACTTGGGAACGTCGCAGCAGCACTCACAGACTTTAATTACATCCTCTAGTGTCTTTGTCACTGGGTCTTTTATGAGCACAGCAGGTTTGTGTTGTCACTACTACTATTATTATTCAGGGTGGAGTGGTTGAGTTTCTTCTTTATGAGTGTACTGTATTTTCTTAGACTCCCTACTCCTCCTTCCCTCCTTCCCTCCCTCTCTCACAGGAGGTTGGTAGCACCTTAATTGGGGAGGACGGGCACTGGGAATGGCTGGAGCGGAATGGGTGGAAAGGTATCAACAACATCAAACACAAAGTTTCCATGTATTTGATGCCATTCCATTCGCTCCGTTCCAGCCATTATAATGAGCCGTCCTCCCCTCAGCAGCCTCCACTGACCTCTGTCTATGTCAATCGTTATGTCAACCCCTTTATGAAATAGCTAAATGCCACAGATCACACCAACATCTTGAGACAAAATGTTTCTCTGTTGCTAAACCATTAAACATTTGACAGAGCTTCAGTTTGATGAGTGTGTATTTATTTACTTTTTTTGCCAGGAGGGAAGTGAAATTCCCAGATCAAAATAGTGAGGAAATGTCCCAATGTCCCCAGGGGGTTTAGTTATATCAAAGAGAGACTAGATGAAACGCCACCAGAGGCTGTTGTCCTGCCAACATTTCCATGATGGCTAATAAATCAAAATGCCTTTCAACTGTCTCTCAATAATTTTTATGTGAGCTTTGCTGTTCTCCCTGAGCCTGATCCCCACCTCACCTCCAGTCTCCATGCACCTGCTGATAGACGTCACACTCCAAACACACAGAAGGGAAAACAGATTTACCAACAAGCTTCAATAGAGGACCGACTACACACACTGTTGTTGGAGGCTCTGTTTTCCTCCTCTGTTTTCACCTCTAGCTTTTATCTGGCTGTTGTTTTCCTTCTCGCTCACTGGTTCATGTGCTCCATTGACATCACAGCAGCAACTTATGTGTTAGTTTTACCCAAACAATCTGCAAGTTGTGTTTTCTTTCAAGTACTAGAAACAATAAATGACTGATGTGTACTGCACAGAGTGACCTTTTATTGTCCCCAGCACAAGGTGCACCTGTGTAATGATCATGCTGTTTAATCAGCTTCTTGATATGCCACACCTGTCAGGTGGATGGATTATCTTGGCAAAGGAGAAATGCTAACAGCGATTTAACAAATTTGTGCACAACATTTTAGAGAAATAAGCTTTTTGTGCATATGGAAAATTACTGGGATATCTTATATCATCTCATGAAACATGGGAGGAACACTTTACACGTTGCGTTTATATTTTCGTTCAGTGTATATTCAAGTATTAGAAACAATAAATGACTGATGTGTATCATGTGTGTCCTGATGGCAGCATCAACAGGCTCTGTGTTAGGAAGGCCAGCGGTTGACATGTGTTTTGACTGCCTGAGTTTATCTGCTAGTTGGCCTGGGCTGCTGTGCTGTTTGAACAGGGCGACTGAACGGAGAGACACTCAAAATGCCTGCCGCTCAGCCCTCGGCCATAATTCAATTACACTGAGCGGGGCCCGGCAGTGGGAGCCAAGGGGATAATACACACATCCAGCTCCATTTAAACACCCCTGGCCTGCACGAATCATTATGACCCAGTCTGCTGGAATGTGAACACACACAAACACACAGACGCCCGCCCGCCCGCGCCCGCCCGCCCGCCCACACACACACACACACACACACACACACACACACACACACACACACACACACACACACACACACACACACACACACACACACACACACACACACACACACACACACACACACACACACACACACACACACACACACACACACACACACACACACACACACACACACACACACAGAGAGAGAGAGAGAGAACAGGGGCAACTATGAATGGCACCAGCTGCATCATAAAGCTTATTCAGTATAAAGAGGGGCCCTGTGATAGTATGACTGCTCACAATCAAAGGCAGTGCCTGAACAGGGACATATGGTTGATCTTTTTATTTTTTATTTTAGGCCCTTGGCGGTCCCTCTCTCTCTCTGGCCTACTCCTGTCCTGTCAAAGCCAGACGTCTGTTTTGGTGGGAGTATTTAATAACCCCACTGCTCTCCTATCAACCTGTTGGTTAACAGGCCCTATTTGTATTATTGGTCAGATCGGCATACCAAGCCCTTGCAACTTGTGAGTATGACATTAGCTAATACAAGCCTCCCTGGCTGGCACAGTGGCATGCCAGGCAGGGGCACAACAGGCTTCTGGTGTGACACAGTCTGCAGGGTGTGGCAGAGTCTCTGTGTGACACAGTCTGGAGATTCTTCAAAGTAGCCACCCTTTGCCTTGATGACAGCTTTGCACACTCTTGGTATTCCTCTCAACCAGCTTCAAAAGGTAGTCACCTGGAATGCATTTCAATTAACAGGTGTACCTTGTTAAAAGTTAATTTGTGGAATTTCTTGCCTTCTTAATATGTTTGAGCCATTCAGTTGTGTTGTGTCAAGGTAGGGTGGGTATACAGAAGATAGCCCTGTTTGGTAAAATACCAAGTGCATATTATGTCAAGAACAGCTCAAATAAACAAAGAGAAACGACAGTCCACATTACTTTAAGAGATGAAGGTTATTCAATCCGGAACATTTCAAGAACGGAACGTTTTTTCAAGTGCAGTCGCAAAAACCATCAAGCGCTATGATGAAACTGGCTCTCATGAGGACCGCCACATGAAAGGAAGACCCAGAGTTCTCGATGGTGCAGCTGTAGAACTTTTTAAGGACCTGAGGACCCATGCCAAATCTTTTCAGTCACCTGAGGAGGAATAGGCGTTTTCATGTCCTCTTCACGACTGTCTTGGTGTGTTTGGACCATGATGGTTTGTTGGTGATGTGGACACCAATAGTGTCTGCGGTGTCTGCGGTGTGTGATAGAGCTTTCCTTTCTCAATTATATCACCGGATCAAGAGCCTGGACACATAATGAACTTGGCTAACCTCATTTAGAGGCATCACCTCACATCAACTCTGCACTATACCCTCAAACAGCCCTCTCCACTTCTGTCTGATTGGTTGGATAAGGATTGGTTCATTAGTGGTTCTCAGGCATGTCACCACTGCCTGTCATTCTCCTGACTGTGGCTTGACCCTAAAGTATCTTCCATTTTATATGACAGGTGCTGGAATTGTGTGAGCTCTATTGACAGTACAGGAAAGTGGGGTAAATTGAGCCATTATTTGCATTCAGCATCACTCTGTCAATGGAAATATTGTATTCTTTGGATGCTTTTACACAGGCAGACCAATTATGATCTTTTTCCACATTAGATCTTTTCTCATCAGTTCTTTTTCAGGGCTTATCTGATTGGGGGAAAAAACAATTAGTGAAAAAAAGATCAGAATTGGCATGCCTGTGTAAACGCAGCCATACTACCAAAGATATCTACATACACTGAACAAAAATATAAACACAACATTCAACAATTTCAAAGATTTTACTGAGTTCATATAAGGAAATCAGTCAATTGAAATAAATTAATTAGGAACGTGGATCAGTCAGTATCTGGTGTGACCACCATTTGCCTCATGCAGCGCGACACATCTCCTTCGCATACAGTTGATCAGGCTATTGATTGTGGCCTGTGGAATGTTGTTCCACTCCTCTTCAGTGGTTGTGCAAAGTTCCTGGTTATTGGCGGGAACTTGAACCCGCTTTGGTACACGTCAATCCAGAGCATCCCAAACACGCTCAATGGGTGACATGTCTGGTGAGTATGCAGGCAATGGAAGAACTGGGACATTTTCAGTTTCCAGGAACTGTGTATAGATCCTTGCGACATGGGGCCGTGCATGATCATGCTGAAACATGAGGTGATGGCAGCGGATGAATGGGACAACAATGGGCCTCAGGACCTCGTCATTGTATCTCTGTGCATTCAAATTGCCACCGATAAAATGCAATTGTGTTCGTTTCCGTAGTTTATGCCTGCCCACAGCATAAACCCACCACCACCATGGGGCACTCTGTTCACAACGTTGACATCAGCAAACCGCTCGCCCACATGACGCTATACACGCTGTCTGCCATCTGCCCGGTACAGTTGAAACCAGGATTCATCCGTGAAGAGTGGACATCAAAGGTGAGCATTTGCCCACTGAAGTCGGATACGACTTCAAACTGCAGTCAGGCCAAGACCCTGGAGAGGACGCAGATGAGCTTCCCTGAGACGGTTTCTGACAGTTTGTGTAGAAATTCTTCGGTTGTAAAAACCCACATTTTCAGCAGCTGTCCAGGTGGCTGTCCCTCAGATGATACCGCAGGTGAAGATGCCGGATGTGGAGGTTCTGGGCTGGCATGGCTACAGGTGGTCTGCAGTTGTGAGGCCGGTTGGATGTAGGGCCAAATTCTCTCAAACAACGTTGGAGGCAGCTTATGGTAGAGAAATTAACATTACATTCTCTGGCAACAGCTCTAGTGGTCATTCCTGCAGTCAGCATGCTAATTGCACGCTCCTTCTAAACTTCAGACATCTGTGGCATTGTATTATGTGACAAAACTGCACAGTGACCTTTTATTGTCCCCAGCACAAGGTGCACCTGTGTAATGATCATGCTGTTTAATCAGCTTCTTGATATGCCACACCTGTCAGGTGGATGGATTATCTTGGCAAAGGAGAAATGCTAACAGCGATTTAACAAATTTGTGCACAACATTTTAGAGAAATAAGCTTTTTGTGCATATGGAAAATTACTGGGATATCTTATATCATCTCATGAAACATGGGAGGAACACTTTACACGTTGCGTTTATATTTTCGTTCAGTGTATATTCAAGTATTAGAAACAATAAATGACTGATGTGTATCATGTGTGTCCTGATGGCAGCATCAACAGGCTCTGTGTTAGGAAGGCCAGCGGTTGACATGTGTTTTGACTGCCTGAGTTTATCTGCTAGTTGGCCTGGGCTGCTGTGCTGTTTGAACAGAGCGACTGAACGGAGAGACACTCAAAATGCCTGCCGCTCAGCCCTCGGCCATAATTCAATTACACTGAGCGGGGCCCGGCAGTGGGAGCCAAGGGGATAATACACACATCCAGCTCCATTTAAACACCCCTGGCCTGCATGAATCATTATGACCCAGTCTGCTGGAGCGTGAACACACACACACGCACGCACGCACGCACACACGCACGCACACACACACACTCACACTCAGAGAACAGGGGTAACTATGAATGGCACCAGTTGCATTATAAAAAGCTTATTTGGTATAAAGAGGGGCCCTGTGACGGTATGACTGCATCAAGAGCCTGGAAACACCATGAATTTGGCTAACCTCATTTAGTGGCATAGATAGTGGTTCTCAGGCATGTCACCACTGCATGTCATTCACCTGACTGTGGCTTGGCCCAAAAATAACAACAATTTTTTATGACAGGTGCTGGAATTGTGTGAGCTCTATTGACAGTACGGGAGAGTGGGGTAAGTTGAGTCATTTTCTACATTTAGCATCACTCTGTCAATGGAAATATAGTATTATTTGGCTGCTTATACACAGACAGCCCAATTCTGATATTGGTCTTTTGACCAATCACATTAGATCTTTTCACATTAGCTCTTTTTCAGAGCTTATCTGATTGGTCAAAATACCAATTAGTGAAAAAATATCAGAATTGGCTTGTCTGTGTAAATGCAACGATACTAACAAAGATATCTACATATTTTTCAGGATGTTGTGTATCCCTGGAAGTAATCAGAATTCATGTAAACATTAACATTTTGAAAACATAGCTTGTCCAAAAGAAAGTTGTCTCTTCGCACAAATTTCTGTACTGAATGAAATATTACTGCTACCTTTTTAAAACCATGTATATCTTTAATTCCCAAACACAATTCATCACAATCACTTATTTGTCTTTGAATCATTTTAAGCATCTTTTAACACCTAAAAAACACTTAGTACTTTTTAAACACTTTTAACATAGGCCAGGTCCTGTTGTTGTCTCATATCCCAGTGATAATGCCTTGCATTATGACTGGGAAGAAAACACTTCAATTTACTCAGCCTCCCATTGGCTCAACCATTAGCTCAACTTACCCCATGACCATCAGCCCAACTCATCCCAAGTCAAACTTTATTTGCCCACACAGCTACAAGGATGCTAGTTTTAGGACCTCATATATAAGCTGATAGAGAGCCAAGTTGATGCATAGAACAATATGAAATGTTCTACTTTGGTCGAAATACAAGCATTGTGAAACCTCTAACACGAAAAATTCATTTGACTTGGTGACAATCTGTTTTTTGGACCTAACTTTCTTACCACTTTTTGCATGTGGTTTCTTCCTTCACAGACTCCATGAAATGATGACCTCTTTCTAAATATTTGGTCAAACGTTTCCTAGAAACCAGGGTGGGTCGACTTCCCTCTTTGGCTCAACTTACCCCTCGCTCCCCTACATGTTACAACTTGTGTTCCTTATATTGAATGTCAGGACAGTAAGGGGATACTCATCAAAGTGCTTATTTATATTAGGCTACAGTACCACTATTTAACCCATGGAAATTCACCTCTTATTTAGTGAAATTAGCGCATTCATGTAAAGGACGAAGTGTAGAGGCCTAGGCTACTGCAGATCAGCAACAGCTGTGTAATATAATATGAAATGGACAACTTGTGTGATGTTGACCTTTTGTTCGTGGAGACTACTTGTTTGATATGTCAAGGCTAATTCTTTCACTAATACGGTGTGTTTGTTTTTCACAATTAGACATAACCTGTCTACTTCATGACGGTGTTTAGTGTTACATAACCTGGGCTAGGCTATTCATGAAAAATGAATTTATTCAAAAATATATCACAAGTAGGCCTATGCCTGTGCTTCAGAATCTAGTCCAGAGGCATATGGACCACAGCAGCATATGTTCAACATGGTGACTGCACAAAGAGCAACAACAGCGCAGTGAAGGACAGCCTATTATTACCTGTCACGATCAATAGGTTGTTTGCGGGCCCATGAGAAGGTGGGAAGAAAAAAGAAAGTCGTAAAAATGCCGCCGCCAAAGGCCAGGTTGAGAGGTCGTAGGGAATGAAATGATAAAGCAGTTGTCCTCACGCAAGCCAAGCAATTTCGGAACCAGAGGCAACACACTTTTCCTAAAAACTGAGATGCCCCAGACCTGTCCGGCCGGTTCCTGGTTCTTGGCTGCAAATGTGCATGCGAACAGCTTGTCAATGACAGAGGAAGCCGAGGTGTAGAGAAGAAGGGCCCGGGGCTAGGGGAGTTTACACAACGCCTTAACATTTATCCGCCCTCTCTGATTTTTCTATCCGACCTAACATAACGATGGCAATAAAGCGCAACCTTCCTGTGAAAATATTCAATGGTTCTTGGCCCTGATCCCTCTTTCCCATAGCCTACACCCTTGACAGATTAGATATATTCTGTTGCTGCTATTGTTCTTTTGACAAGAGTAGCTGGCATGTAGAATTAAAGATTGGATTGCAAATGCATAATTTAGCATACATTGTATATAATGCATACTGTATAGGCCTACAATCATGTTTTTGTCACCCTATAATAATTATTTCTGATGAATTCTGATTACCTCCGCTGTCAATTTGTAAGGCCTGCTGCATGGGTATAGTCATAAGCCCACAATGTCCTCAGTTTGGGGTCATACAGCAGTTTATTTAATGAAGTAATAAGTAGCCTACTGTGTTATAAAAAGACAGACATATAGGCAGACAAGGCCGATTCATTAACCAACTTCAACATCTGTCTCCATCCAACACAACCTACTTATCATGAAACATTGTCCTTATTCAAACTTAAAATTTGACTTCCTAGGTCATTGTCAAGTGTAGCCATTCACAGACACCTAATGATGACAGACGACCAAGGTGACATAGACCTACATGTAGTGTGTACAGGTATAACAGACCCTTGACTCATTCACTAAACCTGTACAGGTAGGTCTCAGGCTTACAGTCCCTTCAATAGAGTGACAGTAGTACTATTGGAAGGGGTGTGGCAAGAGGAGGAGGGATTCAGCTTCAGAGAGCGAGCTGTGCTGTTTTCAGCCGGAGGCATGTATCTCAGATTTAAGAATGAGTTAGCGTGTCAAGATAGCGTGTCTCGCTACAGACCACGCCTGCACCTGTCAGGTGTTCAGTGGCATGCCTATGTTTCGTGCGGGAACTCTTGTGTGTACTGTGTGTGCGTGAGAGAGAGCATGTCTGTCTGTGTGTGCTTGTGTGTACTCTCTCTCTCTCATTTGCTGCACACAGCTGCATACCCAAGCAGTGATGGACACCTGTGATTTACCTACAGATGTAGGATCTTAATTTGATCACCTTGTTGCAGGAGAACTTTCCTGCAATGCAGGAAATATAAAACATGTAGTGAATTTGAGGTTCAGAAAGGCTTCTGAAGTTTGTAATGTCTACGAAAAATGTACCAACCCCTACAAAAATGTCCATTAATTATAATCCACATAATAATTCACATTTCCTGTTGTAGCAAACTAGCTCAAATTATGATCCAACATCTGTAATGTCTCCAATGGCTGTGCAGCCCTGGAAACACCTAAATATTGACAGAGTCATGTAGCACCTCAGTGGCTGAGCCGCGCTGAGGAGCTCTCTTCTTCCTCTATACCTCTACACACAGGTTGGGGCTGGTTATGTAAACAACACAGAGAGGAAGAGCAGGTTTAGTATCATCTCAGAGCATCTCTCTTCCCTACCTGAGACACACAGGGGAAGAGTTGATACACGGGGCAGACAGACCAAGACTAAGGTCATTATAACAGAGGTCATTATAACAGACTTTTTGACTTTGGACATTTCTCTTCATCATCTCTAACCACTAATTAGCAAGGGGTAGATCTGTGGACAGATGAAAGATGGCCGGTAGTTGTATTTGCTCTATGCCGGCTTTCATTCACATTGGCAACAACACAATACTCAGGGCCAGGGTTTTGTACTGACCACATGAACCAACCTGGTCTCGGAGCATTTCATATTATTCTGTACGTAAATCCGAGACACTCCTTTTAGTATGATATGTTACATTTTGCTGTATTAATTTGTGTATGTCCATCATCCATTTGTATGATATGTTATGAATTACGTTGTTGTGGCTAATGTTAGCTAGGTGGCTAATGTTAACGTTAGTTAGCTGGCTAACGTTAGCTAGGCTAGGGGTTAAGGTTTAGGGTTAAGGTTAGGGGAAGGGTTAGGGGAAAGTTAGCTAACATGCTAAGTAGTTGAAAAGTAGCAAAAAAGTAGTACATAGTTGAAAAGTTGCTTAAATGCTAAAGTTGTCGGTGATGAGATTCGAACAAGCAAACCTTTGGGTTCCTAGATGTTCACGTAATAAGCCTACCTATCTACCCTGACCAAACACCCTCCTTTTGTTTTTACCTCTTTTCATTTTTACATTAACCATACCAAATGTAACTTATCAGACTAATTTGAGTGTTCCGGATTTATGTTTACTATGGCGGCATGAACTGAACAGGGAAACTCTGGACTCTGAGTTGAGTTGAACTGGGCTGCTTAGTGTTATGACCACTGACAACTTGCTGACATAAAAGCCGCTGGCATGCATTCAGTTAGCCCTTCTCCCTGGCTGAATACAGTTACTTTACCCATGGAGCACATCAAACAATGTCAGAAATCCAGACCTTTCAGGTAGCCAGCTCCACCTGCCAAGATAAAAAAGCCCCTTGGATGATGTCAACGCAGAAATGACAGATGACAACAAGATAACCAGCATATTTGAGTTTCTCTTTTGAGGAATGAACAGAGAGGATGTTAGCTATGCTGTTGGAATGCCAGGTGCCGTGTCTATTCCTGACTACAAGGCCACTGTGGGAATATAATTAAATATAACACTTTCATAGACCTCTATCTATCTGGGTATGTCCAAACCTGCATCAGTGACCTCACTGCCTGGCCTGATGTCAGAGCCCTCTGCCTAGGCATGTGTTACGTGCCTTTGGTCACACAAACACACACGTACTTGAACATGGACAAGACGTGTGTCTGGGTGGGCATGGCGTGTCAGAGAGAGAATAACTCTCCTATCTGAGGCTACCTGGAGAGCATTTCTGAAACAGCTTTATCTGCCACATCTTGGTGCTGAACTGCAGCTGCCAGTGAATAGCTAGGGTTAGGGTGGCAACAACCTCGCCCAGTAGTGCAACAATGGTGGAGGTGCCGCATTGAAATAAAACTTTCAACATATAATAAATAGAAATGTTATCATTCTAAATATTTGAAATATACAATTTCTCTAAAAGTCATTGACTTATGAGTGGTAGATGAAATGTATAGGAAGGAAAATATAATTGTATAGTTGGTATACTGCAGACCTACGGAGATAGAGAGGTAAGTACAGATTGTGGTACATCTTTCCTTTCTCGTCAGTATAATGACATTGTGCACAGTAGAGGGAACTTCTAAAGCCTAGACATAATGTTCATTAAACATCTCCTGTATATGGCAGCGGTAGGGTAGATAAGGGTTAGTACGGTATGCACATGTACATCTGAAGTGCACTTTGTTGACCCATAATAAACTCAGTTGAACTCCTCACTGCTGTCATCTACAGGCCAAAAGGGGAAAATACATTACAATTGCATGACAAGCAGTGAAGGAAATGAGATAATCTCTCACTCCCTCTCTCTTTTCTCTCTGACATAGTTCTTAAATGGTTTCATGTTGTTTTTCCTGATCTTTGTTGCCTAGCGACGTCTTTACTGTGAGCCGTGGCTGCACGGCAGGGGGGCGGAGCTGGTAGATGAGAGGCTTGGAGGCTTGTCACGCACGCACGCATGCTCACGCGCACACATGCACACACATAGCCTTCCACCTGTGCTATCACCACCAGAGAGCTGACAAGTGTACAACGTGTCTGGATCAAAGAGACCAGAAAGGAGTCGGTGTTCTTTACCACAGAACAAACATGATGTGCAGGGGATTTTCCCAGGCTGAACAGAACATACTTTTAACTCATCCATGTGGACTCTCATCACAGGCTAAGTTAGGGAATGAGTTGAGACTTGATGACACAGGGGGTCTGTAATTACCAATCCAGGTGTCTTTGCCAAAGCATTTGAACCCTGACCTCTGATACCTACACCACTCATAATTACACTGAACCTCACTATGGTTCACCATCTTTACCTGCCAAGCCTGAGACACATCATGTGTTACGTATTATGTACAAATGATTTACTCTGTGTCTTATAGTGGTGTTAGTAACACACAGCTCGTTAGGTGATGCTGAACCCCATCTGTGACTTAGCTCCCTCTGCTGGAGATGACTCAGTACATCTGGAGAGAGAATACCTGCAGAGACAAGTGCTAATAGACTTACTGAAAGGCAGGAAAGCAGACAGACAAACAAATAGTCTGGAGTTGTTCCCATGAGTGATTATAACTGGCTGTAGTGTGTAGACCCTGAGGAATAGAAACCTGCATCCTCAACCAGGGCCAAGCAGCTGGTCTTTTCCCTTTAATTCATAACATTTTTAACTAATGTTTTGCTACTTTTGATTGTCTACAGTCCACACTCTTGGTATTTGTAATTTAATGGTGCATATCATTTGTGATTAGCAATGTTTCCAAGCCCTGCAGTGCTCTAAAATCTTGACTTCATTAGGGAAAATGCTGGTGTGTACAATATACAGTTGAAGTCGGAAGTTTACATACAGTAAACAGCCAAATATATTTAAACTCAGTTTCTCACAATTCTTGACATTTAATCCTTGTAAAAATTCCCTGTCTTAGGTCAGTTAGGATCACCACTTTATTTTAAGAATGTGAAATGTCAGAATAATAGTAGAGAGAATGATTTATTTCAGCTTTTATTTCTTTCATCACATTCCCAGTGGGTCAGAATTTTACATACACTCAATTAGTATTTGGTAGCATTGCCTTTTAAATTGTTTAACTTGGGTCAAACGTTTCGGGTAGCCTTCCACAAGCTCCCACAATAAGTTGGGTGAATCTTGGCATATTCCTCCTGATAGAGCTGGTGTAACTGAGTCAGGTTTGTAGGCCTCCTTGCTCGCCTCCTTGCTCGCACACGCTTTCAGTTCTGCACACATTTTCTATACGATTGAGATCAGGGCTTTGTGATGGCCACTCCAATACCTTGACTTTGTTGTCCTTAAGCCATTTTGCCACAACTTTGGAAGAATACTTGGGGTCATTGTCCATTTGGAAGACCCATTTGCGACCAAGCTTTAACTTCCTGACTGATGTCTTGAGATGTTGCTTCAATATATCCACATAATTTTCCTTATGAAGCCATCTATTTTGTGAAGTGCACCAGTCCCTCCTGCAGCAAAGCACCCCCACAACATGATTCTCCCACCCTGGTGCTTCACGGTTGGGATGGTGTTCTTCGGCTTCCAAGCATCCCCCTTTTTCCTCCAAACATAACGATGGTCATTATGGCCAAACAGTTGTATTTTTGTTTCATCAGACCAGAGGACATTTCTCCAAAAAGTACCATCTTTGTCCCCATGTGCAGTTGCAAACTGTAGTCAAACCGTAACCGTAGCTTTTTTATGGCAGTTTTGGAGCCGTGGCTTCTTCCTTGCTGAGCGGCCTTTCAGGTTATGTCGATATAGGACTCGTTTTACTGTGGCTATAGATACTTTTGTATCTGTTTCCTCCAGCATCTTCACAATGTCCTTTGCTGTTGTTCTGGGATTGATTTGCATTTTTCGCACCAAAGTGTGCTCATCTCTAGGAGACAGAACGTGTCTCCTTCCTGAGCGGTATGACGGCTGCGTGGTCCCATGGTGTTTATACTTGCGTACTATTGTTTGTACAGATGAACGTGGTACCTTCAGGCGTGTGTAAATTGCTCCCAAAGATAAACCAGACTTGTGGAGGTCTACAATTTTTTTGTGGAGGTCTTTGATGATTTATTTTGATTTTCCCATGATGTCAAACAAAGAGGCACTGAGTTTGAAGGTAGGCCTTGAAATACATCCACAGGTACACCTCCGATTGACTAAAAGGATGTCAATTAGCCTATCAGAAGCTTCTAAAGCCATTACATAATTTTCTGGAATTTTCCAAGCTGTTTAAAGGCACAGTCAACTTAGTGTATGTAAACTTCTGACCCACTGGAATTGTGATACAGTGAATTATAAGTGAAATAATCTGTCTGTAAACAATTGTAGGAAAAATTACTTGTGTCATGCACAAAGTAGATGTCCTAACCGACTTGCCAAAACTATCGTTTGAAAAACGAGTTTTAATGACTCCAACCTAAGTGTATGTAAACTTCCAACTTCAACTGTACATACTTACACACAAGCAGAGGCACACATGATGCTTTAGAAGGTTATCTAAGGTGTAGATCAATAGCTAGCATTAAGAGAGCCCACTCCACACCATATATGTACCTATCTTGAGTAGGAAAGTTCAACACTAACGACAACAAAAAATAGTATGTTTACCAACACTCATATCCAAAGAACTTTCTGAAACTTTCAAATGGTTCCTTTTTTATTTACACTAAATAAACAAAAGTATGTATCCCCTTCAAATTAGTGGATTCTGCTATTTCAGCCATACCCGTTGCTGACAGGTGCAATCTCCATCGACAAACCGTCATAGAGTGCCACCTTTCCAACAGGTCAGTTCGTCAAATTTCTGCCCTGCTAGAACTTCCCTGGTCAACTGTAAGTGCTGTTATTGTGAAGTGGAAACGTCTAGGAGCAACAACGGCTCAGCCGCAAAGTGGTAGGCCACACAAGCTCACAGAATGGGGCCGCAGAGTGCTGAAGTGCCTAGCGCGTAAAAATCGTCTGTCTTCGGTTGCAACACTCACTACTAAGTTCCAAACATCCAGTGGAAACACGATCTCTGGAGTGATGAATCACGCTTCACCATCAGGCAGTCCGAAGGACGAATCTGGGTTTGGCGGATGCCAGGAGAACGCCACCTGCCCAAATGCATAGTGCCAACTGTAAAGTTTGATGGAGGAGGAATAATGGTCTGGGGCTGCTTGTCATGGTTCGGGCTAGGCCCCTTAGTTCCAGTGAAGGGAAATCTAAACACTACAGCATACAATGACATTCTAGACGATGCTGTGCTTCCAACAATGCCCCTGTGCACAAAGTGAGGTCCATACAGAAATGGTTTGTCGAGATCGGTGTGGAAGAACATGACCGTCCTGCACAGAGCCCTGACCTCAACCTCATTTAACATCTTTGGGATGAATTGGAACGCCGAATTGCGAGCCAGGCCTAATCGCCCGACCGCACTAATGCTCTTGTGGCTGAATGGATACAAGTTCTCGCAGCAATGTTCCAACATGTAGTGGAAAGCCTTTCCAGAAAAATGGAGGCTGTTATAACAGCAAAGCGGGTCTAACCCCATATTAATGCCCATGATTTTGGAATGAGATGGTGGATGAGCAGGTATCCACATACTTTTGCTAATGTAGTATATGTACTGAATCTCTAAAGATGCTTCAGATATTCTGTAGTGTAGTGGCAGCAGTATAAAAGCTGTTGAGTTGGGTTGTTGCATGGACAGGTGCAGTCTGGGGCCTGAGTCTGGTTCTAGGCCCTGCAGGGCAGGTAAGCAGTGTCAGGCAGCGACCGACCGGCGTCTCCTCTCCTCGGACTGTACAGATTTGACAGGAACAGGAAGAGATGCAGACGATAAAGCCCCTGCTGTGTTTGAAGCTGTTCAGCTCAGAGCCCACAAAGACACAGTCACACAGGGCTACAACCATCACCCCCCTGTGCCTCGCACGCAAAGGCATAACCCCTCTCCTCAGTCAGACCAGACCAGGCCAGGCTAGAAGGAAACATCAAGGCGGCAAGGCAAAGCTTGCAGTGGTTTGGTTTGGAGGGTCAGTGGTTCCATTTTTGCCATTCTCTCTCTCTCTCTCTCTCTCCGTTTGTTTATAGTCTATGTCTCTGACAGGAGAGAGCTGATCAGAGGTCTCCTCACCTCATACAGTCCTATTTGGGTTTTAGAGACAAGGTTTCACTGGAGGAAAGGAGTCAGTTCAGTCAGTTCAATGTCTCTGCTTTACAAGACCCAGTTGATTAATTAGTTCCCTTTGGCTTATCGTTTTGAGTGACAGTTGCCGTGGGCAGGGTTATGGAGGTCAGGTATTGAGCATGAGCTCTCCTTGTCCGGAGCCCCACTCTCCGAACCCTGTCTCTCCGCTGGAGTGGGGCGGGTTGTCTAAGGAGAGGCCCCGCCTCTTCCCAAACACTTGCTCCTGCAGCTCGATGATGTCAATGCGAATGTCGGCCATCATGACCAGGAGGAAGTCAAAGGAGCCGGGAGGTCCCTGGCGAAAGATAAGGAGGCTTTAATATCTCTGTCCACACATCAGTCAATTAGATTTCAACCTGTAAGGCATGTTGCATGCTTTAGGGTGGATTTATTGTATGCTTGGAATCTGATACTACATAGAATAGATCAACAAGATGACAATGATGATAATGCATTTAAAAATACTTCAAAGCCTAGCTGGCAAATATAGAAAGCAGACTTACTGGTAGACCTCTGGGACCAGGAGTTCCCCTGTCACCCTAAAGAGAAAAAAACATCCAGAAACGTCCAGTTACATACTTCCAACGTTCACACAGGCTTCTGGAATGTTGCATAAGAGTCGGAGTAGGGTGAAAAGTGTTGCTGTTAGTGTTCCAGTTAACAGCTTTGAAAAGTTTACAGGATAGTTTAAACACATACAGTACACACACACGCATGTACTAAACACCCACAGACACATGGATATACTGTTATACTGACCTTCAGTCCATCTCTGCCTGGTGCGCCAGGAGGTCCCTGTTGGAAAAAGGAGAGACAGAAATATGGTTTTAAATGTTTTTAGCGGGAGCTACAGCTCCTCTCATGCAACATTTATTGTAATGATGTATCTCTGCAGCTATGGATGTGTTGAGGTCTGCTTGGACTAATAGGCCCAACAGCATGTTATCCGGGAAGCAATAATAAGATTACCACAGCTCCTCTGCGACCCCTCTTGATGTGCTCCAGGTCAGGCTCGGGGCCCATAGGGCCAATGTCTCCCCGTGGCCCCTGGGGGCCGGTCAGGCCTCTCTCTCCAGGCTCTCCCTTCTCCCCCGGCACTCCTGATTGGCCTGGGATCCAAGAATAAAGGGATGTAAGAGGAACCAAGGAGATAACCTGAATGTCAGCCAACAAACAGCTGACATAGGCAGTAAACAGAGAGATACAGAGAGAGAGAGAAAGATTGAGTTAGAAAGATTCAGAGAAAGAGCAGACAACTCTTACCTGGGACCCCACGGGATCCTGGAGAGCCAGGAGGACCAGGGAGGGCGGGGGTGTCAGGACCTTTCCCCAACCTCCCAGCAGACGGCTTATCACTGCCGTTAGCCAGGCCAGGAGACAACACCTATACACACACAGGTACACACACAGGTAGTATAGTACAACAACCTGTCTCACTGTAGTCTGAATTTGGTCAGACTTCCATTGTGAGACATCAAGTCTGGCGAGGCTAGTTTACAGTTAGTGTATCTCTGATTAGTGTATCTCTGTGTTTGTATGGAACACCAGTGTAAGTAAGACGTGCAGTAGTTAGTGTTGTGATGTAGATGTACCTGGTTAGGTGACTGAGTGCTGCCCAGCCTCAGTTTGAGCTGCAGCAGGCTGTTCCTCATGTTGACAAAGTCCTGACAGGTGAGGGAGCAGGAGCCAGCACTCATCAGGGTGTCAGACTTCCCTGACGAGCTCACTGACAGAAAGACAAAGAGACTCTCAGAGAGACAGGCTTGTCACAGAGTAAGTAACACTACAGAATAAGTAACACAAAAACAAAGTCTAGTAGTCTATGTTCACCCTCTCAAACACATGTACAGTACTGTACCCTCAGGCTGAAGACACACAGGAAGGTACTAGTGAGCTAAGCCCAGAGGTAGTGTAGCTGCGGTAGCCAGCCTCATGTAGACAGTAGGAGTATAGTAGTATACTCAACACCCACGGTTGTGACTGGGTATACAGGAGTGCTTGTCCGGTGCCAGGATGTAACCCCTGCGACAGCGACACAGGAAGCTGCCCACGGTGTTCTCGCAGTCGTGATCACAGACACTGCCGTCGGACTCCACACACTCATCGATGTCTGTGGTGTGGGAGACACAACACCAGCTGTTACTTTACACCTGATTAAGGCTGCATTTAGGCTGATCTAATCGGAGAGAGGGAGAAAGAGCGGTTGCTCTGATGCAGGATGTTAAATTAAGATTTATACAAAAGAAGACTGATTGGCTGATAAACAGGCTGATAAAAGGCTGATTGGCAGATAAACAGGTAGTGGACTTACCTAAACAGTAGGTCTGGTGGTTTCGATGCCTCTCTCGATCAAAGCGGTATCCGGGGTAACAGGTGCAGACAACCCGTCCAAAGTTGTCGGTGCACTGCTGTTCACAGGGGGAGCCAGAACACACATCCACATCTGGAGCAGAGAGAGGAGGGATTGGTTCCTCAATAGGGACATGCACAGATAGGATCTTACATGCAAAGCTAACAGCTCAATAATAATAATTATTATTGGATGTCCAATAATATTCCTCAAGGGTATTCCTGTGTAATGTTGCCCTCTATTGGTCATGGTGTATCATTGTACAGGATTGCCAATTTATGGAATGACATGCTATTTCACTTTTGAAACAATTTGCAGTTCAGTAATGGGTTAATTTGGCGTTGTAATGTGCATTCTGTCTGTGTACAGGTGCCCAGGTGTAATTACAGGCACTGAGTAAAGTATCTGACTTGGGGTGAGTAGAACTGCTGTATTTTTTAAACCTACTTTCAGGTATGCACTGGCCCATCACGAACCTGAAGCCCTCACAGCATTTCCTCCTGTGGATAAACACACAGACAGACAGTAGCATGAGCCAATAATTCATTTCCCAGCTGCTGTATCCTTCCCTTCACATACTGAACGGATCTACACAGCCACTAAATGTGAAACACCAGAGATACTGTATACAATGACGAGATGGTCTTGTCTCCACCCTAAGAATGGGAGTCGTAGTCCCAAAGGCGGGAAGGCAGGCAGTCTGCTTTTCTCTCTGCTTATCAGTCTGCTAATCGTGGACAGATTTTGACAGGAGTAAACCCTCTCGCTTCGCCTCTTCCTCTCTGGTAACACACAGCCTGTCAATTGTCTTTAGGACCAAAGCTCCTCATTAGCACCAGATCCCTTACCTCCATCCCCACTTCCTAGCAGCACTAGCCTAGATGGTCAAGAGACAGCTGAACAAAGAGCATCATCCTCACACACAGCAAACCAAAACACCACATGTTACAGGCATTAGGGATGGAACTGTGGAATATTAAACAATGGAAAGGGATATTGGAACACTCATAGAATCACAGAACCCAAATAACACAGACCCTAGACGAGGAGGGGACGCACGCATGCACGCACACACGCAACTCCTGCCCCGAAACCTGCACGCTCTTGATGGAGGGAATTTAGCATGGTACCTCACTGAAGGTCCCTCAAGACGACAACTTGCTTTTATTCTTCTCCAACCTCCATGCAACATAACCCTAAATCACTCCTCTAAGAACCTCCCCCACTCCCTCTTCTGAATGATAAATAACTTACAAAACTATGAGCCTGGCCAGGACCTGATTAAAGCCACATGACGGACTGGAGCTTTAATCTGTGGCTCATAGTTGTGTTGTGTTGTGATGGAGAGAGCTGGGGATGGGATGGGACAGTACTGGGGGGCTGCTAGGGGGCTCTGGCCAGGGGCCTGAAGGACATCTCTCTCCGGGCCTGCCACCTCCTGTCCCTCCAGTCAGTGTGCCAGCAGAGGAGAGGGCCAGGCTGGGCTAATGGACAGCAGATGTGGGCCCTGTCTGTCTGTCTGTCTGTCTGGGCTGAAGATGTACAGCCAGCAAGGGGAGGCTATGGCTGGCAGCCTCTGGTCTCTCTGAGTGTCCACTCACAACATCAACACACAACCTCTGCTCTCAGTGTCCACTGCTCTACTCCAAACATCAACAGACTACCTGTCAGTCACACAGAGACCTGACCCCACACTGCCCCTGATCTGATCTGGGACCTGCAAAAAAAAGAAAGAAAGCCTTTTGTGAGCTAACTTGACTCCCCCTCCCCCCCTTTTCTAGCTCTGACTTTGCTGATAGCTACTTTATTGAGGAGAAATGTACTTACTATGAATGAGATACGTGGTTGTCCCACCTAGCTATCTTAAGATGAATGTACTAACTGTAAGTTGCTCTGGATAAGAGCGTCTACTAAATGACTAAAATGTCAAATGAAATGCTAGAGGTGTCTCTGATTGATAATACATGCTCTTTAGTGGTCTGTATAAACTGCTCAAGTTATTAGTTACACAGTGTGATGACCTGTCTGTTGATGTTTGGGAATGTAGGGGTCTCTGTTGATTAACACTATTCTCGGATCTAAAAGGGAAAAGACCAAATCACTAAAGCTACATCACTGTCCTCCACAGTGAGATGACCGCTTCTCATGCTCCCCCGCGTGCATGTGTGCATGTGTGTGCGTGCGTGTGTGTGTGTCTGAGGCCCAGAGCAGTCAGTAATTGGGTGCATCTTGTTCATGACAGGAAACAAGGGCAGGGGTTATTAGTGAGAGTGATGTGTGACACTGACAGGACTGTTAAACACAGCCTTGAGGAGGAGAGCTCCCAGGCCAGTCTCTTCCTTCAGTTCTCTGCACTCTTCACAATACAGACAAACATCAAGGTCAGGTGACTAACAAAGTTAGCAGAGTACACTCTTAGAAAAAAAAGGTGCTATCTAGAACCTTAAAGAGTTTTCTGCTGTCCCCGTAGGAGAACCCTTCGAACCCTTTTTGGTTTCATGTAGAACCCTTCCAACAGAGGGTTCTACCTGGAACCAAAAAGTGCTCTACCTGGAACCAAAAAGGGTTATCCTATGGGGACTGCCAAAGAACCCTTTTGGGACACTTTTTTCTAAGAGAGTATCTTTCTCTACACCCAGATTATCAACACTGATGGTCGGATTCTATGGTATTTTCTTGCCCATTCGATTCTTCTGTGTTTCTACATTCTGCATCAACATGCCCTTTGCAAGCATGTTGTCTGATTAAGTTTCTTCAGAAGATGAGTGGAGTCCCTGTGTCACCCTGATGGTATTCCTGCTGTTAGACACTGCTTCTCTTGAGGTCTGTCTGCACAAGGTCTGTCTGACCATGCAAGTCACCCAGCTACGAGTCCGTCTTAGGAGTACCATTCCTAGACATCCCTGTCCCTGTGCTCCCCCTGGTCCTCCTTTGTGCTGGTGGTGACCCAGTGACTACCTGTAGAGAGAGGAACGTACCGAGAGCCCACACAGGCTCTACACTACACGGCTGCTGCCAAAAACAGCACAGAGACGCTGGAGGAATAGCAAGACAGGATCCAGAGTACAGGCCAGAGCAGGATCACTTTACACTCCAGATTATGTACTTTAGCAAGGTTCTCCCTCCAGGGAGGAGAGCTCAATGTTATTGTTTTCCATCCAGGCTGGCGTGATTTATTTGTGCGTTCGCGGCAGGAATGCGCTACAAAGACTGGATATTCATTATAGACTCCCCCAAGAATGCACTACAAAGACTGGATATTCATTATAGACCCCCCCAACTGTCTGCAGCCTGGACAGACAGCACTGAGGTTACACAGAGACAGCAGAGCAGAGACCAATCTGGAAGGATGCTTTCCATAAACCAGACTTAAGTCACTATGTATTATCAGTTCCACTCACTCAGTACAGGATTGCTCCCTGGACCTCAGATAGTTTTCCTGTTATCGATATGGGGAAGATAGCGAAGAGGGACAATAGTATCATTAGGTGTCTTGTGACGCAACGTTATGTATCATATTTACTCTATCAACTCCCAAACTCATCAGAGAGAGAGAGGAAAGATGACTTAAGGGGGTTGTTATGGCGATGGAGGAGGAAACGTAGCGAGGAGGAAATGAGACAGGGAGATGTTGACAAGTCGAGGAGAGGAGGAGGATGGAGGGAGAGAGAGAAGGAGAGAAGAAAGAGAGATGTAGCTTTTGTGTCATTTGTGCTTGATGGTCCTTCATGTGGTGCTCTGTGAGTCAGAAACACAGGATGTGGACCTCGGTGGTCACGGACCCCTCGACACTTCAGGACAGGAGAGACAGTGTCTGTGTGTGTTTCTGCTCTTACATATCTGTCATGTTGATGTCTTTGTGTGGGTGTGTGTGTGCTGTGTGCTTTGCAGTTTTTTAATAAATGTTATCCTGTTTATAAGTCTGCCTCTCTGTGTATGGATGATAGTCTGTCTCCGTCTTTGTGTTTAAATAAAAACGTCAGTCCTGTGTGTATAATCGATTAGGGTGTTAGTTTTAAGAGGGTCTATTGTTTTCTCTGTGTTTCCTCATACAGCAGGGTGTTAGGCTGTTATATAAAGGTGTGTGTGGGTATGTACGGGTGTTAGTGTATAAGTGTTTTGTTCTTGTGCCGTGTGAGTATACACGTGAAGGTGTTAGTGTGCTGAGATGTGAGCACGTCCTCTCTCTGTTTATTTATTCTGTCAGCACACGTCCAGCCTGCGGTCTCTCTGGGGACACATCAGAGTGGGGCAGGCTGTTAGTCAGACAGTGGATGCTTTCACTGAGAGCACAGGAGGTCTGCACCACTTCCACAAGCACAGCCACGTTACAGTTCCCAAACAGCACCAACATTCCTCTGTCACCTCAAACCCACCTCCTACCGCGTCTGTCTTCACAGGGCCTCACTCCATCACCAATGCCTGTTCTAAAACAGCCTATCCCTATTCCCACGGCTGACCTGGTGACACATCAACCATAATGGCTGGAACCGTGCTAGGAAGGACAATGTGAAAATAATATATCAGAGCCAGCCCAGCACAGTATGGTTCGTGTCTGCACGGTAGTGTGAAAAGGGTAAAACACCCCTCATAAAGCCATAGCCAGTTAATGTTGGGCCAGAGAGTGACACAAATCCTCCCCTCTCTCGCCCCCTATCCCTCTCTGTCACTCTCCCTCTCTCCTTCTCTTTTATGACGCCTCTCATTACAGGCCCTAAAGCTCCCAGGTCTATTCCCAGTGCCAGCGCCTACCCTCGGTTCCCCCCAGGCAATATGAAGGGCCGCTGGCCTCTGTGGCCCTGGGGTCAAGCCAGGGCCGTGTGTCACCCCAGGAATGTGCCATCTCTGACCCTTCTGAGCCTCTCACAACCTCTCAACAAAGACATGTGACCTGGCCTGGAGCCTTACCTGACGACAGAGAGAGAGGAAGAACGGGAGGGAGGGAGGGAGGGAGGGAGGGAAGGAAGGAAGGAAGGAAGGAAGGAAGGAAGGAAGGAAGGAAGGAAGGAAGGAAGGAAGGAAGGAAGGAAGGAAGGAAGGAAGGAAGGAAGGAAGGAAGGAAGGAAGGAAGGAAGGAAGGAAGGAAGGAAGGAAGGAAGGAAGGAAGGAGGGAGGGAGGGAGGGAAGGAGGGAGGGAGGGAGGGAGGGAGAGGGTGTGGAGGAAGAGAGAGAGAGGGAAAGGGAGGGAAAGGAAGAAACAGGGGTAAAGGGAGATAGAGGGAGAGTGACAGCAAGAGAAAGAATGGACCCTATGAGGACAATAAAGGGCCTAAGAGAGAGATGAGGTCCAGATTACAGGTAATGTAGTGAGAGCAGCCAGTAACTGAGAAGGGAGTCTAAAGCCAAACGAATGATCAAATCAAATCAAACTTTATTTGTCACATGCGCCGAATATAACAAGATATAACAGACTTTACTGTGAAATGCTTACTTACAAGCCCTTAACCAACAGTGCAGTTCAAGAAGAAGAAAATATTTACCAAGTACTTTTTAATAAAAAGTAACACAATGATGGATCTGTCTTAATGACGTGTCTGTGAGTGCTCTACTGCCAGGGAAGGAAACCAGGCTACAGACTGGTATATTTTAAGGATTCTACACTGAGATCACACAAAAGTCCTTAACCAGGGCTTAAGTTTATGGACTGATAAGACATGAAAGTCTTCCAGAACCTTCCAGGAGTCAGAGGGACTGTAACTCCTCAACTTTACCACTGCAAACTTCCTTTATTTCATATCTCCTTTTTCATTCCTGCATCCCCCCCTTTTCCAATTCTGTGATATAAAAACATTTACTGTCTATACAGTACACAGCTGCTTCTCTGTGCTGTACTTCAAACAACATGCTGACGATGCCATTACAGACTTTAATCACCTAGTGGAACAGTAATGAATAACAGGCATTGTGTTTGTACAGAGCGCTGTTCAGGTGAATGTTAATTTGAAAAATATGTACAATGATTACTTGATATTTACTGTGGTCCAACAATAATACCGATCTACACAAATGATTAGACCTTACCATTAAAGACAGGAAGTGAACCTCAGGCCTTGTAAAAAAGCGTTTTGTGAGAAACAGAGAAATGGATAATATTTCCCCAGTAATGAAACAGTATTGCGGCAGTACTCAGAACAGTGTTGCATTGCTAAGAGAGACACTTATGTCAACTTCAAGTGTGAGACAAATTAAACAGTTTCATTTTCCCACAGCTTGATTGCCATTCAAAACACACTGAGGAAGAAATGCCAAATATAAAAAGTATACTAGTTAGAATAGGACACCCCATGGAATTCTTAGATGTAATGTAAACAATGTGTGATAGATCCCAGTTTCACTATGTGTTTAGGGTGAATAAGCTGTCCTGATGTACTCTTGTCAAGAGAAGACATGTCTCTGTGAACCTTTTATAACCTAAGCTTGTACCATTGGGTGGAAGTGGTGAGATATTTCTCTCATCATTCCGTGGCTAACGTGCTGGTTGCTGTGGTGTAGTGAGTCTGATGAGGCCTTGGCTGAAGATAGTAACCCTGTCAGAACCTTAGTGGAGCACAGTGTGGGGTTCAGACCTGACTGGATATATACAGTGGGGAGAACAAGTATTGGATACACTGTCGATTTTGCAGGTTTTCCTACTTACAAAGCATGTAGAGGTCTGTAATTTTTTATCATAGGTACACTTCAACTGTGAGAGACGGAATCTAAAACAAAAATCCAGAAAATCACATTGTATGATTTTTAAGTAATTCATTTGCATTTTATTGCATGACATAAGTATTTGATCACCTACCAACCAGTAAGAATTCCGGCTCTCACAGACCTGTTAGTTTTTCTTTAAGAAGCCCTCCTGTTCTCCACTCATTACCTGTATTAACTGCACCTGTTTGAACTCGTTACCTGTATAAAAGACACCTGTCCACACACTCAATCAAACAGACTCCAACCTCTCCACAATGGCCAAGACCAGAGAGCTGTGTAAGGACATCAGGGATAAAATTGTAGACCTGCACAAGGCTGGGATGGGCTACAGGACAATAGGCAAGCAGCTTGGTGAGAAGGCAACAACTGTTGGCGCAATTATTAGAAAATGGAAGAAGTTCAAGATGACGGTCAATCACCCTCGGTCTGGGGCTCCATGCAAGATCTCACCTCGTGGGGCTTCAATGATCATGAGGAAGGTGAGGGATCAGCCCAGAACTACACGGCAGGACCTGGTCAATGACCTGAAGAGAGCTGGGACCACAGTCTCAAAGAAAACCATTAGTAACACACTACGCCGTCATGGATTAAAATCCTGCAGCGCACGCAAGGTCCCCCTGCTCAGGCCAGCGCATGTCCAGGCCCGTCTGAAGTTTGCCAATGACCATCTGGATGATCCAGAGGAGGAATGGGAGAAGGTCATGTGGTCTGATGAGACAAAAATAGAGCTTTTTGGTCTAAACTTCACTCGCCGTGTTTGGAGGAAGAAGAAGGATGAGTACAACCCCAAGAACACCATCCCAACCGTGAAGCATGGAGGTGGAAACATCATTCTTTGGGGATGCTTTTCTGCAAAGGGGACAGGACGACTGCACCGTATTGAGGGGAGGATGGATGGGGCCATGTATCGCGAGATCTTGGCCAACAACCTCCTTCCCTCAGTAAGAGCATTGAAGATGGGTCGTGGCTGGGTCTTCCAGCATGACAACGACCCGAAACACACAGCCAGGGCAACTAAGGAGTGGCTCCGTAAGAAGCATCTCAAGGTCCTGGAGTGGCCTAGCCAGTCTCCAGACATGAACCCAATAGAAAATCTTTGGAGGGAGCTGAAAGTCCGTATTGCCCAGCGACAGCCCCGAAACCTGAAGGATCTGGAGAAGGTCTGTATGGAGGAGTGGGCCAAAATCCCTGCTGCAGTGTGCAAACCTAGTCAAGAACTACAGGAAACGTATGATCTCCGTAATTGCAAACAAAGGTTTACCAAATATTAAGTTCTGCTTTTCTGATGTATCAAATACTTATGTCAGGCAATAAAATGCAAATTAATTACTTAAAAATCATACAATGTGATTTTCTGGATTTTTGTTTTAGATTCAGTTTCTCACAGTTGAAGTGTACCTATGATAAAAAATTACAGACCTCTACATGCTTTGTAAGTAGGAAAACCTGCAAAATCGGCAGTGTATCAAATACTTGTTCTCCCCACTGTATATATACAGTATACACATACACACACACACACAAGCATCTGGTCCTCGTTACTGCTTTGGAGCCTGTTGCTCCGGACCTAAATCACTTCGTCTCTGCCTATTCTTCACTATGTGTTTCCTGACATGACTCGTTTTAGCACCTAAACTCTCAGTTGATTGTTGATCACCTTAGTGTCAGTGATTGACTGTGATTGACTGACAGACAGGGCTTACCAGGGTAGGTATGATGTATGTGTTATAGTCACATGTTTTATGGCTTGTAAGGGGAGACCTCTCAGTGCCCTGGACAGCGAATCACAGGGGGGCTTAGTAGAGTTCAGCTCTGCACCCCAGCCACACACACACACACACACACACACACACACACACACACACACACACACACACACACACACACACACACACACACACACACACACACACACACACACACACACACACACACACACACACACACACACACACACACACACACACACACATTTGTGGACGTTGCAGGCCTGCTTCCTCTAACTTGCTTTAATGATAAAACCAGAGCACAAAAGAGAGACAGGACTGTGAGAGCTTGGTTCAGTATGTTCTGATTCTCTCCGCCCCCCTCTCTCCTTTCTTGCTCTCCTTTCTCCTCCCTCGCTCCTGTGCTGCCTCCCTCTTTATTCTTCCATGGTGAGCTCAGGGGCCGTGGGATAGGATGGTTTCCAGTCCTGACAGCAGGCAGCCACGTGTACTACAACTATGTTGTTAGAGAGAGCGAAAGAAAGAGAGAGAGAGAGAGAGAGAGAGAGAGAGAGAGAGAGAGAGAGAGAGAGAGAGAGAGAGAGAGAGAGAGAGAGAGAGAGAGAGAGAGAGAGAGAGAGAGAGAGAGAGAGAGAGAGAGAGAGAGAGAGAGAGAGAGAGAGAGAGAGAGAGAGAGAGAGAGAGTGGTACCACCACTTCAACTGGACTACGGGGCACCAATTGCAGCAGAATACAGAGGTTCATAAAAGCCAGAGCTCTAACCTATAGAGCTTCCCGCCCTCCTGTGATTTCCCCTTCCTGGTTCTTTTTATACACCTTGATGTGGTTTTCCAGGCAAGCCTTGGAAAACCTTTTCCCCTCCCTCACTCTCCTCCTTCTCTCATCCTGTTCACCTTGCCATGCGTGTCACAGACTTGTTTACAGCTGGCCCCACCATGGCCTGTCGACATGTAGGGACTGTAGGGGGGAGCAGAGCGGTGAGGGATTGAGTATGGAGAACACAGAGGGAACACTACAGAGGTGAGAACCAAGGCTAATGCAGTAACACTCAGGAGGTAGTAGCTACGTAGTACATACTGCATGCACTCCAGGCATCTCCTGCACTATCAGCTGTCAGAGCCTAGGACACATGCATACACGCAAACTCAACTGACACACACATTATCACTCACTACGTACTCTTTAACACCAGGGAGGACACACACATTATCACTCACTATGTACTCTTTTACACCAGGGAGGACACACACATTATCACTCACTATGTACTCTTTAACACCAGGGAGGACACACACATTATCACTCACTATGTACTCTTTAACACCAGGGAGGACACACACATTGCACTCAGAGAAAGAGGAAAGGAGAGGAGACGAGGGGAATGCAGCCAGTGTGAGTAGCCTGAGTGTTGTTCATCCTGGCCTGGAGGTCCCAGTCAGACTCTCCATCTCTCTGCTCAGTTATCTCAGGGTTTAATGGCTGAAACTCTACACATCTCTCCGAGGGACAATGACACCCGAAACCCTCTCCCTGGCGTCATTATCAGCCCCCATCCCTGAGGAGTGAGTCATGTGTGAGGAGGCCTGAGCCTGGACTCTCTCTCCCTGTCAAATCTTCAGCCTTCCAAACGAAGGCAAAGTCACAGTTAAAAGAGAAAAGCTGTGTCGTGTGGACGTGCAGATTGTGACCAGGCATGGAGCGGAGTCTGTCTTACTAATGAACACAGACCGCTTGAAAGCCAAGAGGTTGACACACAGGGGAAAGGGGATGCTCAGACTTGGCATTTCAAATCAAATCAAATTGTATTTGTCACATACACATGGTTAGCAGATGTTAATGCAAGTGTAGCGAAATGCTTGTGCTTTTAGTTCCGACAATGCAGTAATATCCAACGAGTAATCTAACCTAACAATTTCACAACAACTACCTCATACACACAAGTGTAAAGGAATGAATAAGAATATGTACATACATTTTTTTATGAATGAGTGATGGTATAGAATAGCATAGGCAAGATGCAGTAGATGGTATAGAGTACAGTATATATATATATGAGATGAGTAATGTAGGGTATGTAAACATTAAATGAAGTGGCATTGTTTAAAGTGGCTAGTGATACATTTATTACATACATTTTTCCATTATTAAAGTGGCTGGAGTTGAGTCAGTATGTTGGCAGCAGCCACTCAATGTTAGTGATGGCTGTTTAACAATCTGATGGCCTTGAGATAGAAGCTGTTTTTCAGTCTCTCGGTCCCTGCTTTGATGCACCTGTACTGACCTCGCCTTCTGAATGATACAGGCAGTGGCTCGGGTGGTTGTTGTCCTTGATGATCTTTTTGGCCTTCCTGTGACATCGGGTGGTGTAGGTGTCCTGGAGGTCAAGTAGTTTGCCCCCGGTGATGCATTGTGCAGACCTCACTACGCTCTGGAGAGCCTTACGGTTATGGGCGGAGCAGTTGCTGTACCAGGCGGTGATACAGCCCGACAGGATGCTCTCGATTGTGCATCTGTAAAAGTTTGTGAGTGTTTTTGGTGATAAGCCGATTTTCTTCAGCCTCCTGAGGTTGAAGAGGCGCTGCTGCGCCTTCTTCACCACGCTGTCTGTGTGGGTGGACCATTTCAGTTTGTCCGTGATGTGTACGCCGACGAACTTAAAACTTTCTACCCTCTCCACTACTGTCCCGTCGATGTGGATAGGGGTGTGCTCCCTCTGCTGTTTCCTGAAGTCCACGATCATCTCCTTTGTTTTGTTGACGTTGAGTGTGAGGTTATTTTCCTGACACCACACTCCGAGGGCCCTCACCTCCTTCCTGTAGGCCGTCTCGTCGTTGTTGGTAATCAAGCCTACCACTGTAGTGTCGTCTGCAAACTTGATGATTGAGTTGGAGGCGTGCATGGCCATGCAGTCGTGGGTGAACAGGGAGTACAGGAGAGGGCTGAGAACGCACCCTTGTGGGGCCCCAGTGTTGAGGATCAGCGGGGTGGAGATGTTGTTACCTACCCTCACCACCTGGGGGCAGCCCGTCAGGAAGTCCAGGACCCAGTTGCACAGGGCGGGGTCGAGACCTAGGGTCTCGAGCTTGATGACGAGTTTGGAGGGTACTATGGTGTTAAATGCTGAGCTGTAGTCGATGAACAGCATTCTCACATAGGTATTCCTCTTGTCCAGATGGGTTAGGGTAGTGTGCAGTGTGATTGCGTCGTCTGTGGACCTATTGGGGCGGTAAGCAAATTGGAGTGGGTCTAGGGTGTCAGGTAGTGTGGAGGTGATATGGTCCTTGACTAGTCTCTCAAAGCACTTCATGATGACGGAAGTGAGTGCTACGGGGCGGTAGTCATTTAGCTCAGTTACCTTAACTTTCTTGGGAACAGGAACAATGGTGGCCCTCTTGAAGCATGTGGGAACAGCAGACTGGGATAAGGATTGATTGAATATGTCCGTAAACACACTAGCCAGCTGGTCTGCGCATGCTCTGAGGACGCGGCTGGGGATGCCGCCTGGGCCTGCAGCCTTGCGAGGGTTGACACGTTTAAATGTTTTACTCACCTCGGCTACAGTGAAGGAGAGCCCACAGGTTTTGGTAGTGGGCCGTGTCAGTGGCACTGTATTGTCCTCAAAGCGAGCAAAGAAATTGTTTAGTCTGTCTGGGAGCAAGACATCCTGGTCTGCGACGGGGCTGGTTTTCCTTTTATAGTCTGTGATTGACTGTAGACCCTGCCACATACCTCTCGTGTCTGAGCCGTTGAATTGCGACTCTACTTTGTCTCTCTACTGACGCTTAGCTTCTTTGATTGCCTTGCGGAGGGAATAGCTACACTGTTTGTATTCGGTCATGTTTCCGGTCACCTTGCCCTGATTAAAAGCAGTGGTTCGCGCTCAGTTTTGCGCGAATGCTGCCATCAATCCACGGTTTCTGGTTTGGGAATGTTTTAATAGACGCTGTGGGTACGACATCGCCGATGCACTTGCTAATAAACCCGCTCACCAAATCAGCGTATTCATCAATGTTGTTGTTCGACGCAGTGCGGAACATATCCCAGTCCACGTGATTGAAGCAATCTTGAAGCGTGGAATCCGATTGGTCGGACCAGCGTTGGACAGACCTGAGCGCGGGAGCTGCCTGTTTTAGTTTCTGTCTATAGGCTGGGAGCAACAAAATGGAGTAGTGGTCAGCTTTTCCCGAAAGGAGGGCGGGGGAGGGCCTTATATGCGTCGCGGAAGTTAGAATAACAATGATCTAGGGTTTTGCCAGCCCTGGTTGCGCAATCGATATGCTGATAGAATTTAGGGAGCCTTGTTTTCAGATTAGCCTTATTAAAATCCCCAGCTACAATAAATGCAGCCTCAGGATATGTGGTTTCCAGTTTACATAGAGTCAAATGAAGTTCTTTCAGGGCCGTCGATGTGTCTGCTTGGGGGGGAATATACACGACTGTGATTATGATCGAAGAGAATTATCTTGGTAGATAATGCGGTTGGCATTTGATTGTGAGGAATTCTAAGTCAGGTGAACAGAAGGACTTGAGTTCCTGTATGTTGTTATGATCACACCACGTCTCGTTAATCATAAGGCATACACCCCCGCCCTTCTTCTTACCAGAAAGATGTGTGTTGCTGTCGGCGCGATGCGTGAAGAAACCAGCTGGCTGTACCGACTCCGATAGCGTGTCTCGAGTGAGCCATGTTTCCGTGAAACAAAGAACGTTATAGTCTCTGATGTCTCTCTGGAATGCAACCCTTGCTCGGATTTCGTCTACCTTGTTGTCAAGAGACTGGACACTAGCGAGTAGTATGCTCGGGAGCGGTGCACGATGTGCCCGTCTACGAAGCCTGACCAGAAGACCGCTCCGTCTGCCCCTTCTACGGCGTCGTTGTTTTGGGTCGCCGGCTGGGATCCGGTCCATTGTCCAGGGTGGTGGGCAAAACAGAGGATCCGCTTCGGGAAAGTCGTATTCCTGGTCGTAATGTTGGTGAGTTGACGTTGCTCTTATATCCAATAGTTCCTCCCGACTGTATGTAATAAAACCTAAGATTACCTGGGGTAACAATGTAAGAAATAACACATAAAAAAACAAAATACTGCATAGTTTCCTAGGAACGCGAAGCGAGGTGGCCATCTCTGTCGGCGCCTGAAGTCACAACAGTTCACTTCAGAGTATCCCCACTCAGGCCCAGACATGACAAGATGGATGGGACATTTAGAAAAAACTGTCATGTTCATAAGTGATTCAAGACAGAAATGATCATATCATGTTCACCAGCAAGAACATTTCACTGATGCCAATGCAGCCCAAAGCCGTTTTGACAAATTCGGTAGATATGTCTGGAAGCAAACTAGAGAAACATTAACAGTAACCACATTGTCATCCACAGTTTCTATGTGAGTAAAGTCATACCGTATAGAAAAAAATCTCAGGAAGTGGAAACATGAAGTTTTGGTACAATTTTATAAATGCCGACAGATCATTTGTTCATTCGACATGTTGGGATCTTTTTGTGTCTGTAAAATGTATTATGCGAGAAATGGAGGTGGAAACGCCTTGTGCAAATACTGATATAATAACCATCATATCGAAGTAAACTTGGAGTCACATGATGATATGGTGTGTGGTCCATGTAGTTTATTAGGCTACAGAGGAAATAAGTTTTGATGAACTTCACAGGTTGATGAAAGTCCACTGTGATGAGCTTGATGCTCCTTTCCAATAAATATTGATGGTCTTATTCTGGTGACATTATGATCTTTGATTGACTGTCGTTTGACAACAAAAATTCCTCCTCTCATCAATAACAATCTCATTATGTAGACTAAGCTACCCAGTACCCGCACAGCCTAGCTGCACTGTATCTGCGAGCTGTTGGCTAGAGCGTATGTGCCAAGACCAGAGTATGCACATTTGCTATTTAACACAACAGTTTGTGACAAAACAATGGGTAAAGTTGAAAATGTGATGGAAACACATTGAACTTTAGATTTTTATTTGGTATATGAAAACTTAACCTGACCACATATTCTGACCAGTGAGTGAGTGTGAGTGTGAGTGTGAGTGTGTGTGTGTGTTGTTGTGTCTACATTCCGTATGGTAGATGGGATTTTTTTTTGGAACGAACCACCCTATTTCGTCTCTTCACTATATCGGCATCGAACACATCGCCCTCCCTAGGAGAGTGGGTGACCTTGACAATTTATTGTTAAAATGAGGGGCCATCTGGATCTTTCATTTAAAGGCCCTCGCTCCCTTCAGTCTCAACATAGAGTTTGATCTGAAGCCATTCCTGTGATTGTGTTTTTGTTATCCATTGTAAATAAAGTGTTTGTAGGCCTATATGATGTAGCCTAATTGTATCTATGATCGTATGTTATCCATTCATGCTTTTTTATATGTTCTATTGATATTTCAAAATTGACCAATGAAATCATGCCCCACCCGGCCATGATTACAGACACCTGTGTGTGTTCTTTGAAACTATATAAATTAGTGACCCGAAGTGTTTGTCATTAAACCCTGATGAAGACAGCTTGGCTTCCGAAACGTTGCTATTAAATTATTGCATCTGAGCTCCTAGAGCAGCGTTCCCCAAACGTGGTCCTGGGAACCCCAAGGGGTGCACGTTTTGGTTTTTGCCATAGCACTCCACAGCTGATTCAAATGATCAAAGCTTGATGATTAGTTGATTATTTGAATCAGCTGTGTAGTGCTGAGGCTAAAACCAAAATGTGCACCCCTTGGGGTCCAGAGGACCACGTTTTGGAAAGCCTGTCCTGGAGTGTGCGGCTCTCATTTTCTATTTAAAGGATGGGACACTCTTACCTGAGACAGGTGCCATCCGTGCCCCTTGCTGTAATACAGGGGTACTCCACTGTCACTACCTTGTTTTCCGGACACTCCTCCCTTTACAAAGCCACGAGAAAGGAGACAAGAGAGATAAGTGTATTGGTAACAATGTTGTTACTATAGTAATAGGAGTGGTATTAAAGAGAAAGTCACTCAATTAAATTGGCAGTTATTTCATAATGGAAATTCCCTTTCAAAGCAGTTCCCAAGCATTATGGCTACTGTAGTACATAATGCTACAATACATAATCACAATTCTATGGCAGAAACGATTGTATGTGAAGCAGTAAGAACATTTCAAAATGAAAGTAATAAAGAAAACTGATTGTGCCATGCAGTGGCCAGCATATGATTGCAAGAGAAACGTTTGTTAAATAACCCTGCAAAGAGGTGCATTTATCATCAGGCTTTGGATGATTTAAAGCAGGTGTGTAGTGCTAATGCAAAAACAAAAATGTGCACCCCCTCTGGGTCGCCAGGACCACGATTAAGAAACACAATAACTCGTTTGAAAATACAGATGTCTGTCACAAAGACATTTTCTTGGAAAAGTAAAGTAAAATAATATCATGAAATCGTTTACAACTGGAATGCTGAACTAAGAGGTAATAGCACATAATTCAATGATCATTTCTGAGCAAAATTAGATGCTCCAAAGATCTTCTGGTCTATATTTTGCCCACTTCATTCAAACTATTGTATGTAGGCTATGAACTGCCTCTCCCTGGTCCAGGCCTCTCTATGTGCACATGAATAACCTATGTCACGTTATGGGCAGAATTTACAGTTGGCATTGAGTGATTCCGATAACTACTCCTCTATATTTGCGTGATCTCATTCAATATTCCAATCACATCACAACCGCCTTTTACTTGCGGACGCACGGATCATTGGGTAGGTAGGCATGATGAGTTGAGCAACGTGGTGGTCTATCTTTGACTGATTGTCAACGTTTTTCACAATCAAAGTATTGTTTTTATTGTTTCTCACACATCACACATAAATATTAAATGCAGTTACTTTTCGGTCTAAATAGCACACTCATCACCATGTCCAACCGGATAGCAAGTTACCGGACAGTTTTATAGAACACTGACGAACCCTCTCTGGATCAAGTGGGGAAATACATCATATTATTGAGATTATCCCTACCAATCCTTCATTTGAATGTGCATGCACTTTTCGTAAGCTTTGATCAGGTGTCCTATATTTTATAGGAAATAACAGACTGATATCTACAACGTTCCCTCCCAAATGCGCGGACTACCAACTTACCCTGAAGTGAGCACTGCAAATCTTGTTTTTATTAAAGAACTGGCACCACAATCCCAAATAAAAACAACGCAGATGGCACCAAATGGTAAGAGTGTTGCAGCGCAAAGCTGACCCATGTCCATGGCGAGCTCCGTGACAGCCTTGTTTATATTTTCTTGATGCCTCGAAAACGAAGACTGTGCACTACTGCAAAACAGCTATATGTTTTAATTTATCAATGTCGCACATGAACTGATTTTAAGCTAACAGAAATCATAATTATACTCAGAGGTCAAACACGTGAGACCCTGCACATTAATTACTACACTCAAATCTTCCTCGCGGCACTGTCGCGGCACTGAGTCCTGTCCCAACTGTTGCGCACTGAATCAGACCCCCTCGAGCGAGTTTATAGACATGCGCCGTGATGAGCGCGATTCCTCTCACTAATCCCCAGCGGAATTACATTCCTGTATTCCTGTTTTTTTTTTAAACTGACTGACGAAAAGGAAACATTTAAGACACAGTTGAAAATACCTCTGTCGTCCTCTTGAGCGAACTCTCATCCAGAATAATTTCTCTAATTCCACATGCGTCTTTCTCTCATCCTCTCCTCCCTACACATTAGTGCATTAATTTAATTTGATTTAGGAAATACATATGTGGGGGAAGAGGTCAATTTTCTATGTAAAGAGCAGAACCAATTTAGAGGAAATCGTTTGACTGATTGTTTCTTATTCTCCTCTCACCCTCTCTTTCATCAAGGACAAGCTGTAGCATAACACATTTACTGATTCCTGAAATTAACTTTCCCATTTAAATTCACCCCATAAATTGTTGATATAGGCCCACTCTTTAATCAATGTCCAGAAGATTATTGTTTTGACTTTTTACTAATGTTCATCTGCATGTCATATGCACTATTGGCATACTGAAATTATTTGAAGTCCAATAAAGTCTTAGAAACATTATATCTTTTTTTATCATAATCGAGAAAAATACAAGCCTGTATTTGTCAAATATTTCTGTAATTCTAAATCAAAGCTGAATTAACAAGATAACTCTTCAGTTGCTCAGTCCCTAAAGCTGCCACTGTTTCCTAATTCGATTTTATTGCTTTAAATTCAATCATCCTAAAACAGAGAAGCTGTTGTCACTGAAGGAACTTTGTAGGGGACATCTTTAATATGTTTACACAACACAAGCTACTTTATTATTTTCAGATTCAATGAGAAAAATATATAATCACACATTTAAATGACCATTGGACACATTTGATTGCTCGTTAAGTAAATCTTCAACTGTTGACATTCCCTTGACAAATAATTTAGGAGATGCAATGCAATATTACCATATTTGTCTGTATGATGGAAATGTTGTGCTTCATAATTTTTTTGTGCTGCAGTACTAGGATTGTTCTGGAATCTGGACAGTTTGCAAGGAGAGTGACTTGCATAGTTGAGCTCTGTCTCTGAAGAGGGTAAGGGTTAACCACACTGACAGGGCAAAGCAGACCACCAGTCACCCCAGTGGTCAGCCTAAAGTGCCAATGGTCAGTCAGTGTCAGTGGTGATGTTATGTAATGCTGTGTTCAGTTGACTTCTGTCCAGCCTCTCTGTATCTTTTCCTCTAGTGGATTTGTTGGCCACCAGTCAATTGCAACAGATGGTTTTATTCACCACAAACGAATCTGTCCTTCAGACTCCCCTCCCACTTGCCTAACGCACTGAATGAAACTGCTTCCCTAGTCTCCTTTTGTTACGTTCCCACTAGAATCAAATAAATGTATAAAATATATAAAGAAGCATTATTAAAGAACCGCAGAGAAAAGCGATGGTATAAACTGCAGTCTCTAGTTCATTATAATGACCACAGAGCCCATGCCTACTCATGTTCCCATGGAATGGAGCTCCTCTCTTGGTTTACTTTGGTTTTGGGTTTTATTTGGTGTTTGTCTATCTGCGTATATTGAAACCAGTATAAATGTGTTTTTCATTTCAGGCTGGGGCCACATACACAGCAGTGTTTTTAGCTTACTGTCATATCTTCTGCGTGAAACAGTCCAGTCCTGAAATGTACTGTCTGCAGTAAGAGATAATACTTTGACAATATCCCAGCTAGACCCTCTGTTTCTTTAATAATGGTTCTCTGACTGTTGTAAGGAATGTATGTCTTCCCTAGTCCTCTAGTTCATGGTTCCACATCACCAGAAAAAGAACACTGACGAACCCTCTCTGGATCAAGTGGGGAAATACATCATATTATTGAGATGGACCTCTTTCCACAGTCACTTTAGACAGCTATTTCAGTAACCTATTTGATGTATACTTGTTTCTGCCATTTATACACTGCTGTAGCAACAGCTCCATCCAGAACTGTCATAGGATGAAATACAGCAGTTGAGATGTGTGAAGCAAGCAGGGCCTGGGCTGGAGGCTGGTCCCCCCTTTGTCTTGTATTGGTTGCAGTAACACATAGCAGTCTGTTTATCTATTTGTATTGTGTCTGTGTCACCTTAGAAACCCTCAAAGATAGTTTTCTCATGACTCCATTACAGCAGTAAACGCCTGACAGATCAGACACAATATCACAGAGGTGATTTATCACATCTGGATGTTAAAAACAAATAAATAATGGAAATATGCTTTTCTCACATATTAAGAGTTCCTTATGTAAACTAATGGGGAATTATTTGTAGGCGTTGGCAAAACATTTTTTTTTACCTGGACAAACTTTGGACAAATGTTTTTCTTTTGTTTTCAGATAAATCTGTATTTTATAAGACTGTCTGTCTGTACTGTACAGAAGCAATAAGAATGTCTCAACCTCTCAAACTGAGCTGACTGACAGCAGAAAGATTTTTACATGGTTCTTTATTGGGCCTCATTGTTACCTTTATGCATGACCTGAGGTTGAGGTACCATACGTACTTCATTTCTCATGTGTCCTTTACAGCAGGGTTGTCCAAACTCAGTCCTGGGGCCCTGTAAGGGGTGCGTACTGGCGGCAGAGAAGTCAGGCGCAGGAAAGCAAAAACTGTGTTGCAACGGCGCAGTTTAATAATAAAAATCACCGTAAACAGAACAATCAATACAATGGGTACAAAACCAGTCGCACACCAGAAAATAACGTGTACAAGCACTTACAATAAACAATTCCGGACAAGGACATGGGGGAACAGAGGGTTAAATACACAACATGTAATGATGGAATTGAAACCAGTTGTGTGGGAAGACAAAACAAAACAAATGGAAAATTAAAAATGGATCAATGATGGCTAGAAGACGGGCGGCGCCGACCGCCGAACGCCGCCCGAACAAGGAGAGGAACCAACTTTGGCGGAAGTTGTGACAGGCCCCCCTGAGTGCACATTTTTGTTTTTGTCCTAGCACTACACAGCTGATTCAAATAATCAACTCATCATCAAGCTTTGATTATTTGAATGAGCTGTGAAAAGCTAGGTCAAAAAACAAAACGTGCACCCAGGCTGAGTTCAGGAAACCCTGCTTTACAGCACTGGGACAAGGCAAGTGTAACGTTCGTCGTTAAGGGTAGACCAAGGTGCAGCGTGATTTAGGTTCATCATACTTTATTTAAATGTGAACCAGCAAAAAAACAATAAACAACACCACGAACGAAAAGCTTCGTCGTGCAAAATACAAGATCCCACAATTGAAGGTGGGAAAGAGGGCTGCCTAAGTATGATCCCCAATCAGAAACAACGATAGACAGCTGCCTCTGATTGGGAACCATACTAGGCCAACAAAGAAAAAGAAAACATAGATATACAAAAACTAGAGTACCCACCCTAGTCACACCCTGACCTAACCAAAATATAGAGAATAAACAGGGATCTCTAAGGTCAGGAAGTGACAGCAAGGACTTGTAAAAGAACAGGGGCATCAACTCCAGTTGTTTAATGAAATTCAAACTGCAAAAACTCTCGTGTTGATTTTCTGCTTCTAATAATGTCCAGAGGGTTGATCCTGCTGCCAGTGGAACTGATTTCTTTAGTACGATTTACCGATTTTGTCACATCTGCAACGCCCTCTACTACTCATCCTGTGTCTCCTTGACCTGCCGCCACTCTCCTAGTACTCTCCCTCTCTCTCTCTCTCTCTGTGTGTTACTTCATCCCAGTCTCCTCATCTGAGTCTGCTCTTGGGTTGCCCGGTTCCACTCCGCATAACAGATTCACAGACTTTTCCTCCCTCGTCCTGCTGTTTTTCAGCCCCATGACTCCCAGCTGTGTCTCCAGGCCTCCAGGTTCCTAACAGTAATTTATTGACACGTCTCCTCTGCACGTGTATGGAGCTTGATAGGGGTCCTAAGTTAATTTCCATGCAGCCAAAAACCTGTTCATGTGATGAAATGCATGTTATTCTTGGCATACTAGAAGAGGAATGACACTAAGTCACTCTGCTGTTGGTCCCTGTTACGGTTTTGGGTACACTGTGATCTGGATGTGGTTATCATCCAGAAATGTCCATGCTATCATAAAAGAGAGAGGGTCTAATGGTTCACTTAGATGACCCACACCATACCACCCTTTTGGTACGACTGGGGCTACACCAGCTCTCTCTCTCTCTGTGTTTGTGTGCACGTGCTTGTGCGCCATGTTCCTCCATGTTCCTCTGATTTATTAGATGTTGGAGGCTTTCAACTTTTGAGGAGGCTGGAGAGGACAGTTCCCCTGCTCCCACAGGTGCAGCCAGCAGCCGGCCCAGAGACAGAATTGAACAGAGCCAAGCCTCCCAGCAGGCGGTGGAAGAGCTTTGACACGATTAAGACATCTGGAACCCAAGAACCCTGCCTAGCCATCTGCTGATGTGGATCATGATCGATCCTACACTCAGGCCCAGGCAGCAGGATGTAGAGAATATACATACTGTAACAGACTGGAAGTGGTTAAGAGCAGGGAGTGGACTACACATCAAATGGAATGAGGTGATTAAAACAAGCCACTCAGAGAAGAGAAGGGAGACTTGAGAGGGAGACTGGGAGAGGGACCGGTGCTGAACCTACAGTACAGTAGCACCGTGGCCTGGCTGACTGCCTGGCCGGTTGGCTGGCTGGTGCTGAGGTCTCACTTTGTGTGTGTGCAGTGACCAGTTGGGTTTAATCGAGCAGTGAGACGGCTATGTCTGGAATGCCTCTCGACACGGCCGTGACCCTCAGGGACGACCAGGAGATTAATGTTCTCTACTTCTCCTCTGGTTCCTACCTCAGACTGGGAGAGAGACAGAGCCTCAGAATTGGAGATGGACCAGCCACTGACTTCACACACTTATAGTAACTCACTGGTTACTAAAGAGAGCGGCTGTGGAGCACTAAACCAGGAGTATGGGGATGGAGTATACTACGTTCTTATGTCCACACTAGCAAACCACTTAGAATGTATTGGGCATTCCTTTTAAGTAGTGTGGTCGTGTGGATATTGGGATGTGCAGTATGATGGGACACATTGCTCAGACACTGTAGATAAGACAGAAAACAATAGCAAGCAATTTAAACCAGATTTTAAAAATTCTCTCCCCAGAGTTTAAAGAGCGAAGCGAGAGCAGAACATAGGCAGGGAGGCAATACTGAACCCCCCCACTTAAAACTACTTCTGGCCTATTCTAATTGATGTTCCACTGAAGAAGAGAACCGAATGGAAAAATACAGACAAATGTCCCTGGTGGAGCTTAAGTTTTGAATTAAGTACCTCTGAAAAGATAATGTGAACCTCTTGCCAATTAACCAGTGTGATGTGCTGTACCTACCGCAGCTGAGCTGGGACAAACATTCCCGTTCCCATAGTCACAGGGATGCTGGTGGTGGCGGAGCAGGACTTGAAGTAGTGGAACACTCACTATGACAGAGAAAGAGAGAATTCACATCATGTCATTTGCATTAAAGGAAATAGTTTAGCATCCTAACTCAGTTTGGAGGTAACATAGTCCCAGAGGGAATGGAAGTGTGTGTTAGTGTGTGTGTGGTGCAATTTCTCCTGAGACGAGCAGTTTAGCGGCTGGCCTGAAGCCAAGTCCTGCTCCGTTTTAATTCAATGGAGAGGAGTAGGGAGCGTCCTTCGCCCCAGGATCATAGCCTAATCAGATGTACCATACAATCTCTGCCCCCCCACCCCTCTTTCTCTCTGGCTGCAACAGGAATGACATATACAGACAATCAACCACTCTAGCTCTGTGATCAATGTTGACATTATCAAATGACCTTAATGAAACAAGCCCTGCAGCTACTTTTCCCTCTGCGATACTAGCTCAGCCTATCAGATATACCCTCTGTGCTCCTAATGCTGTTGAACCAGAGAAATCTGTGGTCAATAAAGTTAATTTCTTTATGTAGCTACTAAGGGCCCCAGTGGCCTACAGGTCATGTGTTGAAGGTCTGAAAGGGGCATGGAGGCCTTGACTTAGTTATGTGCTCAGTGATATAAATGAATACCAAACAAATTGGACCGCAGGCTACAAATAAACCCTACAGTCTTTAACAGCAGATTTATTATATAGGAAGAGTAGGCAATCTTGAAATGGGTGCGAAGCGAATGTTTTAAACTGTAAATGTACTGTTAAGCAGAAGCAGATGGTGACAGTGGGGGGGGGGGGGGGGACGACGACTCAGAGAGTAGGCCTAAAATCACCCTGTGTAAATGTTTGGTTTTACTATTTCATTCTTGTAAAATACCCATTTGGAATTTGAGTAGGTCTTGATTGTGGAAGCAGTGGCAGTGTATAAGAAGCTATATCGCAATGGTGGTTGTCGTTAGTTCAAAACTATCTGGCTAATAGTCCTGCAATTTAAGCATTATACCACGTTAGCATGGGACCAAATGACTTGGGATTCCACAATATGGTTTTCTCAATGACTGTGGGTTCTGTGTGTGTGGTTGAGTTGTAGGGGGTGCTGAAGCATTAAAGTCTCAGCAGTGAGAATTATTGATGTAGAAGGACATTACCTAAGACATGACAGGTTCGTCTTTCTCCACCCCAGTGTATGACTGATCACAGTCCCCCTTTGAAAGATCCAGATTAAGAACAAATACCCTCTGGTCTGAAATGAGATGTTTGAGAAAATCAGGAACGAAGATCAGGGAGGAGACAAACAAAGGATCTGGCATGGCTCTGTCAAACAGAGACGCCATTCACACATGTGGAGTTGGAGTTAGGAGAATGTACTGCAGCTTGGGCTCACATAAACAACCTGGTCAATGTTGTTTCCCTTATGGCAGCCAGCTGTGTGGCGTTCTGCTCTCCTCCAGGCAGCTCCACAGCGTCAATGCTCACAATCTTTCTTCCCCTCCCCTCCTATGGTCATTGCTCTCTCTTCCTGTGCATCACATTCTGGGCTGGATCGCTGCCCCCTAACGACATCACTGTCACATAATCATATGACTCTCATTATATGTTTACTCTCTGTGTTTGGTCTCATTTATTTATTTTGTCTTGCATGGGAACAAAGCTGAGGTGACGCACTCTGAGAGTTAAGGAGGAAGAGAGGCTTTTCTCGGAAGAGAGGCTTTGGAGTGCAAGCAAAAGGAGTCAGTACCAAGACACACAGAACTGAGAATCTATAATGGTCGTTATGGGATACAGTCATCGCTGTACGTGGCAACTATGGTCTTGGTTCAGCAAGGGAAACAGTACTTGTACACTCAGCTAAACAGCTAGCGATACTACATCTGGTACATGTGTAGGACACAGCAACATGCTGGGAGAGGAGAACCACAGACCCATTACCACAGAACCTGGTCTGGCTCTTATCACCCAGAACGCAGGTTGATGACACTGATAAAGAGTGATGAGAGCCATCAGATGCATCATGCCCATAGTGAGGGGGGGGGTGATAAGTGATGCCGCCATTAACAATGTCTACACTGTATTTCGGATCAATTTTATGTTATTTTAATGGACAAAAAAATTGCTTTTCTTTCTAAAACAAGGACATTTCTAAGTGACCCCAAACTTTTGAGCGGTAGTGTACGTCTCCATAGCCTTGGTCTCCGGACCTGACAGTGAATACAGCCTTCCCCGGGGTGGTGTAGTGCCCGGGAGAAGGTCGATCCCGCAGTCATAGGGTCGATGTGAGGGAAGCGAAGTGGCCCGGGCCTTGCTGAAAACCTCCCGGAGGTCCTGGTACTCCGCGGGAACGGCGGAGAGGTCAGAGGCTTCTTCCGAGCCCACAGGAAGACGTCCCGGGGCAGGCTGCGCCGACTTCAGGCAATGGGTGTAGCAGCACGGGCTCCAACCCACGATAGCACCAGCAGTCCAGTTGATAAGGGGATTGTGTTGCTGGACCAAAGAAAACCCCAATAAAACATGAACCTGAGGAGACTTGATGAGCATGAACTACATTGACTCACTGTGGTTCCCTGACACTCGCAGGTTGATAGGAGTAGTATTGTGGGTGACTCTGCCTATAGAACGCCTATCCAGCGCACTAACGTCCATGGGAATGGAGAGGGGCTGAGTGGGGATGCCCAACTCTGACACCAGGGAAGCGTCCATGAAACTCTCATCGGCCCCAGAGTCAATGAGAACCCGGAGAGATTTCGACTGGTTGCCCAACAGCGGGATGGCATGGAGAGGGGCGTGAGTAAGGGGAATAGAAAAATTCTCCATATGGCCCACCAGAGTACTCGTACCTACTGATGAGCCTGGTCTTTTAATGGACAGGTAGACACGTAATGACCGGTAGTCCCGCAATACAGACAACTCTTGGTGTTAAATCTGCGTAAATGTTCGGCTGGAGACAGCCTAGCTCTGCCGAGTTGCATCGGCTCCGGAAGAGGCGAGTCGGCAGCCCGCAGAGACTCTCGGGGGAATTAGAGTAACCTCGGATTCTCTCGGGAACGTAGACGCCGGGGACTTCCTGGATTCCTCGGAGGCAAGTTGGGAGCCTTGGGCGATCGAGTGGGACCGGAATCAGACCTCCTCTCCCTCCTACGTTCCTGTAGCCGCCAATCAATTCGGATGGTCAAGGCGATGAGCGAGTCAAGATCCGTAGGCAGCTCCCGGGCTGCAAGCTCGTATTTAACCTAAACCGATAATCCATGAAGGAACGTGTCGAACTGGGATTCCGGGTTCCAGGCACTCTCGGCAGCCAACGTGCGGAAATCAACCGCATAGTCCTCCACACTGCGGGAGCCTTGACAAAGCTGGAGTAACTTCCGGAGATAGAGAGACTACTGGAAACTGGAGATAGAGAGACTAAGGAACTTCTTGTGGTGGAGGAGGAGAGAGAGAAGGGAAAGAGGGAAGGGGGGATGAGGAGGAGGAGTGAGATGGGAGGAGAAGGAGGAGGACAATGGGTGGCAGATGAGAGAGACTAAGTTTTTGGGGAGGAGGAGAGGAAAGAAGAAGAGGAGTAAAAGGGAAGTAGAAGAGAGGGAGGAGGAGTGGCACTGGGCCATTTGTCAGAGCTAGTAAACAGGAAGTGGTGGATGGAATGCTCAGTGTTGAGGGTTGTGGCTTAAGAGTTGGCAGACACCCTTATTGACAGTGTTACTCAGGACAATCCAGGACACCAAGAAACGACCTTCCAGGATTTGAAGTCATTCCTGTTAAAATTCCTCCTTTAACAGTTCTCAAAAGCCTCATTCTCAACTCATATAATTCTCCTTCTCAAAGACAAAACACGTATTTAATTTGACAGAGAGTAGCGCCTAACTGAACGTGGCTTTGGATAATAGCGTCTGCTAAATGTTTAAAATGTAAATGCAGTATGAGTCAAACTGGTTATTTTCATACCTCAACCAACCTTCTACTGGTAGACTGTAGATGAGGTGTGGAGCCTGGTGTTTTCAAGTCTCAGAGTCTCAAGTCTGTCAGTGAGGATGGAAGTCACTTCACATACCTACAAAACAGCAGATTTCTCCACGATGAAATAAGACAGTTGAATGGAAAAATATATATTCAGCACAGAAAAAAGGCTGGAAAGCCCAATTACTGGAGTAACAACAAGAGAGATAGCTACAATAGAATCACATTTGTCTCATGTGTTTTTGTTTAAGCCTGCCCAGCTCTTTGTTTACATGGAGAGGCACTCTGAACTGGGTTGGTCTGGAACAATTCTGTCTGGGAGTCTTTGATGGATTGTGTTGCTTCAGTTATGCTTACTTGTATTTCTGTTGTTCAAAGGGCTTAGTTATATTAAGATGTTTAATCCTTGAGTCTTTCCTGAAGAGAATACTGAAGAGGGAGAAACCATGTTTTATGAAAATGATTTACTGTGTGTATCATGCTGCAGCATGGCTGTCGTGACAGTGTGATGGGGTTGTTGTGATGTTTACATGTTTGCTTGGCGTGTTTCTCCATCCTGACAGACAGGCCTGTGGTTCCACACTCCAAGCGGTCAGGTCTCCTGTCTCCTCCCATCGACATGGCTTTGATCTGCAGCCGCCCAGGCCGAGCCCTCTGACCAGACCGCTCTGTGAAGGCAGCTCACTGCGCAACCCGAGCAGGGTGGACGAGAGTGCGGGTCCGGGCATGAGGGGGTGCGCCCGTGCTGTAGCATTTATTAATCATCATAATTGTTTGTCCAAGCTCTCATAAAGGAAAAGGGCTGGTAGAAGTCTGCACAGATCTCCTCATACTCCAACTTAGTCACGACTGACTGTTGTTCTACAAAGTCTAGAAGACCTAGACCTACAGTAGTGAGCTCCAGATGTGAGGAGAACATGCTCTCCCTCTCTCACACACACACAGGACTTAGCAAATCAAAAGCAGGATTTGGCCCCCAAAAAACTGAAAATCAGATTGCATTTGTTTCGACATGACACAAAGTAGGACGTTATTGTAATGAAAACCACAGGTTTATGAATGGGGGGGGGGGGGGGGATGTCACTATCAGTCTCACATGGTTGGGGTGGTTTGGTCAGGCTGGCTCAGAGAGAGAGAGCTGGACCTCAGCCTGCCAGGACAGATTCAGACAAACAGATGGCCAAGCCAGCTCTTTGAAGCTCTGCAGAACATCCATTACAGAAATCTGCAGCGCTAGGCTGAGATGTAGTGTAGAGTGGAATTAAACAGGACCTAGGGCCCCAAGAGAGAGAAAATGGATCCCAGCCCAGGGCCCTGGTTCCCCCAGAGAGAATAGAACCCAGCTCAGAGTCCGCAGAGAAACACTAGATCCTAGCAGTTCCATCCCTGCAGTCAGATCTCATGAGTTCTCACTGCACCAACATTCATCATTACACACACGAGCACAGAGGTCAGCTCACACTTGCATATGTTTGGTTAAATTTAACTTTACCTGACTACAATACAAGGGGAACTATAGCTATGGGCTCAAGCGGTTCAAGGTATCTACAGTAACTCCCAGCTCACCACAGTATAATATTACTGTGAGTTACAGCAGAGCCGTAAACAGATGCTTTAACTCATGAAACCACAAGAGGGCATCGGCCAAGTCTTTCATAGGAATATTACTGAAGGTTCCACAGTTCCCACAGGCAAACCAGGAAATTACATTTTAAATGGTTAGATTGAAAAAAAAATTATGAAATGTATCAAATATATAAATCAAGGCTGAGCATATCAAACCCAGAGTCATATATACATGCCATATTTATTTTTTGGATATAGTATATCTAACCTACCCCCGCCCGTTCACTACTCGCCTATTCTAACATATAATTCTCACATCCCTCATCCAATAAAACAGACAGCAACAGTATAAAGAAATGTCTTTAAATATATTTTATAAGCATTTTAAATATAAAACATCTTATTACTTTGATCTTATTACTTTCTCATGACATTATTTAAAAAAAAGTTGAACATATTATTCATTGAATATCTACAGCTCTATTTCCTGGTTAAAGACTTATCAGACTACAGAATGGCGAAACACTTGGAATGTCAAAGCATTGGCACATTAGTAGGGTTTCAAAATTCCAGATATCCCAGTTAGAAGATTCCCAGAATTAGGAGAAAATAAGCAGGAAATCCAGAATCCAGCAATCAGGATTTCAGGAAATGCTGGACATTTTGGGAAAGTTTCAGGAATTTTGCAACCGTACACATTAGTTAATTCTCAACAACAATAAGACAACAGTATCCTGATGCTACACGATCACAGTAAGATGTCTGGACCATCAGGTAAGAAGCACCATCTCTAGTCTACTGGGCTGACTGGTTGTGGTTCTTCCTCTCCTGCCAGGACTTCTTCCTCAGGTCCAGCTCAGTGTCTGTGAAGGCTGCTGGGCCCCAGTTAGTCATCCTCTGTGGTCCTTTATCGCCTTCACAGACAGAAGGAGAAAGAAAACATCACAGACTGTATTGAAACAATAGAACAAAGACATCAATAGCATTGTAATATGAGTATGGAGAGGAGAACAGAACATGAACATGCAGTGGAGGACATTCTACTATGGTGATGTTGGCCTCTCTCATTCTTACTTACCTGGCTGGATGAGATGGACCAGTCCCTCATGCTTGGCCACCTTGTCTTTCCAGCTCTTGGTCTTATTAGCTGCCTGCTCCAATTTCATTCTCACCTCCTGTAACACAAACACACACTTCCTTTAAGTAATAAATAAGTTATGCTGTTGCTGTTGTCTCCTTGAAGTGGAGACAGTTCTCAGTGAAATCACCACTAGATGGTAACAGAGTGCAAGGAGAGACCTCTATGATGGTTTTGTGTTGTGTCAACAATTGACAGAGGAGTAATTCGAGAAGAAGCCACGTTTGGTGCCAGGGACGGACTGTCTGTTTCAGGCAGCCTTCCACTGACTCAACACTATCTTCAGCTGAATAAAGACCAGTAGTTGCTCACAGACATATAGGTCAAAAGGAAGTACTTACTGCCAAATTTGTTTTAATCTTGTTTATGAAATGTCCCGGCAACACCTTACTTTAAGTGAAGTGTTAATAGGGGACATGGTCCCTACTAACAGCCATATTGAAACACAGACAGGGTGTTGTTCTCTGACCTCGTACTGCTCCAGCGCTCCATGCCTCTCTCTCTCAAGACTCTCCAGCTGCAAATTGGCTGCCTGCAGGGCCATCTCCTTGGCCAGCCGCTCGCTCTCCAGCTCCTGCTTCTCAGCCTGGGTCTGGGAGATGGCTCTCTGCTGCTGCAGGTGGATTTGCTCCAGCTCCGCTCGCTTGGCTGACTCCTCCTCCAGAAGCCTGTGTACATGCAGAAACAGACACACCACATGAACCAATCACAGACACACTCAAACAAATGCTGGGTGCAGAAGCCTGAGAATGTGAACGTTAACATCTATACACAGCCTACTGATACACTGTTTTTGTGCGAAGTGGTGTACCACATGGCACCCTTTTCCCTATTTAGTGTACTACCTTTAACCAGTGCACGTACACTGAGTGTACAAAACATTAGAAACACCTGCTCTTTCCATGACATAGACTGACCAGGTGAATCCAGGTGAAAGCTAGGATCCCTTTGTCATGACTGACCACGAGAATCCAAATAGGTCAGATCAGGTTTACAATGAATAACTCAGACCCCATTTCACCCGTAGAGGGGGGAGGAAAGAACTAGTGGGGATTGACACTCACGTCCTGTTGTAAATCAAGGGAGAAGATCCAGGCTTGTGCTCTCCAAATTCACCAAAGGAATGTGCTTTGTCTCAACAGACCTTTTCCCACTGAAACTCTAACACGTTAAAAAGTGAATACTGGAACAATATTTCTAACGTAGAACGTGTCATTTTGTTTGTTGTTTTGTGATGTCATTAAAAATGTTATGAAGGAAATACTGTAACTTGGAAAGTATACATACCACATGGATGAAGTTCCCATACTATGTGTTGTGCATGTAATATGGAAAATGATTAGTGTTTTTTTGTTAAAGAGAGGGATGTGATTTGAAAAGTTATAAGAGATAATTGTTTTCCAAAACATTGCACAGTGAGTAATCACCACCCCAGAGTGAGGTCAGGGAGCGTGCCTGCCTGCCAGAACCGCCCCTTTCCAGCAAAAGGTATAAATGATGGGTTAAGAAAAAAACACATTGAACCAGAAAAAGTGTGAAGCAGCAACTACATGTTTAAAATGGTTTGAACTTTGAATCTCAACACGAGGTGGAGACGATAAACTCACCTCCAGGACAATCACTGGTACGGCTGTTTAGCTGTCCTAAGTAAAGTATCTTCGAAAGAGAATTTAAGTAGGACCATCCTGTTACTCTGCTCAAACCATCGTTTTACGTTACTCTCATCACCACACCGGGAAACCATTGATACGGCTGGCTAGCCCATCTTCAAAGAAGTATCTTCAAGAGTGAATGGAAGAAAAATCAACTCTGTAGTTCTGTTCAGGACTACACGACAAGTCCCCGGATACCGGACAACTACGAAGAAGGACAACAGTAGAAGAGTTGTTGGAATCATTTTGGACAATCAGAACCTTACAAGCGTGCCGTGAAACACCCTTTCCAAGTCTGCCCCGTTCACCGAGAGATCCCCGGCGAACCCAGGCATTTCACGTAAATACATTCATGATGTCTTGCTCAAAGCGGGCGGCGGTTCGTGTGCAAAGTATATGGTTATTGTAGGTGAGAGTAGTTTCTGAATGTGGCAGTGTTAAGTGTCTCTGTCCCTCTCTCTCCATCTCTTCTTTAACAAGCATCCATGTTGTTGTCATTCCGCTAGGGATCTGTTTTCAGCGTATTACGTCTCCAGTCAATAACCGGTGCAGAGTGTGTGTGTGTGTGTTGATCTTGTGTTCCCATTTAATTAGCTAGTAAATAAATAATTAAACCAATTTGTGTAGTACTGAATCATAATTAAGGCTCGGGTTTTCGCTGATGCAAGGAGGTTACGACTGCTCAGAATGATGATATGATACGAGGTTATGATTAATAAGTTGACTGTTTATAGATATGATAGGTAAAGACCTTTTAGAGTTTAATTCAGGAGATGGTAACGCTTTAAAGAACCACTCTCGTGGTGCCCCAGATCCTAATTAGTTAATTGTTACATGATTAATTTAATTGTGTAACAATTAAACATAGTTAGTTAATTAGATAAATATGAGGGCAAAAGGGGAAGCAATTCAATATTAGAAAGGTGTTCCTAATGTCTTGTACACTCAGTCTGTGAGTGTCAAGTGTGTGTTGCGTCTAACCTGGTCTGTAGTTTGCGCATGGTCTCCTCATCCTGCCTGGCCTCTCTCTCATCCTCTAGTGCATCCTCCAGGCGGTGGTACATGTCCTCCAGCTCCCTGACACGCTGCAGGTACTGCTTCAACTCACTGGACTTCTGGGCCACCTGCTCCTCCATCTGCTGACGTACCTGACAGGGGACAATGGACACACACAGGTTGATATGATAATCTGGACACAGACATGAATGCACACACACACACACACACGTGCACACACACCACCACAGTACAAAGTAGCATGTGGTGTGCATATGACAATCAATTCTGTTTAGTGTAGATTTTGCCAGATAACTCCATAAATAATACTCATACTGTGAGTAATAGTAATACTAATAGTAATAACACTTTGTTATTCATCAAACGCAATGATTCAAAGTCATGAGAGAAGTCTTGCTGAGCAATACGTTGTTGCAGTGATTCTGAGTATGCACTTCCTGGAACAGAGCTAGAGTGTAGCTTTGTGGTTGGTTACCATTTTCTCTCTCTCCAGGTCCGTTCTGTAGCGGTCCTGCAGGTCAGCCTGGGTCTGTTTTCTCCTCTGCTCCTCCAGAGTCGCTGTGGCCGCTGCCTCCTCCAGTTTCTGTCAGGAGCCAAGGGAGAGGAAGCCTTAACACTAGAAAATCCTGCTCCCCCTCGAGGCAATGACGAGAATTTTGGACGTCAACATTCTAATTGTCTAATAAATAAATTTTATACATTTTCTATCGCAAAAATAATCCTTTGGTTGTGTTTACGAAGGTATTAGGTAACATTATAATATGAAAGAAAATGTATTTCAAAGAGCAAAATAGCATTTTCATTAATTTATGTAACTGTAGTCTACCAACAAAAAGCCACTAAATCACATTATTAATTCACTAAGGGCAGGTCTTAAAGGGACACTGCAGTCAAAAACGGGATTTTCTTGTTTTGTTAATGATACTTCCACACTATGAGGTTGAAAGCATTTCAATGGCAAAAGGAGGCCCAAGGAAATAAATTATAAAAAATATATTTGGAGTTATTTTCATGAAATAAACACAGTAGCTGTTTTCGAATACTCATACCTACCGCACTAACTTACCGCACTATAATTGACGTAAATTGAGTATATAGTATGCTTATTGGTCATAGTTTGGATTTAGTTAGTATACCGAAAGTTCCCGGATGTCGTACTAAATTCGCCAAAATACAAAGTACACAATCAGTGGACACTATTGCCGTGCTTTTAGGGCCCATAACGAAATTCTTCAGGAAATGGTCGTGGCTTCACAACGTTTCAGATTTGAAGAAAATTGTGGAATATATGCAGCCGAAATCCGACGAGAGCGGATACAAATTCATTGCTTTAACTAACTTTGACAAATGTTAAGAAAATGTTGAGCAATGTAATAAAGTAATTACCTTTCAAATAAGTTACACGTTATGTTGGTCGACAATTTGTTAGCTACGCTTTCCTTATGAACCGCATAGCATTACAGCAGTAAGTACCGGTATGTTAGCTAGTTACGTAACGTTAGTTGGCTACTAATACATCAAACTTGCTAGGCAGTTTATTAACTATCTGCTATCTAAATAACTACCTAACATTTATTGACTTGATTATTCAAATAATTCTTAGCTAAGTGGTATAGTCGTGGCGCGTTAATTCTGGCTATCTACTCCAATTTCAGAACACTGAGTGTGCCAGAGTACAGAATAACTGATGAATTTACAAACGCTCAACACCCTTTGAATATGGTCGGTGTCCGTAAACGTCGTAATTTAAAAAAATAACTTTATTAAATTGTTGCCAGCAGCACAGTTACAGTCACCAATGCTATGGACAACATAAAAACAGCCTAACCAGCTCTGCTAGGGCGAGTAAAATGGTCAGAGTGGGGTGTTCTCTTATGTCTGGAAATAGCTAGCCAACGTTAGCTTGGGTGCTTGACTGCCATTGGCGTTGAATGCTCGATCAACCCTACTCATTGGCCAGAATGTCTGTTAGTAAATTCAGAGCGCACACTGGACAATCTGACAACGCTCTGGATTTACGAACGCCCAGAGCACACTCTGGCACTCCAGATTGAGTTTACGAACACACCCAAAATCGTAAAATGTCTAGCTAGTCATTTGTTATGCTAACAAGCTAGCAAGAGGTTGCATAGCCACAGCATCAACTTCCGGTAGACAGGAGAAGCGCTAGTACTCAACTGAAACGTTTGTTTACAGTATACTAAAATGATATGTAGTATGTAGTATATACTCATTAAGTATGTATACAGTATGTTAGTATGGGTATTCGAACAAAGATAGTGATTTATTAGACAGAGTCATGATTTACAAAAGAACATTAAAAAGACTGCATGGGGGCTTTAAGGAACATTATGAATTCAAGAAAATGCATTTCAAAATAACAGAATGGCATATTTTGAGTTTAAATATATTACTGTGGTTTGAGTGTTGCGCATGTAATCGCAGTAAATCTGCCAATTTTTTTACATTTTGAAATCAAGCTCAAGGGGTCATTTTTAAGAGTTGTTTAACAAGGATATATGATTTAGAAACTGCAGAATCTGCTCCTCCTGATACATATATAGACATCAAAACGTCTTACCTGCTTGTGACTCTGTAGGAGAATTTTAATAAGTCACTTTTTGGTTCTCCTTCCCCTGCCTCTGTGTAAATATGTATTACTATCACTACGCTGCTGTTCATTAATTATTGATTGCCATTACCATAAGTATTTATCCATTTATGCTGCTACTGGTCATTATTACTCCTGTTGACATGAATATATTACCATTAGTATATTACAGTAAGTATTTATATATTCCTGCTACCGGTCACTTTTCAGCCCTGCCATACTGCCCCTGAGTGGCGCAGCGGTCTAAGGCACTGCATCTCAGTGCAAGAGGCGTCACTACAGTCCCTGGTTCAAATCCAGGCTGTATAACATCTGGCCGTGATTGGGAATCCCATAGGGTGGCGCCCAATTCGCCCGGGTTTGGCCTGGGTAGGCTGTATTTGGATTTAAGAATTTGTTCTTAACTGACTTGCCTAGTTATATAAAGGTTAAAATAATAAATGTACAGTACTGTGAAAAAGTTTTAGTGTGAAAAAATGTGAAAAAGTGTGAAAAAATGCTGTCAAGTAAAAATGCTTTCAAAAATAGACATGTTAATCGATTATATTTATCAATTAACAAAATGCAAAGTGAGTGAACAGAAGAAAAATGTGCATCAAATCAATATTTGCAAGAAAAGCTAGACTAGAATAGCTTGCTGGACATACATTATCTTTGCATTTCTTATACAGTGGGGAGAACAAGTATTTGATACACTGACGATTTTGCAGGTTTTCCTACTTACAAAGCATGTAGAGGTCTGTAATTTTTATCATAGGTACACTTCAACTGTGAGAGAAGGAATCTAAAACAAAAATCCAGAAAATCACATTGTATGATTTTTAAGTAATTAATTTGCATTTTATTGCATGACATAAGTATTTGATACATCAGAAAAGCAGAACTTAATATTTGGTACAGAAACCTTAGTTTGTAATTACAGAGATCATACGTTTCCTGTAGTTCTTGACCAGGTTTGCACACACTGCAGCAGGGATTTTGGCCCACTCCTCCATACAGACCTTCTCCAGATCCTTCAGGTTTCGGGGCTGTCGCTGGGCAATACGGACTTTCGGCTCCCTCCAAAGATTTTCTATTGGGTTCAGGTCTGGAGACTGGCTAGGCCACTCCAGGACCTTGAGATGCTTCTTACGGAGCCACTCCTTAGTTGCCCTGGCTGTGTGTTTCGGGTCGTTGTCATGCTGGAAGACCCAGCCACGACCCATCTTCAATGCTCTTACTGAGGGAAGGAGGTTGTTGGTCAAGATCTCGCGATACATGGCCCCGTCCATCCTCCCCTCAATACGGTGCAGTCGTCCTGTCCCCTTTGCAGAAAAGCATCCCCAAAGAATGATGTTTCCACCTCCATGCTTCACGGTTGGGATGGTGTTCTTGGGGTTGTACTCATCCTTCTATTCCTCCAAACACGGCGAGTGGAGTTTAGAGCAAAAAGCTCTATTTTTGTCTCATCAGACCACATGACCTTCTCCCATTCCTCCTCTGGATCATCCAGATGGTCATTGGCAAACTTCAGACGGGCCTGGACATGCGCTGGCTTGAGCAGGGGGACCTTGCGTGCGCTGCAGGATTTTAATCCATGACGGCGTAGTGTGTTACTAATGGTTTTCTTTGAGACTGTGGTCCCAGCTCTCTTCAGGTCATTGACCAGGTCCTGCCGTGTAGTTCTGGGCTGATCCCTCACATTCCTCATGATCATTGATGCCCCACGAGGTGAGATCTTGCATGGAGCCCCAGACCGAGGGTGATTGACCGTCATCTTGAACTTCTTCCATTTTCTAATAATTGTGCCAACAGTTGTTGCCTTCTCACCAAGCTGCTTGCCTATTGTCCTGTAGCCCATCCCAGCCTTGTACAGGTCTACAATTTATCCCTGATGTCCTTACACAGCTCTCTGGTCTTGGCCATTGTGGAGAGGTTGGAGTCTGTTTGATTGAGTGTGTGGACAGGTGTCTTTTATACAGGTAACGAGTTCAAACAGGTGCAGTTAATACAGGTAATGAGTGGAGAACAGGAGGGCTTCTTAAAGAAAAACTAACAGGTCTGTGAGAGCCGGAATTCTTACTGGTTGGTAGGTGATCAAATACTTATGTCATGCAATAAAATGCAAATTAATTACTTAAAAATCATACAATGTGATTTTCTGGATTTTTGTTTTAGATTCCGTCTCTCACAGTTGAAGTGTACCTATGATAAAAATGACAGACCTCTACATGCTTTGTAAGTAGGAAAACCTGCAAAATCGGCAGTGTATCAAATACTTGTTCTCCCCACTGTACCAATAGACTATTCAAAGAGGGATGCAAGCCCTTGTAGCCGGAATGTTAAATACAGCAGCCAATAGAACTCAGGTAGGCTATAGCAGTTACTTATTCCGAGCCATAACCATTCAATCTTCATGAAGAGAAGTGAAAGCCGTGTGCATCTAATTCAAGTCCTATATTATTCAAGGAGGACATTAGAATGATGACGATAAGGACTATGAAACGTATTTTATTTAACTATTGAAAAAGAGGAAGAAATGAAGCAACAATAGAGAGAGAAAGAGGAGGTAGGCTAATAACATTAGGGGAAATATTATGAAAGGTAGGCCTATATACACTGCTCAAAAAAATAAAGGGAACACTTAAACAACACAATGTAACTCCAAGTCAATCACACTTCTGTGAAATCAAACTGTCCACTTAGGAAGCAACACTGATTGACTTGGAGTTACATTGTGTTGTTTAAGTGTTCCCTTTATTTTTTTGAGCAGTGTATATAGGCCTACCTTTCATAATATTTGCCCTAATGTTATTAGCCTACCTCCTCTTTCTCTCTATTGTTGCTTCATTTCTTCCTCTTTTTCAATAGTTAAATAAAATACGTTTCATAGTCCTTATCGTCATCATTCTAATGTCCTCCTTGAATAACCAAACTCTGTTCGGTTTGGCGATGGGTCAGTCATGGTGTGGGGTGGCATTTCTTTGTGGGGCCGCACAGCCCTCCATGTGCTCGCCAGAGGTAGCCTGACTGCCATTAGGTACCGAGATGAGATCCTCAGACCCCTTGTGAGACCATATGCTGACACATGCACATTTGTGGCCTGCTGGAGGTCATTTTGCAGGGCTCTGGCAGTGCACCTCCTTGCACAAAGGCGGAGGTAGCGGTCCTGCTGCTGGGTTGTTGCCCTCCTACGGCCTCCTCCACGTCTCCTGATGTACTGGCCTGTCTCCTGGTAGCGCCTCCATGCTCTGGACACTACGCTGACAGACACAGCAAACCTTTTTGCCACAGCTCGCATTGATGTGCTATCCTGGATGAACTGCACTACCTGAGCCACTTGTGTGGGTTGTAGACTCAGTCTCATGCTACCACTAGAGTGAGAGCACCGCCAGCATTCAAAAGTGACCAAAACATCAGCCAGGAAGCATAGGAACTGAGAAGTGGTCTGTGGTCACCACCTGCAGAATCACTCCTTTTTTGGGGGTGTCTTGCTAATTGCCTATAATTTCCACCTTTTGTCTATTCCATTTGCACAACAGCATGTGAAATGTATTGTCAATCAGTGTTGCTTCCTAAGTGGACAGTTTGATTTCACAGAAGTGTGATTGACTTGGAGTTACATTGTGTTGTTTAAGTGTTCCCTTTATTTTTTTGAGCAGTGTATATATATCAGCCTACAAATTATACAAATAAGCTCTATTAAATTTCAAAATGTATAACTTTGTAACTTTGTAGGCCACATGTGCTGCACCAGAATTGTATGTTCTCGCCCTGCTTTATCATATTTTGAACGATGTGCGTAAATCCAGTCCATAAAATCCAGTACAGTAATACAGTTCACACTCAAAAAGATTAGCCTAGCAGAGCTGGTTTAATTTATTTACCCAAGAGAGCATACAGTGCCTTTGGAAAATATTCAGACCCCTTGACTTTTTTCACAATTTGTTAGGTTACAGCCTTATTCTAAAATGGATTAAATAATTTTTCCCCCTCATTAATCTACACCCCATAATGACAAAGCAAAAACAGGTTTTTAGACATTTTTGCTAATTGATATACAAAGAAAACCTGAAATATCACATTTACATAAGTATTCAGACCCTTTACTCAGTACTTTGTTGAAGCGCCTTTGGCAGAAATTACAGCTTCGGGTCTTATTGGGTTTGACGCTACAAGCTTGGCATACCTGTATTTGGGGAGTTTCTCCCATTCTTCTCTGCAGATCCTCTAAAGCTCTGTCAGGCTGGATGGGGAGCATCGCTGCACAGCTATTTTCAGGTCTCTTCAGAGATGTTCAAATCGGGTTGAAGTCCGGGCTCTGGCCGGGACACTCAAGGACATTCAGAGACTTGTCCTGAAGCCACTCCTGCGTTGTCTTGGGGTCATTGTCCTGAACCTTTACCCCAGACTGCGTTCCTGTGCGCTCTGGAGCAGGTTTTCATCAAGGATCTCTCTGTACTTTGCTCTGTTCATCTTTGCCTCAATCCTGACTAGTCTCCCAGTCCCTGCCGCTGAAAAACATCCCCACAGCATGATGCTGCCACCACCATGCTTCATCGTAGGGATGCTGCCAGGTTTCCTCCAGACGTGACACTTGGCATTCAGGCCAAAGAGTTCAATCTTGGTTTCAACAGACCAGAGAATATTGTTTCTCATGGTCTGAGAGTGTTTAGGTGCCTTTTGGCAAACTCCAAGCGGGCTGTCGTGTGCCTTTTACTGAGGAGTGGCTTCCGTCTGGCCACTACCATAAAGGCCTGATTGTTGGAGAGTTGCAGAAATGGTTGACCTTCTGGAAAGTTCTCCCATCTCCACAGAGGAATTCTAGAGCTCTGTCAGAGTTACCATCGGGTTCTTGGTCATCTCCCTGACCAAGGCCCTTTTCCCCCAATTGCTCAGTTTGGCCGGGCGGCCAGCTCTAGGAATAGTCTTGGTGGTTCCAAACTTCTTCCATTTAAGAATGATGGTCACTGTGTTCTTGGGGACTTTCAATGCTGCAGAAATGTTTTGGTACACTTCCTCAGATCTGTGCCTCGACACAATCCTGTGTCTGTATGTGTATGTAAACTTCTGACCCACTGGGAATGTGATGAAAGAAATAAAAGCTGAAACAAATCATTCTCTCTACTATTATTTTGACATTTCACATTCTTAAAATAAAGTGGTGATCCTAACTGACCTAAGACAGGGATTTTTTTACTAGGATTAAATGTTAGGAATTGTGAAAAACTGAGTTTAAATGTATTTGGCTAAGGTGTATGTAAACTTCCGAATTCAACTGTACATATAAATATATGGATGAATGTTTATTGGTCAATAAAGGCCATGTTGTTTTAGATACTAGTCTGGAAAATATTGCATTGAGAGACCTTTGTCCATAGACGCCACATATCAAGTTTCGTGTAGATCGGTCATTCGTTACCAGAAGAGTAGTATTTTTCACAAAATTCAAAATGGCAGAAAATCCATCATGGCGGACCTTATGTGTCCTTAAGGCAAAATTGTTCCTTGTGAGGAAAGGGACCTATGTAGCGAATTTTATGACTTTAGGTCAAACGGGGTGAGGTGCGTGACCTTCCAAAATTAGCATTTTCTATCTGTTGTTAGAGCCACCATCTGGCCAATCAGTGTACTTTTGTAAATGCCGAATCTCTATAGCAAGGCGCATCATTCACCCAAGTTGTCAAAATCGGGCCAATGCTGTCTGAGATATCGCATCTGACTTACGTATGAACATACAAACGTACTAACGGACGGAGACAGATCCACAGTACCCTCCCCGATTTCATCGTGGGGGACAATGATCTGTTTCTGAAATTCATAAACATTTCTAACATAATATGCTTTATTCACTGCATTTGGGAATTAAGGTAAGTTCTCTACAAGTTTTACACTAGTTAAACTTGGGTCAAAGTTAAGCATGAGACTTCACGGTATGGTGTTCATTAATGAGGAACTGAAACTCCTCTGGGAATAACAGAAACCACAGCCCCCCATAACCCCCTCCCCCAGGCAATACTATGAGAGCATCTGAGCCATGTGACAAATAACAAATAAACCTTCACTAAACAAATTGTATATCAAAACAGCAATACTTAACTGTAAACATAAAATGTATATTTGTATACATGTACAAAAATATATAATAAAAGGGTATGGGAGAAAGCAAGTGGAGAGAGAGAACGAGAGAGAGCAGTCTGGGAGAGATAGCGAGAGAGAGAGATAGCGCGAGAGAGAGATGGCGTGCGAGAGATACAGAGAGTGCGAAAGCGAGAGATAGCGCGAAAGCGAGAGATAGCGCGAGAGAGAGAGATAGCGCGAGAGAGATAGCAAGAGAGAGATAGCAAGAGAGAGATAGCAAGAGAGAGATAGCAAGAGAGAGATAGCGAGAGATAGCGAGATAGATAGATAGAGATAGAGAGATATATAGACAGAGAGAGAGATAGCGAGAGAGAGAGAGAGAGAGAGAGAGATAGCGAGAGAGAGAGAGATAGAGAGATAGCGAGAGAGAGAGAGATAGAGATAGCGAGAGAGATAGAGATAGCGAGAGAGAGATAGAGAGAGAGAGAGAGAGAGATAGAGACCAGAGGAAGATAGAGAGATAGAGAGATACCGAGAGAGAGATAACGAGAGAGATAGCGAGAGAGCTGGCGAGAGATCACGAGAGATAGCAAGAGAGAGATAACGAGAGAGATAACGAGAGAGATCGTGAGAGATCGCGCGAGAGAGATAACGAGACAGAGATAGCGAGAGATAGATAGAGATAGAGAGAGAAATATAGAGAGATAGAGAGAGACCAGAGGAAGATAGAGAGATAGAGAGAGGTATAAATAGAGAGATAGATAGAGAGATAGAGAGAGAGATGTCGAGAGAGATAGCGAGAGAGAGAGATAGCGAGAGAGAGAGATAGCGAGAGAGATAGATAGCGAGAGAGATAGATAGCGAGAGAGATAGATAGCGAGAGAGATAGATAGCGAGAGAGATAGATAGAGAGATAGAGAGATATAGATAGAGAGATAGCGAGAGAGAGAGAGATAGCGAGAGAGAGAGCGTAAGAGAGATAGCGAGAGAGATAGAGAGAGAGACTGATAGATAGAGAGAGAGATGGATAGAGAGATAGAGAGAGATAGAGACCAGAGGAAGATAGAGAGATATAAATAGAGAGAGATAGATAGAGATAGCGAGAGAGAGAGAGAGAGCGAGAGATAGCAAGAGAGAGATAGCGAGAGAGATAGCGTAAGAGAGATAGCGAAAGAGAGATAGCGAAAGAGAGATAGCGAAAGAGAGATAGCGAGAGAGAGATAGATAGCGAGAGAGAGATAGATAGCGAGAGAGAGATAGATAGCGAGAGAGAGATAGATAGCGAGAGAGAGATAGATAGCGAGAGAGAGATAGATAGCGAGAGAGAGATAGATAGCGAGAGAGAGAGATAGCGAGAGAGAGAGATAGCGAGAGAGAGAGATAGATAGCGAGAGAGATAGATAGCGAGAGAGAGAGATAGCGAGAGATAGATCGAGATATAGATCGAGAGAGATAGAGAGAGATAGCGAGAGAGAGAGATGGCGAGAGAGAGAGATAGCGAGAGAGAGATAGCGAGAGAGAGAGATAGCGAGAGAGAAATAACGAGAGATAAAGAGAGAGAGAGAGAGAGATATATAGATAGAGAGAGATAGCGAGATAGATAGAGAGATAGAGAGAGAGAGATATAGATAGAGAGAGATAGCGAGAGAGAGAGAGATAGATATAGAGAGATAGAGAGAGAGGTTTTCCTTGACTCAGGAAAGGGAGGCTGGGTAAGCGCTGACCTTTCATTCTGTCCATTATAATTGAATGCAGTAAAGAGTAGAGACAGAATTCCACCATATAATCAGCCTATTTTCTTTAACAGTCACACCTCCTTCACACAGCCACTGGACTTTTCCATCAAGTGCTTTCACCACAGACTTGAGAAACCGTGAAGCATTTTACAAATACTGTAACAGGCTCATTATAATATATTTTGTACATTCAGGAGTAGGCTACCTGTAAAATGACATCATGGATCATGTTAACTGAGGTCAGCCGACAACTGGTAGTATAATTCCCAAACTACTATAATAACCCTACAATGTAACTACTACAATCACCCCTGATGAGCCATGAACGTGTCCGTTTTAGTCTGGGTTGTCTCAGCTGGGAAAGTGGAAGAATGTGTGACAGGTCTGTGTAAAATGCTTGGGAACAGGCCTGGATGAGGACAGAACCTGTAGCTTTAACCATAGTATACAATCAACATTCTTAGTGTTAATTCTTAAGGGGCTACAGCCCTAAGGCAGAACAGTTAACTGTCATTTACAGCAGACAAACAGAGGACAATAAAGTGTGATTAGTAACAGGGAGAGGTGTGAGGATTCCCTGAGAGGGCAGGTCAGTTTCTGTGGGGGTCATAGTTCTGAATGAAAGGGGGTTTGACACTCTGAATAACATTTTAATGACAAGTGGTGTGAAGCTACATAGTAATTATGTGAGAGAGCGAGCGAGAGAGAGACAGAGGGTCTGCTATATAAATGGATGGAAAGTGGTGTTTGGGGAAACACACACATTGTAAAATCCATGCACACAAACAACAAGTGTGGGGTTAAAATTGGCAAAAAACGCACAGACTTCTTTCCACAGGGCCGTGGATTGAGACAGGGATGCAGCTTGATGCCCACATTCTTCAACATATACTGTATATCAACAAATTGTCGAGGGCACTAGAACATTCTGCAGCACCCGACCTCACCTACTAGAATTTGAGTCAAATGTCTACTGTTTGCTGATGTGGTTCTTCTGTCCCCAACCAAAGAGAGCCTACAGCAGCACATTGATCTTCTACACATATTCTGTCAGACCAGGGCCCTGTCAGTGAATCTCATTAAGACAAAAATAATGGTGTTCCAAAAATGGTCCAGTTGCGCAAATCACAAATCAAATTCCATTTAGACACCATTGCCCTAGAGCACAGAAAAAACTATACCTACCTCAGGCTAAACATCAGCACCACAGGTAACTTCCACAAAGCTGTGAACGATCTGAGAGCCAAGGCAAGAAGGGCCTTTACGCCATCAAAAGGAACATAAAATTAAATATCCCAATTAGGATCTGTCGAAAAATTATTGAATCAGTTATAGAACCCATTGTCCTTTATAGTTGTGAGGTCTTGGGTCCACTCACCAATCAATAATTCACAAAATGGCACAAACACCAAATGTACAAATTCAAACACTAAATAATGCATGCAGAGCAGAATTAGGACAATACCTGCAAATGATCAAGATCCAGAATAGAGTCGTTAAATTCTAGGACCACCTAAAAGGAAGCGATTCCAAAACCTTTCATAACAAAGCCATCATCTACAGAGAGATGAACCTAGAGAAGAGTCCCCTCTAGGGATTGGCATGAGAAATAAAGTACTTGAGTACTTGAACTGACATCAATAATTGATCTTTAACCAGAGATCACATTTTTTCTAATACAGTAAAACTATTTGATCAAAAAAGACAATGTTCATTTGTCTTGACTCCAGTGTTCCATTTGTACATGTGCATTTGCAGGACACAAAAAAACAAAAAGCAAACCAAGCATTGCACAGTTCTGCTCCTGAAATTCCCTTTGCCCTCCTTGTCCCACAAATTCTCAATGGACTGATTGACTCAAGTAGGACAACATGTGTTCCAACATTGAGCTGCAGTTTTGGAATAATTGCGTCATTTTCCATTTAGGGTTGTCACTCGTTACTATGCTATATCGTAAAAATTAATGAAACCCAATATTATCTTTTTGCTCTTCATCTTTACAATTTTACCACTTTTTCGTGATATCCAATTGGTAGTTAGTCTTGTCCCATCACTGCAACTCCTGTACGGACTCGGGAGAGGTAAAGGTCGAGAGCCATGCATCCTCCAAAACACAACCCTGTCAAGCTGCACTGCTTCTTAACACACTGCTCGCTTAACCCGGAAGCCAGCCTCACCAATGTGTCGGAGGAAACACGACAGGAGTCGCTAGAGCGCAATAGGACAAGGACATCCCGGCCGGCCAAACCCTCCCCTAACCCGGACGACGCTGGGCCAATTGTGCGCTGCCTGTGGTGGAAATTACAACATTATGTTATTCACATTACTCCATATTAGAATGTATTCTTATATATTAGCACTTTCACACTCTGTCTATTGTTCTGAGAGGAGCCTCTGAAGCTTAATGCTGACAGTTGATTTACGATGCCTTGATGATAAAACCTAAAGACTGCAAGCCATAATTAGTGTCTGTGTGAAATGTTGGCCTGTATGCCAGGGACAGGCAAAACCTCCCTCCAGTTTATTTCTCCCACATCGCAGATGAACACTGGACTTCATAATTTTAGGGAAGGACCTATTGTCCTATGTTGCATTAGTATTTCTGTATAATATCAGGCATCAAGGTAAGACCCAGTACTAGAAACCCCTGCCCAGACCCTCAGGAGGCATCTCACCGTGTACGCCGGATGGCCATCGACGACACGGGGAGAAGGGGTGGGCCTGGAAATAGAAGACAAAGGGCTGTGAGACACAGGCTTAATTTTAGACACATGGAATGTGGGATGAATACAAAGGGTATGGGGCAATAGAAGGCGAACAGCAGAGGGGCTAATGATCTTGGAGATGGGGAAAGGGCCGATAAACCGGGGGGACAGTTTGCAAGACTCCACCCAGAGGGGCAGATCCCGGCTGGACAGCTATACCTACTGCCCGAGACGATACCGGGGAGCTGGGTTCCGATGGTGATCCGCTTGTTGGCGATACCTGGAGGTGGTCTTGAGGAGGGCCTACCGGGCTCTCCTCCAGGTACAACAACAGCGGCGGACAAACATCTGGGCAGAATGTATGCCGACCTCCTCTTCCTGCTCAGGGAAGAGTGGGGACTGATACCCCAGGGAACACTCAAAGGAAGATAGGCCTGTGGCAGAGCAGGGAAGGGTGTTGCGGGCGTATTCGACCCACACAAGCTGCTGGCTCCAGGTGGTGGGGTTGGCAGAGACCAGGCAGTGCAGGGTACCGGGTGGCAGGCAAGACTGGAGGTGTGCTCACTTCAGGACCACGGAGCGGACGGCGTCAGGAACAAACATCTGGGGTTCGGCTGGGAACGCTGCGCCTCATGGACCTGCTTCCCTATTCCGTAGCTGAGTACCGTTGCCAGGCATGAAGTGGGAAGGATGGTCTCGGGTTTGAAGGGGTTTTAAACCAAGGCCTCATACCTTTTAAAGGGTTAATAAATTGTTTTATGATAAACTGTAAGGTCTCCTCTGTCTGTGTGTGTGTGTTAACACTTGTTTTGAGTGTTATGCCCTTCAGACAGTATCAGAAGGCGGAAACCGTCTACGCTTATACTCCTCCTGTTTGGGCCCCACCGTGGCTATCTGAGGTTCTGAGAACACAAGGCTGCCGCAGGCCTGATGAAAACAGTCACCTGTCAGAAAATGCTTAGACTTTTAATTGCTGACAAGATGGTTGCTGCTGTCAGGGGGAGGTTAGATTTATTAAAATGCTGTTGCCAGGGAAAGTCACGCAAGGAGGACTGGTGAGGCTATATGAGTTGCAGGATGTCTTAGACACTTTGCAGAACCTGGGGAGAGCTATCATATACTGTACTCTGTACCAACTTCTGCCTACAATTGTATTACTAAAGGATCATTTTAATCCTTAAACAAATAGTCTGTGTTTCCTTTCTACTACCAATATATACGTTTGATAATTATATAGACCTGATCATCTGTAGAAGAAATTGACCAACAGGTTCCGGGGCTATAGCGGCGAGACAGTGCATCTGGCTAGACATTCTTGGATCCCGGCCGGTATGAGAGGGAGAAGTTGAACCGTGTGAACAGCAGTGCCCATCTGGCTTGCCTGGAGTTGAGGCGATTGGCGGTGCGGAAATACTCCAGGTTCTTGTGGTCAGTCCACACGATGAACGGATGTTCCGCCCCCTCCAGCCAGTGCCTCCATTCCTCCAACGCCATCTTCCCCACGAGGTCAAGGGCAGAACGCTGGGACAGGACAGCCCCCACTCCGACATCCAAAGCATCGGCCTCCACCACAAACTGACGAGATGGGTCAGGCTGAACCAGGATGGGACCTGTGGTGAAGCGATGTTTGAGGTCCTGGAACGCCCGGTCAGCAGCTGGAGACCACGTAAATGGAGCCTTGGGTGAGGTTCGTGCTGACAGGGGGGAAGCCAGGGTGCTGTAACCCCGGATAAAGCGTCAATAGAAGTTGGCGAACCCCAGGAAACGTTGCAGCTGCACCCTGGACGTAGGCTGAGGCCAATCCATCACTGCTCTCGCCTTCCCGGGATCCATCTGGACACTCCCAGCAGAGATGATGTAACCCAGAAAGGGGATGATGGAGCGATGGAACTCGCACTTCTCTGCCTTCACAAACAGCTAATTCTCCAGAAGGCGTTGAAGGACCTGCTGGACATGGAGCACGTGTTCTTGAGGGGAGCGGGAGAAGACGAGGATGTCATCAATGTAGACGAAGACGAACCGGTTCATCATGTCGCGGAGGACATCATTCACCAGAGCCTGGAACACAGCAGGGGGCGTTGGCCAAAGGGCATGACCAGATACTCGTAGTGGCCACTGGTTGTGTTGATGGCGGTCTTCCAATCGTCCCCCTCTCGTATCCGCACCAGGTGATACGCTTTCCGTAAATCCAGCTTGGAAAACAGTGGCCCCCTGTAACGGCTCGAAGGCCGAGGAGATGAGTGGTAGCGGGTAACGGTTCTTAACTGTAATGTCATTCAGTCCACAGTAGTCAATGCACTGGCACAGGGTCTTGTCCTTTTTCTCCATGAAGAAGAATGGAAGAGCGGAAGTGACGTGGCCTGGGCCTTGCTGAACACCTCCCGGAGGTAATGGTACTCCGTGGGAATAGCGGAGAGATCCAGGGCACCTTCCGAGCCCCCAGAAAGACGTCACGGAGCAGGTTGTGCTGACTTCAGGCAATGGGCGTGGCAGAACGGGCTCGTTGGAGCCAGGAGAATCCCAATACCACGTGAATCAGAGGGGACTTGATGAGCAGGAACTGGATAGCCTCGCTGTGGTTCCCCAACATCCGTAGGTTGATGGGAGTGGTGTTGTGGGTGACTCGGCCTATAGAGCACCCGTCCAGTGCTCTAACATCCATGGGAATGGAGAGGGGCTGAGGGGGGATGTTCAGCTCGGACGCCAGGGTAGCGTCCAAAAAACTCTCGTCGGCCCCAGAGTCAATGAGAAACTGTGAGATTTGGACTGGTCTCCCCACAGCAGAATGACATGAAAAGGGGTGCGAGTAGGGGAAGCAGGAACATTTTCCATATGGCCCACCAGAGTACTTGTTCCTACCGGTGAGATTGGTTTCTTTAACGGACAAGAGGACACAACATGACCAAGAGTCTAACAATACAGACAACTCTTCATGTCAATCCTGTATTGCCATTCCGCTGGCGATAGCCCAGCTCTGCCTAGTGGCATAGGCTCAAGAAGCGGTGACTCAGCCGTCTTCGGCAGCCCTATGGCCGGCTGTTGTTCCCACACAGCAGTAGCCAAGGTGAGAGCCCTCCCGGACATCAGCGTGATGAGGTAGGCTATCTTGGATCGATCCGAGGGGAAGGAGGAGGGCTGAAGCTCGAAGACGAGGGCACACTGAGCTAGGAACGCCCGACAGGTGCTCGGTTCTCCATTGAAGCGTTCCGGAGGAGATAAGCGGGGCTCCCGAGAAGGTGGAGTTACCGATGAGTCGCTGCGGAGCTGTGGGGTTACCACCGTGGTATGCGGCCTCCCAGACAACTCGAGGAATTCGTACTATCAGATATCAAGGTAAGACCCAGATGCAGACCGTGTCGAAGTAACAATATAGCAACAGGGGCAAAGGTACAGGACGGCAGGCAGGCTCAGGTCAGGCAGAGGTCGGTAATCCAGAGGTGGAGCAAAGGTACAGAATGGCAGGCAGGCTCAGGCAGAGTGGTCAGGTGGATGGGTACAGAGTCAGGACAGGCAAGGGTCAAAAACCAAGAGGACGAGAAAAGAGACTGAGGAAAAGCAGGAGCTGACACAAAAACGCTGGTTGGTTGACAAACAAGACGAACAGGCAACAGACAAACAGAGAACACAGGTATAAATACACAGGGGATATTGGGGAAGATGGGCGACACCTGGAGGGGGGTGGAGACAATCACAAAGACAGGTGAAACAAATCAGGGTGTGACATATAAACAAGTAGTAAATGACCTAGAGACAGAAACCTGGCGCAATGTACATTTTGCTGTCTGTTGCTTGATAGCACAATGTACCTTTGTATAATTCTACACATCTGTTGTTTGTCATGAACATTCAGGAGAATGTACTTTGCTATAAAGAGCTACAACCCAAATCTGTTTGTTGGGCTCTCAGCGATCACTTAACACCATGCCCAAACCAGACACGCTCGTGCGTCAGCCTGCGCCATCGTGCACAAATTGATTTTGTCCCCCCACACCAAACGCGATCACGACACGCAGGTTGAAATATCAAAACAAACTCTGAACCAATTATATTAATTTGGGGACAGGTCGAAAAGCATGAAACAATTATGGAAATTTAGCTAGCCAGCTTGCCGTTGCTAGCTAATTTGTCCTGGGATATAAACGTTGAGTTGTTATTTTACCTGAAATGCACAAGGTCCTCTACTCCGACAAATAATCCACACATAAAATGGACAACCGAATCGTTTCTAGTCATCTCTCCTCCTTCCAGGCTTTTTCTTCTTTGGACTTTATATGGTGATTGGCATCTAACTTTCATAATAAGGTGTATTACCACAACCGACCGACCGACCTCAGTTCATCTTTCAATCACCCACATGTGTATAACCAATGAGGAGATGGCACGTGGGTATATGCTTCTAAAAGCCAATGAGCAGGACTTGCATTGCGTTCGTCGTCACAAATAGAAGCAAATTCTATTTTAGCGCTTGGCAAAGCAGAGGCTCGTTGGCGCGCGCGAGCAGTGTGGGTGCAATGACTGAATAAAATGTATGTGTACATTTATTTTGCAACGCGGTTTGGGTAGCGTGTAACTTAAGGGTGGTCATTGACCAACTCCATTATTGAAATAATTAATAATCAAGTTTGTTTGTTTTTAAGAAATCTAAAAGTCTCTCTCCTTTGAATCAGAAACGACACGCCTCATGGGTCTCCCGGTCACGGCCGGCTGCGACACAGCCCGGGCTCGAACCCGGATCTGTAGTGACGCCTCTAGCACTGCGATGCAGTGCTTCAAACCGCTGCGCCACTCAGGAGGCCCATTTGGTCTTCATTAAAGGTTAGGCATTTCAAATGATCACTGTTCCAGACATGAGATGCGAATCACTTCGCAATATTCTGTTATATTTTATTCTGTTATATTACATCATGTTTTTTTACTATAAAATAGGTGTCGAGTGTAATAAGGGTTCAGGAAATAAGAGCATCTTAATTAACAAAACAAGGATATGCCATTGCACAGCCATACCTTTTTGAAGATTGTGTTCGACGATATAATATAACTAGTTGTTATTACAGTGTCAATAAATTAATCTTAAATGGCACTTGTTTTTTTATTGACTGAATATATATGAGGCAATTTAGCAATTAGGATTTGTTATCTGTAACATTCTGATAAATTAGGCATTGTTGCTCACTGTTGGTATATACTGTAGATAAATACGCACCTATTTTTTCCAGTGCCACCCTTGTTCTAAAAATAGCTTATTTTGTTTTGAGTACTCCCCCAAAAAATCATGAGAGTACTCGAACAGTCAAAGAAGGTCAAATTCCCATCCCTAGTCCCCTCAGCAAGCTGGTCCTGGGGTTCTGTTCACAAACACCAACAGACCCCACAGAACCCCAGGACAGAAACACAACCGGAGAAAATAAAAATATAATTACTTGACACACTGAAAAGAACTAAACAAAAAAGAAAGCAAACTTGAATGCTATTTGGCCCTAAACAGACAGTACACAGTGGCAGAATATCTGACCACTGTGACTGAACCAAAATTAAGGAAAGCTTTGACTTCCGACTCAGTGAGCATAGCCTTGCTATTGAGAGGCCGCTGTAGGCAGACCTGGCTCTCGAGAGAAGACAGGCTATGTGCAGATTGCCCACAAAAATAGATGGAAAGTGAGCTGCATGTATGTATGACCATATTAGAGACACATATTTCCCTCAGATTACACAGACCAACAAAAAATTCAAAAACAAATGAAATTTGGATCAACTCCCATATATATTAGGTGAAATACCACTGTGTGCCATCACAGCAGCATTATTTGTGTCCTGTTGCCACAAGAAAATGACAACCAGTGAAGCACAAAAACCATTGTAAATACAACCCGTATTTATGTTTATTTACTTTCCCTTTTGTACTTCAACTATTTGCACATTGTTATAACACTGTACATAGCCAACATTTGAAATGTATCTATTATTTCACTGTTAATTTCTGATGTTTTATTTCACTTTTGTTTATTATCTATTTCACTTGCTTTGGCAATGTAAACATATGTTTCCTATGCCAATAAATCCTTTTGAATTAAAAGAGAGGAGAGAGAGAGTGACAGAGAAATAGACAGTACCTTCCTCATGGACTCCAGTTGTCTATGCTTGTTTTCATTGGCTATCTGCAGCAGCCTCATCCTCTCCTCCAGCTCCCCCTGCTCGGCCTGCTGTTTCTGCCGGAGTTCCCTGCGCCGCAGCCTGGCCTCAAGGTGCGGAGAGGGCAGGCCCAACCTCAGCAGCTGGATGCATGTTTGGATGGCTGGGAGGGGAAGTGAGGAGAGGAGAGTCAGATAAAGAAAGGCTGGCTGCTTTATCTACTGCAGCGCCCCCACACCCTGATAAACACACAGCTGGGACAGAGCAATGTGAGAACAAGTCCCTCTGAGATTTAAAAATAAACCCTAATGTGGTGAGATAAAAGCTGTGCTGTTTACAGAATCTGTTAAGATGGTGGTGAGGGATTGGTCACTTTACCTTGAATCCATTCTTGTTTCCTCTTCTTATCCGATGCACTGATCTCAAAGCTTTTGTCACTGCACTTGACTATAAAGAGGCATTTCTTCCCCTCCTTGTCTGGTAGAGACTGCAGAGAGAACAAGACGTCACACACTCACTGCACACTTCCTTGTGTCGATCCCATTAACCCTCTAGAGTTTGATGAAACATTGAATTTGTGACTCATTTCAGGAAACTAGGCGTATGTTGCATGTCACTACTTCACAGGTGAGCCATTTGAACGAAAACTTTTTTTAAAAATCAAAATGCGTTTTTTGGCAGAAATGCCTTCTGGAACATGTGAACTTTCATGTGCCTTAATAACAAAGTTGTGGGCCTCCCGAGTGGCACAGTGGTCTAAGGCACTGCATCGCAGTGCTAGCTGTGCCACTAGAGATTCTGGGTTCGAATCTAGGCTCTGTCGCAGCCGGCTGCGACCGGGAGACCCGTGGGGCGGCACACAATTGGCCCAGCGTCGTACGGGTTCGGGGAGGGTTTGGCTGGCAGGGGTATCATTGTTCAATCGCGCACTAGCAACTCCTGTGGCGGGCTGGGCGCAGTGCACGCTGACACGGTCGCCAGGGGTACGGTGTTTCCTTCGAAACATTGGTGCGGCTAGCTTCCGGGTTAAGTGGGCATTGTGTCAAGAAGCAGTGAGGCTTGGTTGGGTTGTGTTTCGGAGGACGCACGGCTCTCTACCTTCGCCTCTCCCGAGTCCGTAAGAGAGTTGCAGCGTTGAGACAAGACTAACTACCAAATGGATACCACAATATTGGGGAGAAAAAGAGGTAAAAACTAAAATAATAACATTATTTAAAAAAATAACAAACTTGTATGCCATCTGTAAATACTAATAAAATTGTTAAATTACGAGCCTAGTTGGTTTAGCCACAGAAAAAGAGAGAAACGTTCCCGCTAGCCATGATTGGCTGAGATAATGGTTGGGCTGGACATGCTGAGAGATGAGTTCGGATTGGTCTGCCATGTAGCACGATTCTGTCTATAACATGAGCTGGTCAGTATGTGTAGGTAATCCTTTCTAGTCAAACTGCAAAGGTGTTGCTCTCCACTTTGTGGAGGACCGAGTTTTGAAATCAGTGGAATGCGGACGCTACAGACGTTTGTGAAAATAGTGTTTTTTCGGCATGTATCATGGTCTGACAAACACCGCTCTAGCCCTGCCAACTTTCAACATAGAAGCGGAAGAGCGATATCGGTGGATGCGGTGGATTGAGACGTAGCCCATGCAAAAAAAACAGATATCTCTAACTTAAACAGATAGATTTTGATGAGGATTGTTTTATTATTTTAATTACATTTACATGGGGCCACGGAAATTGTAGGCTATGGGTTAACAATGCCAAAGGAAGCTGGTTAACAAAGGTGGGCTAGCATGCATTCCAACGCTCCACACAATTTATTTAGTAGTTAAATGATAGCATAAAAGTGACCAATGGAATAATACATTGTTATTACCTCCACACAACAGTTGTGGTCCAGCAAAATTTCTCCCTTCTTGTCAGTGAGGTCCTCACTCACATAGTATGACATAGAGTTTGGTCCAAGCACAAACCAGCGCTCTGTCCAATTTTTCCTTTTGTGGCCTTTTTTCATCATGTAGCCCTTCAGGAAAAAATACATGAATCTGTCACTCTCAAGATTGTAATATCTTATCTATATCTATGTTATTGTTACCACCAGCAGAGGTCTGACAGAGGTCAGTGTAGAGTAGACAGTCACTGTGTCCTAAATGGCACCCTATTCCCTATTTAGTGCAGTACTTTTGAACAGAGCCCTATGAGTTCTGGTTAAAAGTATTGCACTACACAGGGAATATGGTCCCATTTGGGATGCATAAAGTGTAGTGAGAGAGGGTACCGCAGGCGAACCTGTCTGAGAACATCCAGTATGAGCTCCTGGAAGACCTCAGAGATGCCCATGGACAGGGTCTGGCGGTTCATGCCCTTACTGAAGTGGCCCATGCCAACCAGCTCTATCAGCTCCCAGGCACTCAGGCATTGCTGCTTCCTGTTCAACATGAGCTTGTAATCATCAAACATCTCCTGATTCCAAATGCCTCCCATGGCCTCCATCAGCTTCCGCAGGAAGTACTCAATCTGGAGGGGGGAGGAGAGGAGGAGAGGACACAGTGAGTCAGTCCTGTGGTATGAATGGGAATCATTTTAACTGAAAGAGCATAATTACAGCTAAACAAATAAGATATGTATGTGTATTAAAGGTGTTGTCTTGTCTCTCACTTCCTCTGTGATGATAACCAGTGGGTACCCGTCTTCAGACAGGAAGTTGAAGATGCACCAGACCATGAAGGCATCATCGTTGGAGATGAGAAGATGGCTCATGTTGATGTTTTTCTTGAAACACAGTGTCCAGCACACATTGTTGAACTCCAGTATGTCAAAGTTATCCCTGACCTGTAATTAACATAAACAAAGCCAACATTTACACAAAACAGAACAACTTCCCTATTTTTCTTCAACATACTGTAAGTAAGGGCAATAAGATTAGAAAGGGTCAGTAGTAGCCTAATATTTCTCTGCCCTACGTTTTAGCCCACAGGATGTGAAGTACAAACAATGTTCTTCGTCTCTTCATTTTAATTCAAGTCAGATTCCGGAAGAGAAAGGCAAGGAAATAGCCCCCAAGTACAAATAGCGCTAGGACTAAAGCAGTTTACTAATTGACATCAGTGTTGGTGTTATTGCTATGGAAACAGTTGGCAAGCCTTGCAAGTCTACAGATGTGGGCTATATCTGATGGTCTGCCAACTAGAGAACTGAGGACAAAAACTTTGAAGATCACTTCTTGCTTTATCACTGGTGTTTACAAAGTAAGTGCATTCATTACCAATGGCTGACTGCTTGAATATTAAGAAGGATATGAGTAATTATTATCTCTCCCCGATGCCAATAGATGGGCCTTTGAAATCTCCTTCCCATGCACTACAAAAGTCATAATAAAACTCCTTGTATGCAATTTGTTTTTATCTCACTCGAGTTGTGTTCTGATTATGAGTCGGTCTCTATAAATTTGCTATCACAAAAAGGGTCCCCGGCCACAAAAAAGTTTGAGAACCCACAACAAGGTGTTTACCAATCAGATTGTGAAGCTTTTCTAGAAAACAGACTCAGCAAAAACCAAAGACTCTGCATCATGCAATCATCATGTTGTGGAATCTATCTATAGTAGTGTGCGTGTTAACCCTTCACTTCTAAATGCAATGTATGACACAGGAGGAAATGTGAGTAGCTGATGTAAGCTTAATGGACGTTTGTTTTGAAACGAAGGCTATATTTTCTTGCACACATTGCAGTAATTTTCAGCACACATGGTTTTTTCTTTCGATAACTCACAATGGTGGGTCTCACACCTCCTTAATGGCTGTGAAACAGAAAGATTCTGCCACTCACACAGTAGACCTACCATAAATGGCAGCCTTGTTCAAGGTCAAACAGATCCTGCTTGCTCAATTTATTTCTCAAAAACCAATACATTTTAATATGGGTGACATGCATAATATGGGTGACATGCATATCTTAGAGACTAAGATAAATACTGAAAATAGCAATAACACTCATCATATTATGAGCAAGGAAAGTTATATACAGAAAAGCATTGCCTTAAACAATGTTTCTAAAGGCACACATAAAACACTTCCCATTAAGTCTTATCATCCACTATGGGGATGCGGCACTCCAGAGTTACACCTCATGCTGAGGGATCTGTCAACCTAGGGGCTATGTACATTCTAGTGGTTCTATTTCTATGGACCCAACATCCCAGAGCCCTCCACTAACAGACCCACTGAGGTGAGGAGACAGGATGACGCAGGTGCTCAGAAGCCTGAGTGCAATGTCGGTTTGACATTTTACTGCATTGTTAGGAGCTCGTAACATTCACATTTCGCTGCACTCGCTACAACATCTTTTAAACTATGATAAGATCTAATCAACTTTTATTTAAAGTCTGCCAACTCCTTGTAAATGTATTTATTTTATTTCAGTCAGTTAAGAAGAAATTCATATTTTACAATGATGGCCTACACTGGCCAAACCCTCCCCGGTTGTGATACAGCCCAGGATCAAACCAGGTTCTGTAGTGACGCCTCTAGCACTGATTAGCAGTGCCTTAGACCGCTGCACCACTTTGCATGACAATGAGCAATGGAGTTGGAAAGAGCACAAACAAATCTTGGACCAGGCTAGTTGCTCTTACTGCTCACCTTGTCCAGTATGAATCTATTGAGGTAGGGCATGTAGCCCTGGTTGGACACAGGGCCCTCATCGTCATCCTTAAAGTGCTGCTCCAGGGCCACTGGGTCATGGGGTATCTTCATCACAGTGCACAGGTTATGAGAGAGCACCTGTAGAGCCACAGTCAGATCATGCAGTCAGGAAAACCATTGCCGTCATAGTAATATCATTCACCAGGTACTTCCCCCCAATGCTCAGAAGCATTTTATACAGGCTATGCACAATGAGCCTGGGGGAGAGGTTACTGTCATACTGTTGGTATTCACTGGGCATAGTAGAGATGATGTTACAGTATTATTGGGGTGTTCAATGGATATCAAAAAGATTCCTCATACAAGTGGGCATCATGCTCCCATTAACACAATTATATGGTTATTTTTCAAAAGGACCTCTGTTTAGTCTAAGATCACATTGACATGCATGACTAAGCATGTGTTGCTGTCAGTTCAAGCATCACTTCTGTTCCTTCCTGGAAACATTTACAAAAAGTGTGTTGAAAAGGTCCCTGTTGAGATGTAGAGTGAAGTAAATATATCAAAATAAATCTTATATTTATAAACAAGCCACTCATGAACATCTATAATCTAGACAAACGGAACAGACTGGACTGTCTGAAAAATAATATTAACAAAGGATGGTTGACAACATTTCCGGGCAAGTTCACTATGCAGTGTTGTGATAGCTCAGGTGGAATTTAGGTGCTGAATGAAAGGTGAAGACATATTTTCCAGACATCGAAAATACTTATTTTCTGGATGTCGAAAGTATGTATATACGTCTATGATTGGTTCAGATTTGGTCCGGTCCGGTCCAAAAATCAACGTCCTTGGAAGTTGAAATCAAGACCGGTCTGGACTGCACCCCAAAAAAACACCAACAAAATACAGTCAATCCAGACAGCACCAAAAAACGGACCAAAAAAAGAAATCCAAAAGACGTTGAGGTCGGTAAATGCTGAGTGTTGTGTCTTCATCAGAGCCTGGCTGGTACACAGACCACCACAGACCCAGACAGGAAAACAATACCTACCCTTCCAAAGCAGTGCCCCTTGCCTTTTAAAATCTCAACACTCTTACATTAGATTCTGTCCAAATTACTAAATATCGTGTGTAAAGCAAGATTATCATCAAGGCATGCATGTCCCACATTCATGGGTATCTGTCAATCAACAATGGTTATTTCCATAGAACCATTGTTATTCCTGTTTTTATGCGAAAAAGTTACACACATGAGTAAGAGAAAATACTGATATAAGCAGAAACTGAGTAGCCTGTGAGCTGAGGGACAGCAGAAATGTCTTTACTTTGCTGTCGATTTTGCCGACTGAATTATCACTTGGCAGCTGACACAAAATTCACTTATGTGAGGGAAGCGAAGCAGCACATAATAGTATAGTGTACACTTAATTCAAAATAAGATCTCAGATACATTGTCAAATCTTTTTTTATCCTACTGATCAGAACTTTTTGTTTGTGTCTGATATTCGGATGGGCAATATGAGATTTATTTTTTTACTTCATTATGGAATAATACTGTAGGCCTACTAGCTACGATTTAAAGCTTACCTTAAGCTGTGATTTGGACACTTTCCCACTTTGATCCACGTCCAAGGCTGTGAATGCGTGCCATATTGACTTCAGAAGTTCATCCCGTAGTAGTCCCATGTTCGTAGCCCCTGGTGCGCTCGATGTCAAAGTAAAACTGCAATTTTTTCAGACACTGATATATACAGTCACGTGATCGAGTGTCGCAGCAGGAAAATGAGACTGCATCACCCGCTATCTGGTGTATGGTAGATAGCCAGATAGCGCATAGTTGTCAAACGCGTTGCGCTTTCATTAGTATTCAATTGTGAAGAGTAAACGGTTAATAGACCACAAACAGCTTCATAAAAACATGTCCCAACAATAAACAAACCTATGTTGCATAGTGGTACAGACGATCAACTTTACAATAAACTACATTATAAAAGTTTGTATAACCTGAAAGACCACCATCTCTCATTTACCTGTTTTCATTAGATAACTAGTCCATCACACAGACTATCCATGTGTAGTCCCAGTTTTTTGTTATTTTAGAGCAACATTCATCAACAAACATTTGACAGTTCCAAGGTATCCATATTATCGGGAGTGAATCTATTGAACTTGGAACAAGTAACATGAAACCAATAGCTGTCAAAATTATCTACATGCATAATATACATCATAGTAAAACATGAGAAAATGTAAATGAGTCAATAATGCTACAGTTCTGATGAGTTTGAACAGAAGAAAATACTGACTTTACTAAAACAATTGATCAGCGGCTCCGTGCATCACATATAAAATAAATGACACCGGGGCTTGACAGAATGATCTACTTTGACCAACTGCATCACACACACAATTGGATGACCCATCATGAAAAATGTACATTAGTAAAACATCTTAAACAGTGTACACAACTCAATACAAAATGAACTTCAGATAGGAAATGTATTGCAGATGCAACACATTGAAATTCCATGTTTTACAGAAGAGACTGATTACTGATATTCTAAACATGTGAATGGAACTAACAAATTCACTGAACTCCACTAAAGTTCAAGACAAACCAACATATATAGCAGCAGTATGCATTTTTACATTTAGCAGACGCTCTTAACCAGAGCGACTTACAGTAAGTAGTGAGTGCATACATTTTCATACTTTATCGTACTGGTCACCCGTGGGAATCGAACCCACAACCCTGGCATTGCAAGCGCCATGCACTACCAAATGAGCCAAACAGTTTGCATAAGGCAAGTTCAAAGTGCTCATTGAATCATTCCTAGTCAATGATCCAGTTCCACTACCTGAAATCAGGTATAATAGACTGTAAAGTGCAAATTTGTATCACACCATCCCAAACCCTCACACTGGCAACAGAATGTTCTAGCATGCTCCCACATTCCATTACAAACAAAAATCAGCTATGTTATTTAATACCAATTGACAGAACATGCCATGCTTGGGAAGATAACAACCCTTTCACTCTTTAGAATCAAATAAATTTGGTCCATTGTTTTACTAACCCTTTCCAAGTACCAAACAGTAAGAACTATAATAGTCGGTTTGTACACTCTGAAGCCCATCTCTCCATGTCTGCCTAGGGAGGCCTTCCCAGTTCACTGTCGAGTGCAACCAGGGTTGTTTTCATTTGCGCACAAGGTAGCAAGAAATTTTGTAACAGAAAACAAGCATTTCTAATTGGACAATTTCATGTAGTCCCTCTGTTTTGGCCTGGTTTTTCCCCCCATGTCGTGCCTAGTGAATATGACCCAGTCTGATACCCATTTGGGTTGGCAGTTGGCCCGCTCAGTAGATGGTCAGGCTGACTGAGCGGTTCATCTTCTTGCCGATGAGCCTGGAGCTCCTGCTGGACCGAAGGGTGGAGCGTGTCAGGACCCTATCAGAGATCAGAACCTTCTCCTCTGCAGCTACTTTGGCCTGCTGGGCCTTTTTCAGCTCCCTGCACGAGGACAAGCACATTGGCTTCTCTAACATTCATAAATACCAAGAAAATAGTAATTACATCTGAAATGGATTCCTGAATCATTAAAGAATAGGTAGCATAATGTAATTTTTCACAAAATGAACACTATGTTGTAGTATTCTCCCTAACATTCATACTTACAATATGATAAGTGAAAAAAGAATGAAAGCCTTGAGCCATGACATATGAAGAGGGTACGTACTTCTGCAGTAGCGCATTTTTGAACTTCTCTGCGTTGAGTTCCACACGGAGCTGGTCAGCGCTCATGCGGGAGGCAGTGAGGAGGACGGGGTGCTTGGTGAGGGAAGAGGCAGACGGCCTACTGGCAGGGTCAGGGTGGATAATTAACTGCAGCACACAGAATTCATTAATACCACTAATTAAACATTATTACTACTGCCAGTCCTGCACACAAACCACCATTACATAATGAAGCACCGCATCCAACATGGCACCATAAACCCTTTATAGTGCACTACTTTTGACCAGGTCCCATAGGGCTCAGGTCAAATATGCGCACTATGTAGGGAAAGTGTACCATTTGGAAAGCACACCTGGTCATTTCTAGTCATACCTTCAGTAAACTTGGGAATTCCTGTGAAAGCACTTGAGGTATCGCAGGTAGTTTTCCTTGTCTGTCATGCCACTTGTCACCATTAGTTGGGAGTGGTTCAGCTCCTGAGGCACTGACCACAGTCAGTGCTAGGGCAAAAATATCTGCCCTGGTGAGGTTTCTGTAGTCCTGAAAAACACATTGGTCCAATACATGATTTTGGATCATTTAACAAATGAGGTGGGTTGGGGGGAGGAGTTATCCAATTACCTCTTGTAAGACTTCATTGACCAGGTACCTGCTGTCCCCTTCTTCAACTTGAGGATTGTCCATTCTGGTCACATGGCCAAGATCACCTGGGGGAAAAATACAAAAACAGAATCCAGCTGCCTGGTCAACAAGTACACTCAATTATGAGCTTGTTCCATTTGCATGATATATATATATATTTTTTTAAATAGTACCTATTTTGTAAACAACATTTCTATTTGGTCCTTCCTCATCGTCAAATTCATCGACACACACCACAGTCTTCCGGGATAAGAAGATGTTGCCTGAGAAAAGTAAAGCACGGCAAGCGTTAAATCATAAATATTCTAAATGATTTCAATGGCGTAGCTGTATCCAAAACTCTGCAGCTACTTACTTGGCTTGATGTCCATGTGAACCAAAGAGGTGGAGTGAATGTACTTCAGTCCACGGGCCACCTGAAGGAGAAGGTCCTTGAGGTCCAGCTCAGAGAAGAAGCGCATGGTTCTGTAGTTCTCTGTGACCACGTCTGCCAGTGTGCCGCCGTTACAGTACTCATTCTGTATGAGCATGTGGTCGTCCTCTGACCAAGCAGAGTAGTACCTCACCACATGGGGGTGCTGTCCCAAGACCGCGTGGGCATACACCTCCCGGAGTGCATTCTGTCTGCGGAAAACAGAACACAAGATTAGCACAAAAATGGCATGGCATTAAGTTCAATGAGTCATTTAAATTTACACTTGGATTGTCAGCTTTTCAAAATCCATGGGATTCTCTTACTCGTCTACAGATCCAGCGAGGGGCTTCTTTGAGCGTTTGATGGCATAGATGCAGCCATCGAGTCTTTTCACACATTTGAAGACAGGGCCAAACTCCCCAGATCCTATCTTCTCCAGCTCATGAAACTCTGTGGCATATCTTGATATCATGTTGCTATCCAGAAGAGTCATTCTCTGCAAGAAAAGGACAGAGTTGCTTAGACACTTATCTAAAGTACAATTTCAGTTTGTGTGTGTGTGGGGGGTGGTGGGGTAATAAAAGTATAATTGTGATTACAAAAATATACCTTTGATAGTGGAATGATGTCCTCTTCACACTCTGCATCACTGGCTTCCATGTCCTCTCCACATGAGCTTTAGAGATAAAGGAAAGTATACAAAATGTGTTATATATCATTCCAACCACTGGAGGGCAGACAATCCCTACAAGTGTACATTGTGAGTGTAACCATGTGGCTTTGGGTTGCTGCCAACAAGCATGCAATAGTCAACAGATTAATTGCACACTAGATCTAGAAGCATGTCTGAATCTATTGTCAACTAAGAATAGGCCATGCTCCATTTACACCGACAGAAATACGAATCTCCCCATTCTAAGATGCTTCTTTTTTTTTGTATAACAGTAACTTGAGTTGTGGCACGGTAGTAAAATGTGATCTACTTTACAACACTAACTGCAATTACTTTTGAGTTTTATAAAATGGTTCTGACAAACAAGAGTTCCACAACTACCTTAGGATAGGGGAGAGTATAAAGAGGAAATGGAGTTTGTTTTAGGTCAGTAGAAACTGAAGTCCCAGTCCCACAAAATCCCAATGTAACACCGGGTAAATAATGACATCAGTACAATGTGCTTCTCTTACTCATTCCTGTGTGATCTCTTTCTGTTGTTCCTTTGTAACATTGCTGTCTGGATCAGTAATGAGTCAGGGGTGAATGGATTGATGTTGATCATCGGTGCCTGTCTACTCCTGCTGTCTGTGTGTGGTCTTCCTGTTGAGTCCCCATTCATGTAGACACCTACTCCTACCCGGCAGACTGTGGATCCTGTGGTCACCGCCCTGGCTCTGGACAACAAACTCTGAAAGAGAAAACAAAACATTGCATTAGATAAGAATAACGTGTATGGTTGATCAATGATTCAGGGAAAACTATGCCATTGCCTGTAACAAATGTTAAAATAATCAAACTATTCTTCAGTCTTCTCAAGTTCAAACATGTTGGAAGACAGAAATAGTCATCTTGCACAGTGGCTGGTTATCTCTGGCTGAAAACTTTAAGTTAATTTGATCTTACATTGTGGATCTGATAAAATAATTTGAGAACAATAACTTGTTACTGTAGTTAACCCACCTTAGGTGTGTGGGGGACATCAAATAGTCGGAGTTTTCTGAAGGTTTTATGGGGCGGTGTGTCGGGACAATCGGGAATGGGAGAGCTTCCATCCTCCTGATTGTCGGAAAACTCCAGGGACGAGCTGTTGTAGAAGGGCCGGGACCCTTTTCTCGGAGAAGGGGACCCCCTCATCAAGTCAGTCCCTGGTGATTTTAGGGGGAAAAGACATCCAAATCCATCACCCCAATGTTCAACGCGATCCTCCGCGGTAGATGTCTTCATGGTGCCGTTACAGACGTATTGATTTAAATTGGAGTTGTGTCTCAGCGATTGCACTGGGGAGTCCATTTCGGCAAGACTCGACTCGGCTCCAATGCTGTTGTTGCCATCGTCCTCTCCGTCACTCTGGTTGAAGTCCAGTCTTTGTCGAATAGGTCCCATCTTCCGGGACGTACCGACGAACAGTCGGCAACTGAAACTCATCACTTCCCAGAAGCAGTAACGTTGGCTATAGCGTAAAAGTGGCTAGCTAACTAAACACCGCTAGCCAAATCTTTTTCAAATTATCCCGAGTAGCTTGACATCCGTGTGCCCATGGCACTACAATCTTGAGTCCATTTGTAATCCAAAATGTAATCCAAATGGCTAAATAAATTAGCTAACGTTCGCTCACTAGCCTTGCAAATACGTTAAAGAGGTTAGCTAGCTACAGTAGCACGGTAACCCGTTAGCTTCGTTCCATGAGGAGCAGAACAGCTACTGGCAAACGAACGATATATTATGCTGAGCGCTTATTTTCTACAAAAAACTATAATTCATTTAGTACTTGTGTCTAGCTGTCAAAATACTCCAGTCTACTGTTTGTTTAACTGAAATATTGTCACAGCTTGTCCTGCTCCGCTTCCCGCGACCGTTGGCAGAATTATTCCAACCTAAATTTCTTCCACTCTTCAGCCAATGAGAACACATTCCTGAATTTTGAAACCTGGGGTTACTTCCTTCGACGCAAAGTTTTACGTCACTAAATGGATATTTGACAGACGTCACTTTGGCGCGAATTGAATCCTTGGATCTTTTTTTTTAACCTTTGAGGCTTTTAATTAATTTGTCCGCATCATTAGTCCTCATTGTACTGTACTGTAATTTTTTATTTCACCAGGTAAGCTAGTTGAGAACAAGTTCTCATTTACAACTACGACCTGGCCAAGATAAAGCAAATCAGTGCGACACAAACAACAACACAGAGTTCCACATGGAATAAACAAGCATACAGTCAATAACACAATAGAAAAAAAGTCTATATACAGTGTGTGCAAATGGCGTGAGAGGGTAGGCAATAAATAGGCCATAGTAGCGAAGTAATTACAATTTAGCAGATTAACACTGGAGTGATAGATGATGATGTGCAAGTAGAGATACTGGTGTGCAAAGAGCAGAAAAGTAAATAAAAACAATATGGGGATGAGGTAGGTAGATTGTGTGGGCTATTTACAGATGGACTATGTACAGCTGCAGCGATCGGTTAGCTGCTCAGATAGCGGATGTTTAAAGTTAGTGAGGGAAATATAAGTCTTCAGCTTCAGCGATTTTTGCAGTTCATTCCAGTCCCTGGCAGCAGAGAACTGGAAGGAAAGGTGGCCAAAAGGAGGTGTTGGCTTTGGGAATGACCAGTGAGATATACCTGCTGGAGCGCGTGCTACGGGTGGGTGTTGTTATCGTGACCAGTGAGCTGAGGCGGAGCTTTACCTAGCAAAGACTTATAGATGATCTGGAGCCAGTGGGTCTGGCGACAAATATGTAGCGGGGGCCAGCCGACTAGAGCATACAGGTCGTAGTGGTGGGTGGTATAAGGGGCTTTGGTAACAAAACGCATGGCACTGTGATAGACTGCATCCAATTTTCTGAGTAGAGTATTGGAAGCTATTTTGTAGATGACATCGCCGAGGTCGAGGATAGGTAGGATAGTCAGTTTTACTAGGGTAAGTTTGGCGGCGTGAGGGAAGGAGGCTTTGTTGCGAAATAGAAAGACGATTCTAGATTTGATTTTGGATTGGAGATGCTTAATGTGAGTCTGGAAGGAGAGTATACAGTCTAGCCAGACACCTAGGTATTTGTAGTTGTCCACATATTCTAGGTCAGAACCGTCCAGAGTAGTGATGCTAGTCGGCAGGCGGGTGCGGGCAGCGAACGGTTGAAAAGCATGCATTTGGTTTTACTAGCGTTTAAGAGCAGTTGGAGGTCACGGGAGGAGTGTTGTATGGCATTGAAGCTCGTTTGGAGGTTAGTTGTCCAAAGAACAACTAACCTCCAAAGTGTCCAAAGAAAGGCCAGATGTATACAAAATGTTGTCGTCTGCGTAGAGGTGGATCAGGGAATCACCCGCAGCAAGAGCGACATCGTTGATATATACAGAGAAAAGAGTCGGCCCGAGAATTGAACCCTGTGGTTCCCCCATAGAGACTGCCAGAGGTCCGGACAACAGGCCCTCCGATTTGACACACTTAACTTTGTCTGCGAAGTAGTTGGTGAACAAGGCGAGGCAGACATTTGAGATACCAAGGCTATTGAGTCTGCTGATAAAAATACAGTGATTGACAGAGTCGAATGCCTTGGCCAGGTCGATGAAGATGGCTGCACAGTACTATCTTTTATCGATGGCGGTTATGATATCATTTAGTACCTTGAGCGTGGCTGAGGTGCACCGATGACCAGCTCAGAAACCAGATGGCACAGCGGAGAAGGTACGGTGGGATTCGAAATGGTTAGTGATCTGTTTATTAACTTGGCTTTCGAAGACTTTAGAAAGGCAGGGAAGGATGGATATAGGTCTATAACAGTTTGGGTCTAGAGTGTCTCCCCCTTTGAAGAGGGAGATGACCGCGGCAGCTTTCCAATCTTTGGGGATCTCGGACGATACGAAAGAGAGGTTGAACAGACTGGTAATAGGAGTTGCAACAATGGCGGTGGATCATTTTAGAAAGAGAGGGTCCAGATTGTCTAGCCCAGCTGATTTGTACGGGTCCAGGTTTTGCAGCACTTTCAGAACATCTGCTATCTGGATTTCGTTGAAGGAGAAGCTGGGGAGGCTCTGGGGGTGCGGAGTAGCTGTGGGGGGTGCGGAGCTGTTGGCCGGGGTTGGGGTAGCCAGGAGGAAAGCATGGCCAGCCGTACAGAAATGCTTATTGAAATGTTCAATTATCGTAGATTTATCGGTGGTGACCGTGTTACCTAGCCTCAGTGCAATGGGCAGCTGGGAGGAGGTGCTCTTATTCTCCAAGGACTTTACAGTGTCCCACAACTTTTTGGAGTTAGCTACAGGTTGCAAATTTCTGTTTGAAAAAGCTAGCCTTTGCTTTCCTGACTGACTGCGTCTATTAGTTCCTGACTGACTGCGTGTATTAGTTCCTGACTTCCCTGAACAGTTGCATATCGCAGGGACTATTCGATGCTATTGCAGTCCGCCACAGGATGTTTTTGTGCTGGTCAAGAGCAGTCAGGTCTGGAGTGAACCAAGGGCTATATCTGTTCTTAGTTCTACATTTTTTGAAAGGGGCATGCTTATTTAAGATGGTGAGGAAATTACTTTAAAAAAACGACCAGACATTCTCGACTGACGGGATGAGGTCAATATCCTTCCTAGATACCTGAGCCAGGTTGATTAGAAAGGCCTGCTTGCAGAAGTGTTTTAGGGAGCGTTTGACAGTTATGAGGGGTGGTCGTTTGACCGCGGACCCATAGCGGATGCAGGCAATGAGGCAGTGATCGCTGAGATCCTGATTGAAAACAGCAGAGGTGTATTTGTAGGGCAAGTTGGTCAGGATAATATCTATGAGGGTGCCCATGTTTATGGATTTAGGGTTGTACCTGGTGGGTTCCTTGATCATTTGTGTGAGATTGAGGGAATTTTAGCTTAATTCATTGCACTTGATCATATCAAATCAAAGTTTAGTCACGTGCGCTGAATACAACAGGTTCCCAGTCGCCTTCTCCGGGTCCTGACCAGGCATCCAGCTCTTTGTCCTCTGTACCTGCGTCGCTTCCTCTTGCAAATAACGGAGATGTCGGTCATTCACCTTACAGTGAAATGCTTACTTACAGGCTCTAACCAATAGTGCAAAAAAGCTATTAGGTGAACAATAGGTAGGTAAAGAAAGAAAGAAAACAGTAAAAAGACAGGCTATATACAGTAGCGAGGCTACATACAGACACTGGTTAGTCAGGCTGATTGAGGTAGTGTGTACATGTAGATATGGTTAAAGTGACTATGCATATATGATGAACAGAGAGTAGCAGTAGCGTAAAAGAGGGGTTGGTGGGTGGTCGGACACAATACAGATAGCCCGGTTAGCCAATGTGCGGGAGCACTGGTTGGTCGGCCCAATTGAGGTAGTATGTACATGAATGTATAGTTAAAGTGACTATGCATATATGATAAACAGAGAGTAGCAGCAGCGTAAAAAGAGGGTTTGGGGGGGGGCGAGAGAACAGTCTATGACTGGGGTGGCTGGGGTCTTCCACTGACACCGCCTGGTGTAGAGGTCCTGGATGGCATGCAGCTTAGCTCCAGTGATGTCCTGGGCCGTATGCCGAGCAATTGCCGTACGCCGAGCAACAGGCCAAGCAATTGCCGTACCAGGCAGTGATGCAATTTCTATGTTGATAGAAATGTTATCTTGCCGGTGCAGCGTATATCTCGCTAGCTGAATATACATGTCGTCATTCAGCCACGATTCCGTGAGACATAGGATATTACAGTTTTTGATGTCCCGTTGGTAGGATATTCGTGATCGTACCTCATCTAATTTATTGTCCAATGATTCCACGTTGGCGAGTAGTATTGACGGTAACGGCAGCTTTCCCAGTCGCCTTCTCCGGGTCCTGACCAGGCATCCGGCTCTTTGTCCTCTGTACCTGCGTCGCTTCCTCTTGCAAATAACGGAGATGTCGGTCCTGTGGGGTGTTTGGAGAATGTCTTGTGCGTCGTCTTTGTTGTAGAAAAAATCTTTGTCTAATCCGAGGTGAGTGATCGCGGTCCTGATATCCAGAAGCTCTTTTTTGCTGTAAGATACAGTTGCAGAAACATGATGTACAAAATAAGTTACAAATAACTTTTAAAAAAAACACATAATAGCATAATTGGTTGGGCACCCGTAAAACTGCTGCCATTTCTTCCGGCGCCATTTTATAACCTCAGCTAATCTTATAGCATTCACAATAGACATTGATCATTTCTGAAATTGCTTCTTGGTATATCATTCAATTATTTACACAAAAAGCCAATATGCCCAAAAATCTTAAATTGATAAGAATTGTCTAACTGCTCATATAGTAGTATGAGTTGACGTAAAGATGTGGTAGACATTTTAAGCACTTGCTATAAACAAATACCATACTGGGTCTTACACATACAAATAAATTCAATACTTAACAATATCCTGTTTCAATAGTAATCAAGTAGATTTCAGATGATAAATCTACAACATTATCACAAAAACAATTAGTGCAAATATATAGAATTGTACTGCTTTATTTAACAACCAATGTGTATCCATTATTTGTACATATTCAAAGTTAAAATATATGCTGGATTCAAAACATTGGCTATTTACTGTATATACACAGAATACAATATTCACACATGGAAAAATGGTACCAAAAGTCCAAAAACACATTACATTTCTTAATCTCATTCATGCAGCAACACACATCTTACTCGAGAAAGTAATGGATGTTTCAGCATTACAGACTCTTTGTGCAGCCATATCAAAATGTCTATTTACAAATCTTAATAAAGAATTCCATGTTTGATTTAAGAACAATACCCTTAAGTCAGAAAACTGTAGAATTTGTATAGAACAGTTGTTCTCATCAAATATTTCAATAGAAGTCATAGTACTGAAAGGCTTATCTTATCTAATCATCCAATCCCATCTCTCCTTGTTGTATTCTTGATGCTATCCTGATGGCTTCTTCGAGTGAAGGTTGTTCACTGAGCTAAGAAACAGAAAGGTTGAAATCACACACTGAGAAAACAATATTATTTACGCAAGATTGATGGTCTGATCAGGTGTAAGTAACATAATACAACATCTCGTCATTAGTGTGAGAGGAAAATACTTTTATTGTATCAAATGTTTTTTTTATGCAACAGAATAGAGGGTTCTTATAACTATTGTCTGTGTGAACTGAAAGTGGGCCTCTGGGAGATAACACTGACAGGATATTTACAATGTCTTTTGGGTGATAAAACCTGAAGAGACCACAATCTGGAGCATGAGTTAATGTTTCTGTTCTATATGGAACCAGGGAGAGATGACCCCAGGGCAAGATCTTGGTCTCTACACAAAGATAACTGTTTTTACAGCAGATACTGTCTGCTGTGAATTCTAAGTATCTTTCATACAAATCTTTACCTTGTGACCCATTCCATACATCTGTTGTTCGTCATGTAGACTGAAAGGGGTGTGTCTTGGCTATAAAATACCTTAGTACTTTTGTCTCGGGGCTCTCAACGAATTCGTCAACCAGCCATCATTATTGTAGAGCACTCAATCGATTCACTTATATATATATATATGTGTGTGTTGTATTGACCTGCTCCCTTATAAGTGAATAAAGATTTAGTTTAAGTATAACTCTGACTTGTGTGATAAGTTTGTCTCTCCTCATTTGATAGTAAAGAAATTAACCACATGAGACACTCTAGTTAAAAAATTAAGGCTCCTCCCATTGCAGTAAACAGTAGCTCATGTAGGCGTCAAAGGGAAGCAAACCTACATAGCAGACTGACTGGATGGAGTCTACAGGGATGAGTCAAGGCTAACCTTATTTACTTAAAACACCTTGTATTAACATCACAATGGAAGGACTGATGTGATCGTTGAAAACAAATAAATACCAACACACTGAATGTTTTTGTTTCTATTTAGCAATGGATTTGTCAGGAATAGACAGGAGAGGCGCAGAGTTCCTAAAACACGTGTACCTCAAGACTGAATATGACCCTTAATGATGGTCAATACAAAAATAGGCCTAATCTCAGATTCACACTGCTGTAGGCCAGCTCAGTGACTACAATATAATGCACTGTACTTCTTTGTAAGGCTGTGAGTTAGGCTAACAAACAGCTGTTTGTTAAAGCTACTGCAGTGTCATTTGAACGTGTTATGCTTCTCAGCATCCAATGGGAATATATTGTGTGGCCTGCTTGTCTCTATATGTTGCAATATTTGGTGTTTTGTGTCAGAGGGAGTCCCCTACCTGGACAGCGATCTGTGTGCCGTTTGAGGTGGCTAACAGAGTGACAGGGTGAACCCCCTCCTCTGTCTGCATGCCCTGAAAGGAGGCCAAATCAATGGCCACCTGGGGGGGAAGAGGTCCAGCATGTATTAAGACCTAAAGTCCAAAACGCATCACAAGTGACAATGATTAGTATGTCTGAAAGGGGGGTTTTGCCCATTAAGTGGAAAGTAGACAGTTCTATTGGTGTTTGCTGTGGGTGCGTTGATAGAAATAGAATCACTAGTCATCATTCTAGTTCTGTCACTGTTAAGGTATCGAACAGAACTAAACACAGGGACACATTTGGGGATTTCAGATCATGGTGGTAAAGTTTTAGTAAAACTCACCTGCTCTTCTGTACCATCTACTGCTACCATGGTGACTGAATGTGTTCCATCTACATTAAGCATTCCATGGGAAGGAACCGTGAAGGTGGTGCCATCACTGGTTACCATGGTAATTGTGTTTCCCAACGCCTGCATGTCAGCCTGGGAGATACTGACCTGGGAATGAAAAGCATGTAACATTTTATCATACACTATATAACTTACCATTTGCCCTCTATGAAATATTGTACAGCTAAACAAAGCGGTCTTCTGTGGGATGCATTGGAGTCAACATGGGCCAGTATCCTTGTGGAACGCTTTCGACACCTTGTACAGTCCAAGGGGGGGGGGGTTGAAACTCAATATTAGGAAGGTGTTCTTAATGTTGTGTACACTTAATGTATAACATTTGTATGTGACAACTATTTAAGATGCATACTTTCAGTTTTTCCAAACTCACTTCACTCGCGCATAAGAGGGAGGCTTGCAGTACTGGCACATGCGCAGACCAAATACAATGCTGGAACGCTGATTGAACTGTTTACATGTCCTTCTAATTGGAAAGATTGCTCAGAAAACCAGGTGTTTTAACTTCTTATGGCTGCAGGGGCAGTATTGAGTAGCTTGGATGAAAGGTGCCCAGAGGTGCCCATAGTAAACTGCCTGCTCCTCAGTCCCAGTTGCTAATATATGCATATTATTATTAGTATTGGATAGAAAACACAATGAAGTTTCTAAAACTGTTTGAATGATGTCTGTGAGTATAACAGAACTCATATGGCAGGCAAAAACCTGAGAAGAAATCCAAACATGAAGTTGGAAATCTGAGGTTGGTCGATTTTCAACCAAGCCCCTATTGAATACACAGTGGGATATGGATGAGTTTGCACTTCCTACGGCTTCCACTAGATGTCAACAGTCTGTAGAACCTTGTCTGATGCCTCTACTGTGAAGTGGGGCCGAAGAAGACAGGAATTAGTCAGGTCTATCATGACCTGACCATGCTCTGACCATGAGAGGGAGCTCTGTTCCATCGCACATCTGAAGTCAATGTAATTCTCCGGTTGGAACGTTACTGAAGATTTATGTAAAAAACATTCTAAAGATTGATTCAATACATCGTTTGACATGTTTCTACTGACTGTTATGGAACTTTTTGACATTTCGTCTGCTTTTAGTGAACGCGCTTCCTGACTTCTGACTGACTTTTCCTAACAAAAATAGCTATTTGGACATAAATGATGGACATTACCGAACAAAACAAACATTTCTTGTGGAAGTGGGAGTGCATTCCGACGAAGATCAGCAAAGTGAAGATTTATAATGCTTTTTATGAGTTTTGTTGACTGCACAATTTGGCAGGTAACTGTATGGCTTCCTTTTTTGGTTGAACGCTGCTCTCAGATTATTGAACATTGTGCTTTTGCCGTAAAGCTTTTTGAAATCTGACACAGCGGTTGCATTAAGAACAAGTGTATCTTTAAATCTATGTAAAACATGTATCTTTCATCAAAGTTTATGATGAGTATTTATGTTATTTGACGTGGCTCTGCAATTTCTCCGGATATTTTGGAGGCATTTCTGAACATGGCGCCAATGTAAACTGAGGTTTTTGGATATAAATATGAAGTTTATCGAACAAAACATATGTATTGTGTAACATTAAGTCCTATGAGTGTCATCTGATGAAGATCATCAAAGGTTAGTGATTAATTTTATCTCTATTTCTGCTTTTTGTGACTCCTGTCTTTGGCTGGAAAAATTACTGTGTTTTTCTGTGATTTTGCGGTGACCTAACAATCGTTTGTGGTGCTTTCGCTGTAAAGTCTATTTGAAATCGGACACTTTGGTGGGATTAACAACAAGATTACCTTTAAAATGGTATAAGATACATGTATGTTTGAGGAATTTTAATAATGAGATTTCTGTTAGAATTTGGCGCCCTGCACTTTCACTGGCTGTTGTCATATCATCCCGTTAACGGGATTGCAGCCATAAGAAGTTAATCGGCATATGCTTACTTCGATTATGATCATATACCGATTAAGATAAGCATAGTTAGGGGTTTACACGACTAATGCCATACTTGGCCCTCTGTCATAATCAGTTTCATATTTAATTATTAGTGTGCATGTAAAACATCCTCAGTGTATGGTGCCATGGGTAAAGAGGTGTAACGATGTAGGGGGATAAATGGGGTTGTTGAGACATTAATTAAGTTTAGTATTTGCTAACCTGTTGGGTAGTGAAGTGTGTTCAAACACACATCCTTTAGTGGGGTGCAGGGCCGAAAAAACTAGGTAGAAAATAAATACAGCCTGCACCCGGATAAACTCTACCACACACCTTTATTCACAAACAACGTTTCCATCCTTTAAGCCATTTCCTGTGAATGCCATCTGATTCATTTATTATTATGAGAACTACTGTTTGGTATCAACATATGTTTTGTCTACCTGATATAAATGTCTACACAGTTATAATATTCAATCAATAAATAAATACAGTGCCTTTGTTAAGTATTCAGACATCTTGATTTTTTACCCTACTGTTACGTTACAGCCTTATTCTAAAATTGATTTTTTTTAAATCCTCAGCAATCTACACACAATTCCCCATAATGACAAAGCGAAAACGGGTTTAGAAATGTTTGCACATTTATTAAAAATAACAGAAATAGCTTATTTACATAAGTATTCAGACCCTTTGCTAGGAGACTCAAAAATGAGCTCAGGTGCATCATGTTTCTACAACTTTATTGGAGTCCAACTGTGGAAAATTAAATTGATTGGACATGATTTGGAAAGGCACACACCTGTCTATATAACGTTCCACAGTTGACAATGCACGTCAGAGCAAAAACCAAGGCATGAGGTCGAAGGAATTGTCCGTAGAACTCCGAGACAGGATTGTGTCAAGCCACAGATCTGGGGAAGGGTACCTAAACATTTCTGCAGCATTGAAGGTCCCAAAGAACACAGCGTTCTCCATCATTCTTAAATGGATTAAGTTTGGAACCACCAAGACTCTTCCTGAGCAATCGGGGGAGAAGGGCCTCGGTCAGGGAGGTGACCAATAACCCGATGGTCACTCTGACAGAGCTCTAGAGTTCCTCAGTGGAGATGGGAGAACCTTCCAGAAGGACAACCATCTCTGCAGCACTCCACCAATTAGGCCTTTATGGTAAAGTGGCCAGACGGAAGCCACTCCTCATTAAAAGGTACAAGACAGCCTGCTTGGAGTTTGCCAAAAGGCACCTAAAGGACTCTCAGACCATGAGAAAGATTCTCTGGTCTGATTAAAATCAAGATTTAATTCTTAGACCTGAATGCCATGCATCACATCTGGAGGAAACCTGGCACCATCCCTATGGTAAAGCATGGTGTTGGCAGCATCATGCTGTGGGGATGTTTTCAGCGGCAGGGACTGGGAAACTAGTCAGGATCGAGGCAAAGGTGAACCGAGCAAAGTACAGAGATCCTTGATGAAAACATGCTCCAGGGCTGCCGAGTGGCGCACTGCATCTCAGTGCTAGAGGCATCATTACAGACCCTGGTTCGTTTCCAGGCTATATCACAACCGGCCGTGATTGGGAGTCGTATAGGGTGGCTCACAATTGGCCCAGCGCCGTCCGGGTTAGGGTTAGGCCAGGGTAGGCTGTCATTGTAAATAATAATTTGTTCTTAACTTAACTTGAGTGGCCCAGCCAAAACCCGGACTTGAACCCGCCGATCACACATCTCTGGGGAGACCTGAAAATCGCTGTGCAGCAACACCTCATCCAACCTGACAGAGCTTGAGAGGATCTGCAGAGAAGAATGAGAGAAACTCCCCAAATACAGGTGTGCCAAGCTTGTAGCATCATACTTAAGACTCGAGGCTGTAATCGCTGCCAAAGGTGCTTCAACAAAGTACTGAGTAATGGGTCTGAATACTTATGAAAACGTATATTTCAGTTGTCTAAAAACGAGTATTTGCTTTTATTGTGTGTAGATTGATGAAAATAAACTATAATCCATTTTAGATTAAGGCTGTAATGTAACAAAATGTGGAAAAATTTAAGGGGTCTGAATACTTTCTGTATTTCACCTTTATTTAACCAGGTAGGCCAGTTGAGAACAAATTCAAATTTACAACTGCGACCTGGCCAAGATAAAGATAAAAACAACAGAGTTACACATGGGATAAACAAACGTACAGTCAATAACACAATAGAAAAATCTATGTACAGTGTGTGCAAATGAAGTAAGTTTAGGGAGGTAAGGCAAAAAATAGGCCATAGTGGCGAAATAATTACAATTTAGCATTAACACTGGAGTGATACATGTGCAGATGATGATGTGCAAGTAGAGATACTGGGGTGCAAAAGAGCAAAAAAATAAATAATGGGGATGAGGTAGTTGGGTGTGCTATTTACAGATGGGCTGTGTACAGGTACAGTGATCGATCGGTAAGCTGCTCTGACAGCTGATGCTTAAAGTTAGAGAGGGAGATATAAGACTCCAGCTTCAGTGATTTTTTCAATTCATTCCAGTCATTGGCAGCAGAGAACTGGAAGGAAAGGCGGCCAAAGGAGGTGTTGGCTTTGGGGATGACCAGTGAAATATACCTGCTGGAGCCCGTGCTACGGGTGGGCGTTGCTATGGTGACCAGTGAGCTGAGATACGACGGGGCTTTACCTAGCAAAGACTTATAGATGACCTGGAGCCAGTGGGTTTGGCGACAAACATGTAGTGAGGGCCAGCCAATTGTTTACAGACAGATTATTTCACTGTATCACACTTCCAGTTGGTCAGATGTTTACATACACAAAGTAGACTGTGCCTTTAAACAGCTTGGAAAATTCCAGAAAATTATATCATGGCTTTAGAAGCTTCTGATAGGCTAATTGACATAATTTGAGTCAATTGGAGGTGTACCTGTGGATGTATTTCAAAGCCTACCTTCAAACTCAGTGCCTCTTTGCTTGACATCATGGGAAAATCAAAGGAAATCAGCCAAGACCACAGATTAAAAAAATTGTAGACCTCCACAAGTTTGGTTCATCCTTGGGAGCAGTTTCCAAATGCCTGAAGGTACCACGTTCGTCTGTACAAACAATAGCACGCAAGTATAAACACCATGGGACCACGCAGCCGCCATAACCACCATAACAAAGCCAGACTAAGGTTTGCAACTGCACATGGGGACAAAGATCGTACTTTTTGGAGAAATGTCTTCTGGTTCGATGAAACAAAAATAGAACTGTTTGGCCATGATGACCATCGTTATGTTTGGAGGAAAAAGGGGGAGGCTTGCAAGCCGAAGAACACCATTCTAACCGTGAATTACGGTTGTGGCAGCATCATGTTGTGGGGGTGCTTTGCTGCAGGAGGGACTGGTGCACTTCACAAAATAGATGGCATCATGAGGATATATGGAAGTAACATCTCAAGACATCAGTCAGGAAGTTAAAGCTTGGTCGCAAATGGGTCTTCCAAATGGACAATGACCCCAAGCATTCTTCCAAAGTTGTGGCAAAATGGCTTAAGGACAACAAAGTCAAAGTGTTGGAGTGGCCATCACAAAGCCCTGACCTCAATCCTATAGAGAATTTGTGGGCAGAACTGAAAAAGCCTTTGCGAGCAAGGAGGCCTACAAACCTGACTCGGTTACACCAGCTCTGTCAGGAGGAATGGGCCAAAATTCACCCAACTTATTGTGGGAAGCTTGTGGAAGGGTACCCGAAACATTTGACCCAAGTTAAACAATTTAAAGGCAATGCTACCAAATACTAATTGAGTGTATGTAAACTTCTGACCCACTGGGAATGTGATGAAATAAATAAAAGCTGAAATAAATCATTCTCTCTACTATTATTCTGACATTTCACATTCTTAAATAAAGTAGTGATCCTAACAGACCTAAGACAGGGAATTTTTACTAGGATTAAATGTCAGGAATTGTGAAAAACTGAGTTTAAATGTATTTGGCTAAGGTATGTAAACTTCTGACTTCAACTGTATATGGGGCTTTGGTGACAAAACGGATGGCACTGTGATAGCAAATTGGATGCAGTCTGAGTAGAGCGTTGGAGGCTATTTTGTAAATTACGTCGCTAAAGTCAAGGATAATTTGGATAGTCAGTTTTACGAGGGTATGTTTGACAGCATGAGTGAAGGAGGCTTTGTTGTGAAATAGGAAGCCGATTCTAGATTTAATTTTGGATTTGAGATGCTTAATATGAGTCTGGAAGGAGAGTTTACAGTCTAACCAGACACCTAGGTATTTGTAGTTGTCCACATATTCTAAGTCAAAACCATCCAGAGTAGTGATGCTAGACGGGTGGAGGCAGCAATCGGTTGAAGAGCATGCAATTCGTTTTACTAGCATTTAAAAGCAGTTGGAAGCCGCGGAAGGAGTGTTGTATGGCATTGAAGCTCGTTTGGAGGTTTGTTAACACAGTGTCCAAAGAATGGCCAGATGTATACAGAATGCTGTATATATACCCACACACATACATCATATATAAAAATCTCCTTTCAACTTATATGTATAGACTGCTCTAATTGATGCTCGTCCTATGGCTATAAATATGGGTGTGGTACACTTCAAGTGAAATTATTAAATGAATGTGCAGACACCATTTATTTTAAACTAACCTGTTGGGTTCCATCTGGGTGTGTTATGAGCTGCACATGCTGCTGACCAATGGCCTCAGTCATCTGTTCCGAACAGGACTCCTCCTCCTCCTCCTCAACCGGGGCAAAATTCACTGAGGGATCATCGATGGCCTCTGAATCACATGGAATAACAACAATGACATTTCTCAATAATTGTCTCGTGACTCAGTCATTACTCTGGTTGCAGTCCTGATAAGGGCATAAAAGCAGTCAGTGATTCACCGTGAGTCAACCTTTAAACTCTGAGGTATACGTCAGATTTTAGAGGTAATCTACAGGTAACTGCCAAAATAAAGCAAACGCTTGAGTAAATTAGGGGTACAAAGTATATTGAAAGCAGGTTCTTCCACACAGGTGTGGTTCCTGAGTTAATTAAGCAATTAAAAAACATCCCAGCATTCTTAGGGTCATGTATAAAATTCCCAGTTACCCATTATTTTGGCTACCATGGCTAGAAGAAATCTCAGTTTATCTGAAAGAGGGATCTACAAGGAGCATCGATCAACTCAATCGAACACTTATGGGAGATTCTGGAGTGGGCCTGAGACAGCGTTTTCCACTACCTTCAACAAAACACAAAATTATGGAATTTCTCATGGAAGAAAGGTGTCACATCCCTCAAATAGAGTTCCAGACACTTGTATGCCAAGGCGCATTTAAGCGGTTCTGGCGACCCAACATCCTATTACGACACTATGTTGGCGTTTCCTTTGTTTTGGCAGTTACCTGTATGTTTATGGTTATTAGGTCACCACTAGTTACACCTTGGTACACATAGGTTGGGTTCTTTTTTTTTTTTTCTCCTCCCCAAAAAACAGGTGACGAACGACAAATAAGATGAAGTCATCCATTGATGACTAATACATCTGTGTAAGGTGGTGTTGACTTCCAAGCCTGACCTGTAGGGGGTTCGTAGTAGGCCTCCTGCTCTTCCTCAATGGGCTCTGTGACGTTATGCGCTGTGCGTTTGTGCATGGCCAGGGTGGAGATCTGCTTGTAGGTCTTCCCACAGTGGTTGCAGTTGTAGGGCTTGCATGGTGTGTGGACAACGTGGTGTTTGTAAAGGCTGGAGTACTCTGTGAACCGCTTGTCACAGCCTGGGACTGTGCAAACGTAAGGCTTCTCTCCTGTAAATATATCCCCTTCATTAATCACACTGTAAAAGTCCACACTACAAAAAGGACTGAATAATGTTGTTGTGTGACTTTTAACATAAAGAGAAACAGAAGGACTATATACCTGTGTGGATCCTCACGTGGTTCTTATAGTTGGTGGCACTGGCGAAGGCTCGCCCACAGCCAGGCTCTGCACAATAGTAAGGCCGCTCCCCTGTGTGTGTGCGAATGTGCACCTTCCTGATGTTAGAGGTAGTAAACGATCTCCCGCACCCCTCAAACGGGCACATGAATGGCTTCTCGCCTACAGTACAGAGGGGATGATGAGCTTGTTCAAGACCTCTTCAAGTTCATGGATGAGATAATTTATAAACAGCATGATCAAATGATTTCTAATCCAAATCCGAGGACAAAAATAAAAACTAGTTGTACACTGTAGATTGCATATGTAGGGATAAGACTAGGTATAAGTCTGACTTTGGACAAGTTTTGTACCTGTGTGGGTTCTGATGTGCTTTTGGAGGTCACCTGACGTCTTGAACGACTTTGCACAGTGCACTTCCTGGCAGCGATAAGGCTTCTCACCAGTATGTGTCCTGATGTGGCTTTTCAGGCCATACCCTTTTGGGGAAAAAACACATTTTGCTGAGTTGGAAACACGTGCTGTACGTTTAATGGATCACAGTCACACTGACCAACATTGTTCAGATAATGAGTGAGGAATTGTTCAAACTGAGGAAACTGATATCTCCTTAGCCATTTCAACAACAAGGTTACTATGACATATGCCTAGAGCACCTCAGCTTCATATCGCAAAGGTTTTATGACCTTTGCATTAGTCTGAAGGTCGTTTATTACCTGTAGCAAACTTCTTTCCACACCCCAGGTGATCACACAGATATGGCCGGTCACCTGTGTGGTACCTCTCATGTACCTGCAGAGGGCAGAAAAGAGCAAATCACACAAGATTAACAGATGTCATTTGGACCAATTGAATCTGATTCATTCTACATTCAAGATCCCAAGTCATTTTCAGGGAGTGAGTGTGCTTTACCTTCAGATGGTGTGCTGTTGTGTAGAGTTTCCCACAGCCCTCATAGTCACAGCGGAAAGATTTCTCTGTAGGCTGCTCCCTAGAACTACGACCACTCTGCCTTTGAAGCACAATCTGAAAGAAATATGTATCCAATGTACACTGGTGGTAAATATGATATGACATAGATAAACATGAGAAGTATAGTACCTGCATCTGCACACCACAATCTTGCTCAGCTCTCATCAGTACGGAGTTGACATCATCAGCTTCCACCTGAGAAAACAAAAGGAGGTAATAACCAGTGACCATTTTACCTCAAACAGATAAGGTATTTGAAAATTGCATATAATGCTGAGTCGATGAGCTGTTAAGATACAATGTCAAAAGCAAACTACCTTAGCGGTGTATTGTTCCAGCACGTTGATGGTCTCTTGGTCGAGGGTTCCATCAGCGTTCAGGTCTGACACTGTTCCATCTGCCTGGATGGCCAGGATGGTGTTGGTCTGAGGCATCTGTACTGTGTGCTGGATGTAAGCTGTGGTGCCATCCTCCAGCTGAACAGCCTGCAGGGTATTCTGGTCATAGGTATCTGTGAGGGAGTTTCAGTGAAGTTTAATACTCTATGGCAAAAAGTTGTTTTATTTTATTTACCCATCCAAATTTCTCCCGAAAAAAATGAAACACTGGGTAAAAACACATTTACAAAAGGATTACAGCAATCTTAAAAATATGCAATATGCAGAAATTACTCTGCCATTTCCTAGTTGCTATTTATTTTTTATTTTTTAAGTTTGCTTAATTTCAGTTTGTGACAAAACAAGCAATGTAGAGAATCATTGTACCATCTAAATCTCTGAAATATATCGTCTGTTTGATGCATGTGTACAAAACCGAAAGTAAAAGATGCAAAAACTAAACTTAAGATCGGGGAGCATAGAAATAGCGCACATAGAACCGATTTACCACTTATTAGACTTGCTTTCAATTAGAATGACAGATCTATGACTCGCATTTCTATGTGAATTTGGTCAGGTCGCCCAAAAGGTTACATGTCACAGCTTTAAGATTGAGACAAACCTTTTGGTGTGTGGATGTAAGCGGTTGTGCCATCTTCCAGCTGCACAGCTTGACCATCCTCAAGTCTCAGACCATCTCCTCCAATTACATCACACAAAGGGGATCCTGTCCACCTGTTGGCCTCCTCTGATAAGTAAAAATGGGGAAATATTGATAATTATATTAATTTCCCCATTACAATACAGTTTAATCTTAAAGTGGATAGTGTCATGAATAAGCAAAATATGAATGATTCATTACAACACAGCAATAATTAACATTGCTAAGAGGAAAACAGACCTGCTCTTGGCATTGATACATGTTGGACATATGCAGTAGATCCATCCTCCAGCTGAATGACCTGTCCATCCATGAACTTTCCATCTGAAATGGAGACTGCACTCTTCAATCAGACTGCTCTCATCAAATAATGGACTAAATCATGCTAATAATCAATAGAAAGAAGAAATCTGTCACGACTTGGCCAAGCAAGGTTATCAACTCTTTCTACATGGTCAGACCGTTTGGGGGGTTACTTTATGGGGCAGTGTTCACTGTTAGTCAAGCCAATACCTTCATGGCCACTTTCCATTACTGTATGTTTGGAGATGATTGACATTTGAGTTACCTTTAGGGTTGTGCTGTATGTAAGCTGTAGAGCCATCTGCAAGGGTCACAGCCTGCAAACTCACAGTGTCCATGTCCATCTGATCGCCATCTATTGAACAAAAAAATGACACAAGGGGGGAAAAAACTGGCTCTAGATGTACAACAGCATGTGTAAGTAACCTTTTCCTTCGCTGGAAACTTGGCTGAATCCCCACCAATAAATGGAAAGTGAACTTACCTGAAACAGTCTCTGCCAAACAGAGAGTGACCTGCTGAGTGTCTCCACCTGCAATTTGGAACTCTGCAATGCCCTGGGAGTCCCGGTTAATCTGAGCCAAAAGCATTGTTGCTCTGTCCAGACGAACACACACACACATTATATTCACTGTATGTGGCGCTGCAGTCAGTCACTTTCCATACAACTATTGTAGTCTGATGCACAATGGAAATTTATGGATGCGACTAGACCCACTTTATACAATTAGGTAGCAGTGTCTGTTGCATTACTAGATCTGATATGTACACTAATAAAAAACAAACTTCCAGCTGACATGTTGTACAACAGCATAGATTCAAACAGTTCATGTTGTTGCCAAGTTGGATGGAACTTGATAGTAAAGTCAACAGTGCAGCTTCAGCTAGCTATGTCAGACAACGTTACCGTATCAAATATGAATGTGATTGTATGGGATATTTGTTACCTATACCTAGGTAGCTATAGGTAACGAACTAAATCTGACAGAAACGTTAGCTGAGAACAGTTTTTTTTTTTAACGATTAACGTTAACTAACCGACACTGTGATCATTTCACTAACGTTAGCTAAGTTAGCTAGCTAGTTTGTCATTCATGTATCTACTAGCTAACAATGTGGAGAAAATTTAAGTTATTTAGCTAAAGAAACAGTCAATGGGGAAATCGAGTTTATAAATTAGCCTCTTAAACGAACTGCTAACGTTAACTAGTTAGTGTGAAGAGCGCGGACAAATAATTTGTTAGTGCTAATTAGCATGTGGGCTAGCGAATAATACATGTTTTTAGACAATACATGATTTAAACTATGGTTTAATTGAGTATATTTATCATAGCAAACGCCGAGGACAGCTATCCCCTTCCGTCTCCCAAACTGGATATGGCTGTTGAAAGGCACACTGGGTAAAACCACATTTATACAAACCTCTAAAATTTCCAACAATTCATTCGGTTCGACCACCATGCATCAGGGCAGGAAATGTTCTCCTGTTCGCGCACCCCGGAACATGTACAAAGATAGCATTTGCCCCGACATGATCTGTATGATTGGCAAATATTTCAGTCGCGCAAGCTACTAGTAATCTCATTGGTTCAAAGTCCTTTCAATCATTGGTTGATGACCTCCCCTTTCCACTCATTTTTCTCATTCTGATTTTGGGGTACGTTCCATACGCCATTCTGGCTCACAAATGCGACCGCTTAATTAACTTTGCACGTAAATTCCAGCGGTTTAAAAAAAATATTTCACTTCACCTATGTTATTATACTTCATATTCGTGCTGGTCGTTCAGCACAAGAAACAAATAAAGAATCCTAAAAAACGTTTTCGAAGTTGGACACAGCCATTTTGGAACCGCAAAGCCTCATGGTAGCCTAAAGTCGAGCGAGGTAATGTGGGCAATGCAGTTGAATCAAACTCAAGGGTATTTGTAATGCATTTTATATACATTGACATTAGCCAGCAGTGTCTGTTAAATGAAACTACCCAGATCCAGGAAAACGGTATGCAGTTTGAAGCAAGTTTATGGCCACGTTCTAGTTCGTCTATATCGTGCTGCGCAGTATGCAGTTATATCGGTTACTGATAATGTAGACACTGTAAAGCTCTACTAGTGGGAGTGATCAACGCTAGCCAAGGAGGACAGGACACCCTTCGAACCCGTAGTAGCAAATTAACTAGAATTATAATTAGCTGGCAGCATAGTTCTAAATAGATTACATATCACCTGATATGACAGAGTATACAGACAATCACTCAAATATACGCTCCAAATCAAATGACTGAGTGCACAACTGTGTAGCTGTTAGTAAACAGTCAAATGCATGCAATCCAACTTAACTTTTTTTAATATGTTGGTGTGTGTGTGTGTATATATATGGTTCATCCATACACCAACCAGATGCTTGAGACCTTCTCGATCAAGTCCAATTGTACATGCTTCAATGAAGTATCCAATTGACTTTCAGTGCTCACAACACCTCTTGTATCGAAACTGAACACCAAGAGCATTCTCTTTTTTTAGGAATCAAGAATGTTTCCATTTTAGCAGCAAAGTGATGCCACTCATTATTCTACACCGTAACCAAAGTTACAGCAGTTTGTGTTTTAAATGGTCTTAATTGATTTAAAAATTGCAGTCTGATACAGAAGGCTAGGAGACCTGAACAATATGAAAGTGCTAGTCATTAATTTACAGAGATTAGGCATCACATAGTGCTATGAAGTATCCAATATGCTACATATGAATACACTAGACACCTTACAAATGCCTCTGGTTGTTTTTGCAAGGCTACTTAAAAATCAAGAACCTTGGCTTGTATATACACACATAACAAACATGAGAATTTGTTAATGCAGAAAATAACGTAGACAACACTACTGCCAGAGGTATAATCCTATCACGCACAGCCTTTTGGCCAAAACAGTGAAAATGATTAAACATTTAGTCCCGTTATCAATTTCAAATTTTTAAGCCCTCCCGTTTTGTTTAAGTGGAAAAAAAAAAAGGAAGTCCCCGTCCTAGTATCCTCCACATTGGATCCCAGAAGACAATGTTGTTTAGAGCTTCTTTTTTCTCTTGCTTCAAGCTCAAGTTCTTGGTTTGTTTTCCCAGCCATTTGTTGCATTTGGTTGTCTTCCCACTTCTTCTGGTGCTATTTCCAATTTGATAGTCAGATTGAAGAGTCAGTGAGAAGAACCAGTTCTGGAACCACTACTTATGGGAACAACACAAGCTTTTTTCACTTCACTACAATCAGTCAGAGTAATAAAAGGGAGAAGGGATGACTCAATTCATTCCTGGAGCGTTGCCTCCAAAGTTGAAATTAGTTGGCACCACTTCTGGCACTGTGAACTTGTATCCGCCGTGCTTCTCGATCATTTTGGATTCTAGAATGACGAAAATAGGGCAATTATACAACAGGCCAAACATGGAAAGTGTTTATTTCCTATGAAATTAAAACAATTAAATAAAAATTAACAGCTGTCTAATTGTATGACGGGGAAACATTTACTTACCATGTGCTGCCCGTCTCTGGTCTGCAAGTGTGCCAATGTCATGCAGGTGTTTTCCTTGTTCCTCATCAAGGGTTTGTGTGAGTGCCTGGTACCATGCTGGGTCACGGGTCTGAATATCTGAGTTGGAGAAATACAGGTACGTTTTTTCCTCCCCTTTTAGGTACGAATTACACTTACCGGTAAGCATAAAAAATGCAACATATTGCATTCATATCTTCAATACCGAGATCTTGTTTGTATTGTGTATTTAAACCTTCTCAGACAAATGCCTCGATGTCTTCAACTTAAGAACACGCTGCTGTGGGGAACTGAACCCAGAGACACAGAACGTGACCCTGACCCAGTGACCACAGACAGACAGAGTCCCGTTCCGACTCGTCATCGTATCATCACTGAAGAGCTTGTACTAATAATGCACTGTAAATAACAGGCCTCACAAATATGTTTCGTAATATTATTGATTGAGCGTAAACACTTATTCACTGTTTATATCAAATTTGTGTCCTTAACTTGACAACCCATCACTAGCTTTGTGTGCCTGAAAGGTGGTCTCCTTACTCTGTAGTATGGCCTTGAAGATCTGGTATTCATCCACCAGGTTGTCTTCATCATCTACAGCTGTAGTGTAGCCCTCCAGTGCAGTCTCCTCTGCGTCGTCCTCATCCCAGTCCTCATCATCCCCATCCTCTCCTGCATGCTTGGCCAGCATCTCCAAGTACTCCTGGCCCTCCTCATCAATGTCATCCTCATCACTGCCCAGCTCGACTGAGGAAAGGCACAATGGATGCAATTATTACTGATCAATCTACTAACACAACTCAAACAATCTACCATTGAAGTGCTCCTTGCAGCTGTATCTGATCTATTTACTATAGTAGGAAGATTAAAATAGGTGAGTGACAATGGGACAGCACAAATTTCAGAGGATAGCACAAATTTGGGGTGGCAGGTAGCCTAGTGGTTAGAGTGTTGGGCCAGTAACCGATCGAATCCCCAAGCTGACAAGATAAAAATCTGTCGTTCTGCTGCTGAACAAGGCAGTTAACCCACTGTTCCTTGTAAATAAGAATTTGTTTTTAACTGACTTGCCTAGTAAAAAAATAAATAGAATGCAGTACCATTCTCCTCATCCTCCTCTCCATCTTCATCATCATCTTCATCCTCATTCTCGTTCTCTGCTTGACAGGCGTAGGCCCTCTTGAGGCCGTTGAAGAGCAGGATGGCTGCGGGAAGCAGTTGGCCGGCCACCTGGTTGACAGCCTGGGGCCTCTGCTCCAGGTCAATGAGAGCACACAGGCCAAGCACGCAGATCTTCCTATCGTGGAGCCTGGGGGATAACATAAAATATCTTACTGCACATGTTTTCTCTATTTGATATCAAACTATATGGGGGACCAGAGAAACCAGACGAGCTGTAAATATATTAAACATGAGCATCTTTCATGGTCTTACCCCAGGAAGCAGTCAACGTCTTTGAGCCACTGGGAGATGAAGTGGTTGGTGATGGGCTCAGTGTTGTTTGGGAAGCGCAGGTTCTCCAGTGTGTTGAGCAGCAGAGGAGGGCTGTAGTACAGGGCTGCGATGGCCACTTGCAGACACATGGTCCTCAGCTCACTGGTCTTCACCTCCCTCGTCAGCCTCTCCAGCGCAGCCGCCACAAACAAGGGAACAACCTGCAGGAGCGGCAAAGAAAGTCAAAGGTGAATGTATAGTACAGTGCTTCTCAAAAGCAGTTACTTTGATATTCAACAAGCTTAAATAAGATTGAATACAGTCATAGCCATACAAGATTTAGTGTAGAAGCCAGACGCTTACCTGATCAATTCCGCGCCCTTTGCACTGCAGAATAACCACCTCCAACAGCTTGGCTGCATGACACTCTGGATCCTCACCTGGATCGCCAGTCAGAACCTGCATGGACAACAGATTATCAACCTGTTCACACCAGCAAAAATATACACCACCAATATAATGTGTGAACACATTGCACAGCGGCTGTTAATTACTGTACCTTCTTGCACATGCTGTAGATTATCTCCAGGTATTTAGTGTCAGACAGCAGAGTGTCTGTGTCAACCGTGACGTAGTTGTGAAGGAGAGGCATCATGTCTGAAATAGAGTCACATTCCCCATTTAATATAGTCTGTGTCTATATAATAGTCAAATCACCATAACAGGCAGTTGAGACTAGCAGGTTGGTGAGCAGTATACCTGTGAAGTAGTCAAAGCCATCCTGCTGGAAGACCTCGAACACCAAGGGGAGGAGCTGCCACATCTGTTGGGACACCTGCTGGCAGGTCAGGCTGTGTGCCAGAGACAGGATCTCCTCGTAGAACTCTGAAAATCAACACACACACAGGCTGGGTGTCAGACAGAGGTAAATATAGGACAACCCCCACAGAGTGAGGCAGTCACGTAAATTACTCTAGGCACCTCACCCACTTGCGCGTGTCAGAGAGACGGGAGGACCCGGTTTGAATGTGGTGGGACAGGAAGAGCAAGGGAGACTTACCCAGGACGTGCTGCTGCAAGACGGTGCCAATCACCTGCAGACATATACCCTCCAGCTGCTGGGTGATCTAAAACAGAAACCACATTCATTTAGTTAGTGCACTGGAACACACACGCACAGAGATTCACCATGAACATACATGTGGTGCTGCAAGAGTATATTTAATTATTTCATTGTGCAAGTAATTTCCAGAAAACCAAATGCCTGTGGGTAGGCACATTGATAAAAACAACATCACAAGTCAACAGCTGATCGCTTTACTTTACACAGTCAACGACCATGAGTAGTATACCAAGAAGACATATCTAACTGTTGACCAACATTTGCTGGTTTGGCTGGTTCCAAGTTCCACGGGTCCTGTGCGTCGGCGGACGTACGGGCAGAGAGCCACAGTGCTATTTCTAGAGGCATTAGCCTGCAAGGCACTTTGAAGAGAGAACAGCGTGTGTTTCCAGGAGCTGGTGGGCAGCTGGAAGTGTGTTGGCAGGCAGCACTATGACTTTAGCTGGGAGGGAAGCTGCTGTACTAAGTTGGTGTTTGGTTGAATGGCTGTAAGTAAATATGCCTTGTCCGAACCAGAATGGCCAATAGGGCAGGAGCCCATATCCTGTTTCTGTAGCGTGAGACAGCTTGATGTACAAGTAGACCCCCCGGACAGGACGCCATGGCTGTACTCACCTCTTTGTGGTCCTCCACCACACTGAGCAGTGTGTCGATAGTGTTGAGGATGCCCATGGCTGTCACCGCCTTGTCGTCCCCTCCCTCCTCGTCAGGCCCCGTCTGGATGACCTGGTTGAAGGTCATCGCCTGAGGAGAGATGGGAATAACAGCCATAAGTGGGTTTCCCTGAGAGCAGGGTCTTTAAAACCAGACCAACATGGAACTAGGAGAGATGGTAATTGGACCTTATTTCCTCTCTCCATGGCTGACAAACGGAACCATAAACGGATCAAAGGAAGACGACTTCCTGCGCAGGGCCTTTTTATGAGTCAGGTACTGAGCGCACACACACTCCTCACCAAGTGCTGTGTCATCTCCACGGCGATGGGCGTGACCTCTTCGCTGTACTCGCAGATCATCTTCTGGATCACGTTAGTGAGGTCATCGTTCTCCGTTTCACGCACAATGTGCAGGAGGGCCTGCATCACAGGCCGGATGAAGGGAGTGATATACTCTTTGGCTAGGAAAGAGGAAAAACATGACAGAGGAGCACTTAGTGATAATCAGCTATATCATTTGGATCCAAGAAGAACATAAGTATTAATGTTATACAGCAAAGACTCCATATACGCTAATGGTGTGTTTCTGAGTCTGACAGTGGAGAGATAGCTAGCTACCTTTCTCCTGGTTGCTGATGAGGACCTGCAGGGCGATGGCTGCCTCCACTTTAACAGGCATCTCGTTGTCGTTGATCAGGCAGAGGCGGGTCAGCTCCAGGGCTGTCTGCAGGTTCTGGTCACTCTTAAACTTGACCTCACAGAAGTAATGCAGGACCCAACAGGCCTATGGGGAAACACCAGAACAAATTGGCTATACTTTTGCTGAATTCTCCTAAATCTAGAATTTCTATCTAGAACTATCAAGATGTGAAGAGTTGAAAAGCCACTGCAATGAGGGAAAGCAGAACTTGCAGAAAGCACTGGTGTTTTACCAAATCATTGTCATTAATATTCTTGATACACATGCTCTCCCCTTCTCCCCACTGGAGCCCTGGGCCAGAATGATCTGGCAACGTGACACTTACTCTGGCTCTCATATAGCCCAGCTCACTGCGGAACAGAGTGAAGACGTGGTTCTGCAGCATGAACTCCATCTGGTCTTTATAGACTTTTTTCTGTTTGGGGGGAGAGGAAGAAAAATGCTTTTTTGTTAACCATGAATTTCATTAATATATTTGACTGCCACGTGGGATCCATAAAGTAAACTTAAGTAATAAAACAAATTGGCAAAATAGTTACATGCAGAGTCAGCTACCTCATCTGATGAGTATGTGGTCAGACCAAAGGTCAACTAGAAAAGAGGAGATAGCAGATGGTGTTGGGTTAATCACCTTGAGCAGGATTTCAGCCAGAGAGCCAATCATGTGCAGCGCTCCGTCCTTCTTCCTGGGGTCAGAGGTGGGCTCAGTGAGGATCTGATAACAGAAGCCCATGGTCTTCTGAAGAACCTAGAGAATAAAGAAATGCATTCAGTCAAATGTGCTGCTTCTCTGTGTATCCTGGATAACTGCTTCACATTAACATCAAGCACCTTTGATATGTCCCAAATGGCACACTAATCCATGTATAGTGCACTACTTTTGACCAAAGTCCATGGGTTAGTGCACTATGTAGGGAATAGGGTGCCATTTGAGATGCAGAACAGGAGAGTTTGTGGGAGAGTATGGAGGCTGGCCCGTGGTGAGGAGTCAGAGACGTCACAGGTCAGTACTATGATCTCCAGTGGCTCTATGGCTGCAGGTGTGGAGTGAGCACCGCCGCACAGACTGTAAGACACAGCCAGACGGCAGCACGTAACATGGACAGGCACCACACACCCTGTTCACCCACAGCCAAAACGGAATAGAACTACCTCCATGCTAAAACAACACCATACATTTAGAACAGAAAGAAAGCCGTAATACGCAACACATCTGACTAAGGAGCTACAGCAACTAAAGTAGTGCTTTCTTCCAGCTATGCTCCTTTGTTTTCCAGTGTTCTCCTGGCTGGACTCATCCACAGACCAGTTCCAACAGCTCTGTACTGTTGCTGGAGCAACAGGGCGCTAATGAGAGCCACAACAGGGCCGGGCAGGAAGGAGGCGTGGGCCATAAATAAGGGCAGGAGTGAGGCCAGTAAAAAAAAAAAAACAGGCACTTGGCCATAGAGCATCCCAATGGCACCCATTCCCAATATAGTGCACTTCTTTTGACCTGGGCTCTGGAAAAGAAAAAAGTAGTGCACTATATAGGGAATAGGGTAATATAGTGCACTTCTTTTGACCTGGGCTCTGGGAAAAGAAAAAAGTAGTGCACTATATAGGGAATAGGGTAATATAGTGCACTTCTTTTGACCTGGGCTCTGGGGGGGAAATAGAAAAAAGTAGTGCACTATACAGGGAATAGGGTGCCATTTGGGATGGAACCATGATCACATCATGGCCGGCTGTTGACCGTGCCAGGACCAGGAGGACTCAGCTTGCAAATCAGAACCACAACTCACTTCTTTCCTCTTGTTGCAGGAGGTGAAGAGCAGGGTCTGGGCAGCCGTGGTGGGAGAGATGAAATCCTCGAACACATCTGAGACGGGACAGAGTCAGCAGATCAGATGGCACATTGCATTGGTTTGTTAGAGTAGCTTTACACAGTTAAATCTTTTAACTGATCACTTCCAGGCAGTCACTGATTCCAGGACATTCCTTTAGGATGACTAACACCACGGAATATTTCTCTGAATTCCAAAAACAAGAATGGCGCTTACCAAACTTCATGCGAATGTACTCGTATGGGTCCTCCTCCCACAACTCCTGGTCACTGTCCGTGTAGCACATGAGGGGGAAAACCACATCCTGAATGATGCCCTGGATATGTGGCTTCAGGTTCTTCCAGGTGACAGCGTGTGCGATTCCCTGGTTAATATAGTTGAGTGTCTGCTGGAGGACTCTGGGAGCCACGTATTGCTTCTCCTTATACTGATATAAGACCTTCAGCAGCACCTACAGACAGACAGGCAAATCAGTTCCCTCTGGTTGAGATCAGACTCCCATGCAGACAGACACAGCTGAAAGGCAACCTTCTGTCCCTCAGTCAATCACAGAGTCATGCATCACACATCTTTCAGCTCAGACAAAGCCAAGAGCGGCCTTGGCCTCTCACCTGTTGTGCTGCCACTGCGTATCCCTTGAGGAAGAGATCGGCAAACTCTGTGTACTCTTTGGTAGTGTTGCCTGGGCTGCCATACCTGGGAGGGGTTTAAAGATGCTTTCACAGGTTAATATACACTGCACCAAAAAATAAACGCAATATAGTCTTATAGTCTTGGTCCCATGTTTCATGAGCTGAAATTAAAGATCCCAGACATTATCCATACGCACAAAAAGATTATCCAATTTTGTGCACACATTTGTTTACATCCCTGTTAGTGAGCATTTCTCCTTTGCCAACATAATCCATCCACCAGACATGTAATGATAAGTGACATCATTAAGGGATTATCACTTTCACCTGGTCAGTCTCATGGAAAGAGCAGGTGTAATGTTTTGTACACTCAGTGTAGAATCAGTGACAGTGTGCTGGGGTGGGTTGAGTAGGCTTACCTCTCGAAGAGCCTGGCCAGGATGTGGAGGGCCCACTTCTTACACTTCCACCAGGGCAGCTCAGGTCTCTCGTCCTCATCCACCTGCAAGGTCTCCTGTGAGGCACAGACGGGGAAGGGAAAAATAAATATATAAAATAAAAATCAGCTTTGTTTCAACTAGCAGCAATAAAATAAAGCAAACAAACTACAGCTAATCTGTTTGGGAGCTACTTGATTTGCATAGTCAACCTATTTGTGCTCCCCTCCTTGCCCTACCACAGTAAATCTGCCCTCACCGGAGGCACGTCTCTGTCCACCACTGTCTTCAGGATCTCCATCCACTCCGTCAGGTTCTGTCGGTTGATCAGCTCCAGGGGGAGGTTATACTGTGGACAGAGAAAAGGAGAAATCCCGTCTATTCAATTCAAAAAGCTTTGTCGTCGTTCCAATGGACATTAGACAGCAGAGCAATCTGGCATGCTGAGGGGGGACAGGTCTTGCCCAGTGGCCCACATGACAGTGGCATCACAGCCAGCAGAAGAAGCAGCCCACATGGACCAGATGGTCCTCAGCCCTCCCCCAGGACAATCATAATCGACCCATCTCCAAAACCAGTATTATGGAAGAAGTAGCTAAATAACTGGAAACTACAGCTATACATCCACATTTAGACAAATACCCTACACTCCCTATACAATCAGACTAATATATACACTTAACTTCTAAGAAGGTGAGCGTGAAGGATGTGGTCAGTAGTACCTGGAAGAGGGCGTAGAGGATCTTGAAGATCTGTTTTTGCACCAGGACAGACTCACTGGAGGGGTCAGGGAGCAGCTGGATGAAGCGGTCCTTCAGCATGGGCATGAAGATCTGCATGGCTGCCACCAGAGGACTGCGCTCGTCCGGCTTCTTGTACCTGTCAAACACACAATCAGAAACATCAACCACCCGAATACATAGCAGACAGCTCTATAATACGGTCTCTGTCCCAAATGCACCCCATTCCCTAAATGGTTGGGACACAAACATGGTCACTCTAAAACAAGGAGTCCTTACTCATAGTTTTTAACCAGCTGGTAGAGGCAGAGCAGGATTCCCAGCCAGCCGGCGCTGTTATCTGACTGCAGGTAGAAGCCAATCTTGTCCACGATGGCTGTCCACTTGCCGGGGTAGTCGTGTTTAATCATGTGGTGGATGCATGTTGTCAGCTGCACTCTGAAAGGTTAAAGAGAGCGGAGAAAGGTTGGAAGACAATTTGGTTGATCCGAGCTACCTCTACCCCTATCCCCCCTCTGCCGACTCTGTGCAGTGAGCTGAGCAGCCACAGGGTGGTCGGTTACCTGATGCGCTCGGGGGAGTGGATGATGGCCTCCACGATGTTGTCACGGATGAACTGCCTGTCCTCCTCTGGGATGTTATTGACAGGCGTCTCCGTGCTGGTGCCGTCCCCCTCGCTCCAGTGCTGGGTCACCATGTTCTTTAGGTAGATCACCCCTAGGGAAGAGAGAGGTGGATCATCAACTGACTGAACATAAAACAGGCTTCTTAGAGATCCTATTAAAAATGGATTACATACAGTGCATTCGGAAAGTATTCAGACCCTTTAACTTTTTCCACTTTGTTACGCCAGCCTTATTCCAAAATGGAGGAAATAGTCCCCCCCCCCTCAAAATACACCATAATGACAAATTTAATGTTTTTTTTTTTTTTTTTTTTAAGTATAGAAATTTTGGCACATTATTTACAAACAAACTGAAATATCACATTTACATAAGAATTCAGACCCTTTACGCAGTACTTTGTTGATGCACCTTTGGCAGCGATTACAGCCTTGAGTCTTATTTGGTATGACGCGACAAGCTTGGCACACCTGTATTTGGGGAGTTTCTCCCATTCTTCTCTGCAGATCCTCTCAAGCTCTGTCAGTTTGGATGGGGAGCGTCGATGCACAGCTATTGTCTGGTCTCAAAGAGTTCAATCTTGGTTTCATCAGACCAGAGAATCTTATGTTGCTCATGGTCTGGGAGTCCTTTTGGCAAACTCCAAGCGGGCGGCCTTGTGCCTTTTACTGATGAGTGGCTTCCGTCTGGCCAAGCTACCATAAAGGAGTGCTGCAGAGATGGTTGTCCTTCTGGAAGGTTCTCCCATCTCCACAGAGGAACTCTAGAGCTCTGTCAGAGTGACTAACGGGTTCTTGGTCACCTCCCTGACCAAGGCCCTTCTCCCCCGATTGTTCAGTTTGGATGGGCGGCCAGCTCTAGAAAGAGTCTTGGTGGTTCCAAGCTTCTTCCATTTAAGAATGATGGAGGCCACTGTGTTCTTGGGGACCTTCAATGCTGCAGAAATGTTTTGGTACCCTTCCCCAGATCTGTGCCTCGACACAATCCTGTCTCGCAGCTCTACGGACAAGTCCTTTGACCTCATGGCTTGGATTTTGCTCTGACATGCACTGTCAACTGTGGGGCCGTATATACAGGTGTGTGCCTTTCCAAATCATGTCCAATCAATTGAATTTACCACAGGTGGACTGCAATCAAGTTGTATAAACATCTCAAGGATGATCAATGGAAACAGGATGCACCCGAGCTCAATTTCGAGTCTCATTGCAAAGGGTCCGAATATTTATGTAAATAAGTTTTATAAAATTGCATACATTTCTAAAAGCCTGTTTTCGCTTTGTCATTATGGGGTATTGTGTGTAGATTGCTGAGGATTTTTATTTTATTTAATGCATTTTAGAATAAGGCTGTTACATAACAAAATGTGGAAACGGGAGGGGTCTGAATACTTCCGAATGCACTGTATGTAATTCTAAGGCAGGCTTAATGTACAGCTGGTATTCCACCCACTTAGATTTAATTCATGCAAATTGTATGGTATTGAAGTAAAATCTGCTTTGATCATGAGGTTTAAATTGAACACTTCCAATTCCTATGGAATTGCAGCTGGTTAAAGTGGCACAATATTCTCCACGTCTCTTTAAAATCACTTTACATCAGGGAGATCTCTAAATTGTTAGAGTCAGTGTGACATTGGGAGGTGTGAAAGAGTCCATCAGCCTAGATAGCAGCAGCAGATCTCATGACCAGCACATTCACTGTGACTCTTCTCATGTGCTCAGGCTGAGAGGGAGTAGCAGTCGGCCGGGGGAGTAAGAGGAGTGCTTTCACACCTCTCCTCTCAGTCCCAACACACTAGCATGGCCCTGTTCATTAGCACTCCCCAGCCAAGCAAGGAGTCACTCAAATATTCATCCTTCCTCTGCGCCCTGAAATGACAGCAGAAATTACCATCTTCAACTGATAAAATCAGAGCAGAGCAGCAGAAAGAGGCCTAATTCCTTGAGTGAGTCATAGAACAGAGGTGTAAAAGTGTAATTTAGTTATGGGTTTGCAATAGTTCCCCCTCTCGTGTTGTAGCTCAGACAGTGAGTCTGAATTTGGAGTACGGGTGTGAATTGTTCTACAGAGCCACAATAGAGCGTCTGAGGTCAGTGGCTCGCAGGCAGGGTGAGGCGGTGGATAGGGGGTCAGACAGACTGCTGACACAGATGTGATTGCCGTGCTGCTGGCTGGGAAGTCATAATCCTGCCAGTCAGTACTGACACAGCAAGATTCAACATCCCTCTAGCCCACACATGGAGGCAGGGAATAGATGATTCCTGAAATTGCAAATAATGCAATTGCCTATAATATCAGTGTGACAGGTTTGAACAAACCATGACAAAAAAATATATATTATCTGTCATAAGCAGGAGGGCTTTTGTCCTCAATAGGAGAGGAACCAGGGTCTGATCTCACTGCCTTTATGGGAACCCCAGGCATTTGCCTGCTAGCTGGTGACGGAATCACTTAGCTCCTCCCTTTGCGTGTCAGATTACAGCAAATGAGCCTCATTACCACGGCACTTAGGGCCAAAGTGCTGACTGTAAAGTTCCTGTGGCTCTCCTGGGGAGAGGTGCCAAGCCAACTTTTAAGCATCTTTTACCCAATGGCATGCCAGATATGATCTATCCCGTGCCACCACTGCAGCTGCATTAACTTAATGCAATCGGTCTGAATCGGAGTCAGGTGCAGCAGGGCTCTATTGCAGGACAAATAGCACAGTCACAAGAAGGATCCCGTCCCGTGTGGCTCAGTTGGTAGAGCATGGCGCTTGCAACGCCAGGGTTGTGGGTTCATTCCCCACGGGGGGACCAGGATGAATATGTATGAACTTTCCAATTTGTAAGTCGCTCTGGATAAGAGCGTCAGCTAAATGACTTAAATGTAAATGTAAGGATAGCATTCCTGCTCAACACACCAGTTCCTGGAGGTTTGTTTAGAAATATCCAGGTCATCTGTTTGACAAGAGGCACACAGATTAGCACCCAATGCATAAGGCAGGATGGGCTGCTGCCACGTAAGACTTTCCTCCAGGCAGTCACATTACTATTGTGTTGTTGAAGCAAACTACAATGTAGAACTGACAAAGTTGCAAGATTGAACATGATACTATGGGTGAGCACAATTTAATATAATAGTGTGGAGGCTAGCAACAGGTTGAAAATGACAGGCTCTGTCTGGCAGCCACCTGAGGACTGCAAACTTTTAAAATTAAATGAAAGTAAAATGAGCCACTGATCAAGAGCAGATCGTCCTACCATATAACTGCACATCATTACCATAGAGGCATGTGTGACACATGGACAGGCTATGAACGGTCCCTCACACAGAGCATCTCAAACATGTGGAATGTTATTTTATAATAAAGGCAGCTGTATCAATGACTAGACAGACTGTCCAGACCGAGAAACTATAATTTCACTAGAGCTCCCTAGCAGACTAAAAGTGTGAAATGTCAATGCCATAGGACAGGATAAAATAAGCTGCAAAGGTGCATAATAAAGATTGCATCATATACAACAAAAACACCTTTCTTCTCTTTCTATCATGTGTGTATCTTGGTGAACAAATGTACAAGTTCATGGGAAATTGGTCAGTCTTCACAATATGACTGGTGTCATCAGTGTGGGAGCTGTGGTAGTCAGGGCAGGGGTCATCTTTGAGAAAGCGTACTCAGTTCATTTGAGCTACAGTTGTAGATACTCTTCTCACCTTTCAGTTCCGGTGAATTTCCATCTGCAAGAGAGCCCAGAAGCCCGCCCCACAGTATCATAATAATAACAACATCTACCCATCCTCTGAAACTCACCTGCTTGTCTGACGGGCAAATCTAACTGATCAGACATGGTGACTTGCAGCAGAGCAGACACAAAATTCACCTGGGTGTGACCCTGTTAATGAAAGCAGGAAAGGATGCATGAATATCAAACACTGATGTGTATTTGACCTACATATCAGCAAAACAAACAGTGTATAACATATTAACAAGAACCATGTGTCTGTCTTACTAACTGCAGATAAAAAACAAAAATGAAAAGCAAGAGAATTTTGCCATTTTACCTGGGTATGATCACTGTGCCTGCCTTGTTTATTTGGATGTATATGCTTTATTCATTTGGATGTATAGGTTTAAATGGCTGAAATTAAACTATTCGCAATGAGGGATAATACAGAGTGTCCAGTTTTTAGGGAATTGCTATAAGTCTACCATGTACTATTTGCAAGTAAGAAAAAGTGTGGCATGGCATTCCTTTTGATTCCTTGCCAAGCAAATGACATGACAATGCTGCAAAAGTTTGTGTCTAGGGTCAGTCTGTTATATCTGGAGTGATGACTCCTTGCAGTCCCCAGTCCACCTGGTCATGCTGCTGCTCCAGTTTCAACTGTTCTGCCTGCGGCTATGGAACCCTGACCTGTTCACCGGACATGCTACTTTGTCCCAAACCTGCTGTTTCCAACTCTCTCTACCACACCTGCTGTCTCTAACTCTGAATGACCGGCTATGAAAAGCCAACTGACATTTACTCCTGAAGTGCTGACCTGTTGCACCCCGTACAACCACTGTGATTATTCTTATTTGGCCTTACAGGTCATCTATGAACGTTTGATCATCTTGACCATGTACTGTTATAATCGCCACCTGGCACAGCCAGAAGAGGACTGGCCACCCCTCAGAGCCTGGTTCCTCTCTAGGTTTCTTCCTTTCTAGGGAGTTATTCCTAGCCACCATGCTTCTTCATCTGCATTGCTTGCTGTTTGGGGTTTTAGGCTTTGTTTCTGTATAGCACTTTGTGACATTGGCTGATGTAAAAAGAGCTTTATAAATACATTTGATTGATTGATGACAGTAATGCCATATAACCATTATATTGAGGCATGGAGCTCCATTAGCTGTAGCTAATACAAATACAGCTACTTAAGGATGCCAAGACACCAAAACCTTGATGCAACAGATACATTATATTATGTAACCCCCCCACAAAAACACACATCAAAGGAATGCAGACCCCCACAAGGCCTGCCCGGGCCCTGGCCAACATCCAGGCTGTCATTTGAGACTGCAGCATCTGCATCAAACAGTGAGTGTCACCTCTCCCTATTCTCTAGACACAAACTAATAATGTTAAAACTTAAGATATCCAGTATACACAACAGTGCAGCATACTTTTTCCAGAATCACTTATCACATAAAAGTGAATGAAAATGGGTCTCAATGCTTTGCCCCACCCATCCTTACATCACTTGCTATATTAAGTGAATACTGTTCAGGCATAACTGCTTCAGATGAGTCAAACGTAAGCAAGGAAAAATAGCCTCCTCCCCTCCTTTCCCTATAGATAACAATGCACTACGAGACCTCTCCCTGGTTACAACACATGACTCAGATCAAACAACCCTACTGCACATTCTTGTTCTGTGGATAAAAATGATTGGCTTCGTATATTCTGTTGTCACGAAAAACAAAACAACTACATCAGATTGTTGAGTGAAGAAGTTCATGTACATTTTATTTTTGAGCCTTGCTAGGCCTACTCTTATCAAACTCATGTTAGCTAACAATACGTTCGAGTTGATTATACACAATATGTACATATCACAGACATAACAACTTGACTTAAAGTTCACTCAAACCCCAGATACTCGACAACACCGTACATATATTGTTCTAAGGATAGCATAGCCGATAACAGACCAGAGTATACTTGACAATTGCCCAATTGAGACTTCTTCCTAATAGCTAACGTTAGCTTTTCACGTCGCGAGCGAAACATGGCTAACTATGTGACCATGAAAGAATTCACGCCGTCCGTATATGTTAGTCATCTATGGCACGTCTACATTTTACATGAAAAGTCGACATCTAGACAATGATAATAGGCCATGTTGCACATAACCTTATCAAATAAAATAGCTAGCATTAGCGAAAGAATATGCGGACAGTTCATCGAATGACTCAATATAATTGATGTTACGCTAGCCGCAAAAGGTTGCTAACGTAGCGCTAGCCAGCGAACATTCACTTTTCCCTTTGGCTTTCACAAATGACGTACAAACAAAACGTTTGCCCCGTTACTACACCCTTTATTAAATGCGTAGTTATTATTAATAATTGCCATTCTTTACTTTGTATCTTGCACGTTAACTAGCGTTCGATAAATCAGACCTACCTAGCTAGTTAGCTACGTTCTTGAAAGGCAAAACCAGCAAGCTAAATAATAATCTAACATTAGCTACTCCCATATTAGACATACATTTATATTGATAGTCAAGCTTTTATCGTCATACTTTCTTAACTAACGTTACACCTGTCAATTCGTCCGATTGGTGACATTTTGAATGGCCAACTAGTTTAGTTAGTTATCTAAATTCAACGGGCTAGCTAGTTAGCACTACTGCTGTACAGGGCAATGTCAGCAGTATAAAAAAACACCTTGACACGTGAGCCACTTAGCCAATTTCCTATCACAGATTTTCAAACTTTTAGCAAACGCTAGCTACATTCGTATACTAGATCGCATGATTTAGTTAGTTTAGACAAAACTGGTATTAATGGCATAATTTGTCTTTCCAACGATTCAAACGTGATACATCAACTAGGCCAAAACCAAGCATCGTCCAACAAGCCTTTTTACTGCGTAGCTAGCAGCTAATTATCAAGGAAGCTAATGCTAACTTCCCGCACGTTTTTAAAGAACCAGCTGCGGATACGCGGGGTGGATTCGCTTGGAGTTGTCGATCTTGATGTTAAAATATAATTCGAAACTTTGACATTACACCCGTAACGGCAAAAGTCTGATATGTTTCGGTGAATACATATGTCGAAGAGAATTTTTGATCTGTCAAAGTTCTGGACTGACTCTGGACTCCCATAGCCACAAGCTAGGAGGACTCCATTCCATCTTTGATGTGTGACACAACAGAAGAGGCCCGATCCGCGCCACAACCACCACCATCACAAGTTTACCTCGTTCAGCTGTCTCTCCGCGGCCTCACGCAAGTTTGGGTCCATGGTACCCCGAAGGGCCTCGATCAATACGTTAGGATCCATAGCTAAATCTGGTATGGCTCGGATTCAGTATTTCTGTGGTCTATGAATTCCCAGTCAATGCGCACATGGACGCACGGCTCTTCAGTTACCGGCGCGAAAGGAAGAAGTGAATGAAGTACCCGGATAGATCAGCGCCAAATTTCTCCAACACGAACATCCGCTTCGAACTATTGCACTCTAGGAGTTGTAGTTTTACATGTGTGATATCGCTCTCACACTGTCTTACAGTCAGTAAATAAAGACACTGCTGATAATGTGAACAAAATATTATGAAAATGGAAAGCATGTCATAGCAGTTGGCTAGTAGATTTGAAGTTTTCAGCACCATCTTTCATGATGATTTGGATGACATCATAACATCAGAGTACAACCAACATCTATCTAGATGTTGTACTCAAAACCTAGTCACATAAATGAAAGCTACTAATATTACTGCTACTGTAAAAACGACAATAATATACTATATAAACACAAAACTCTGTGCTGCTGTAACATTGTTTTGGAAATGCAGGGTGCCCCATGGTGGCACTGTGGGGAAAAGGTAGAGAAACAAACTCAGAAAAGGTGAAAGGTTGTGGGAATGTGTCAATTTGCTAGTCGCCGGTTGGCAAAGTGGTCTCTCGTCTCTTACTTTCAACTTTGACAGAAGTCCGGTGTATTACACCCGAGGTCGGTGTAGCTAGATCGATATCTTAATTTAATAAGCGGACATGGCCAAGAAACGAAGAGAAAGACGAGAGGCCGATAGTGTTTCGTCAGTAACGTTACACGAGGAACCGAAGACAAAATTTAACGAGGCACAAACCCTCAAAGGTATGTATAGCTAACGTTAGATAACGAAGTTGCTATACCGGCTAACTGGCTAGTATAGCTAGCTAATTTACTTGTGTTCTTCTAATTGATTAGCTAACGTTAAGATACATTACATGATGTGGTAAATGTCTCGTTAAATAATGTTGCTAGCCGGCTTGATAACCAGCCAGATGATTGTGAAATGCGGATATGCTGTTGTCAGTCAGCGTTAGCTAACTCACAGCTGATTATCAAGAATTAGAAGTTGCTTGCTTTCAAGGCTGGAGGTGGTATGACGGAGTTGAAGCACAGACAAAATGGGTTAGTTACCAGTATCTTTGGTTGAAATTCACATGATCAGGTTAGTAACTTAGTAGCTTGCTATCTATCCAGCCACTGTCAGGGGCCATACCCAGTTTGACATTAAGTTACTAATGTTAATCAGTGTCAATGACAGAACTACTTGGATGAAGTCAGGAAAATATTAGTAGGCTAACCATGTAATGTTATTCTTATATAGATGGAGCAACACAATTATCATGACAGGATGTTACACAATACACACTTTATTTTTATTTATTTAACCTTTTTATTTAAATAAACAGATACGCTTGGAGTCATGTGATAACATAGGCAGATGTATTCTAACTTTGATGAGGAACATATGTAGTCAGTTTCAAGGATTATATATCTTGAATGGTTTGACTACATAGCATGCTTCATGTACTCTGGGGAAATCAACCAGGAACTAGAACAACAAGTGAAGCAAGACATTACATGAGGCTTACTGCTGTTGTTACAGAAGAATAGAGGCTTATCAAGATATTTATAATTTGCTGACTGTGTGTGCGCTATATAACTACTCCCCTCTCCACAGAGACTCAATACACTGGAGGGGGCTCAGCTCGCATGTCTCTCCTCATCCTGCTGTCTATCTTCACCTGCGCTGCTTCTGTCATGTACCTAGTGTACAGGAATTTCCCAGAGCTCAACGAGTAATTGTTCTTTGCATTTATCTTTCCAGCAAGCCGACCCATGTAGAAAGAGTTACTTTTGTACAACATTTGTAACTTTTGTGAAACAGTCTACCAAATGGCATTCACCAGCCAAGTTAAATAATTTTATTCAAATGGTTCTCATCATTAGCTGTGATAACCGTTGATGGATTATTTTATGGAGCAAAAATGGATATGATTTTATAACGGAGCATTTTCTCAATTCAAACATTCCCCTGCAACTAGCCATCCGAGTTTAGAAGACACCTGGGACGTCCGAATAGAGAACAAAGAAAGTATCACCATGTAAAGGCTGTTCGGAAATCTGACTATTACAGATAAATAGGAGCCTGTTATCAATGATTATCACAGCTAATGATGAGAACCATTTGATTTAAATTGTCTACAGCCTAGTATGTCACACTCCAATAGAGACGGTCACGTTTTAATTTCTCTGTTTCTGTAAGTGTCAAAGCCCTTGCACACAGATTCACACACATTTGTATTTCATTTGTATCCACAACATTGTATGATGGTGAATTGATATCCACGTTTTTTCATTTCAGTGATGAGAGGGCTACTATTAAAATCCCCAAAGATATGGATGATGCTAAAGCCTTGGGCACTGTACTTTCCAAATATAAGGACACCTACTACACCCAAGTGTTAGTAGCCTACTTTACCACCTATATCTTGTATCCTTTTGGGTAGTAAATGTATTGCAAAGTTGTTAACTTTTGGAGGATTGAGTTACATACTTATTAGCTGTTTCAACATGCATCATGTCTGTGAGGCCCCCTATGTGGGTCAGCAGAGGAGAGTGACAGACTGGGAAGTGGACCAAGACAGGCTGTTACTCTGTGATGGGCTTGTTGATTGCATCATCCCTAATCTCCCCTACCTGGCTCTCGCATGCTCGGTCTCCCTCTCTCATTCATTATTTCCTTTGAATAAAGCAGCCAGCCAAGGCCATAGTAAAGGCATGGGCTTGCCTCTGGATAATGAATGGAGAAGTAGGAGGTGGGGGTACAGTGGGCTTTGATCCTTGAGTATTAATTCAGGCAATTCTTGTGTGTTCACAACAACCACAGAGTGCAGTACATTTTCCTTCATTTTATGACAGGAGACGACAGATTAAATCAGACATGGACATGCAGTTAAACTTACAGTTCAACTTTATCAGTACAGTAGGTTCTAAGGACTTCGTTTCCACCCACAGCTATTTGCAATAGAAACTCTGTTCCAGCTTTGTCAATTGCACTTCAGACAGACATTACGGGCAGATAGAATTATCCGCTATAAAAGAGGAGAAAAACATGGTCCGATGCATGTTATGGTCCCACCTCATATGTAAACATTATCCATCTTCAGAGCACATTTTATGAAGAATATGAATAAACACTGCACAGTATGAACTATGAATACAAATGCAGTATCATGCCTGATGTTTCCTACCCTGCTTCTTCTGCTAGTTTGCCTAATCTCTTTCCGCTCCACTGTCTTGGCACATATTAATGCATAGTGTCTGTGCGCTGGCCAGCATGTGCTAACAGCACAAGGACTGGACCAGCTGACCAGGCCCCATCCACTGTCTGATGTGTTGCCTTGTAGTTTTACTGGTAAATAAATGTTTGATATCCTGTCTGAGAAATATTTTGCCAACAACATGTGTTGTCTTGTAGTTTTACTGGTAATGTTGCTGACCTTTACCATGTTGTGGGCAAAGCATTTCTCAGACAGGATATCAAACATTTATTTACCAGTAAAACTACAAGGCAATACATCCCAGACAGTGGCTGGGGCCTGGTCAGCTGGTCCAGTCCTTGTGCTAACAGCACATACTGGCCAGAGCACAGACACTATGCATTAATATGTTCCTAGAGAGTGGAGGGGAAAGAGATTAAGTAAACTAGCGGAAGAAGACATGAGACCGCATTTGTATTCATAGTTCATACTTGGCAGTGTTAATTCATATTCATCAAAATAAATGTGCTCTGAATATGGATGATGTTTACATATGAGGTGGTACTATAACATGCATCGGACCATGTTTTTCTCCTCTTTTATAGCGGATACTTCTGCACAAATTAGTCCTGCAGCCAGATCTATAATAAACTGGCACTGTATGCTACTACAGTGGAGTATATCTTAACTATACTGAACAAAAATAGAAACGCAACATTTAAAGTGTTGGTCACCTGTTGTATGAGCTGAAATAAAAGATCCCAGAAATGTTCCATATGCACAAAAATCTTATTTCTCTCATTTTGTGCACAAATTTGTTTACATCCCTGTTAGTGAGCATTTCTCCTTTGCCAAGATAATCCATCCACCTGACAGGTGTGGCATCAAGAATCTGATTAACAGCATGATCAATACACAGGTGAACCTTGTGCTGGGGACAATAAAAGGTCACTCTAAAATATGTAGTTTTGTCACACAACCCAATGCCACAGATGTCTCAAGTTGAGGGAGCATGCAATTGGCATGCTGACTGTAGCAATGTCTACCAGAGCTGTTGCCAGAGAATTGAATGTTAATTTCTTTACCTTAAGCTGCCTCCAATGTCATTTTAGAGAATTTGTCAGTACGTCCAACCGGCCTCCCAACCGCAGACCATATGTAACCACGCCAGCCCAGGACCTCCACACCCGGGTTCTTCACCTGCGGGATCATCTGAGACCAGCCACCCGGATAGCTGATGAAACAGTGGCTTTGCACAACAGAATCATTTCTGCACAAACTGTCAGAAACCGTCTCAGGGAAGCTCATCTGCGTGCTTGTCGTTCTCACCAGGGTCTTGACCTGACTGCAGTTCGTGTTGTAACCGACTTCAGTGGACAAATGCTCACATTCGAGGGCCACTGGCATGCTGGAGAAGGGTGCTCTTCACGGTTGACTCCCAGTTTCAACTGTACTGGGCAGATGGCAGACAGCATGTATGGCGTCGTGTGGCCGAGCGGTTTCCTGATGTCAACGTTGTGAACAGAGTGCCCCATGGTAGCGGTGAGGTTATGCTATGGGCAGGCATAAACTACGGAAAACAAAAACAATTACATTTTATTGATGGCAATTTGAATGCACAGAGATAGATACCGTGACGAGATCCAGAGACCCATTGTCGTGCCATTCATCTGCCGCCACCACCTTATGTTTCAGCATGATAATGCACGGCCCCATGTCGCAAGGATCTGTACACAATTCCTGGAATTTGAAAATGTGCCAGTTCTTCCATGGCCTGCATACTCACCAGATACAGTGGGGCAAAAAAGTATTTAGTCAGCCACCAATTGTGCAAGTTCTCCCACTTAAAAAGATGAGAGAGGCCTGTAATTTTCATCATAGGTACACTTCAACTATGACAGACAGAATGAGAGGAAAAAATCCAGAAAATCACATTGTAGGATTTTTAATGAATTTATTTGCAAATTATGGTGGAAAATAAGTATTTGGTCACCTACAAACAAGCAAGATTTCTGGCTCTCACAGACCTGTAACTTCTTTAAGAGGCTCCTCTGTCCTCCACTCGTTACCTGTATTAATGGCACCTGTTTGAACTTGTTATCAGTATAAAAGACACCTGTCCACAACCTCAAACAGTCACACTCCAAACTCCACTATGGCCAAGACCAAAGAGCTGTCAAAGGATACCAGAAACAAAATTGTAGACCTGCACCAGGCTGGGAAGACTGAATCTGCAATAGGTAAGCAGCTTGGTTTGAAGAAATCAACTGTGGGAGCAATTATTAGGAAATGGAAGACATACAAGACCACTGATAATCTCCCTCGATCTGGGGCTCCACGCAAGATCTCACCCCGTGGGGTCAAAATGATCACAAGAACGGTGAGCAAAAATCCAAGAACCACACGGGGGGACCTAGTGAATGACCTGCAGAGAGCTGGGACCAAAGTAACAAAGCCTACCATCAGTAACACACTACGCCGCCAGGGACTCAAATCCTGCAGTGCCAGACGTGTCCCCCTGCTAAAGCCAGTACATGTCCAGGCCCGTCTGAAGTTTGCTAGAGAGCATTTGGATGATCCAGAAGAAGATTGGGAGAATGTCATATGGTCAGATGAAACCAAAAGAGAACTTTTTGGTAAAAACTCAACTCGTCGTGTTTGGAGGACAAAGAATGCTGAGTTGCATCCAAAGAATACCATACCTACTGTGAAGCATGGGGGTGGAAACATCATGCTTTGGGGCTGTTTTTCTGCAAAGGGACCAGGACGACTGATCCGTGTAAAGGAAAGAATGAATGGGGCCATGTATCGTGAGATTTTGAGTGAAAACCTCCTTCCATCAGCAAGGGCATTGAAGATGAAACGTGGCTGGGTCTTTCAGCATGACAATGATCCCAAACACACCGCCCGGGCAATGAAGGAGTGGCTTCGTAAGAAGCATTTCAAGGTCCTGGAGTGGCCTAGCCAGTCTCCAGATCTCAACCCCATAGAAAATCTTTGGAGGGAGTTGAAAGTCCGTGTTGCCCAGCAACAGCCCCAAAACATCACTGCTCTAGAGGAGATCTGCATGGAGGAATGGGCCAAAATACCAGCAACAGTGTGTGAAAACCTTGTGAAGACTTACAGAAAACGTTTGACCTCTGTCATTGCCAACAAAGGGTATATAACAAAGTATTGAGATAAACTTTTGTTATTGACCAAATACTTATTTTCCACCATAATTTGCAAATAAATTTATGAAAAATCCTACAATGTGATTTTCTGGATTTTTTTCTTCTCATTTTGTCTGTCATAGTTGAAGTGTACCTATGATGAAAATTACAGGCCTCTCATCTTTTTAAGTGGGAGAACTTGCACAATTGGTGGCTGACTAAATACTTTTTTGCCCCACTGTATGTCACCCATTGTGCATGTTTGGGATGCTCTGGATTTAAGTGTACGACAGCATGTTCCAGTTCCTGCCAATATCCAGCAACTTCACACAGTCATTGAAGAGGAGTGGGACAACATTCCTCAGGCCACAAAATATTATAAATTGTTGCATCTTGAGTTTTTATATTTTTGTTTAGTGTATTTTTGTGACTGCATCCACAAGTGTGTGCACATACTGCTGTGTGTTCAACCCTTGAGCTGTATTCCTTGACGCTACTGACTCAGCCTCCAGACATTTGCGATCCCTGGATCCATCTTCCTCAGTATCCTGTCTGGTTATCTCTACCCCTTCCCCCTGGCTCTTTTCCTCGTCTGCCTGGTGAGTATACTATGGACAAAAGGAGAACTATGACTAATAATAGTGGTGACATTTACAAAATGTACTTTTACTCTGTAAACCAGACTCGGTTTACAAAATGTACTGCCTCTGTCACTGTGTTTTCCAGTGCTCTGGCCTGGGGGCTTCCTTCTGCTTCATGCTATCTTATCTAGTGGGGCGACCAGTGGTCTACAGATACTTGACAGAGAGAGTCCAGAAATGGTCCCAGCAGGTAAGACCTTTTGGAAGGAAAAACAGGTTATTTGGTACGTGAACAGTGTAGGAAGTTGTTGATATGAGAGTACAAGCAAACTTTTAACAATTTAGTAACACCCACAGAACAGTGGAGTCTTAGTAGGGGGCTAGTAGCCTCCAAGCCTTTCTGTGAATGACAGGTTCTGCTATCTGTTTTCAATTGCAGGTTGACAAGCACAGAGATCATCTCATCAATTACATCATATTTCTGAGGATCACTCCCTTTCTCCCCAACTGGTTCATCAACATCACCTCACCCATCATCAATGTGCCTTTGGGGTTCTTCTTCCTTGGTACTTTCTTTGGTAAGGCTAAGATATATCAAACTCCAGTATTTCCTTCTCAGTAGAAAACAGTGTTGATAGTGCTGCATTGTCTTTATTGCTGAGCTATTTTTGAATCTCTCATACCATTTAATACAGTGGTCACCAAACTTTTCTGAGTCAAGATCACTTTCGCAGTCAAAAAGCATGCTGAGATCTACTGCTCAGAATTCTTTTTTTACGTTAACCTCACACAAACAGTTTTGTAGGAATGAGGTTTGGGCAGTAGGCCTAATACATTATCACAGCATATTGGCTATATGCTTGGCCTGCCACTTGTTTATCTCAGACCAAATTATACTTCAAAACTCGAGCTTTGATAACAAAACAGATTAGTTGGTTTCGCACTTGTGAGGCACTGTGGAGCATGAATTTAAATAATTCGCTTTTTGATTTTACTGGACTGATGGTACCTGCGTCTGATGGTCAACGAGGTCAAATCACGATGTCGTTGATCTTCAGCTCGAAAAGTCGGAGCTCTAGAAAGATGCCAGAGTTTCCGAGTTGGATGACCGGTCAAAACGATTTTTCCCAACCGCCTCTTACGGTCCCTGCTCTCTCCTTCCTTTCCTCCGGTGAGACTGACCAGAGAGAGGGGACACGGTCTTCCACCTAAGGGCGAAACTCGAGTCACACCGCATCTGCCTCATGCACAAATTCATGTTGTTCCTATGACCAGAGAATGTGAAATATTCCTTGATATTAAAATCGACACGACGAGCTGCTAATAAAAATAAAACGCAGAGCTATCGATACTTGGCTACTCATTCATTGCAGCTGAGCCCAGTTTTGTAATAGTGTTGAATAAAAACAGTGACAGTGCTGAATATAAACTTAAACATGAACTCACTCATAAAAACAGCAGCTCTTTGCTGTATTCATTGACAGTCTCTGTGGTCATGGTTTTAAAAGTTAGTAAATCTTACATAGGCTAGTAGCCTATTAAACTTGGCTGTAGCCAGGGTTATGGAACTCTGCAGCCACGGTGATTTGAGCTATCCGATTGGGCAGCGCTGTAGGTGCACTCGATTTTGTCTCATATTTGCCGGTCGGCCGAGTAGACGGAGTTTGTCTCTTCAGACAAAATGGTTAAAAATGAACACTTTGCTTACCCGGTGCGCAGGGCTTTTGAATCAAGTGCATCTACGGTCAACAGCTCAACACGATATTAAAAAAAGGAGCGCAAGCCTTTATAGTTCGCTGGCTTTTCGACAGAAATATTTGGTGATTGACTAGGAATGCCTTAGCTATGTGTTGTGTGTCTTACAATACTGACATCCTCCCTTATCTCTGACCTTATCTCTGACTGTCAGGAGTGGCCCCACCGTCCTTTGTGGCGATCAACGCTGGTACAACACTGTATAAACTGACGACAGCTGGGGAGGCAGTGTCCTGGAACTCTCTGATTGTGCTAGGTGTCCTGGCCATACTCTCTATCCTGCCTGTTTGCTTCCAGAAGAAACTGCAGCAGAAGATGGAGTAGGCACGAGACAACTCATCTGCCTGCCTGATCCCCCAGCCCATCCCTTGGCTCAGGAATGGTACACCCCGCTCTCACTCACATAGTCCTGTCTGTTGCTGTCCCACACACCTGCTGAGGTTGCTGTGGAAACATTGCTTTTGGCCCAACCCTGACTCCTGTGTCCAAAACATGTGGTGGTGGCCACCTCAACTTTGTGCTCTACAAAGGACTAACTGGCCTCTGCTCATCTTCGGGTTTGTTCTCCCATTTTTGTTAAATGTTGTTTGCCTGTAAAACGATTTAAGAAAGGATACAGAAAACATCAGGCATCTGTCTTTAATATTGTTTTAATCACAATGGTTCTCACAAGTTCAAGCTACACTTCCCTCCTTTGTATGTCTTGAACCATGTTTTGAATTGATTTAATCTCTTAACCTGTGTGATATGGGTGACGTCAGTTCAGTGTTTTTGATTTTCACAAAATTTTAGGACTATTGTTATGACTGTTTTATACACTGGTTAGAATGTGAGCATATTAAATAACTTAGAATGTTCTTTCATTTGAAGATATTGTTAACACACCACCCTAAAATGATCTGTGTGCCATCAATGTTGACATGAAAAATATGCATATGAACACATAGTAAGATAAATATGAATCTCTTGATGCTTTTGTTGGGCCTATCAGTAAACATATGAAACGGCATATCAAGTATTGAAAACTAGTGTTTTGTATAATCTTATTTTATATTTGTTCTACTAATGGTGCTGAGACTCCCTCTCTGCCTGTGTGCTCTCCCTCGTGTGTGTCACCAGTCCAAATGTTCTGCCAGTTGAGAAATGCAGTAGTGGATGACCCAGCTGTGCCCTTTGCAAAGCTACCAATTAGATTTTTGGTTGTTCATGCTTTTCCCAGGTGTTAGTGATTTCACACTGCTACTTCATGTTCAGTGCCTTCAGAAAGTAGTCACAATTGTTGACTTTTTCAAAATTTTGTTGTGTTAAAAGGTGGGATTAAAATGGATTTAATTGTAATATTTTTGTCAATGATCTACACAAAATACTCTGTCAAAGTGGAAGAAAAATTCTAACATTTGTAAAAATAAAACACTAATATACGCTACATGACCAAAAGTATGTGGACATCTGCTCGTCGAAGATCTCATTCCAAAATCAAGGGCGTTAATATGGAGTTGGTCCCCCCCTTTGCTGCAGTCGGTGTTCCAATTCATCCCAAAGGTGGTTAATGGGGTTGAGGTCAGGGCTCTGTGCAGGCCAGTCAAGTTCTTCCACACCGATCGTGACAAATAATTTCTTTATGAACCTCGCTTTGTGCACAGGGGCATTGTCATGCTAAAACAAGAAAGGACTTTCCCCACACTGTTGCCACAAAGTTGGAGGCATAGAATTGTCTAGAATGTCATTGTATGTCGTAGTGTTTAGATTTCCCTTCACTGGAACTAAGGGACCTAGCCCGAACCATGGAAAACAGCCCCAGACCATTATTCCTCCTCCACCAAACTTACAGTTGCATTGGGGCAGGTAACTTCTCCTGACATCCGCCAAACCCATCTGTCGGACTGTCAGATGTAGAAGCGTGATTGATCACTTCAGTGTATGCGTTTCCAGTGCTCCAGAGTACAATGGCGGCGAGCTTTAAGTGAAAACTAACTAGGCATCTCAGAAACATTAAATGTTGTCTTGGTTAGCAACTCCCGTGTATATTTGGCGTTGTGTTTAAGGTTATTGTCCTGCTGAAAGATGAATTTGTCTCCCAGTGTCTGTTGGAAAACAGACTGAACAAGGTTTTCCTATAGGATTTTACCTATGCTTTACTCTATTCCGTTTCTTTTGATCATAAACTCCCTAGTCCTTGCTAATGACAAGCATACCCATAACATGATGCAGCCATGTTGAAAATATGAAGTGGTACTCAGCGATGATGTTGGATTTGTCCCAAACATAATGCTTTTTATCCAGGACATAACGTTAATTTCTTTGCCACATTTTTTTAGTAGTTTTACGTTCGTGCCTTATTGCAAACAGGATACATGTTTTAGAATATTTTATTCTGTATAGGTTTCCCGCTTTTCACTCTGTCAATTAGGTTACTATTGTGGAGTAACTACAATGTTGTTGATCCATCTCAGTTTTCCCTTATCATAGCCATTAAACTCATGGTGAAATCCCTGAGCGTTTTCCTTCCTTCCTTTACACCATCCAAAGTGTAAGAACTTTACCATGCTCAAAGGGATTCAACGTCTTTTTATTTTTAATTTTTTTTAACACATCTACCTACCAATAGATGCCCTTTGTGAGGCATTGGAAAACCTCCCTGGGCTTTGTGGTTGAATCTGCATTTGAAATTCACTCCTCGATTCAGGGACCTTACAATTATATGTATGTGTGGGGTACAGAGTTGAGGTAGTCATAAAAAAATCATGTTAAACACTATTATTGCACACAGAGTGAGTCCATGCAACTTATTGTGACTTGTTGAGCACATCTTTACTCCTGAACTTATTTAGGTTTGCCATAACAAAGGTGTTGAATACTTATTGACTCAAGACTATTCAGCTTTTCATTTTTTATTCGTTTGTAAACATTTCTAAAAACATAATTCCACTTTGACATGATGGGGTATTTTATGAAGGGCAGTGACAAAAAATCTAAATAGAATACATTTTAAATTCAGGCTGTAACACAAGAAAATGTGAAAAAGAGTCAAGGGGTGTGAATACTTTCTTAAGGCACTGTATATATTTCTTAGAATCCAACCTGTATGTATCTGTTGGTGTGATGCCTAATTTGTACTATAGTTTGGGTGCTTTGATGTGATTGGAGTGATTTTTACTTAGACTTACCTGATGTCATTATATGAATTCTCTGCTGCTGTGAAACCTTCTGGTTGTATCTAGAGGTTGATGCAGTGAATGTGCACTTGGGCAGTCTTACTGTTGATGTTTCTTCAAAGTCCATGTCTCAAGCACTGTCCACTCTTCTGCATCTGAGATCACTCATTATTTATGAAAATTGATTTATATTGATTTATATATTTGGATTATTAATGGTCTTACTTGGATCAGCGTTTTAATCCACTAAAGAAACCCTTTCTGAGCATGAGAAAATACATCTCATTTGTTAGTATTTAATTACCTGAATTAATTTGTGTGGCCACTTAGCATATCTAAGGCTGTGTTTACACAGGCAGCCTAATTCATTTTTTTTCTCTCACACTAATTGTTTTTTTTGACCAGTCACATCAGATCTTTTCTAGGAGCTGATCTGATTGGTCAAAAGACCAATTGCTTATAAAATAGATCAGAATTAGGCTGCCTGTATAAAAGCAGGCTAAGTGCTTCATATTTATATGTAATGGCCACTTTGGCTGTGTTGACACAGGCAGCCCAATTCTGATCCTTTTTTTTTTTTTACCACTAATTGGTGTTTTGACCGCTCAGCTCTTTTGCCAATAATTGGTCAAAAGATCATAACTGTTCTGCCTGTGTAAACACAGCCCTACTGTATCCAAATCCTGCTGTAACCCATCAATTTCATGACCTGTTTCATGTGATTTAGTTGTGCTTATTACTATCACATTATTATTTGTTCACCCAATTTGATATCAGAAGTAATTTTGGGAAATTCATTGACATATATTTGCAATAACTGTTTAAAAGTCCCCAGTAGTTTTATCCAATTTTTAAAGATCACTGCAATATTAGGGTGTTACACATGTTTCTTATTACAACTTTCCAACATTTGTTGATTTTCATGCAGAGAATATTGAGAATATCTGCGCTGGCTTGGATGATTCTTGGTGTGTTTCCATTCATTACATTTGTGATCTTTACAGTATTAAGTTGTGCAAACTGATAATATATTGCAATATGACCTGTGTTTGTAAATTATATAAATTCTTGTACATCTTTTTGTCCAAGCTAATGAATGTTGGTTTATTATTAACATGTTTATTTTGAAATCATAAAAAATATTCTGTACTTTTTTTCTCACTGTCTGGTAAATGATTGGAATATGAGAATGTGAATCTAATGGCAAAGTTCTGCATGTTTTTACCGTCACTTTTCACCACATGGTGGAGCTCTTTGTACATGTCTACAGAGTTCAACCCCACAGTTGTTTTGACTTATTTGACTTTAACTATTTATCAAGTAGGACAACATTTTTCTTATGATTTAATGAAATATATTCAAAATTGTGCATCAGATAACGTTTATTTTACATGTTTTTCCTGTTTCTGACACCTACTTCTCCTTATCTGTGCCTTGAATACTCAAATAGAATACCTATTACTGTATGTGCATTACAACTATGGTATTACATGTGTATTACATGAATACAATTGTTCAGGCTAAAATTGTGAAATTAAAGTTTGCATTCAGTTGTACACTGGATGGTCTTGGCTACAGTGGAGTAAGAATACTATGGCTCAGGTTCATTATATGTGCAATAAGGCCTATTTAATGCTTCATTTCTATAGCATTATTATTATAAAGGAGAGCATTTTACAAGAGAAATAGTTAACTCAGGAAATGAAGGGTTAAGTGCATAACGTAATCTGTAAGGAGTTCGCACATGCTCAGTGTGATCCCTCTACGCAGAGGTAATGCAAGGGTTTGAGAAGATCTGAGACCGATGAAAACAGCTGTACTTGAAGACCCATAATGCATTTCGGCTGGCATTCTGTTCTGATTTTCAGGCTTTGCAGTACATCCACAATGGCTGCGCGAAATCACTACGCGATCCTTTAATATGCACCCAACTGAAAAAGCAGAGGAAAAGGGTACAACGGGACCAGTCTCAAAATGACCACCGGCTTCAGCTCGAATTCATGTCGATTCGCAGATTATTTTGTTATCTGCGGACTTGACACTGAAAGCGGGCTTGAACCAGATGAACTGTCAGGTAAGTGTCGGGTACGGGCTGGTGGACCAATAAGAATAATTCTGCATGGTTTATAATGTCTTTCCTAGCTTATTTTTCTTTTATATAGATTTTAGAGTACAATATTATATTAATGTTTAAACAATAAAAACATGACAGTTTATTTATAATGAGGTTGAAAACGGGTAATACTGTGTACATCAATAAGTAGGACGGCACATCAGTGTTGTTCATAGAAGTTACTATAGTCTACTTTTCCATTTTATGTTATAACGTTACGTTAAGTCGTTTAGAATGGATTATTCCAATAAATGTTGTTAGCTTGAAATGCTCGAGAACTGTAGGCCGTCGATGTTCCATAGCCCAGCTGTAATTAAAGACAACGAAAAACTGTTCATGGATTAATCTCCTCCTGAGTATAGCCAGCACTCATTAAGTGGTCAAAAGCATGACAGACACACATTTACATACGTAGATCAGTGACATTGATTGGCTGTTTCAGACCTCACCAGAATAAGACATATTTCTATTTCTACAATTTGTAAATAATAGGGATGTTTCCCCTATCAGTAGTAAATTGATATTACCATACTGTCAATGGTAATTACACATGTATAAACAAGCATATATATACAAGCAGGCTAGGCCAAAAATAGCTACATCGAAGAAGCACATATGATTTCTTAGTTGTTTATCACATCTGAACGATTTGATTGATTCTCCACTGCCTTCTTACACATTTACCCTCAGTGATAGATTTAAATTAATTGATCAATGCATGGCAGAAAGCAGAGTGCAGAAAACAGAGTGAAACTGGGGGTATCAAGGACCATAAGGTTCTCCCTGGGGGGGCAGAACGCTGAATATGACAGGATGATGTCATTATTAGACTGAGAGGCCTGCTGTTTCTTGGGAGTGCCATGGGTCTGGGGGAGATGAAGATGGTATGATACAAAAAGCAGTTGTGTATGTTGGGGGGGGAGAGAAAGTGAACTCTTCCTGAGCTCAGGGTGGTGGGATAGTTGTGTATGAGTTTGAAAAGAAGTGAAACTGGTGTGGGTGTACCTGAAGATGCTGATCTTCGTTTTCTTGTCAACAACAATCATTTTTAGGGAAGGAACTTTATTTTTCTTGGTAGCCTAAGGTCTAAGGATATGTAAGTATGTGCATTTCCCTAAACTCAACTGTTACTTTACAATCAAGTTTTCTTCTGTAACATCACCTCCTGTTTATGAATATGTACAAATCAGAACAATCATTTATTATACTGCAGAGACATTTTTGTTAGTCTCGCAGGTGGTCTCAATCATGAATCAGCACAATTTTATTTTTTGTGTGTGTGTGTGTTGCTTATCATGAAGGGGCATTTTTTTGAAGGAGGGATGGACATATCTTTAGATAACACACGCACAAGATCTCTCTTATGCAAATTTACTTAACACATCTGATGAGATAAATTATTAACAGTATTTTTTAAAAGCTTGTCGCAAAGACACGTTTCCTTCCTCTCAGTGTAAAAGTGGAAGTAGAATCTTTTACAGAAATCAGTCAAAGATGTGTTCACTTCTCTGTTGTTTATCTTGAGAGAATTATGCTATTCAGATTCTTATCATGATTGTCTCCTCTCCTCGAGTACCTGCCTCTCTAATGAGATAGAGACCAGCTGGTGAAAGTAAAAGGAGGATTCCTGGAAGCATATCATTCAAAACATATTCTACATAAAACACACAGAGGTGTTCATCAGGAGATTGCATGTCATTCAGTAATTCGTCAATCTAGGAAGAGTGAATTAGACAAATAATGGTGGTCCTCTGACCAGAGATTAGACTGTAGAAGACTAGAGGTTATCCTGTAGGTTCCATACTTGGCCTTCATGTTTTCTCCTGCAGTGACTCACTCAGACAATGGAAAGCCTTTTTGGGGGCTAAGGGTGCTGTTGGCTGAGTTGATATGGGATGAGGAATTTGTCCTCTTTGCCATTCCATGCATAGTTCCAGGGCCATGAGTGCACTGCTGAGACTTGTACCACGGTTTGGTGTAATGGTACGATAGGCTCTTATTAGACATGCTTGTTACAGACCGTTTCCTGAGTCTGCCAGCCACATCTAAAGGAATTAAAGCTGTTGGCCTGTCAGATATCTCAAGCTGTGTGTTTTATGTAGAATATATTTTGAATGATATGCTTCCAGGATTCCTCCTCTTGTAAGATTGGATCAGCGAATAGGAAGTGACTGCATGCCTGGCGGGGATTCTGAATAGTGAAGACTGCCTAGGGCCAGACCCTGATGTAATCTTCCTCATTGTGGTCAAGGATCAACGGGGTAGGTTATAATGGTTAGCAAAAAAGCTAAAAAAGCAGGAGGGAAAATGTGATGTATTTTAATCCTCTCTGATTAGACAAGATGCTCCATCTTGTCTAATCAGAGAGGATTAAAATACATCACATTTTCCCTCCTGCTTTTTTAGCTAGATCTTACTAGCTGACAAAAAACGCTATTACAATGTTACTGCAATGTCGTAGCAAGCAGACAATACACTAGCAATGTTGTGAGTGTACAACTCTATGGGGTGTTGCCACGTCACTGAGACATTGTATGAATGTCTGTGAAAAGTTAATCCCTGTGAGTATATTTGTGAATCTCCTCCAGCTGTACACACAAGGCTGTTAGCGTTGGCCTTCCTAAACCTCTGATGTGGTGAGGTGTCGTGATTGACTAGTGAGTGAGAGTAGATAAGGTGTCTAAGCTTCCTACAGCCTGGCCTCTGTTCTGCTGCTCACCGACTGACTGCAGAGACTGGCTCGTGACAGAGAGTGTGGACACGTACAATGCTGCCCCTCTGAAAGCTTTACAGTTTATTTCTGGATCAATTGCTCACCACAAATTGTGATTTTTCAACCATCTCTCTGGGCCTTAAAGTCACTCTCCCCTGACCTCTACTTCCCATCTCATCTCCCTACTAGTCCACTGTCATGGTCTGCAAACAAATATACCATTCGCACATTTCCACTGAAGATTTACTTCACTGTTTTACCAAAAAGGCTCAGACTTTTCTGTTTCCATCTACGCAAGCTGGCCCCCGGGTCTCACTGGGCATAGCTCTTGCAGACCTTCTCTGACTTGGGGCCAAGCCCAGGGTATTTTTCATTTTAATTTACATAACAATGGCTACTGTGGCCTTTTAACACCTTCTCACAAGGCAACTGTCTTGATGATGCAGAGGTTGTTGGTTCTGCTCGTTACAAATCTTTAGTGTCACATTCCTGATGGAAACACATAAGTCTCATTGGAAAAGCACCTCTCCCTCTCTCTACAGTAGATATCCATGGAGTATGTATCCTCTTAGGGAGTATGTATCCTCTTCGAGAAACAAGGCCTTTAGATGGTTACATGAATGCTTTCTCATGCAGCTATTTTGGTATCTCTTGATAACGCCCTCCACCACAACTATACTCTGTGGAGATACTGCAAGCAGTACGGTTCCTGCCGTGTGCAGGCTATGTGTTCTCGGTATGAACTTCCTGCTGCCCCTCTCGTTCTCAGGCTGCTGAGACCCAGTTAGCGCTAGCAGAGCTGCTTCATATACGGTAGCAGCGGTGAGTGGAGGAGCTCTTCTTCTCCCTGGCAGACTGAAGGACTCACGTGCACACAGCAAATAGACAGCCCAGTGCAAGCTGCTCTCACTGACCAATCAAAGGAGATTATGGGTGTCATGTGTTTAGTGGACTGAGCAAGCTTCAAGCTGCAGTCTCTATGCAATTCGTCTGTGCTGTGGTGAGTGTGTCGACTAAAGGTGTCCGCATGCTTTTCAGCCGAAACACCTCGGAAGAGTTTGTGCATATATCATGACAACATTTTGTGACGTTTTTGTTTGTATTTGACACCCGTAAGGCTTTTTTTGGCTGTTCGGGCACACAACATTTTTACTTGAGGGAAGCCGAAGTCGGTAGCCAAAGTCTACGCCCCTTCGTCGGTGATTGGTCAACAGTAGGGATTCTTCAATAAAGTCTTTGTTGTCATTCAATGAGCGACGACTTGTTTTCATGCACATTTTTCATTGAGAAACACTGCACCAAACATCTTAGTTGGATGTAAAATTGTGCGGCTAACATCTCCTCGGCAAAAACGTCAAAACGAATGACAGATTTCTTGAGTTATTTTAGATTAATTCGGACTATTTTGACGAAGTGTAGACTTGCTACAGCTTCTCAAAATGGACAAACTATTGCCGCTTTTTTCTTGTTTTTCAAGTGTTTTTTTATGGGAGTATGCGAGCACACTCGTTCAGTTCGGCTAGCCAAGTTTGGCTAGGCACTAACCTGATTGAAGCATGCTGACACCTTAAGAAACATTAAGAAACACAATTAAGGTAGTGTGGTCCATGATGCAGGCTCAGTTATCACCCCTCAAAATCTGCTGGGATGTTTGTTGGAGAAAGAGGGGCTTGTCCATACGCTGATCTGGCAGTTTCACTTCAGGTGAGCAGAAGCCTTGTGAAATCATAAGAAACCCCACAATTCATGTCACTTGTGAACACAAGCTGATTTATCAGTTTTACAGAGTTGTTTGAGTCACACTGGTCTTTCCATGGCTTGTGTTCTGACTCAAACGGTAAAGTCAGGCAGTCAGGATGGATGGGGCTTTCCAGATAGCCCTTTCTCTGATCACCACCAATGATAGGAGGAGGTTTTAGTGGTGAATTGAACAGCTTTGCCTAACTGACAGCTGTCACTCACCCTGTCCTTCTCAGGCAGTTTTCTGTAATGTGAATAGAGGCTACACTGTACAGTATGTTTGTATTGGTTCACAGAGCCCATATATCCGTACAGGAAACCTCCGTCATCTTTCTCCAAGACACTGTCCCTTATTGGGTTACACCACCAGGACTTAAAACAGATGTGTCCTTTAGAGGGTTATTTGTCTTAAGTACCGGAACAGGAGTCCGCCTGGAGATATAGGCCTAGCAATGTTCTGTAACAGTTGGACCCCAACACTGTATCACTGTACTGACTATGTTCTATTATAAGAGTTCAAGCCCCCATAATGAGCAGACATTGTGACTTGCCTGAGGACATCCATGTTAGAGGAGAATGATTCGAGTGTCTCTAAAGGAAGTATAAAACATGTCTTCCAATGTAGAAATTGAAAAAGCTGTCAGAAAAAAAGCATATTTCACTTTCATAAAGGGGCTCTGACTGTCAACGTGTTGACGTTAGGAATATGGGGACTGAGGGTAGAAATGATAAGTCCTGAGGTGAATGAGGATGAGCTGTCTGTCTCAGAATGTCTCTGTGCTGTGACCAGTGCATGATTAGCCCCTCTAGATTATGAGCTCTGACAGGGGAACAGAAACCCACTCTCTCTCTATCCACTGCCTAAACATGGCCTGAAGCTTTCCTCTGTAGAGCACTGCATTTCCTTGTGTCCCCCCCACAAAGAGACAAGATAGTCATCGGCCCCCTCTCCCATTTTATCTTTGATTTTTAATCGATTTTTGTGCACAAAGCTTCTTAAGACTGTTTTTTTTTGTTTTTTTCATGGAACTCCCTTTGTCCTCTTCTTTTCGTTTCAATATTCGCCAGCAGCATACCACCCTGCATACCACTGCTGGCTTGCTTCTGAAGCTAAGCAGGGTTGGTCCTGGTCAGTCCCTGGATGGGAGACCAGGTGCTGCTGGAAGTGGTGTTGGAGGGCCAGTAGGAGGCACTCTTTCCTCTGGTCTAAACAAAGATCCCAATGCCCCAGAGCAGTGATTGGGGACACTGCTCTGTGTAGGGTGCCGTCTTTCGGATGGGACGTTAAACGGGTGTCCTGACTCTCTGAGGTCATTAAAGATCCCATGGCACTTATCGTAAGAGTAGGGGTGTTAACCCCGGTGTCCTGGCTAAATTCCCAATCTGGCCTTCAACCATCACGGTCACCTAATAATCCCCAGTTTACAATTGGCTCATTCATCCCCCTCCTCTCCCCTGTAACTATTCCCCAGGTCGTTGCTGCAAATGAGAACGTGTTCTCAGTCAACTTACCTGGTAAAATAACGGTAAAAAAAATAATAATTAATAAAAAATAAAAAAATATGCTGAAGTTATTATGGTCCAAAGCTGTGTGATCTCCAGTAAGTACTCTTCATATCCAATAAGACAGACTAGTAATTATTAAATGTGATCCGTTCCAAGGCAACATGGACAGAGGTCTCATAATTTTTTGCCGTGTCACGATCACAATATATATATTTTTAAACGATTTAACTAATCAGCTAATATCTCTCTCCATCAGTATGCCATGCACATGCTATAATCTTTTCATGACACTGACTTTGCCATCAGGGGGCAGTTATATCACTCGCTGCAGCAGCCAAAACGTGGCAAACTTGATGACAAAACCCTCCTTTATGCGACAGTGTTGGGGTGCAGGGTGAGACTAGATTAGCATATGTATTAGGGGCCAGGCTGACGTGATTGGCTGGCTACAATTTGGTCCTGCTGAGTACATGGGGACAGGCAGCTGACACAACCCACCCACACACACTCACTCTGAGCGCCCCCCCCCCCCCCCGCACTATTCAAATGCTAACATCCCTTGAGTTTCCCAGACACCCCCTCTCTTTAATCTCTCAGTTAATGACATCACTATAAAGCCTCCCGCACATGCTCAGTGTTTGTCTGCACTCATATTCACTGCCTATTAATAATTCATAGGTGTGTTAAAGGAGCTCAAGTCCTAAGGAAGTTTCCTCAGGCATCTTACAGTGTCTAACTAAATAGTGTTTAAGCAAATCTGTAACCCTGTGGAATTGAATAATGACTGTTGAGTGTGTTATACACATGGAAGTATAATTCAATAGGGGAAACAAGTGTGGGTGCCCTTAAAAATTTCGGATGGCCCAGCTGGATCTCTCCTTTCTGTACTTTTATGTAATTCAAAATCACTTTTCGACTCGAGAAGTTGATACTGAGAAGAAGCCAAGCCATCCTTTATTGAGCAATACACATAATACTTCTCTATATTCTGAGATTATAAAAGGCAGATTTCTACACTGAACAAAACTATTTACGCAATATGTAAAGTGTTGGTCCCATATTTGATGAGCTGAAATAAAGGATCCCAGAAATGTTCCATACACTCAAAAAGCTTATTTCTCTCAAATGTTGTGCACACATTTGTTTACATCCCTGTTAGTGAGCATTTCTCATTTGCCAAGATAATCCATCCACCTGACAGGAGTGGCATATCAAGAAGCTGATTAAACAGCATGATCATTACACAGGTGCACCTTGTGCTGGGGACAATAAATGGCCACTCTAAAATGTGTAGTTTTGTCACACAACACAATGCCACAGATGTCCAAATTTTTTGAAGGAGCGTGCAATTGGCATGCTGACTGCAGGAATGTCCACCAGAGCTGTTGCCAGAGAATTGAATGTTAATTTCTCTACCATAAGCCACCTCCAACGTCCATTTAGAAAATTTGGCAGTACATCCAACTGGCTTCACAATCGCAGACCATGTGTATGGCGTTGTGTGGGCGAGCGGTTTGCTGATGTCAATGTTGTGAACAGAGTGTCCCGTGGTGGTGGGGTTATGGTATGGGCAGGCAGGCATAAGCTACGGACAACAAGCATTTTTTATCAATAGCAATTTGAATGCACAAAAATACCATGACGAGATCCTGAGGCCCATTGTGAGGCCTGTTTTTATTTAAGGTATCTGTGACCAACAGATGCATATCTGCATTCCCAGTCATGTGAAATTCATAGATTGGGGCCTAATGAATTTATTTCAATTGACTGATTTCTTCATATGAACTGTAACTCAGTAAAATCTTGGAAAGTGTTGCATGTTGGGTTTATATTTTTGTTCAGAATACAGTATATATACATTCACTATGGGGTGTGCATGGTCCAAACATGCCTTGAGACCTCTCTGCAGTTCCTGACTCTGGATGTCAAAGCTCAAGTCATACAGAACTTAAATAAATCCTTCGCATAAGGAAATCTGCCTTTAAATCCCAGGCAGAGTTCATGACTGGAGAAAAGCTTGTAGAATAAGCTAACTCTGCCCTCTCAGCACCCTGAGGTTCTCTCTATCTCCTCTGCTCCGCTCTGTGGAAACAGGAAGCCTTTCTTATAAAGGGGGTTAAGACGGCTGCACGGCAGAGGAGCAGATAGCGTTTTTACGAAAGCGATGATGTAGACTGACTCCCTCATTACCTCTTAGCCTGTCTGTCCATTTGATCTTAGCTCTGCTTCAGCTCTGCTGCTGAGGAGGCAGTCTGCCATGAAGAAAGGCTCATGCTGCTTCTGTTGAAAGGAAATGGAGACAATTCATTTTCAACATTGGTCACAGCCAGAGGTAAGCTGTGGCCAGGCCATGTTGAGTCACATGATCTGGATACTCCTCTGTTTGACAGGGAAAAGCAATGATTGGCTGCCACTGGGGAGCTGCTTCCTCAACAGACTATACTGGAAAGAGTTCAGTCTTTCATAAAGTTAGAGAAAACATGCTTTCAGTCCTACTCATCCTTTGGACTTGTCTCCCTTTGCCATTAAGCAAGATTTTTATAGAGTGTGTGAGTTGGTTCAGTGAAAAAGAGCACATTACCCATGTCTCCTTTACGACAAGTCCGAGAAGGTCATTCTGTACATGTCACCCCTGGTTACAGTGTCCATACAGTACATTTCTCTGTGGAAGCTACAAACCCTGAAAGCACTACCAGCAGCCAGACTGGAAATGCCAGATGAGAATGACAGTCTTTTCTGTTCACCCCCAGATAATGTTACGAAAAAGCCTAGCAAGACACTAGATAGTGTTTAGGGGCAGAGGATTCTTTCACGTTGCCACTAACTTTAACTGAATGCTACATTAATCTGTTCTTACACTGAACAAAAATATAAACGCAACATGTGAAGTGTTGCTCCCATGTTTCATGAGCTGAAATAAAAGATCCCATAAATTTCTCTAAAATTTTGTGCACAAATTTGTTTACATTCCTGTTAGTGAGCGTTTCTCCTTTGCCTACATTATCCATCCACCTGACAGGTGTGGAATATCAAGAAGCTGATTAAACAGCATGATCATTACACAGGTGCACCTTTAGCCGGGGACAATAAAAGGCCACTCTAAAATGAGCAGTTTTGTCACACAACACAATGCCACAGATATCTCAAGTTTTGAGGGAGTGTGCAATTGGCATGCTGACAGCAGGAATATTCACCAGAGCTGTTGCCAGAGAATTGAATATTCATTTCTCTACCATAACCCCCATCCAACGTTGTTTTAGAGATTTGATTAAACCACTAGATCCTCTACCCCTATCCCATTAATCTCTGCTCTGTCATGTTTTCTTATACAGCCGCCTTGTGGACATATTGCGCTGTGAGACGAGGCTGCTGGCCTCCCTCATCTTCATGTCAGTGTGACGTCTGATGTGGTGTAGTAATACCCCATAGGATAATCCATTGTCCTGAGAGGTGGGTTTGCTCTCATGCTCAAGAACATGGTGTCGTGTCGTGCACTTGATTGAGTTCAACGGCACGCCGGGTGGGTGGAGTTTGCGCTAAGGACCAATGGAATCGCTGCTAAAATTCAAACCCCATCCATCTGGCGGTCGCAGCAAGTTAAACCAAGCACCTTCTCTCCGGATGAAAGATGGGAACGCTCATGCCCATGGTGCTGGGGGATATGGATATAGTACTTGTCCTTAGAAGGCAGTAGTGTCTGTCTTCTTCCTCTGTTACTTGTTTATGCACTTTCTCAGAAGTGTGCAGGTTTTTTGTTATCACGACCGTGTGTTAATGCTGTGGTGCAGCGTTGGGCATTTGTGTGTGGAATCCCAACAGGCCCAGTTAATGGAGTAGAAAAACACTCATGGGAGGGAGGCCTTGCTCTGAAGGCTGTGAATAACATGAAAATAAGCTGTGTGAATGAGCCAAATGGCCCATAGCTTTGCTGCCTTTTTGGCTGGGCTCACTTAGTGAGAAGGTCATGGTGTCTTTGCTGCGATCGTTTTTTGATATGTTAGCGATGTCCGCATGAACATTCAGCTGTGATGATGACGAGCTGAGCATTCTGATATCTGAGGCATGAGGCATCCCTCTATCGCTGCTCTCCTGAGTCATTACATCCTCAGCTCAGTTGGCCGTGATGGCACCAGGCATGGTATGTAGGTTGAGCACAGGAGAGGGTCTGTTCTGGAGGCAGTCCTTGGCAAGCAGGACTAGAGAGAGAGAGCAGAGAGTCCAATGGTGGCAAGCTTTACACCACTCCAGCCGACGCTTTGTATTGTGTATGGTGACCTTGGGCTTGTGTGCGGCTGCTCTGCCATGGAAACCCATTTCATGAAGCTCCCGACGAACAGTTATTGTGCTGACATTGCTTCCAGAGTCAGTTTGGAACTCGGTAGTGAGTGTTGCAACTGAGGACAGTGGCCTACTACTTGTGACTTTGGGTAGTCCATGGATGAGACCAGTACTAAGTCCATGGATGAGCATGTGTACTAAGCATGTGTACAAAGCGCACTTTAAAATGTTATTTTTTGCCATCATTGTAAGCCTGCCACACACACACTAAAATATACATTTATTAAACATAAGAAAGAGTGTGAGTTTTTGTCACAACCCAGCTCGTAGGAAGTGACAAAGAGCTCCTATAGAACCAGGGCACAAATAATAATAATATAATAATAATCAATAATTTTGCTCTTTATTTAGCCATCTTACATATAAAACCTTATTTGTTCATCAAAAATTGTGAATAACTCACCACAGGTTAATGAGCAGGCTGTGCTTGAAAGGATGCACATAACTCTGCAATGTTGGGTTATATTAGAGAGAGTCTCAGTTTTAAATCATTTTTCACACACAGTCTGTGCCTGTATTTAGTTTTCATGCTAGTGAGGGCCGAGAATCCACTCTCACATAGGTACATGGTTGCATAGGACATCAGTGTCGTAACAGCGCAAGAAATCTGGCAGTGGCTTCTGATTAAATAACATTTTCACAGAACCGCTTGTTGCAATTTCAATGAGGCTCTCTTGTTCAGATATCGGTAAGTGGACTGGAGGCAGGGCATGAAAGGGATAACGAATCCAGTTGTTTGTGTCATCCGTTTCGGGAAAGTATCTGCGTAATTGCACACCCAACTCATTCAGGTGCTTCGCTATATCACATTTGACATTGTTCGTAAGCTTGAGTTAATTTGCACACAAAAAATCATACAATGCTTGAAAGACCTGTGTGTTGTCCTTGTTAATCCAGACAGACAAGAGCTCTAACTTCTTAATCATAGCCTCAATTTTGTCCCGCACATTGAGTATAGTTGAGAGAGTCCCTGTAATACTAGATTCAGATTATTCAGGCGAGAAGAAACATCACCCAGATAGGCCAGTCGTGTGAGAAACTCGTCATCATGCAAGTGGTGAGACAAGTGAAAATTATGGTCAGTAAAGAAAACTTTAAGATCGTCTCTCAATTTAAAAAAACGTGTCAATACTTTTCCCCTTGATAACCAGCGCACTTCTGTATGTTGTAAAATCGTTACATGGTCGCTGCCCATATCATTGCATAGTGTAGAAAATACACATCAGGTACACCTCCAATTGACTCAAATTATGTCAATTAGCCTATCAGAAGCTTCTAAAGCCATGACATCATTTTCTGGAATTTTCCAAGCTGTTTAAAGGCACAGTCTACTTTGTGTATGTAAACGTCTGACCAACTGGAATTGTGATACAGTGAATATAAGTGAAGTACTCTTTCTGTAAACAATTGTTGGAAAAATGACTTGTGTCATGCACAAAGTAGATGTCCTAACCGACTTGCCAAAACTATAGTTGTTAACAAGAAATTTGTGGAGTGGTTGAAAAACCAGTTTTAATGACTCCAACCTAAGTGTATGTAAACTTCTGACTTCAACTCTAAGACGCTTCTAGCCCCTTCTTATTAGTGGTATCTGTTGCTTTTATACATGTCTTACTACTGAAAAGTCGTCTTAATTCTCACTCAAAAAACTCCTGGGGCTTATTTTTCCAAATTGGCATGTTTTGTTTCTAAATGTCTGCGCAAGAGTGAAGGTTTCATTGAGTTTATTTATTTTTATTTAAAAATGCATTTATTTATTTAAATTGATTGATTTCCTTATATGATCTGTAGCTCAGTAAAATCATAGAAATTGTTGCGTGTTTCATTTATATTTTTGTCCAGTATTATTAGTTGCTTCATCATTTTGCTTCATATTGTTGGCATACTCTCCCTCCCCTAGTTGTGTGCATCGGTCGGGTTATTTTAACCTAATTTGCATATGACACACCCACACCATGTAACATGGACAACCATGACCCATGTTCCTATGTGTTATGTAGGCATGCCACCCTGATGCCACATTGAGGTAGGGAAATTAGCTACTTTTGTATTTGTTTAGTAGGTTTAAAAAAAAAAAAATAATAATTAAAAATGTTTTTTATTATATATATATTTATTTTTTTGTAACATTTTTTTGTGTGGATGATTTTGGGATCACTCTTTATACTGTGAAATAATACATATTAATTTTGGCTGTGTCCAGTGTTCCTGCAACTTTGTGGTCTACTGTATTGAACAAGTCCACCCTCACACACATTTTTGAGAGCGGTCCCCTTTTCCAGATGTGTTGCATTGTGGGTGTGAAATGGCCGCATACAATAATACATTTCTGAATAGTGTACATTGAATTCCATGAAATCCTTGAATGTGAACAATAGTACATTTTGATAACTTTTATATAGACAGCCAACATAGTAAATAGACTACCATGACCCATGTTCCTATGCCACCCTTAGTGCTATAATCAAGTAGTGTCAGTAAAGTACATACTTTCATGATGTGAAGTAGAAGACCATAATGAAAGTTTGATGAAAATGTTTTGTTTTTACCTGTTCTTCAGAGAAATGCAATGCTCTGAAGATGCTGTTCCAATTAACTGACAATGGAAGAATAAGGAGTAGAGGGCATGAAGCAGTCAAAATGACGACCTCTTAGTTTTTGTGCAGTACTAAGTACTAATTCCATGGATGAGCATGTGTACTAAGCCTGCTGGCAGAGAAATAATGAATTCAGTGGCCCATGGCAGTGGCTTTTAACACCAACAAATGCATGTTAAACAAGAGTGTTAATTGATACCTTTTTTCTTGGCTATTAGGGGCCCTGCCTTAGACAGTATTCGGCAGTAACTACATAACAAGGAAAACCAGGCTAAACAGTAATTTACACAGTGATGTATAGGCCTAGTGTTTTGAGGTGCATTACAGAGACTACTGACTTCTGTATCATATTCTCTTTAACATAGTTGTGGGGCTTCCTCACTGAGGAAACCTACTGGACAAATAGTAAAATAGCAAATTTTCCATACCTTTTAGGAAATGATGATATGGACTCTATTTGGCATGTACGTTTCTCGGTCATGGGTGGCACACACTGGGATATGGGGGAGGGGAGTGGGTGGGGTAAATGCATTGTCCTATTTTCCCCCACATGATAACGCTGAAGAGACACACACGAAGGTACAGACACATGCATACATTGTGATATTGTTGTATGGTGGTATTAAACATGTTGTATTGTAGATATGTATTGGTGTAATAATGTTATATGATGTACTTTTGTATCTTTTGTTGTATATGTAATGTAAGTGTTTTTATATAGTTTTGGACCCCAGGAAGAGGGATACCTAATAAGTAATACTGACCTGGCTGACACAGAGAGGAAGGGGCCAGTGCTTTCTGAACTGACCCTGACTCATTGTGACTTTGGCTATTCCATGGATGAGACCAGTACCGTGTGTGAGTAGGCATGTGTACCTGGCCTACTGGTAGAGAAATAATGAATTCAGTGACCTGTGACAGTGTCTTTTAAACACCCACAAATGCTTGTTAAACAAGTGTTAATTGATCACTTTTTTCTTGGCTACTGCCTTGTACAGTATTCAGAGCTAACTACATATCACTGAAAACCAGCCATAACACTAACTTACATAGTGATGTATAGGCCTAGTGTTTTGTGGTGCATTATATATGCTACTAATGTTCACATCATATTTTCAGTATTTATTCTTTAACCTTTCTAGGACACACGTTCCGCTAGCGGAACCCCCCCCCCAACATTCCGCTGAAAAGGCGAAATTCAAAAATATTTTTGAAATATGTAACTTTCACACATTAACAAGTCCAATACAGCAAATGAAAGACAAACATCTTGTTAATCTACCCATCATGTCCGATTTTTAAAATGTTTTACAGCGAAAACACAATAATAATTTACAAGTTAACATTTCTAATAAAATGTAGTAAAAATTCTAAATAATAAACAATTCAAACAATAAGCAATCAATCAACTTAAGTTAATGAAATGAGAAACTAACAAAAGACTAAAAAGAAATGCAGTCAATAAACAAAAACAGGTAACAATCAAACAGGTAACAATCATCAGGTTCCTAAACTTTTTATAATCAAATCAAATCAAAGCGCACTTTAAAATGTTATTTTTTGCCATCATTGTAAGCCTGCCACACACACACTAAAATATACATTTATTAAACATAAGAAAGAGTGTGAGTTTTTGTCACAACCCAGCTCGTAGGAAGTGACAAAGAGCTCCTATAGAACCAGGGCACAAATAATAATAATATAATAATAATCAATCATTTTGCTCTTTATTTAGCCATCTTACATATAAAACCTTATTTGTTCATCAAAAATTGTGAATAACTCACCACAGGTTAATGAGCAGGCTGTGCTTGAAAGGATGCACATAACTCTGCAATGTTGGGTTATATTAGAGAGAGTCTCAGTTTTAAATCATTTTTCACACACAGTCTGTGCCTGTATTTAGTTTTCATGCTAGTGAGGGCCGAGAATCCACTCTCACATAGGTACATGGTTGCATAGGACATCAGTGTCGTAACAGCGCAAGAAATCTGGCAGTGGCTTCTGATTAAATAACATTTTCACAGAACCGCTTGTTGCAATTTCGATGAGGCTCTCTTGTTCAGATATCGGTAAGTGGACTGGAGGCAGGGCATGAAAGGGATAACGAATCCAGTTGTTTGTGTCATCCGTTTCGGGAAAGTATCTGCGTAATTGCACACCCAACTCATTCAGGTGCTTCGCTATATCACATTTGACATTGTTCGTAAGCTTGAGTTAATTTGCACACAAAAAATCATACAATGCTTGAAAGACCTGTGTGTTGTCCTTGTTAATCCAGACAGACAAGAGCTCTAACTTCTTAATCATAGCCTCAATTTTGTCCCGCACATTGAGTATAGTTGAGAGAGTCCCTGTAATACTAGATTCAGATTATTCAGGCGAGAAGAAACATCACCCAGATAGGCCAGTCGTGTGAGAAACTCGTCATCATGCAAGTGGTGAGACAAGTGAAAATTATGGTCAGTAAAGAAAACTTTAAGATCGTCTCTCAATTTAAAAAAACGTGTCAATACTTTTCCCCTTGATAACCAGCGCACTTCTGTATGTTGTAAAATCGTTACATGGTCGCTGCCCATATCATTGCATAGTGTAGAAAATACACATCAGGTACACCTCCAATTGACTCAAATTATGTCAATTAGCCTATCAGAAGCTTCTAAAGCCATGACATCATTTTCTGGAATTTTTCAAGCTGTTTAAAGGCACAGTCTACTTTGTGTATGTAAACGTCTGACCAACTGGAATTGTGATACAGTGAATATAAGTGAAGTACTCTGTCTGTAAACAATTGTTGGAAAAATGACTTGTGTCATGCACAAAGTAGATGTCCTAACCGACTTGCCAAAACTATAGTTGTTAACAAGAAATTTGTGGAGTGGTTGAAAAACCAGTTTTAATGACTCCAACCTAAGTGTATGTAAACTTCTGACTTCAACTCTAAGACGCTTCTAGCCCCTTCTTATTAATGGTATCTGTTGCTTTTATACATGTCTTACTACTGAAAAGTCGTCTTAATTCTCACTCAAAAAACTCCTGGGGCTTATTTTTCCAAATTGGCATGTTTTGTTTCTAAATGTCTGCGCAAGAGTGAAGGTTTCATTGAGTTTATTTATTTTTATTTAAAAATGCATTTATTTATTTAAATTGATTGATTTCCTTATATGATCTGTAGCTCAGTAAAATCATAGAAATTGTTGCGTGTTTCATTTATATTTTTGTCCAGTATTATTAGTTGCTTCATCATTTTGCTTCATATTGTTGGCATACTCTCCCTCCCCTAGTTGTGTGCATCGTCGGGTTATTTTAACCTAATTTGCATATGACACACCCACACCATGTAACATGGACAACCATGACCCATGTTCCTATGTGTTATGTAGGCATGCCACCCTGATGCCACATTGAGGTAGGGAAATTAGCTACTTTTGTATTTGTTTAGTAGGTTTAAAAAAAAATAAAAAAATTTAAAAATGTTTTTTATTATATATATATTTATTTTTTTGTAACATTTTTTTGTGTGGATGATTTTGGGATCACTCTTTATACTGTGAAATAATACTTATTAATTTTGGCTGTGTCCAGTGTTCCTGCAACTTTGTGGTCTACTGTATTGAACAAGTCCACCCTCACACACATTTTTGAGAGCGGTCCCCTTTTCCAGATGTGTTGCATTGTGGGTGTGAAATGGCCGCATACAATAATACATTTCTGAATAGTGTACATTGAATTCCATGAAATCCTTGAATGTGAACAATAGTACATTTTGATAACTTTTATATAGACAGCCAACATAGTAAATAGACTACCATGACCCATGTTCCTATGCCACCCTTAGTGCTATAATCAAGTAGTGTCAGTAAAGTACATACTTTCATGATGTGAAGTAGAAGACCATAATGAAAGTTTGATGAAAATGTTTTGTTTTTACCTGTTCTTCAGAGAAATGCAATGCTCTGAAGATGCTGTTCCAATTAACTGACAATGGAAGAATAAGGAGTAGAGGGCATGAAGCAGTCAAAATGACGACCTCTTAGTTTTTGTGCAGTACTAAGTACTAATTCCATGGATGAGCATGTGTACTAAGCCTGCTGGCAGAGAAATAATGAATTCAGTGGCCCATGGCAGTGGCTTTTAACTCCAACAAATGCATGTTAAACAAGAGTGCTAATTGATACCTTTTTTCTTGGCTATTAGGGGCCCTGCCTTAGACAGTATTCGGCAGTAACTACATAACAAGGAAAACCAGGCTAAACAGTAATTTACACAGTGATGTATAGGCCTAGTGTTTTGAGGTGCATTACAGAGACTACTGACTTCTGTATCATATTCTCTTTAACATAGTTGTGGGGCTTCCTCACTGAGGAAACCTACTGGACAAATAGTAAAATAGCAAATTTTCCATACCTTTTAGGAAATGATGATATGGACTCTATTTGGCATGTACGTTTCTCGGTCATGGGTGGCACACACTGGGATATGGGGGAGGGGAGTGGGTGGGGTAAATGCATTGTCCTATTTTCCCCCACATGATAACGCTGAAGAGACACACACGAAGGTACAGACACATGCATACATTGTGATATTGTTGTATGGTGGTATTAAACATGTTGTATTGTAGATATGTATTGGTGTAATAATGTTATATGATGTACTTTTGTATCTTTTGTTGTATATGTAATGTAAGTGTTTTTATATAGTTTTGGACCCCAGGAAGAGGGATACCTAATAAGTAATACTGACCTGGCTGACACAGAGAGGAAGGGGCCAGTGCTTTCTGAACTGACCCTGACTCATTGTGACTTTGGCTATTCCATGGATGAGACCAGTACCGTGTGTGAGTAGGCATGTGTACCTGGCCTACTGGTAGAGAAATAATGAATTCAGTGACCTGTGACAGTGTCTTTTAAACACCCACAAATGCTTGTTAAACAAGTGTTAATTGATCACTTTTTTCTTGGCTACTGCCTTGTACAGTATTCAGAGCTAACTACATATCACTGAAAACCAGCCATAACACTAACTTACATAGTGATGTATAGGCCTAGTGTTTTGTGGTGCATTATATATGCTACTAATGTTCACATCATATTTTCAGTATTTATTCTTTAACCTTTCTAGGACACACGTTCCGCTAGCGGAACCCCCCCCCAACATTCCGCTGAAAAGGCGAAATTCAAAAATATTTTTGAAATATGTAACTTTCACACATTAACAAGTCCAATACAGCAAATGAAAGACAAACATCTTGTTAATCTACCCATCATGTCCAATTTTTAAAATGTTTTACAGCGAAAACACAATAATAATTTACAAGTTAACATTTCTAATAAAATGTAGTAAAAATTCTAAATAATAAACAATTCAAACAATAAGCAATGAATCAACTTAAGTTAATGAAATGAGAAACTAACAAAAGACTAAAAAGAAATGCAGTCAATAAACAAAAACAGGTAACAATCAAACAGGTAACAATCATCAGGTTCCTAAACTTTTTATAATCAAATCAAATCAAAGCGCACTTTAAAATGTTATTTTTTGCCATCATTGTAAGCCTGCCACACACACACTAAAATATACATTTATTAAACATAAGAAAGAGTGTGAGTTTTTGTCACAACCCAGCTCGTAGGAAGTGACAAAGAGCTCCTATAGAACCAGGGCACAAATAATAATAATATAATAATAATCAATCATTTTGCTCTTTATTTAGCCATCTTACATATAAAACCTTATTTGTTCATCAAAAATTGTGAATAACTCACCACAGGTTAATGAGCAGGCTGTGCTTGAAAGGATGCACATAACTCTGCAATGTTGGGTTATATTAGAGAGAGTCTCAGTTTTAAATCATTTTTCACACACAGTCTGTGCCTGTATTTAGTTTTCATGCTAGTGAGGGCCGAGAATCCACTCTCACATAGGTACATGGTTGCATAGGACATCAGTGTCGTAACAGCGCAAGAAATCTGGCAGTGGCTTCTGATTAAATAACATTTTCACAGAACCGCTTGTTGCAATTTCGATGAGGCTCTCTTGTTCAGATATCGGTAAGTGGACTGGAGGCAGGGCATGAAAGGGATAACGAATCCAGTTGTTTGTGTCATCCGTTTCGGGAAAGTATCTGCGTAATTGCACACCCAACTCATTCAGGTGCTTCGCTATATCACATTTGACATTGTTCGTAAGCTTGAGTTAATTTGCACACAAAAAATCATACAATGCTTGAAAGACCTGTGTGTTGTCCTTGTTAATCCAGACAGACAAGAGCTCTAACTTCTTAATCATAGCCTCAATTTTGTCCCGCACATTGAGTATAGTTGAGAGAGTCCCTGTAATACTAGATTCAGATTATTCAGGCGAGAAGAAACATCACCCAGATAGGCCAGTCGTGTGAGAAACTCGTCATCATGCAAGTGGTGAGACAAGTGAAAATTATGGTCAGTAAAGAAAACTTTAAGATCGTCTCTCAATTTAAAAAAACGTGTCAATACTTTTCCCCTTGATAACCAGCGCACTTCTGTATGTTGTAAAATCGTTACATGGTCGCTGCCCATATCATTGCATAGTGTAGAAAATACACATCAGGTACACCTCCAATTGACTCAAATTATGTCAATTAGCCTATCAGAAGCTTCTAAAGCCATGACATCATTTTCTGGAATTTTCCAAGCTGTTTAAAGGCACAGTCTACTTTGTGTATGTAAACGTCTGACCAACTGGAATTGTGATACAGTGAATATAAGTGAAGTACTCTGTCTGTAAACAATTGTTGGAAAAATGACTTGTGTCATGCACAAAGTAGATGTCCTAACCGACTTGCCAAAACTATAGTTGTTAACAAGAAATTTGTGGAGTGGTTGAAAAACCAGTTTTAATGACTCCAACCTAAGTGTATGTAAACTTCTGACTTCAACTCTAAGACGCTTCTAGCCCCTTCTTATTAATGGTATCTGTTGCTTTTATACATGTCTTACTACTGAAAAGTCGTCTTAATTCTCACTCAAAAAACTCCTGGGGCTTATTTTTCCAAATTGGCATGTTTTGTTTCTAAATGTCTGCGCAAGAGTGAAGGTTTCATTGAGTTTATTTATTTTTATTTAAAAATGCATTTATTTATTTAAATTGATTGATTTCCTTATATGATCTGTAGCTCAGTAAAATCATAGAAATTGTTGCGTGTTTCATTTATATTTTTGTCCAGTATTATTAGTTGCTTCATCATTTTGCTTCATATTGTTGGCATACTCTCCCTCCCCTAGTTGTGTGCATCGGTCGGGTTATTTTAACCTAATTTGCATATGACACACCCACACCATGTAACATGGACAACCATGACCCATGTTCCTATGTGTTATGTAGGCATGCCACCCTGATGCCACATTGAGGTAGGGAAATTAGCTACTTTTGTATTTGTTTAGTAGGTTTAAAAAAAAAAAAAAAAAAAATTAAAAATGTTTTTTATTATATATATATTTATTTTTTTGTAACATTTTTTTGTGTGGATGATTTTGGGATCACTCTTTATACTGTGAAATAATACATATTAATTTTGGCTGTGTCCAGTGTTCCTGCAACTTTGTGGTCTACTGTATTGAACAAGTCCACCCTCACACACATTTTTGAGAGCGGTCCCCTTTTCCAGATGTGTTGCATTGTGGGTGTGAAATGGCCGCATACAATAATACATTTCTGAATAGTGTACATTGAATTCCATGAAATCCTTGAATGTGAACAATAGTACATTTTGATAACTTTTATATAGACAGCCAACATAGTAAATAGACTACCATGACCCATGTTCCTATGCCACCCTTAGTGCTATAATCAAGTAGTGTCAGTAAAGTACATACTTTCATGATGTGAAGTAGAAGACCATAATGAAAGTTTGATGAAAATGTTTTGTTTTTACCTGTTCTTCAGAGAAATGCAATGCTCTGAAGATGCTGTTCCAATTAACTGACAATGGAAGAATAAGGAGTAGAGGGCATGAAGCAGTCAAAATGACGACCTCTTAGTTTTTGTGCAGTACTAAGTACTAATTCCATGGATGAGCATGTGTACTAAGCCTGCTGGCAGAGAAATAATGAATTCAGTGGCCCATGGCAGTGGCTTTTAACACCAACAAATGCATGTTAAACAAGAGTGTTAATTGATACCTTTTTTCTTGGCTATTAGGGGCCCTGCCTTAGACAGTATTCGGCAGTAACTACATAACAAGGAAAACCAGGCTAAACAGTAATTTACACAGTGATGTATAGGCCTAGTGTTTTGAGGTGCATTACAGAGACTACTGACTTCTGTATCATATTCTCTTTAACATAGTTGTGGGGCTTCCTCACTGAGGAAACCTACTGGACAAATAGTAAAATAGCAAATTTTCCATACCTTTTAGGAAATGATGATATGGACTCTATTTGGCATGTACGTTTCTCGGTCATGGGTGGCACACACTGGGATATGGGGGAGGGGAGTGGGTGGGGTAAATGCATTGTCCTATTTTCCCCCACATGATAACGCTGAAGAGACACACACGAAGGTACAGACACATGCATACATTGTGATATTGTTGTATGGTGGTATTAAACATGTTGTATTGTAGATATGTATTGGTGTAATAATGTTATATGATGTACTTTTGTATCTTTTGTTGTATATGTAATGTAAGTGTTTTTATATAGTTTTGGACCCCAGGAAGAGGGATACCTAATAAGTAATACTGACCTGGCTGACACAGAGAGGAAGGGGCCAGTGCTTTCTGAACTGACCCTGACTCATTGTGACTTTGGCTATTCCATGGATGAGACCAGTACCGTGTGTGAGTAGGCATGTGTACCTGGCCTACTGGTAGAGAAATAATGAATTCAGTGACCTGTGACAGTGTCTTTTAAACACCCACAAATGCTTGTTAAACAAGTGTTAATTGATCACTTTTTTCTTGGCTACTGCCTTGTACAGTATTCAGAGCTAACTACATATCACTGAAAACCAGCCATAACACTAACTTACATAGTGATGTATAGGCCTAGTGTTTTGTGGTGCATTATATATGCTACTAATGTTCACATCATATTTTCAGTATTTATTCTTTAACCTTTCTAGGACACACGTTCCGCTAGCGGAACCCCCCCCCAACATTCCGCTGAAAAGGCGAAATTCAAAAATATTTTTGAAATATGTAACTTTCACACATTAACAAGTCCAATACAGCAAATGAAAGACAAACATCTTGTTAATCTACCCATCATGTCCGATTTTTAAAATGTTTTACAGCGAAAACACAATAATAATTTACAAGTTAACATTTCTAATAAAATGTAGTAAAAATTCTAAATAATAAACAATTCAAACAATAAGCAATCAATCAACTTAAGTTAATGAAATGAGAAACTAACAAAAGACTAAAAAGAAATGCAGTCAATAAACAAAAACAGGTAACAATCAAACAGGTAACAATCATCAGGTTCCTAAACTTTTTATAATCAAATCAAATCAAAGCGCACTTTAAAATGTTATTTTTTGCCATCATTGTAAGCCTGCCACACACACACTAAAATATACATTTATTAAACATAAGAAAGAGTGTGAGTTTTTGTCACAACCCAGCTCGTAGGAAGTGACAAAGAGCTCCTATAGAACCAGGGCACAAATAATAATAATATAATAATAATCAATCATTTTGCTCTTTATTTAGCCATCTTACATATAAAACCTTATTTGTTCATCAAAAATTGTGAATAACTCACCACAGGTTAATGAGCAGGCTGTGCTTGAAAGGATGCACATAACTCTGCAATGTTGGGTTATATTAGAGAGAGTCTCAGTTTTAAATCATTTTTCACACACAGTCTGTGCCTGTATTTAGTTTTCATGCTAGTGAGGGCCGAGAATCCACTCTCACATAGGTACATGGTTGCATAGGACATCAGTGTCGTAACAGCGCAAGAAATCTGGCAGTGGCTTCTGATTAAATAACATTTTCACAGAACCGCTTGTTGCAATTTCGATGAGGCTCTCTTGTTCAGATATCGGTAAGTGGACTGGAGGCAGGGCATGAAAGGGATAACGAATCCAGTTGTTTGTGTCATCCGTTTCGGGAAAGTATCTGCGTAATTGCACACCCAACTCATTCAGGTGCTTCGCTATATCACATTTGACATTGTTCGTAAGCTTGAGTTAATTTGCACACAAAAAATCATACAATGCTTGAAAGACCTGTGTGTTGTCCTTGTTAATCCAGACAGACAAGAGCTCTAACTTCTTAATCATAGCCTCAATTTTGTCCCGCACATTGAGTATAGTTGAGAGAGTCCCTGTAATACTAGATTCAGATTATTCAGGCGAGAAGAAACATCACCCAGATAGGCCAGTCGTGTGAGAAACTCGTCATCATGCAAGTGGTGAGACAAGTGAAAATTATGGTCAGTAAAGAAAACTTTAAGATCGTCTCTCAATTTAAAAAAACGTGTCAATACTTTTCCCCTTGATAACCAGCGCACTTCTGTATGTTGTAAAATCGTTACATGGTCGCTGCCCATATCATTGCATAGTGTAGAAAATACACATCAGGTACACCTCCAATTGACTCAAATTATGTCAATTAGCCTATCAGAAGCTTCTAAAGCCATGACATCATTTTCTGGAATTTTTCAAGCTGTTTAAAGGCACAGTCTACTTTGTGTATGTAAACGTCTGACCAACTGGAATTGTGATACAGTGAATATAAGTGAAGTACTCTGTCTGTAAACAATTGTTGGAAAAATGACTTGTGTCATGCACAAAGTAGATGTCCTAACCGACTTGCCAAAACTATAGTTGTTAACAAGAAATTTGTGGAGTGGTTGAAAAACCAGTTTTAATGACTCCAACCTAAGTGTATGTAAACTTCTGACTTCAACTCTAAGACGCTTCTAGCCCCTTCTTATTAATGGTATCTGTTGCTTTTATACATGTCTTACTACTGAAAAGTCGTCTTAATTCTCACTCAAAAAACTCCTGGGGCTTATTTTTCCAAATTGGCATGTTTTGTTTCTAAATGTCTGCGCAAGAGTGAAGGTTTCATTGAGTTTATTTATTTTTATTTAAAAATGCATTTATTTATTTAAATTGATTGATTTCCTTATATGATCTGTAGCTCAGTAAAATCATAGAAATTGTTGCGTGTTTCATTTATATTTTTGTCCAGTATTATTAGTTGCTTCATCATTTTGCTTCATATTGTTGGCATACTCTCCCTCCCCTAGTTGTGTGCATCGGTCGGGTTATTTTAACCTAATTTGCATATGACACACCCACACCATGTAACATGGACAACCATGACCCATGTTCCTATGTGTTATGTAGGCATGCCACCCTGATGCCACATTGAGGTAGGGAAATTAGCTACTTTTGTATTTGTTTAGTAGGTTTAAAAAACAAAAATATTTTTTAAAAATGTTTTTTATTATATATATATTTATTTTTTTGTGTGGATGATTTTGGGATCACTCTTTATACTGTGAAATAATACTTGTTAATTTTGGCTGTGTCCAGTGTTCCTGCAACTTTGTGGTCTACTGTATTGAACAAGTCCACCCTCACACACATTTTTGAGAGCGGTCCCCTTTTCCAGATGTGTTGCATTGTGGGTGTGAAATGGCCGCATACAATAATACATTTCTGAATAGTGTACATTGAATTCCATGAAATCCTTGAATGTGAACAATAGTACATTTTGATAACTTTTATATAGACAGCCAACATAGTAAATAGACTACCATGACCTATGTTCCTATGCCACCCTTAGTGCTATAATCAAGTAGTGTCAGTAAAGTACATACTTTCATGATGTGAAGTAGAAGACCATAATGAAAGTTTGATGAAAATGTTTTGTTTTTACCTGTTCTTCAGAGAAATGCAATGCTCTGAAGATGCTGTTCCAATTAACTGACAATGGAAGAATAAGGAGTAGAGGGCATGAAGCAGTCAAAATGACGACCTCTTAGTTTTTGTGCAGTACTAAGTACTAATTCCATGGATGAGCATGTGTACTAAGCCTGCTGGCAGAGAAATAATGAATTCAGTGGCCCATGGCAGTGGCTTTTAACACCAACAAATGCATGTTAAACAAGAGTGTTAATTGATACCTTTTTTCTTGGCTATTAGGGGCCCTGCCTTAGACAGTATTCGGCAGTAACTACATAACAAGGAAAACCAGGCTAAACAGTAATTTACACAGTGATGTATAGGCCTAGTGTTTTGAGGTGCATTACAGAGACTACTGACTTCTGTATCATATTCTCTTTAACATAGTTGTGGGGCTTCCTCACTGAGGAAACCTACTGGACAAATAGTAAAATAGCAAATTTTCCATACCTTTTAGGAAATGATGATATGGACTCTATTTGGCATGTACGTTTCTCGGTCATGGGTGGCACACACTGGGATATGGGGGAGGGGAGTGGGTGGGGTAAATGCATTGTCCTATTTTCCCCCACATGATAACGCTGAAGAGACACACACGAAGGTACAGACACATGCATACATTGTGATATTGTTGTATGGTGGTATTAAACATGTTGTATTGTAGATATGTATTGGTGTAATAATGTTATATGATGTACTTTTGTATCTTTTGTTGTATATGTAATGTAAGTGTTTTTATATAGTTTTGGACCCCAGGAAGAGGGATACCTAATAAGTAATACTGACCTGGCTGACACAGAGAGGAAGGGGCCAGTGCTTTCTGAACTGACCCTGACTCATTGTGACTTTGGCTATTCCATGGATGAGACCAGTACCGTGTGTGAGTAGGCATGTGTACCTGGCCTACTGGTAGAGAAATAATGAATTCAGTGACCTGTGACAGTGTCTTTTAAACACCCACAAATGCTTGTTAAACAAGTGTTAATTGATCACTTTTTTCTTGGCTACTGCCTTGTACAGTATTCAGAGCTAACTACATATCACTGAAAACCAGCCATAACACTAACTTACATAGTGATGTATAGGCCTAGTGTTTTGTGGTGCATTATATATGCTACTAATGTTCACATCATATTTTCAGTATTTATTCTTTAACCTTTCTAGGACACACGTTCCGCTAGCGGAACCCCCCCCCAACATTCCGCTGAAAAGGCGAAATTCAAAAATATTTTTGAAATATGTAACTTTCACACATTAACAAGTCCAATACAGCAAATGAAAGACAAACATCTTGTTAATCTACCCATCATGTCCGATTTTTAAAATGTTTTACAGCGAAAACACAATAATAATTTACAAGTTAACATTTCTAATAAAATGTAGTAAAAATTCTAAATAATAAACAATTCAAACAATAAGCAATCAATCAACTTAAGTTAATGAAATGAGAAACTAACAAAAGACTAAAAAGAAATGCAGTCAATAAACAAAAACAGGTAACAATCAAACAGGTAACAATCATCAGGTTCCTAAACTTTTTATAATCAAATCAAATCAAAGCGCACTTTAAAATGTTATTTTTTGCCATCATTGTAAGCCTGCCACACACACACTAAAATATACATTTATTAAACATAAGAAAGAGTGTGAGTTTTTGTCACAACCCAGCTCGTAGGAAGTGACAAAGAGCTCCTATAGAACCAGGGCACAAATAATAATAATATAATAATAATCAATCATTTTGCTCTTTATTTAGCCATCTTACATATAAAACCTTATTTGTTCATCAAAAATTGTGAATAACTCACCACAGGTTAATGAGCAGGCTGTGCTTGAAAGGATGCACATAACTCTGCAATGTTGGGTTATATTAGAGAGAGTCTCAGTTTTAAATCATTTTTCACACACAGTCTGTGCCTGTATTTAGTTTTCATGCTAGTGAGGGCCGAGAATCCACTCTCACATAGGTACATGGTTGCATAGGACATCAGTGTCGTAACAGCGCAAGAAATCTGGCAGTGGCTTCTGATTAAATAACATTTTCACAGAACCGCTTGTTGCAATTTCGATGAGGCTCTCTTGTTCAGATATCGGTAAGTGGACTGGAGGCAGGGCATGAAAGGGATAACGAATCCAGTTGTTTGTGTCATCCGTTTCGGGAAAGTATCTGCGTAATTGCACACCCAACTCATTCAGGTGCTTCGCTATATCACATTTGACATTGTTCGTAAGCTTGAGTTAATTTGCACACAAAAAATCATACAATGCTTGAAAGACCTGTGTGTTGTCCTTGTTAATCCAGACAGACAAGAGCTCTAACTTCTTAATCATAGCCTCAATTTTGTCCCGCACATTGAGTATAGTTGAGAGAGTCCCTGTAATACTAGATTCAGATTATTCAGGCGAGAAGAAACATCACCCAGATAGGCCAGTCGTGTGAGAAACTCGTCATCATGCAAGTGGTGAGACAAGTGAAAATTATGGTCAGTAAAGAAAACTTTAAGATCGTCTCTCAATTTAAAAAAACGTGTCAATACTTTTCCCCTTGATAACCAGCGCACTTCTGTATGTTGTAAAATCGTTACATGGTCGCTGCCCATATCATTGCATAGTGTAGAAAATACACATCAGGTACACCTCCAATTGACTCAAATTATGTCAATTAGCCTATCAGAAGCTTCTAAAGCCATGACATCATTTTCTGGAATTTTTCAAGCTGTTTAAAGGCACAGTCTACTTTGTGTATGTAAACGTCTGACCAACTGGAATTGTGATACAGTGAATATAAGTGAAGTACTCTGTCTGTAAACAATTGTTGGAAAAATGACTTGTGTCATGCACAAAGTAGATGTCCTAACCGACTTGCCAAAACTATAGTTGTTAACAAGAAATTTGTGGAGTGGTTGAAAAACCAGTTTTAATGACTCCAACCTAAGTGTATGTAAACTTCTGACTTCAACTCTAAGACGCTTCTAGCCCCTTCTTATTAATGGTATCTGTTGCTTTTATACATGTCTTACTACTGAAAAGTCGTCTTAATTCTCACTCAAAAAACTCCTGGGGCTTATTTTTCCAAATTGGCATGTTTTGTTTCTAAATGTCTGCGCAAGAGTGAAGGTTTCATTGAGTTTATTTATTTTTATTTAAAAATGCATTTATTTATTTAAATTGATTGATTTCCTTATATGATCTGTAGCTCAGTAAAATCATAGAAATTGTTGCGTGTTTCATTTATATTTTTGTCCAGTATTATTAGTTGCTTCATCATTTTGCTTCATATTGTTGGCATACTCTCCCTCCCCTAGTTGTGTGCATCGGTCGGGTTATTTTAACCTAATTTGCATATGACACACCCACACCATGTAACATGGACAACCATGACCCATGTTCCTATGTGTTATGTAGGCATGCCACCCTGATGCCACATTGAGGTAGGGAAATTAGCTACTTTTGTATTTGTTTAGTAGGTTTAAAAAAAAAAAATATAAATTAAAAATGTTTTTTATTATATATATATTTATTTTTTTGTAACATTTTTTTGTGTGGATGATTTTGGGATCACTCTTTATACTGTGAAATAATACATATTAATTTTGGCTGTGTCCAGTGTTCCTGCAACTTTGTGGTCTACTGTATTGAACAAGTCCACCCTCACACACATTTTTGAGAGCGGTCCCCTTTTCCAGATGTGTTGCATTGTGGGTGTGAAATGGCCGCATACAATAATACATTTCTGAATAGTGTACATTGAATTCCATGAAATCCTTGAATGTGAACAATAGTACATTTTGATAACTTTTATATAGACAGCCAACATAGTAAATAGACTACCATGACCCATGTTCCTATGCCACCCTTAGTGCTATAATCAAGTAGTGTCAGTAAAGTACATACTTTCATGATGTGAAGTAGAAGACCATAATGAAAGTTTGATGAAAATGTTTTGTTTTTACCTGTTCTTCAGAGAAATGCAATGCTCTGAAGATGCTGTTCCAATTAACTGACAATGGAAGAATAAGGAGTAGAGGGCATGAAGCAGTCAAAATGACGACCTCTTAGTTTTTGTGCAGTACTAAGTACTAATTCCATGGATGAGCATGTGTACTAAGCCTGCTGGCAGAGAAATAATGAATTCAGTGGCCCATGGCAGTGGCTTTTAACACCAACAAATGCATGTTAAACAAGAGTGTTAATTGATACCTTTTTTCTTGGCTATTAGGGGCCCTGCCTTAGACAGTATTCGGCAGTAACTACATAACAAGGAAAACCAGGCTAAACAGTAATTTACACAGTGATGTATAGGCCTAGTGTTTTGAGGTGCATTACAGAGACTACTGACTTCTGTATCATATTCTCTTTAACATAGTTGTGGGGCTTCCTCACTGAGGAAACCTACTGGACAAATAGTAAAATAGCAAATTTTCCATACCTTTTAGGAAATTATGATATGGACTCTATTTGGCATGTACGTTTCTCGGTCATGGGTGGCACACACTGGGATATGGGGGAGGGGAGTGGGTGGGGTAAATGCATTGTCCTATTTTCCCCCACATGATAACGCTGAAGAGACACACACGAAGGTACAGACACATGCATACATTGTGATATTGTTGTATGGTGGTATTAAACATGTTGTATTGTAGATATGTATTGGTGTAATAATGTTATATGATGTACTTTTGTATCTTTTGTTGTATATGTAATGTAAGTGTTTTTATATAGTTTTGGACCCCAGGAAGAGGGATACCTAATAAGTAATACTGACCTGGCTGACACAGAGAGGAAGGGGCCAGTGCTTTCTGAACTGACCCTGACTCATTGTGACTTTGGCTATTCCATGGATGAGACCAGTACCGTGTGTGAGTAGGCATGTGTACCTGGCCTACTGGTAGAGAAATAATGAATTCAGTGACCTGTGACAGTGTCTTTTAAACACCCACAAATGCTTGTTAAACAAGTGTTAATTGATCACTTTTTTCTTGGCTACTGCCTTGTACAGTATTCAGAGCTAACTACATATCACTGAAAACCAGCCATAACACTAACTTACATAGTGATGTATAGGCCTAGTGTTTTGTGGTGCATTATATATGCTACTAATGTTCACATCATATTTTCAGTATTTATTCTTTAACCTTTCTAGGACACACGTTCCGCTAGCGGAACCCCCCCCCAACATTCCGCTGAAAAGGCGAAATTCAAAAATATTTTTGAAATATGTAACTTTCACACATTAACAAGTCCAATACAGCAAATGAAAGACAAACATCTTGTTAATCTACCCATCATGTCCGATTTTTAAAATGTTTTACAGCGAAAACACAATAATAATTTACAAGTTAACATTTCTAATAAAATGTAGTAAAAATTCTAAATAATAAACAATTCAAACAATAAGCAATCAATCAACTTAAGTTAATGAAATGAGAAACTAACAAAAGACTAAAAAGAAATGCAGTCAATAAACAAAAACAGGTAACAATCAAACAGGTAACAATCATCAGGTTCCTAAACTTTTTATAATCAAATCAAATCAAAGCGCACTTTAAAATGTTATTTTTTGCCATCATTGTAAGCCTGCCACACACACACTAAAATATACATTTATTAAACATAAGAAAGAGTGTGAGTTTTTGTCACAACCCAGCTCGTAGGAAGTGACAAAGAGCTCCTATAGAACCAGGGCACAAATAATAATAATATAATAATAATCAATCATTTTGCTCTTTATTTAGCCATCTTACATATAAAACCTTATTTGTTCATCAAAAATTGTGAATAACTCACCACAGGTTAATGAGCAGGCTGTGCTTGAAAGGATGCACATAACTCTGCAATGTTGGGTTATATTAGAGAGAGTCTCAGTTTTAAATCATTTTTCACACACAGTCTGTGCCTGTATTTAGTTTTCATGCTAGTGAGGGCCGAGAATCCACTCTCACATAGGTACATGGTTGCATAGGACATCAGTGTCGTAACAGCGCAAGAAATCTGGCAGTGGCTTCTGATTAAATAACATTTTCACAGAACCGCTTGTTGCAATTTCGATGAGGCTCTCTTGTTCAGATATCGGTAAGTGGACTGGAGGCAGGGCATGAAAGGGATAACGAATCCAGTTGTTTGTGTCATCCGTTTCGGGAAAGTATCTGCGTAATTGCACACCCAACTCATTCAGGTGCTTCGCTATATCACATTTGACATTGTTCGTAAGCTTGAGTTAATTTGCACACAAAAAATCATACAATGCTTGAAAGACCTGTGTGTTGTCCTTGTTAATCCAGACAGACAAGAGCTCTAACTTCTTAATCATAGCCTCAATTTTGTCCCGCACATTGAGTATAGTTGAGAGAGTCCCTGTAATACTAGATTCAGATTATTCAGGCGAGAAGAAACATCACCCAGATAGGCCAGTCGTGTGAGAAACTCGTCATCATGCAAGTGGTGAGACAAGTGAAAATTATGGTCAGTAAAGAAAACTTTAAGATCGTCTCTCAATTTAAAAAAACGTGTCAATACTTTTCCCCTTGATAACCAGCGCACTTCTGTATGTTGTAAAATCGTTACATGGTCGCTGCCCATATCATTGCATAGTGTAGAAAATACACATCAGGTACACCTCCAATTGACTCAAATTATGTCAATTAGCCTATCAGAAGCTTCTAAAGCCATGACATCATTTTCTGGAATTTTTCAAGCTGTTTAAAGGCACAGTCTACTTTGTGTATGTAAACGTCTGACCAACTGGAATTGTGATACAGTGAATATAAGTGAAGTACTCTGTCTGTAAACAATTGTTGGAAAAATGACTTGTGTCATGCACAAAGTAGATGTCCTAACCGACTTGCCAAAACTATAGTTGTTAACAAGAAATTTGTGGAGTGGTTGAAAAACCAGTTTTAATGACTCCAACCTAAGTGTATGTAAACTTCTGACTTCAACTCTAAGACGCTTCTAGCCCCTTCTTATTAATGGTATCTGTTGCTTTTATACATGTCTTACTACTGAAAAGTCGTCTTAATTCTCACTCAAAAAACTCCTGGGGCTTATTTTTCCAAATTGGCATGTTTTGTTTCTAAATGTCTGCGCAAGAGTGAAGGTTTCATTGAGTTTATTTATTTTTATTTAAAAATGCATTTATTTATTTAAATTGATTGATTTCCTTATATGATCTGTAGCTCAGTAAAATCATAGAAATTGTTGCGTGTTTCATTTATATTTTTGTCCAGTATTATTAGTTGCTTCATCATTTTGCTTCATATTGTTGGCATACTCTCCCTCCCCTAGTTGTGTGCATCGTCGGGTTATTTTAACCTAATTTGCATATGACACACCCACACCATGTAACATGGACAACCATGACCCATGTTCCTATGTGTTATGTAGGCATGCCACCCTGATGCCACATTGAGGTAGGGAAATTAGCTACTTTTGTATTTGTTTAGTAGGTTTAAAAAAAAAATTATTTTTTAAAAATGTTTTTTATTATATATATATTTATTTTTTTGTAACATTTTTTTGTGTGGATGATTTTGGGATCACTCTTTATACTGTGAAATAATACTTGTTAATTTTGGCTGTGTCCAGTGTTCCTGCAACTTTGTGGTCTACTGTATTGAACAAGTCCACCCTCACACACATTTTTGAGAGCGGTCCCCTTTTCCAGATGTGTTGCATTGTGGGTGTGAAATGGCCGCATACAATAATACATTTCTGAATAGTGTACATTGAATTCCATGAAATCCTTGAATGTGAACAATAGTACATTTTGATAACTTTTATATAGACAGCCAACATAGTAAATAGACTACCATGACCCATGTTCCTATGCCACCCTTAGTGCTATAATCAAGTAGTGTCAGTAAAGTACATACTTTCATGATGTGAAGTAGAAGACCATAATGAAAGTTTGATGAAAATGTTTTGTTTTTACCTGTTCTTCAGAGAAATGCAATGCTCTGAAGATGCTGTTCCAATTAACTGACAATTGAAGAATAAGGAGTAGAGGGCATGAAGCAGTCAAAATGACGACCTCTTAGTTTTTGTGCAGTACTAAGTACTAATTCCATGGATGAGCATGTGTACTAAGCCTGCTGGCAGAGAAATAATGAATTCAGTGGCCCATGGCAGTGGCTTTTAACTCCAACAAATGCATGTTAAACAAGAGTGCTAATTGATACCTTTTTTCTTGGCTATTAGGGGCCCTGCCTTAGACAGTATTCGGCAGTAACTACATAACAAGGAAAACCAGGCTAAACAGTAATTTACACAGTGATGTATAGGCCTAGTGTTTTGAGGTGCATTACAGAGACTACTGACTTCTGTATCATATTCTCTTTAACATAGTTGTGGGGCTTCCTCACTGAGGAAACCTACTGGACAAATAGTAAAATAGCAAATTTTCCATACCTTTTAGGAAATGATGATATGGACTCTATTTGGCATGTACGTTTCTCGGTCATGGGTGGCACACACTGGGATATGGGGGAGGGGAGTGGGTGGGGTAAATGCATTGTCCTATTTTCCCCCACATGATAACGCTGAAGAGACACACACGAAGGTACAGACACATGCATACATTGTGATATTGTTGTATGGTGGTATTAAACATGTTGTATTGTAGATATGTATTGGTGTAATAATGTTATATGATGTACTTTTGTATCTTTTGTTGTATATGTAATGTAAGTGTTTTTATATAGTTTTGGACCCCAGGAAGAGGGATACCTAATAAGTAATACTGACCTGGCTGACACAGAGAGGAAGGGGCCAGTGCTTTCTGAACTGACCCTGACTCATTGTGACTTTGGCTATTCCATGGATGAGACCAGTACCGTGTGTGAGTAGGCATGTGTACCTGGCCTACTGGTAGAGAAATAATGAATTCAGTGACCTGTGACAGTGTCTTTTAAACACCCACAAATGCTTGTTAAACAAGTGTTAATTGATCACTTTTTTCTTGGCTACTGCCTTGTACAGTATTCAGAGCTAACTACATATCACTGAAAACCAGCCATAACACTAACTTACATAGTGATGTATAGGCCTAGTGTTTTGTGGTGCATTATATATGCTACTAATGTTCACATCATATTTTCAGTATTTATTCTTTAACCTTTCTAGGACACACGTTCCGCTAGCGGAACCCCCCCCCAACATTCCGCTGAAAAGGCGAAATTCAAAAATATTTTTGAAATATGTAACTTTCACACATTAACAAGTCCAATACAGCAAATGAAAGACAAACATCTTGTTAATCTACCCATCATGTCCGATTTTTAAAATGTTTTACAGCGAAAACACAATAATAATTTACAAGTTAACATTTCTAATAAAATGTAGTAAAAATTCTAAATAATAAACAATTCAAACAATAAGCAATGAATCAACTTAAGTTAATGAAATGAGAAACTAACAAAAGACTAAAAAGAAATGCAGTCAATAAACAAAAACAGGTAACAATCAAACAGGTAACAATCATCAGGTTCCTAAACTTTTTATAATCAAATCAAATCAAAGCGCACTTTAAAATGTTATTTTTTGCCATCATTGTAAGCCTGCCACACACACACTAAAATATACATTTATTAAACATAAGAAAGAGTGTGAGTTTTTGTCACAACCCAGCTCGTAGGAAGTGACAAAGAGCTCCTATAGAACCAGGGCACAAATAATAATAATATAATAATAATCAATCATTTTGCTCTTTATTTAGCCATCTTACATATAAAACCTTATTTGTTCATCAAAAATTGTGAATAACTCACCACAGGTTAATGAGCAGGCTGTGCTTGAAAGGATGCACATAACTCTGCAATGTTGGGTTATATTAGAGAGAGTCTCAGTTTTAAATCATTTTTCACACACAGTCTGTGCCTGTATTTAGTTTTCATGCTAGTGAGGGCCGAGAATCCACTCTCACATAGGTACATGGTTGCATAGGACATCAGTGTCGTAACAGCGCAAGAAATCTGGCAGTGGCTTCTGATTAAATAACATTTTCACAGAACCGCTTGTTGCAATTTCGATGAGGCTCTCTTGTTCAGATATCGGTAAGTGGACTGGAGGCAGGGCATGAAAGGGATAACGAATCCAGTTGTTTGTGTCATCCGTTTCGGGAAAGTATCTGCGTAATTGCACACCCAACTCATTCAGGTGCTTCGCTATATCACATTTGACATTGTTCGTAAGCTTGAGTTAATTTGCACACAAAAAATCATACAATGCTTGAAAGACCTGTGTGTTGTCCTTGTTAATCCAGACAGACAAGAGCTCTAACTTCTTAATCATAGCCTCAATTTTGTCCCGCACATTGAGTATAGTTGAGAGAGTCCCTGTAATACTAGATTCAGATTATTCAGGCGAGAAGAAACATCACCCAGATAGGCCAGTCGTGTGAGAAACTCGTCATCATGCAAGTGGTGAGACAAGTGAAAATTATGGTCAGTAAAGAAAACTTTAAGATCGTCTCTCAATTTAAAAAAACGTGTCAATACTTTTCCCCTTGATAACCAGCGCACTTCTGTATGTTGTAAAATCGTTACATGGTCGCTGCCCATATCATTGCATAGTGTAGAAAATACACAAGAGCTCAGGGGCCTTGCTGTAACAAAGGTAACCATTTTCACTGTAGTGTCCAAAACATCTTTCAAGCTGTCAGGCATTCCTTTGGCAGCAAGAGCCTCTCGTGGATGCTGCAGTGTACCCAAGTGACGTCGGGAGCAACTCCTTGTACGCGTGTTACCACTCCACTATGTCTCCCTGTCATGACTTTTGCGCCATCAGTACAGATACCAACATATCTTGACCATCAAAGTCCATTTGATGTCACAAAGCTGTCCAGTCATTTAAAAATGTCCTCTCCAGTTGTCCTGGTTTCCAGTGGTGTACAGAAGAGGATGTCTTCCTAAATTGACCCCCCATAAACGTAACAGAAATATACCAGGAGCTGTGCCAGGCCCGACACGTCTGTTGACTCTTCCAGCTATAACACATAGAATTCAATGGCTTGTATGCGAAGCAGTAATTGTTTCAAAACATCTCCTGCCATGTCACTGATGCGTTGTGAAACGGTGTTGTTTGATGAAGACATTTTCTGTATAGTTTTCTTGGCCTTTTCCCCCAGCATTGTCCCAGCCATATCTGCGGCAGCAGGAAGAATTAAGTCCTCCACAATAGTATGGGGCTTGCCTGTCCTAACCACTCGGTAGCTCACCATATACAGTTGAAGTCGGAAGTTTACATACACCTTAGCCAAATACATTTAAACTCAGTTTTTTCACAATTCCTGACATTTAATCCTAGTAAAAATTCCCTGTCTTAGGTCAGTTAGGATCACCACTTTATTTTAAGAATGTGAAATGTCAGAATAATAGTAGAGAGAATGATTTATTTCAGCTTTTATTTCTTTCATCACATTCCCAGTGGGTCATAAGTTTACATACACTCAATTAGTATTTGGTAGCATTGCCTTGAAATTGTTTAACTTGTGTCAAACATTCCGGGTAGCCTTCCACAAGCTTCCCACAGAAGTTGGGTGAATTTTGTCCCATTCCTCCTGACAGAGCTGGTTTAACTGAGTCAGGTTTGTAGGCCTCCTTGCTCGCACACGCCTTTTCGATTCTGCCCACAAATTTTCTATAGGATGAGGTCAGGGCTTTGTGATGGCCACTCCAATACCTTGACTTTGTTGTCCTTAAGCCATTTTGCCACAACTTTGGAAGTATGCTTGGGGTCATTGTCTATTTGGAAGACTCATTTGCGACCAAGCTTTAACTTCCTGACTGATGTCTTGAGATGTTGCTTCAATATATCCACATAATTTCCTGCCTCATGATGCCATCTATTTTGTGAAATATACCAATCCCTCCTGCAGCAAAGCACCCCAACAACATGATGCTGCCACCCCCGTGCTTCACAGTTGGGATGGTGTACTTCAGCTTGCAAGCCTCCCCCTTTTTCCTCCAAACATAACGATGGTCATTATGGCCAAACAGTTCTATATTTTTGTTTCATCAGACCAGAGGACATTTCTCCAAAAAGTACAATCTTTGTCCCCATGTGCAGTTGCAAACCGTAGTCTAGCTTTTTTTATGGCAGTTTTGGAGCAGTGGCTTCTTCCTTGCTGAGCGGCCTTTCAGGTTATATCAATATAGGACTCGTTTTACTGTGGATATAGATACTTTTGTACCTGCTTCCTCCAGCATCTTCACAGGGTCCTTTGCTGTTGTTCTGAGATTGATTTGCACTTTTCGCACCAAAGTGTGCTCATCTCTAGGAGACAGAACGTGTCTCCTTCCTGAGCGGTATGACGGCTGCGTGGTCCCATGGTGTTTATACTTTTGTAAGTCGCTCTGGATAAGAGCGTCTGCTAAATGACTTAAATGTAAATGTAAATGTATACTTGGTACTATTGTTTGTACAGATGAACGTGGTACCTTCAGGCGTTTGGAAATTGCTCCCAAGGATGAGCCAGACTTGTGGAGGTCTACCATTTTTTTGTTGTTGTGGTCTTGGCTGATTTCTTTTGATTTTCCCATGATGTCAAGCAAAGAGGCACTGAGTTTGAAGGTAGGCCTTGAAATACATCCACAGGTACACCTCCAATTGACTCAAATTATGTCAATTAGCCTATCAGAAGCTTCTAAAGCCATGACATAATTTTCTGGAATATTCCAAGCTGTTTAAAGGCACAGTCTACTTTGTGTATGTAAACGTCTGACCAACTGGAAGTGTGATACAGTGAATATAAGTGAAGTACTCTGTCTGTAAACAATTGTTGGAAAAATGACTTGTGTCATGCACAAAGTAGATGTCCTAACCGACGTGCCAAAACTATAGTTTGTTAACAAGAAATTTGTGGAGTGGTTGAAAAACCAGTTTTAATGACTCCAACCTAAGTGTATGTAAACTTCTGACTTCAACTCTTCTAGCCCCTTCTTATTAGTGGTATCTGTTGCTTTTATACATGTCTTACTACTGAAAAGTCATCTTAATTCTCACTCAAAAAACTCCTGTGGCTTATTTTTCAAATTGGCATGTTTTGTTTCTAAATGTCTGCGCAAGACTGAAGGTTTCATTGAGTTGTGATATTGTACTTTTGCAGGTATAACACACTGTGGCTGAGGAAAGGCACTACTCCCAATATAAGTGAACCCCAAATCAATGTAGTTCTCATCATATTTGCACCTCTTTGATGGTCCAACGTCCCTGTCTGTTTAAAAAAAGAAAAAAGTGAATCACATAATTCTTTAGTGTACCCCTGACGCAGTTTAGGAATACCTGGTCATGTGTAATGGTTGACGGTATGTTTGTGTCTTTATGTTGGGGGAGGGTAAGGGGTGGGGTCTGGCAGTTTCTGGCTGGAGGTGGCAATTGTGGTTGGTCACTTCTGTATCCAGGGTTGGTGCTGGTATTGGGGCTAGGACCAGGAAGAACTGGGTTGGTGTTGGGGCTGGGTTGGAAATTGTGCTGATATCAGGGCTGGAAAACCAGGGGTTAGGTGCTGGGTTTGGTGCTGGGACTGTGGCCCTGGGAGAAAGAACAACTCGGAACGAGGAACTGAGGGGAGCAAGGACAACCTGAGGAGCAAGCAGACACACAAGGGAGCCCTAGACCCAAAGGTCAATGGTAGTACTTCCCTGTCGCCTGCTCGCTGTGGGTGAAGCTGCTGGTTTAACAAAGGTTAGCCATGTATTGGCAAAAATGTCCAAGTCAAGAAAGCTTACCAGCAGTCAGCGGCACTTGTCGCACTGGTAGCCTATTCACTGGTGCTTTTCAAAGCCTATGTCAGATACTCCAGTGAGTGTAATTGGCTCAAAGTTAGAAGTTGAGATAGAAGATACTCTCCTCTTTTCTACTGTAGGTATGTAATTTATTTATTCTGTTGTTGCTAGCGACATTCATAAAAACATTGGGGGAAAAAATATGTATTTTTGTCTGACCCCCGGTTGAATAACAGAGACATCAACACTTACCTTTAGACATCTGAATCACAGCAAAGACGCACAGTGAAATAAAATAGGGTGAGCATTAGCATTTATTTTCCCTCATCATCATCACAAACCACGTTTCCATCCACTGTTTTTATGCGAGTAAAGTCATACCGTATAAAAATAATCATGACACCTGTGATGGATACACAAGGTTTTGGTAAGATTTTATAAATGGTGTCAGATAATTTGTTGGTTTGACATGGTGGTATCTTTCTGTGTCTGTAAAATTAATTATGCACAAAATGGCGGTGGAAATGCCTTTATCTGCAAATATTGATTTAATAACCATCATATCGAAGTAAACTTGGGTTTACTTCGATATGATGTCACGCAATGACATGTGTGTGTCACGCAATGACATGGTGTGTGATCCTCCCACGACAGCTCGGGAAAGCATGCAGTTTATTAGGCTACAGATGAAATAAATAATGATGAACTTCACAGGGTGGTGAAAGTGCATGGTATGAGCTTGATACTCCTTTACAATAAATGTTGAGGGTCTTATTCTGGTGACATGATGAATGATACTTGACTACCATTTTGATAAATACAAACATTCTTGCTCTTATCCATAATAATCTCATCATATAGACTAGCCTCCCTGCACAGTCTACCCACACTGTATCTGTGAGCTGTTGGATAGAGTGTACATGTCAAAACCAGAGTAGACACATTTTTGTATTTAACACAATCGTTTTTTGTGACAAAACTATAGGTAGAGTTGAAAATGTGATGGAAACACATTGAACATCAGATTTTTATTCCGTACATAAAAACTTAAGCGAAAAAGTACATTTTGTGTGCACTACATCATCAAGCATTGATTTTGATCAGTTTGGTGGAAACACACAACTGGTGGGAAAATGTGCATGTTCTATTTATGCAGATTTTAGAATATTCACATGAAAATCTGTCACCAACTGGATGGAAACCTAGCTAGTGATTCTTCAGCTTAGTTCAGCTGTCACTAAATTCCAGCTAAAATAAGCAGAATAACATTGTCAAGCAGACACACAATGAATCAATCACATTACTCAGTACTCAGGAAAAAAGGACTTATTTTCCACAGCATCATCAATAATCTGATGTACTGTGTGTCATCACTGGATCACCCCACTGTAGGTGAGTGGGTGAGGAAAATGATGGGTTAGGCCAGACAGGTTTACCCATCAGACCAATCAGAAATGGTCCTATTTGTGGGTTATCACAGAGAGGAAGTTAGAAATCTGATGGGTTAGAGAGGAAGGTCTAGGAGAGGCTCTGGATTGGACTGGATCTCCTGACTCATGGAAGACAAGAGAGGGCACGTCATACGTCCCACGCAGCCACAGGCTCCCTCAGCTCTAAAATGTGGTGTATAATGTGTGTGACAGCCGGACTGGAGGAGGACTGGACCCTAGCCATGGCACAGGGAGAGAGATGCAGACCTAGGTTTTCTCTCTCCTTCTCTGTGTCTAAATCAGGATAACACTGAATGAATCAGCAGACTGACACCTGTGCGATAGCAGGTGTGCTATAAACTCCCCAGGGATGGAGACCATTTACTTTGGCTGACTATTGGCCCTTGCTAAGATATCAGTATAATAATAATATAATCAAAACATATTGGCCCTTGCAAACAGCAGTCAGTATAATCAAAACATATCATTTAAGTATTTGACAGAGATGTGGGGGGGGCTTCCTCTTTGAGGAAGCCTATTAGACTAATACTAATAGAAGCAAGTATTCCATATTTACTGTGATGTCAAGATAATCTCTATACTTGGCATGTAGGTTTTCTCAGTCATGGGTGGCAGACATTGGGGCGTATGGGGGAGGGGAGGGGCGTGGTATATGCAAATTGTACTGTACAATAACATCCATCCCCCAGGTTTATCTATCTTTGTGGACAGTGTAGGAAGGAACACAGGGACCAGTCTAGAGAGTCTTATTATGATCTCCCACTGACTGTCTTAGGATACACATGATCTACCGACTTCTACCCCTGTCAATCAAGAACATGTTTGTTCATAGCTTTGACTAGAGAAAGACAAAGGCAACAGTATAGAATGGAGACAGTTTATTATTGATGTTTGAGCTGCCAGGCCTTTTTCAAGACAAGACTCAATGGGACAATCCACTGTTATGACCATACAGGGAAGACAGTGTGTCATTCATTACTTTGACTTACACCGGAGCACATATTTCTTAATACTTTCAGAAGAACTTATTGTTTAACAAATACTTTCTTTGTTCAGTACCCTTGTCTCTTTTTTATAGCCCTGTGTCTACCACATTCCACTTGTTCTGAAACACTACAGTTAATGTGTGTTTTTTTGGATCGTCCACAATCCTCTCAGGTGTTTTTAAATGATCTCATTTAAGTTACACTGGGTTGCTTCCTTCAGAACCAGCACAGGCCTGATCATATTCCCTCATGTATTATAACACACAGATACAGCTCTTCAAGTGTGTTCACTGTAATACCATAATCCACAGCATAGCACTGACAACAGGGATTAATCATGGGTTTTGGAAAGGAGAGGAGAGCACTGCATTGCTACAGCAACACACATCATTCTCTGACAACACACCCAGCTGGTTTAGACAGAATCTTAACAGAAACCTAAACCTGACAGAAACACTGTGCCTCCATACGACACATGAAGAGGATGTGTTGTTCCCTCAGTGTTTCTCACATATAGGAGAACACTGTCAGAACCCTTCTGTCCTGAGTAACTCCTGCTGTGTATGCACATATTGAGAAGTGATGCGGTACTCAGCGGTAGCCATGTGATTAATTACTGTTGTTTTATCTGTTGTGTAGCTTTATGCCAGTATATAGAGGCTACTAAATTCAGAGATGGGGCCAGAGGATTGGCGAGTGCAGATGAAGGTAACCCCCACCAGCCCCCCTCCTCAGAATAACCTCACCTCCGCTTGCTCCTTTATCCTGACACGCCCTTGTTTCACAGCACTCTCCTTTTGTTGATTTGTAATGTTTCTGAGAACTCAGTTCTGTACAGGTGAGGGGAACTCTGCAAGCACTTTTCCTTCTGTCCTTCCTCCCTCTTTCCACCCTTCCCGGTCCTCCCTCTCTCCTCCTACTCCTTCTTCTTCTTCTTCCTCCTCCTCCTCCTCCTGCTCTACCTTCACCTCCTCTTTTGGAAGCTAGCTACTGAACAACAAGCCAATCTGTTTGACAATCACTGCGTCTCTACCTCTCACACACCCAGTTCTACCTACATGTACCAGCGCTGGTGTTGCTTGGCCAATGTGTTCTCTCCCCTTCCACTCTGAATGACTTATCAATCATGTCTTGGTGTGTGCATCACTTCTGCTTTCACTGTGGATCTGAATCAATTTAATTTGTGTTGGTTTGTTTGATTGATTGATTGTTTTGCGGGTTGCTTTGCCTGTATTGCCATAAAAGCTGTCACTTTACTGGTAATTCTATATGTAGATGTTTGTTTTCTTATAAGCAACAAGCATTGTCTTTTTCTGAATAGATTTATACAAGCAAAACCCAATACATAGTATTACTATCTGACTATTTGACCTCTTTGGCAGCGGTTACTTTCCTTCACTGGCCCAGTACAGGATGCTGTTGACAGCTTTACATGATGCAATACAGCCTTTCTCTCCAGACCACTGTGCTCACTTCCTATTTCTTGTGAGGAGGGTTGTCTTGTGCCTCAAGTCTGCTTCTGATTGGGCCTCTGCATACTTTTGTGCTTCTGTTGCTCTTTGGGCCCTGAGTCCTGATTTTTTTGCTCTCTTTTTTCTTCTGTCTTTTTCTCTGTCCCTCTATTTCTTCCTCTCTTTCAGGTGAGAATTTTGAGCAGAGTCCACTGCGGAGAACCTTTAAGTCCAAAGTTCTAGCGCACTACCCAGAGAATGTGGAGTGGAGTCCCTTTGACCAGGATGCCGTTGGCATGGTAAGGGAACTGCGGAATGTGTAACTAACACAAAGTGTATTTTATTTGAAGCTACACCCATTTCTGTTTCCAGGGTTTACATCTGTATGTCATTATGGATTAGGACCTGTATTGTTTAGCTGACCGACTAACCTGATCTATTACCTCCTCTCTCAGCTGTGTATGCCAAAGGGTCTGGCCTTCCGTACGCAGGCAGACACACGCGAGCCTCAGTTCCACTCCTTCATCATCACGCGGGAGGACGGCTCGCGGACGTACGGCTTTGCCCTCACTTTCTACGAGGAGGTGACAAGCAAGCAGATCTGCAGCGCCATGCAGACCCTGTACCACATGCACAATGCTGAACAATACGACATCCTGCACACCCCCACCACCCCGCGGTGCCCCGAGGACCAGCGCCACCTCCATCCCCACCCTCTCAACCCCCACCCCCAACACACGCTTCTCCCCACGCCCTCCATCTCCCGGCTGCAGCGCTTCAACTCCTACGACATCAGCCGCGACACGCTCTACGTGTCCAAGTGCATCTGCCTCATCGCGCCCATGGCCTTCCCCCAGGCCTGCAGGAAGGTGCTCCAGCAGCTCCACCAGGCCGTCTCCTCCCCCCAGCCCCCACCCCTCCCCTTGGAGAGCTACGTCTACAACATCCTGTACGAGGTGCCCCTGCCTCCCGCTGGGCGCTCCCTGAAGTTCTCGGGGGTGTATGGGCCAGTGGTGTGCCAGAGGCCCAGCACGGCAGAGCTGCCTCTCTTTGACTTCCCTATCAGCCAGGTGTTTGAGCTGCTGGGGGTGGAGAACGTCCTCCAGCTGTTTACCTGCGCCCTGTTGGAGATCCAGATCCTGCTCTACTCACAGCGTAAGTCCTTACTTAGGCTCTTTCTCTCTGATCTGCTGAACTTCCTGTGGTTTTCTGTCTATTGTCCCCATCGCTTTTAGAAGGGATTTGTTATTTCTACAGAAATACTGACATTTTAGAAGAAATCAGAAATAACAGTTGTGGTTAGGATCTTCGGTATGTTCATTGGAACTATTATCCAGGCAGATTAAATAAACTATCCTGTGATTCCATTAAAGGCCCAGTGCAGTCAACAACTCAATTTCCCAGTGTTTTATATATATTTCCATACTATGAGTTTGTATTAATACTGTGAAATGGTAAAAATGATAATGGACTTTTAGTGTGAGAGCTGTTTGAAAAGACCGCCTGAAATGTATGCATGTTTTGGTTGGATGGAGTTTTGGCCTTCCATAGTGACATCACCATGTGCTAAATTTGTTAATAGACCAATAAAATTAGAGTTCCAAACCACTCTGCCAATAACAGATAACAGCTAGTTTTCCCCTCCCTACCCAGACAGTCCTAGCAAAATTCTTGCTTGAGACATTGCCCTTTGCTAAGAAGCTATTTTTATATATATATTCTTTAACCATTTTAATTTGAAACAATCACAGTAAGGTACAACATTGTTACCCAGGAGTTATTTGATATTGAGATAAAAACGGCTGCATTGGACCTTTAAAGAAAGCTGTGTTCTTCCCAGCTTGTGTAAATGTTAATTTCTCCTCATGGGCTCTCAGCTCAGGCCTAGCTTGTGTGCGTGTGTGTGTGCGTGTGCGTGTGCGTGTGTGTGTGTGTGTGTGTGTGTGTGTGTGTGCGAACAAAATGTTGACCAGCTGGGGACATTTTGTTAGTCCCCACAAGGTCAAATGCTATTTCTAGGGGGTTTAGGGTTAAGGTTAGAATTAGTGTTAGGGTTAGAATTAAGTTAAATATTAAGGTTAGGAGCTAGGGTTAGTTGTAGGGTTAGGGTTAGGATAAAGTTTAGGTTTTTGGGTTAGGGTTAGGGTTAGGGTTAAGGTTAAGGTTAGGGTTAGGGTAAGAGTACGGGTTAGGATTAGGGTTAGGGTTAGGGGTTAGGGAAAATAGGATTTTGAATGGGACTGAATTGTATGTCCCCACAAGGTTAGCTGTACAAGACTGTTTGTGTGTGTGTGTGTGTGTGTGTGTGTGTGTGTGTGTGTGTGTGTGTGTGTGTGTGTGTGTGTGTGTGTGTGTGTGTGTGTGTGTGTGTGTGTGTGTGTGTGTGTGTGTGTGTGTGTGTGTGTGTGTGTGTGTGTGCTGGTGTGAGTTGCTGGGGTAAACAGGCTGTTTTGCAGCAGCAGTGTGTGTGCTGTGAAGGGCTGTCTCTGGTGGCTGTGATCAGGCCTTTGTTTCCCCCTTCTCATGTTCAACCCCAGGCCCACACTGAGAGAGATTGACAGTGAATATGGACACATTCAAGAGGACCTTTTTGGGAGGAATGGGAAATATTTAGATATCACACAGGGCATTTAGCACATTTAAAAATTAGATCTACAGAATTGATAGAAACAGGTCTTCCACTATGTGTGAAAAGAAACAGCATTATACATAATAAATCAGCTTCAATCAGGAATTGTTTTGTTCAGAGACCAATGTTGGAGGTTTTGAAAAGCAATTCAGCATTATACAGAATGGCGTATTCCTCCTCCATGGAAGCACACTGGGATTGACTTTGATCAGAGTCAGTGGCGTGCAGCAGGAAGATTGTTTCAGGATTGGGGAACTGGCGTGTTGATAGGATCCATTACGGAGACAGGGAAAAGGCAAATTGTTTATAAAACGCCAGGGGCTAGAGGAGCAATGCTGTGGTGTTGCTAGGCAACCCTTGCAGGAGGATAAGGAGGAGGACGCAGTCAGTGATGCAGGGTAAAGATGATTGGTTGGAGATGACATCATCCCTTTTTTTCTCCAGAAGGCTCATTGCAGAATGTGTGCTGAGGAGTGTTTTCTAGAGTGTGAACCTGTGAGCTTTCCACTGAGCAGGGACAGGGTGTTGTTAGTTAAAACTGCATAGGCTGAGGCAAGTGATCCCCCATACTAAAAATTAGCTGACTGGAGAGTGTCTGTTCTAAAAATAGAGGCATAATTCATAACTCAGATACATAGGCCCTGCCCTGGCCTGTGTCTTTCCCACATACAGTACATTAATCCTCCTTGAAACGAGCATCTGCTGCTGTTTTTCCCATCTCTCCAAGTAGATCAATGGAAGCTTGCCATTTCCCCTGCCGGGCCTGCATGTTAGTAGTCCGTATATAGAGCTCTCATTCTGTTAGCACTCAACCACTCAAATAGGCTCCGATAACCTTATTCGTCTTGGAAAGTCCTTGTGGAAAGCAGTGTAACAGAGGGGAGGACAAGTGGAGGACTACACCAACACTGAAGCTCATTAGATCAGCCCCAGTTGAATATCTGATGAATGACCCTATTTAATAGTGTGTTTTCTCTTAGACTAGATTAGCTGTTGGCAAGGCCTGTGTGTGTGTGATAATGTGGTGCGGTTTGTGTGTTTGTGTGTGTGCACGCATTTTGGTGTTTGTGTGTGTGTATACTATCATGTGTTTGGTTGTGCGTGAGCGCACTTCCTTGCATTTGCGTTTGTGTGTGTGTGTGTGTGTGTGTGTGTGTGTGTGTGTGTGTGTGTGTGTGTGTGTGTGTGTGTGTGTGTGTGTGTGTGTGTGTGTGTGTGTGTGTGTGTGTGTGCGTGTGTGTGCGTGTGTCTGTCTGTCTGTCTGTCTGTTTGTGGTTTTTCTCAGGAAGGTGGTATCATGCTCTTAAAAGGCCTGTTGTTGTTCACCAGGCAAGGTCAGAGCACCAGCAGACAGGCTAGATTAGTATTCCTGTCTCTGAGTCCCTTGCCCAGGTCCTGGGAGAGGTGGCCCAACCAGGGGAAGACCCAGCCTGGGAGAGGGCCTGTTCTGGGGGGAGAGAGCCTGTTCTGGGGGGAGAGAGGAGAGGGGAGAGGTTCTGTTCTGGGGGAAGAGAAGAGAGGGGAGAGGGCCTGTTCTGGGGGAGAGAGGAGAGGTGGAGAAGGCTTGTTCTGGGGGGAGAGAGGAGAGGGGAGAGGGCCTGTTCTGGGGAGAGAGAGGAGAGGGGGAGGGCCTGTTCTGGGGAGAGAGAGGAGATGGCAGAGGGCCTGTTCTGGGGGAAGAGAGAAGAGGGCCTGTTCTGGGGGGAGAGGGGAGAGGGCCTGTTCTGTGGAGAGAGGAGAGGGGAGAGGGCCTGTTCTGGGGGGAGAACAGGGGAGAACAGAAGGCCAAATGAAGAACTAGTAGTTATTTTGGCAGTAGAACAGCAAAGACAGAGCTGCTACTGAATATAGACTTGTTGTGAATGATAGAGAAGGAATGTAGATAAACAGGACTGGATGGAAGTTTACATGGATGCCAAACACTTGACTTGGAGTGGACTGTTTAACCCTGTACATTACAATACATTGCATACTGTAGGTGTCAAAACAATTAGCCTTTGTGACCATATAAAACCAGTCAGTTTGTGACTCTCTCCTCTGTTGTTTGTGTGACAGACTACCAGAGGCTGATGACTGTGGCGGAGAGCATCACAGCCTTAATGTTCCCTTTCCAGTGGCAGCATGTCTATGTGCCCATCCTGCCCGCCTCACTGCTGCACTTCCTGGATGCCCCAGTGCCCTACCTGATGGGCCTGCACTCCAACGGAGAGGGTGACCGCACAAAACTAGAGCTGCCTCAGGAGGTAACCTATACACTCATGGACCTATGCACGCATGTTTGCACACACACACATACGCACAGCTACTCACATACACACACACGCGCACACACAAATCGAAATAGATATTTTTTAGGTTTATGCATGTAATTGTTTCTCTAGGGTTGTTTATCTTTTTCATTTCTCTCCTTTCTGTCCTCTCCCATCCTCCCTATTCCTTCTCTCCAAAAGGCATTTTTGATTGGAAACATTCAGCTCTAGCTGAAATCATTTAGTTGGATTCCCTCAGCCCAGCCCTCTTTAAATGCAGCCTGTCAGAGCAATAACAAGTCATTTCTAATCAGATTGCAATGCGTGAATCTTGTTTGTGCTGAGAATACTAACAACGACTTCCCTCTGGACACTCCTGCCAACCCCATCTCCATCTACTGTCTGATACACCCAACAAAGTGACGGCATGAAATTGGCTAATCTGTAGAGAGAATCACAGGGCCTTACAACACAGATTACAAACCATCCCTCGTTCCCTAGCTCTCCAGGCTTGTTTTTGTCCTTCGTTTTGATTAACAGTCGTTTTTCCACCAAATTTACACAAAGGAGGTGAATTTTTTATCAATTTACTTATATGATTGATTAATTACTTAGATAACCCATTCATAAATGCTAAATGGTTATCATTAAACATTATTCATGCTTAATGATTTTTCTTAAATAAAATGGGTTTGTGTTTACTTCTTAATAATGTTCTCAACGGGTAGAGTGTGTCCTTTGTGAGGACAAACAGCCCTCATTAACCATGTTGTAGCTTACCCATGCTTTTACAGTTGATCAAAACACGTTGCTTTGCTACTGTACACAGCAATTCTGCTAAGGGCCCTTCAACATAGAGCCTGGAGGAAGGGTGCTGTGTGTGCAACAAGCTTTTACACATCTGGAGCCGGTCCAATGGAAAGAGCTATGACGAATAAAAAGCCTGAGAATTTGTGAATTGAGGACCTAAGTCAATCTCAATATTGCCTTATTCATCCATTTCTATATTTAAATCCTAATACTCTTAAGATGAAAAGCAGCAGATCAACAATGGAGGGCTGATCTTATTCAAAAGAGTAGTTTATCCCATTCAGAATATCTGTTGATATTATATTACTGTCTTCAGTTAATGTCTTGAAGTCATCCACATCTTTTCTCACTATGCCTCAATTGGTACTGCTCTGCGTTAAGCCACCTAGTGGAGCGAAGTGGGAATGGTTCTGCTATAACAAGAACATAACTATCACTCAGTTTGCATCTCTCTGGTGTTCTCTGTTTCACCGACATGTTTACAATGAAAGCTAAATAAGACCGCCTGTCATTCCAGGCCAACTTGTGTTTCGTGGACATCGACAACCACTTCATTGAGCTGCCAGAGGACCTCCCTCTGTTCCCCAACAAGCTAGAGTTCATCCAGGAGATCTCCGAGGTGCTGTTGTCCTTCGGTGTGTCTCCGGAGGGGAACCCGCTGCACAGCCAGGGCCAGGCCAAACACCGGGGCTTCCGCTCCACCGACATGGTTACGGACAGACGCAACGGCAACCTGGCCAGCTCCCCCCTCAACTCCTACCTGCTGAGGGAGAACAAGACCATCGCTAGACTGCAGGCCCTGGTCAAGAGGACTGGGGTCAGCCTGGAGAAGGTGAGAGCAGGTCATCTGTCACCTGTCATCCGTTTGACTGGAACATATTATTCTAGATAGAAAGTCTGCATATACACTGAGTCCTAATGTTTGGTATACTCAGTGTAAATTCATGCAGAATAATACTGCCTGTCTGTCACACTCTTTTGAAAATGACTAAGGGTGGGAAAGGCAGTCTATGAGCTGCCCATGTAAGCTGCTGCCGGCTAGCTCTGAGTGTGCTGTGCTCAGCCCTGGTGACGGAGGAAGTCTGCTACATTGCCATCAACAGAAAATTGTCGCTCATACAGAACCTAATTGCCATCTGGTTTGAACACGACACAGAGGGCCGTTGGTAATAGATGGTAATGTTTCAGCAGAATCACATTACAGACCAGTGAATGAATGAATTAGCTTTTAACTACAGAGAGGTCTCCAACTCTCCATATCTGTAGGAGCCCATAGTAAGCAGCTTATGGACTAGTAGGGGCTAGCATTAGCTTTCTCTGAAGAGATTGCCTGCTCTGATAGTCTGCTTTTAGCTCCTCATTTTGTTGGTAAGGCTTCAGGTAGGGTCATTGTGGCCATGTCCCACATTAAGGTAACCACCTGATTTAGGGTCAGTGGTGTAGAGCGATGAATTAGAGGAGGGCTCAGTGGGTCACATCCCTGCCATCTGATCTGGGCTTCGTAGCCATTACTCATCTTCAAGTCTATGCGGACATGTATAGGCGACTCATTCACTGTGTCCTTTTGTCCTGCTCTTGCATGTTGAGATCTGCAACTGTGTCACACTTTGATTGTAACAGAGGAATGCATGTGTTTTCATTTTTTTTTGTCAATAAATCAAAACGTCTCAGACTTCTTCCCCCATGCCCCTATCAGTGCTCCAGCAGCCTGAGCTAACATGGAGATAAGAAACCCATACCCTCTATGGCAGGAGTAGGCAACTAGATTCAGCCGCGGGGCCGATTTATATCACAGCGGATGGTCGGGGGGCCGGAACATAATTCAAATCATTTGAACACTGCAAATTGACCACATCTAAGCCCAAACATTGATTGGATTTGATAATAACAATAATTTCATACCTTGATTACACGATCACATATGTATATATTTTTAATTTGTGAGAATATTGGTGATTTTACAGTTATTTTCTTACCAACCCCCGCCGGCCGCCTGTTGTCGACCCCTGCTCTATGGCTTTCTTAACTTCTGTCGTCAAACCCCTCTTTTTCTTCTTCTTTTTCACTTTATTTTTCTGTGCTGTGTTTTCCTGAGCCGCTGTGTTTCCTCCCCCTCTCCCTCTTCCAGCTGGATGTGAGGGAGGATGCCAGCAGCAACAAGGACCTGAAGGTGCAGTGTGATGAGGAGGAGCTGAAGATGCACCAGCTCAACATCCAGGTGCGAGAGGTCTTCGCCAACCGCTTCACCCAGATGTTCGCCGACTACGAGGTGTTTGTCATCCAGCCCAACCAGGACAAGGAGTCCTGGTTCAGCAACAGGGACCAGATGCAGAACTTTGACAAGGTGAGATCAGGGACTGGATTCCCTATATAGGAGCCTATATAGGGGCCCTAGGGCTATGGTCAAAAGTAGAGCACTATATAGGGAATAGGGTGCCATTTGGGACGCTGTCCCACTCAAGACTCTGAAGCATTCATTTGAGTGGAAGTCTTCAATGCTCTTTAAAGCTTTTCATATTAATTGACCCCCAGGAGTCCTCACTTCATTTTGTGATGTGATTCTTGTCGATTCCAGGCCTCCTTCCTCTCTGACCAGCCTGAGCCCTACCTGCCGTTCCTGTCCCGTTTCCTGGAGACTCAGATGTTCGCCTCCTTCATCGATAGTAAGATCCTTTGCCATGATGACGAGGACAAGGAACACACGTTGAGGGTGTTTGACTCCCGCGTGGACAAAATCCGCATGCTGAACGTGCGCATGCCCACCCTGCGCACCTCCATGTACCAGACGTGCACCAATATCGACGAGGCGGGTAAGAAAAGAGGAAACCCATTTTCACACCTATACTATTAAGAGATCATTGTCTCAGATGGTGCAAGATACTTGTATGTTTTCAAGACACACATGGGAACAGTCAGTAACACCTGGAATAATTCATGTCAAAATGGATTTAGCGGTTGAATTTTTTCTTCTAACTATAAATTCCTCTCTGTAATTGTATGATTCATTGCATGCATACCAGTTATGTACTAACCTAATACATTACGCCGTTATCTACACAGTTGTAATAGTCTTAACTACGTATGTAGCTTGCTGTCATTGGTGCTGATGATGTTGAGTGTTGGGTCAGGTTAGGGATGCATAATTCAAATAAATTTGCAAACATTCCCAGTTTTTCCAGAAATCCAGTTTGGAAGATTCCCGGAATCAGAAGGGAATAAGCAGGAAATCATGAATCCTCCAAACAGGACTTCTGGAAAACCTGACAATTTTGATAAGATTAAAGGAATTTTGCAACCCTAGTTCAGGTGATGATAACTCACAGCATGGAGGTGTGGCGGTGAGGAGTCAGAGATGAGATGTGGAGTGGTGAATCTATGTGACTACTCAGTGCTATGACTCATAGGCACTCACAGAGTGGCTTAACAATGACATAAGACTGTTAAATCCTCCATGACGGTTGGTACTAATGGATCTGCTGTGACAGTACCTCATCCTCCTCCCCTCTCTGTGTCACCCCAGAGAAGGCCATAGAGATGCGGGTGGTTAAGATCGACCACACGGCCCTGCATCCCCACCTGCTGGATATGAAGATTGGCCAGGGTCGCTACGAACACGGCTTCTTCCCCCGGCTGCAGTCTGACGTGCTCTCCACTGGACCCGTCAGCAACAAGTGAGGATCACACCTCCACAAGAGAGACTGATTTACATACTTTGATTGATAATACTTTAAAAATATGTTTGTTTTGTCTCTATCTTTGCTATTTGGCTTTCGTGTCTTTCTAAGTGAAGTTGTTTTGTTTGTATGTTAGATGGGCGAAGAGGAGTGCTCCAGCACAGTGGAGGAGGAAGGACAGACAGAAACAACACGCTGAACACCTTTACCTGGACAACGACCAGAGAGAGGTGAGAGGACATCAAGCAGCCCTAGAAAAACGGGATTAACATTCCCAAACCATATTCGCATGGATTTTGTCTTTCTGTTTTTGTGTTATCGTTAGTTTCTTGTCGATTTCTTCCTCACTCTTCTTCATGGCTTGCGGTATTCACTTCTAAATATCTAACGTCTGGAACGATTGAATTAAAGTCTTGTTTGTCCATTTTTCTCTGTTACTCTCCCTCAATTATTTCCTCTTGACCTAACCTCTCTTTCTGTTTCTGTCTCCCTCACATCTACCTACTGTATTTCTCTCTCTCTCTCTCTCTCTCTCTCTCTCTCTCTCTCTCTCTCTCTCTCTCTCTCTCTCTCTCTCTCTCTCTCTCTCTCTCTCTCTCTCTCTCTCTCTCTCTCTCTCTCTCTCTCTCTCTCTCTCTCTCTCTCTCTCTCTCTCTCTCTCTCTCTCTCTCTCTCTCTCTCTCTCTCTCTCTCTCTCTCTCTCTCTCTCTCTCTCTCTCTCTCTCTCTCTCTCTCTCTCTCTCTCTCTCTCTCTCTCTCTCTCTCTCTCTCTCTCTCTCTCTCTCTCTCTCTCTCTCTCTCTCTCTCTCTCTCTCTCTCTCTCTCACACACACACACACACACACACACACACACACACACACGCTCCCAGCATGTGGAGTGTCTGTTCCCGGAGCTGCAGCTGTTTCTAGACTACTACTGGCTCTCGCAGTCCTTCAGGCCCTGTCTAAAGTCTGTGACTGTGGATGTGGTATGTGTTGGCAGTGGGTGGGGCCTGAGCCTCACACCACGTCCACATGGCCCCTCCCCCCATGTGGTCCTCACTCCCTCCTCCTCCTAACATCACAGCTTTACCTGATACTCCAGATCACTTTCCAGGGTTTCTTCTCAGGTTTAGGGTTTCACTTTAGGGTGCACTTAACTCCACATTAAGAAAACAATATTTAGATTGATTTGACAGAATCCCAGAAAACACATGGCACTGACACGCCTCCCAGGATGGATGTTGAGGTCAGAAAGTTAAAAGACAGAAACACATCGTCCATCATGAAATGACCTCAGTACAGGCAGCTCAGCTCATTATACAACTGACTCAGAGCTCCTCCCTCTCCCTCCTCTGGAATGATCAATCCCTCACTGTAGTAGTTACCAGAAATCTATCCACTGTATGCACTGTATACGTTCTGTGGTTGGTTGCCAAGTGGTGTGACCCTCTGTGTTTATGTGATGATGAACATTGAGCCAGATTGATTACTCTCCCTTGGTGTATAGCCTACTCTTAGGCCACTCCACGTGTGTCCTCTCTGACCCTGTCCTGTCTGACCCTGTCCTCTCTGTCTCATTACAGAAATACATCCAGGAGGCCAGGAACCTGGGCACTACCATCCGGCAGCCCAAGCTGTCCAACCTCTCCCCTTCCGTCATCGCTCAGACCAACTGGAAGTTTGTGGAGGGTCTGCTGAAGGAGTGCAGGAATAAGGTACAGTAACTACCAGTCTTCCTACATCTCACTCTTACACAGACATATTACGACTGTAATAACCATTGCAGTAGACTATTGCAGTAGACAATCCCATGGATATTGAGATACGACACCTTCAGTGAGTCTCCATTAGTTTCAATGTCACTCAGAAGTATTCTGATGTCAATGACCATTGCAGTAGCCTATTACTTGGATATTGAGATCCAGCACCTCTAGTGTCAACCATCTGGCCTCCAGAGATGGTAATCTCCCTGTACGGTGATGTGTGTGTCCCTCCAGACCAAGCGCATGCTGGTTGAGAAGATGGGCAGGGAGGCGGTGGAGCTGGGTCATGGGGAGGTCAGCATTACAGGCGTGGAGGAGAACACACTTATCGCCTCCCTTTGTGACCTGCTGGAGAGGATCTGGAGCCACGGGCTGCAGGTCAAACAGGTCAGCACATACACACACACACACACACACACAAGTATTATTTAAAAACAGTATATATACACACACTAACACACATGTATGCATTTAGGTGCATTCAATGCGCATTCATTCATTCCCGCATCTCCATCTTCATCTGCCAGGGTAAATCTGCCTTGTGGTCCCACCTCCTCCACTATCAGGAGAGCAAAGAGAAGACGGATGCAGCACCGGCCGGTTTGGGTCCCCCAGGTAAGCCACTCGTTGAATCCTGAAATGTGATAAATGGATGGTGATGTAAAGGCACATCCCTCTCTCTCCTCCCCACATCAGGTCTCATTCACGACACAGAGAGACGCAAGTCTGACGCTGGCACTGCCTTGGCCCCTCTCAAGGTATCCCTGATCAGGGACATGAGGTGAGTCTCCTCATCCATTCACCAGGTCTACCACAGTATCAGTATCAGTGTCTTCAGATGCTCTACCTACCGTATATACACTATTTGTCAAGTATCCTCCTGAATATAAATTTAAAGTCATATGGTCTTGAAATGATGGATGGTTATAAGGGGAATGTTGCAAGTGATACTATACTATTCTGCCTGTGTTGATTGTCCCTTCTGTAGTGGCAGAAGCGGTTCAAATGTATGCCTTCGTACCTCTACGTACTTCTTTGAAAATGACAATTTCGAATCAAGGTGAGATAATGATTGATTGATCATACCTCAGAATGCAATGATTTCAAAGTGTTTTCACTGCCATCTTGTGGCCCACTGACGAAAAACACTTTCAGTCAAGACAGAATATTATCAATGATTCAAGACCATATGTAGTGGAAAAATACTGACATCAGCCTCATAGCCATGCATCTCAAGCTTTGCAGCAGGCATAAACACTTGATTACCAGCTATGATTAAAAAATATATATAATATTTGTATATATACACACTGTACAGCGTATACTGAAAGCTTAGCCTTCCATCTTTGTGTTCTATTTGATCAGACTTGACCTACAGTCCTCATGGTCTTCATGTCTGGCCCCTCATGTCTGGTCCAAATGCTATACCAACATGTAAATATTGGTGGGGCAAACTCCCCCAAATGTATTTAGATGCATGCCAGCAAAACCACTACACAACACAACACTAAACAATACATGAATTGTGCTATAAAACGGTGACAAACGGTGCCCACAAACTGTTAGGGCCAACATAAAGCTGTCCCAACAGCAGAGCTTTCTTTTCAGCACCATGGAGTGTATCCTTACCACTGCTACACCTGGCTATCAGCAGAGACTTGTCTGGCAGCGACACAGTTCATTCAGTCACATTTACTGCCTTTAAAAACACCATAGCTGATATGGCTGACTTTCTTAAACAAATGTGGTTTTACTGACAATTGAGATGTACAAACTATGGCATAAGGTGACGACGAGCGGATAAGAGGCAATCTGTAATTTCGATGAAGACATTAATGAGTGAGCTAGGACGGATGTAGTCAATATAGCTTTTTTGTTCTGCACTTTTGAAATGTACAGTGACAGAATTTAGAACATGGGCTGTTCTTACAGTATTCTCCCTGTACACCAAGTCAGAACCGTAGGATAAATAAAGGGGGCCTATAAGCAGACAATGAAAGCTCTTACAATATTCAATGATTATATTTCTCTTAAACAGGCTATAGGCTACATGTGCACCACCAAGTCAGAACAGTAGGCTAAGTTATGAGGGGGAAAGTCAAATACATTTAAACTCACTTTTCCCCAATTCCTGACATTTAATCATAGTAAAAATTCCCTGTCTTAGGTCAGTTAGGATCACCACTTTATTTTATGAATGTGAAATGTCAGAATAATAGTAGAGAGAATGATTTGTTTCAGCTTTTATTTATTTCATCACATTCCCAGTCGGTCAGAAATGTACATACACTCGATTCGTTTTTGGTAGCATTGCCTTTAAATTGTTTAACTTGGGCCAAACGTTTCGGGTAGCCTTCCGCAAGCTTCCCACAATAAGTTGGGTGAATTTTGGCCCATTCCTCCTGACAGAGCTGGTTTAACTGAGTCAGGTTTGTAGGCCTCCTTGCTCGCACACGCTTTTTCAGTTCTGCCCACAAATTTTCTATAGGATGAGGTCAGGGCTTTGTGATGGCCACTCCGATACCTTGGCTTTGTTGTCCTTAAGCCATTTTGCCACAACTTTGGAAGTATGCTTGGGGTCATTGTTCATTTGGAAGACCCATTTACGACCAAGCTTTAACTTCCTGACGGATGTCTTGAGATGTTGCTTCAATATATACACATAATTGTCCTGCCTCATGATGCCATCTATTTTGTGAAATGCACCAATCCCTCCTGCAGCAAAGCACCCCCACAACATGATGCTGCCACCCCCGTGTTTCACGGTTGGGATGGTGTTCTTCGGTTTGCAAGCCTCCCCCTTTTTTCTCCAAATATAACGATGGTCATTATGGCCAAACAGTTCAATTTTTGTTTCATCAGACCAGAGGACATTTCTCCAAAAAGTACGATCCTTGTCCCCATGTGCAGTTGCAAACCGTAGTCTGGCTTTTTTATGGCGGTTTTGGAGCAGTGGCTTCTTCCTTGCTGAGCGGCCTTTCAGGTTATGTCGATATAGGACTTGTTTTACTGTGGGTATAGATACTTTGTACCTGTTTCTTCCAGCATCTTCACAAGGTCCTTTGCTGTTGTTCTGGGATTGATTTGCACTTTTCGCACCAAAGTATGTTCATCTCTAGGAGACAGAACGCGTCTCCATCCTGAGCGGTATGACGGCTGCGTGGTCCCATGGTGTTTATACTTGCGTACTATTGTTTGTACAGATGAACATGGTACCTTCAGGCATTTATAAATTGCTCCCAATGATGAACCAGACTTGTGGAGGTCTACAATTTTTTTTCTGAGGTCTTGGCTGGTTTCTTTTGATTTTCCCATGATGTCAAGCAAAGAGGCACTGAGTTTGAAGGTAGGCCTTGAAATACATCCACAGGTACACCTCCAATTGACTCAAATGATGTCAATTAGCCTATCAGAAGCTTCTATCGCCATGACATCATTTTCTGGAATTTTCCAAGCTGTTTAAAGGCACAGTCAACTTAGTGTATGTAAACGTCTGACCCACTGGAATTGTGATACACTGAATTATAAGTGAAATAATCTGTCTGTAAACAATTGTTGGACAAATTACTTGTGTCATGCACAAAGTAGATGTCCTAACCGACTTGTCAAAACTATAGTTTGTTAACAAGAAATTTGTGGAGTGGTTGAAAAACGAGTTTTAATGACTCCAACCTAAGTGCATGTCAACTTCTGACTTCAACTGTATATACTTGTTATTTTTTTATTTGTTTTATTTAGCTAAACAGGTGGGGCTCAAAACAGGTGGGTCTCTGTTCTGAAACACTACCACACTAGTTCATTTAGCAGACACTTTTATCCACACTAGTTAATTTAGTAGACACTTTTATCCACACTAGTTCATTTAAAAGACACTTTTATCCACACTAGTTCATTTAGCAGACACTGTTACCCACAGTAGTGCTCAGCCAGGCTGAGAGGAATCCTGAAGTAGGCGATAGTTTATGGGATGCATTGTGTGTTAAGGCAGTCAGACCACTGTCATGTCTACAGTGCACCACAACCAGTGGTGTTGAGTCATGCAGGACGTCATTCCTGGTGTGGTGTGAAGGAGGTGGTAAAGAGAGCTGGGCTGATCTGTGTGACAGCATGTTACTTCCAGCCTGATTCCCCTGCAGACCAAGCCAGGGAGAGGGGGGTCTGGCTCAGGGCAATACCAGGCAGCTGTTTATTTCTTATTTAGGCAAGTCAGTTAAGAACAAATTCTTATTTACAATGACGGCCTACCCATGGCTGTGCTGTAGTCTTGTAGAAGTCTACTCTGATCACACATCTGCACAGACACACATGTCATGTTTTCTTTCCAAGGATCCAGAATTTTCCATTGGTGCTTTTCTTTTGTGCGTTGTCACATTGATATACGAGCACATTTTAATCGATAAATATTTATATTTGGGTAACTTTACTTTAAATGGACAATAAAGGTTGACCAGGTTGCTTCATTCTACATATCAACATTTCATATTTACCTTGCTGTGCTCTTTATTATTTGACATTTTTCTTATTTCTATTCTACAGGAGGTGGATTCCTGTAGTTAGTCTGCAGATTGCAGATAACCATTGTTTTTCTTACAATACCATTCATGCAATAACAATCTGCATTGTGAATGTTGATATGGGGGACAGAGGGGAGTGGGGGAAATTGGGTTAATTCGTGAGAGTGAGGGGAGGGGGGAAAGGAGGGATGAGAGAGGAGGAGGGGTGCATGGGGAGCACTTATAGCGCAGACAGTGCAGTGCTTACTGGCAGAGGTGGAGTGGAAGGGAATGTGTCTGGACACGGAGGGCATGATAGTGGCTGGGAGCGATGACAGGAGACTGGCTTAAACACCAGGGAGTCTGGGGCTGGCCAAGGCTCCTTCCTGGCTGGGCTGGCTACCCCCCTCTCAGCACTGCATACTCTGGAATCTAGAACCGTGGTGAAAACAACATACAGCAGAGGTCTATCACCTTGTTCAGAGGTGTATATATATCATATATTAGGTTTGTGGTTTCGTGCTCACCTTGGCCATCTCTGAAAGGATGACTGTTTGTATATGTGTGTATATGTGCATTTGTGTGTGTTTTTCTCCTGTGACCTCTGTGCTGTGTACTATATCTTCCGTAGACACATCCAGAACATTGGGGAGATCAAGACAGACGTGGGCAAGGCCAGGGCCTGGGTGAGGCTCTCCATGGAGAAGAAACTGCTGTCTAGGCACCTCAAAAAGCTGCTGTCTGACCATGAACTTACAAAGTGAGCAAAACAACAAGGACCTAGTATACAACTGGCAAATCAAGCTAAACACAAAATGTGTAATTTTTGTAAGAGCCTCTGCTTCAGTAATTAGGATAATACCCCATTCCCTTTAAGTCAGTCTCCTCATAAATCCTCACAAATTTATATTGGAATGTCCCACTCAGTCTCACACACATGAATCAACCTGATGTCTGAAAACTATGCATGTATAATATATGAGCTCTTTTGACAGATCCAAACGTCATAGTACAATCACCTATTAAACATTTACAATGTTTTTTATAATTGATGAGACGGTGGTGAAGTGGGTCACGTTCAGGCTGATTCATTATGGCGGTATTGTGGTCCCGTGTGGCTCAGTTGGTAGAGCATGGCGCTTGCAACGCTAGGGTTGTGGGTTCATTCCCCACGGGGGGACCAGGATGAATATGTATGAACTTTCCAATTTGTAAGTCGCTCTGGATAAGAGCGTCTGCTAAATGACTTAAAATGTAAATGTAAAATGTATTGCATTGTGACTGTTCCATTACCGTTCTCCAGTTGTTTATCAAGGAAAACACATTCATCAGCTACTGATTCAGCCTTTTAGGCTCCAGAATGTTATTGTTCAATCTATAATCATTACATCATATGAAATGCTAAACTGATTTTTTGTGTGATTTTTTTTGTTGCTTTTGTTTCTTTTGTAGGAAACTATACAAGCGTTATGCTTTTCTGCGTTGTGACGATGAGAAAGAGCAGTTCCTGTACCACCTCCTCTCCTTCAACGCTGTGGACTACTTCTGTTTCACCAATGTCTTCACCACCATCAGTGAGTGCCAGCAAATACCATACAACCTGGCCACGACACTGAACACTATGTAACCAGAAGCTGGGTAGACTTAATTAGATTAGAGTAATATATGAATTAGACTTATTTCCTGGCTAAACCGTTTTCCTGGATTTGAGATGCATACTGAGAAATATATTGAAGACAGAGGTAGCTCTTCTTGTGACCATACTGTACTTGACTGAGTGATTTCAGGTTTCCCTCTCTTCTCTGTCCCACAGTGATCCCATACCACGTGCTGGTGATTCCCAGTAAGAAACTAGGAGGCTCCATGTTCACAGCCAACCCCTGGGTGTGTGTGTCTGGGGAGCTGGCTGAGACCGGGGTGCTCCAGGTCCCCAAGCACACTCAGGAGATCACCTTTGAGGTTGGTGCTCCCCTCAAGGTTGAATATTCCTGGTATTTTGATAATAATATCAATATATATTCACCTTAACATGACTTTTGCTCTTTGCCTTCTCTCTCTGTCACAGTGCCAGAACCTGGGCAAGCTGACTACAGTGCAGATGGGCCATGATAACTCAGGTCTTTACGCCAAGTGGCTTGTGGAGTATGTTATGGTCCGGAATGAGATCACAGGTCATGCTTACAAGTGAGTGAAATATTTGGTAGCAGCTGCCTTATGCTGGAGATTTCAGTGGCATCTACTCACAAGAAAGACCCTGTTGAAGCTTTGGCTAACTGTTATGTTGCTATATTATATACACTGCTCAAAAAAATAAAGGGAACACAAAAATAACACATCCTAGATCTGAATGAATGAAATATTCTTGTTAAATACTTTTTTCTTTACATAGTTGAATGTGCTGACAACAAAATCACACAAAAATTATCAATGGAAATCAAATTTATCAACCCATGGAGGTCTGGATTTGGAGTCACACTCAAAACTAAAGTGGAAAACCACACTACAGGCTGATCCAACTTTGATGTAATGTCCTTAAAACAAGTCAAAATGAGGCTCAGTAGTGTGTGTGGCCTCCACGTGCCTGTATGACCTCCCTACAACGCCTGGGCATGCTCCTGATGAGGTGGCGGATGGTCTCCTGAGGGATCTCCTCCCAGACCTGGACTAAAGCATCCGCCAACTCCTGGACAGTCTGTGGTGCAACGTGGCGTTGGTGGATGGAGCGAGACATGATGTCCCAGATGTGCTCAATTGGATTCAGGTCTGGGGAACGGGCGGGCCAGTCCATAGCATCAATGCCACATGAGGTCTAGCATTGTCTTGCGTTAGGAGGAACCCAGGGCCAACCGCACCAGCATATGGTCTCACAAGGGGTCTGAGGATCTCATCTCGGTACCTAATGGCAGTCAGGCTACCTCTGGCGAGCACATGGAGGGCTGTGCGGCCCCCCAAAGAAATGCCACCCCACACCATGACTGACCCACCGCCAAACCGGTCATGCTGGAGGATGTTGCAGGCAGCAGAACGTTCTCCACGGCGTCTCCAGACTCTGTCACGTCTGTCACATGTGCTCAGTGTGAACCTGCTTTCATCTGTGAAGAGCACAGGGCGCCAGTGGCGAATTTGCCAATCTTGGTGTTCTCTGGCAAATGCCAAACGTCCTGCACGGTGTTGGGCTGTAAGCACAACCCCCACCTGTGGACGTCGGGCCCTCATACCATCCTCATGGAGTCTGTTTCTGACCGTTTGAGCAGACACATGGCAGTGCTCCTCCTGCTCCTCCTTGCACAAAGGCGGAGGTAGCGGTCCTGCTGCTGGGTTGTTGCCCTCCTACGGCCTCCTCCACATCTCCTGATGTACTGGCCTGTCTCCTGGTAGCGCCTCCATGCTCTGGACACTACGCTGACAGACACAGCAAACCTTCTTGCCACAGCTCGCATTGATGTGCCATCCTGGATGAGCTGCACTACCTGAGCCACTTGTGTGGGTTGTAGACTCCGTCTCATGCTACCACTAGAGTGAAAGCACCGCCAGCATTCAAAAGTGACCAAAACATCAGCCAGGAAGCATAGGAACTGAGAAGTGGTCTTGGGTCACCACCTGCAGAACCACTCCTTTATTGGGGGTGTCTTGCTAATTGCCTATAATTTCCACCTGTTGTCTATTCCATTTGCACAACAGCATGTGAAATTTATTGTCAATCAGTGTTGCTTCCTAAATGGACAGTTTGATTTCACAGAAGTGTGATTGACTTGGAGTTACATTGTGTTGTTTAAGTGTTCCCTTTATTTTTTTGAGCAGTGTATATATATATATTTTGTGTGTGTGTGTGTGTGTGTGTGTGTGTGTGTGTGTGTGTGTGTGTGTGTGTGTGTGTGTGTGTGTGTGTGTGTGTGTGTGTGTGTGTGTGTGTGTGTGTGTGTGTGTGTGTGTAGGTTCCCGTGTGGCCGGTGGCTGGGGAAGGGGGTGGACGATGGCAGTCTGGAGAGGGTCCTGGTGGGAGAGCTAGTGACACCGAACTCAGAGAATGAGGACAGAATGTGTCGCACGCCCCCCATGCAGCAGTCCCCTGGAATGATGAGGAGGTTCGTCACCATCTCACCAAACAGCAAACCAAGTGAGTGACCATTCAAATACACTGCAAAAATCGTCATCAATAATAACCAATAATCTTCACCAAGGGACTACACACACAGCCCCAAATGTTGCTCTCCCGTTCGTCTGCAGTTCTTTCACCGTGGTGTGTTTCAGGGACCACCCTCTCTGGCTGATGTCGGACTGAAAAAAATTCTGCGTGATTCTACATGTAGAATCGGTTTGCAAATTACGGCCGGCACTCTGTTAAGAGGTGCTAAGTACTCTCGACTGGCAAACGCTACCGGTGTGTCACTTTTGAGGGTCTTGTGTCTGCTGGCATGGACTGATTTTGTCCGACTCTTTCCCATCATCCAGAGTTGAACACTAGTCAGATCCAAGAAGGAGTGGGAGAGGCCATCAATGGGATAGTGAAGCACTTCCACAAGCCAGAGAAGGAGGTGAGAGACACAACCCCCCACCACATTGTCTATTATTCATCACAGTGAAGGAGACAGTGGGTCCTCTGTTTGTACACTGTCTGTACACTGCATGCAACACTGATCATAGTCTCACTCACATGTGTTCCGATTGAACAGTTTCCAGTTTCATATGCAACAACTGATGTGTTGGACCAGGGTACTTTGAAAGTAGACAACATCAGTCACACTTTTTCTTTCCCTGTCTGTTTTTCTATAGAGGGGCAGTCTGACCCTTCTGCTGTGTGGAGAGTATGGTCTAGTCTGGGCTTTAGAGCAGGTGTTCCAGCATGGCTTCAAATCCCCACGCCTCTTTAAGAATGTCTTCATCTGGGACTTCTTAGGTAAAGCCTCCAATACACGACCATTACACCTGAATATATAGTATACAGTATCTTCCATGCCATGCTATTGGATGAGGGTGCGCTTATCAATGTCTTTTGTCTGTGATTTCTCATTATAGAAAAGTCACAGATGTACTTTGAGAGTGCTGAGCAGAGGGCGGTGACTCCAGATGAGAACTGGCAAACCAGAGTACGCCACTTCTGCCGCTTCATGCGGGCCATCAACAGCACATCTAGGAACATAGGCAAGGATGGGAAGTTCCAGATGCTGGTGTGTCTGGGTGCCAGGTAATATCTCCTCTGTAGCCTCACAAACACACTCAGAACAACAGCTACCATCAGGAACATTTGAATGGGAATTCATTGTACAGCACTAAATGTCCTGGTCAAAAGGGCAAATTAGATTGCTTGAGATGTTTTACATGACATCTTCAATTCAACTGAAAGAGAGGTGTTTTCATTATCTCTCTAATAGCAGCTAGGGTTGCAAAGGATCGGAAACTTTCCGGTAAATGTCCGTAATTTTTCAGGACATTTTCCATGGGAAGTTAAGCCCTGGAATTTGGGGAATTTAGCTTAAATTCATCAAAAAAGTTAGCTTATAACAGTGAACCTGTTCTAGGTTAGCAATTCTAGGTCTTGGGGCATATTTTGGTTAAACTATCCCCAATTCAATGGAATTGCAACCCTCTGCATAAAGATTGCATTCTTCCATCACATGTGCAGTGCACTCTTCCATCACATGTACAGCTGATTCTCAAGATATTGCACACTAATGAGATGCTATTGAGCCCACACTACTACACTTCCTTGTCTGAGCCAAGGACTACATGTTTTCTGGTAAGTTTTGATTACAATACTGGGTTGGATGAATATATGTAATATGACATCCATGATTTGTTGTTAACTAGTAAATAGTAGCCTACAGCAAAGTGTGTTTAAATCATTTCTAACTTGTTAACAATTTCTGCTAGTTAGTTTTTGCTACCATGTGGGTTTTAGCTTGCTTGAGCCTGCTAACTGAGGAGTGTTAATTCACCTGTTTCCATACATGTTTCATTTTAAAACATGTATCTTACAAAATAGTTGTTTAATCTAACTGCTTAACTATTTATCTGTACATGGAATTGTATTCAGGTTTTTTTTACTAATTTTTTTCTCATCTTTACAGGAAAATGCCACTGATGTGTGGAGACATTTCACTGCAGCTAATGTAGAAGGAAAAGCTGTGTACATGTGCAAATACTGTGCCAAATCAAATGTGAAGAATGCAACAAAGATGCAGAATCATCTGGCCAAGTGCATAAAGTTCCCTCAGCGCTCACAACAAGCAACCTCTGACAAAAGTCCCTCTACTTCTATTCGAGGTGAAAATGATGAATCAGACACCTTATCAATAGCAACAGCTCATGGTCCTCCTGGAATCAGAAGTTTTTTTGACTCAATGGAGGAACGTAGTCAGAGAAGTGCCAAGGAAATGGTTAGGTATGTGAAGGGTCATCAAGTTATAGCAGCAATCTACCTCACCAATCAAAGTGAGAAGATTAAGAGCACCACATTGAAGCTGCCCAGCAACACCATTTGGGGTGGTGTTGTCATCATGCTTGACAGTCTCTTGGAGGGGAAAGAGTCTCTTCAAGAAATGGCCATATCACAGTCTGCCCATATGGACAGCCCCATCAAGAGGATCCTACTGGATGATGTATTTTGGGAGAGAGTGGTAAGCGACCTGAAACTCCTGAAACCTATAGCTGTAGCCATTGCACGGATTGAGGGAGACAATGCCATCCTGTCTGATGTTCAGACTCTGCTTGCAGATGTAAGAGAATAAATCCGTACTGCCCTGCCCATTTCACTGTTGCTCCAAGCAGAGGAAACTGCAGTTCTGAAATATATCAGAAAGCGTGAAGACTTTTGCCTGAAGCCCATACACGCCACAGCGTACATGTTGGACCCCAAGTATCCTGGCAAGAGCATCCTGTCTGGTGCAGAGATCAACAAGTCTTATGGTGTCAACACTACTGTGTCTCGCCACCTTGGCCTGGATGAGGGCAAGGTTCTTGGCAGTCTGGCGAAGTACACTTCCAAGCAAGGGCTTTGGGATGGAGATGCAATATGGCAGTCGTGCCAACATATCTCATCAGCCACCTGGTGATAGGGACTTTGTGGATCTGAGGCTCTTTCCCCTGTTGCCGCCATGATCCTCCAAATCCCACCAACATCAGCCGCCTCAGAGCGCAACTGGTCCTTGTTTGGGAACACACACACCGAAGCCCGCAACAGACTGACCAATACAAGGGCTGAAAAATTGGGGTGTCATCCGGTCAAATTTTTGGCTTTTTGAGCCTGACAACGAGCCATCCTCAACAAGGTAAAAAAGTGACAGTGAAGATGAGACCTCGGAGTCTGATGTTCACGAAGTGGACATTGAGGAGGTCCTGGGAGAAGACATGGAAGCCTGAGAGGAAGATAACCAAAGCTTTAGTTTCTAGACTATAATTTTACAGATGTATGTTGAAAACGTTTTTGGAAGATGAGATGGATCATTGGGGATCATTCAATATTCCCTTTCTTTTGTTGTTCAGTAAAATCATCCCATGTGAAGAGTCAACTCATTTAATTGAAGTTAAATTCGTAACTAAATTGTTTTTTTTATTTCTATTGGAAGGATTTAATCATTTGCAATTATGTCTACTTATGATAAGGTAAAAGGTCTATGTTTCTGTCTCCATATGACATGTCTCCAACATCTCCATTTAAATGGTATTATTATTAATTTGCATATATTTCAGTTAATTCCCATATATTCCTGTTAATTCCCACAGAAAGTTTCCACCTCTGAATATTCCCCAAAATGTGCAACCCTAATAGCAGCACAGCATTTATCACTGTGATAACAGAGTGGGCGGCTTTGTCCTCTTTTGTAGTGCTAGGGTGATCCCTCCCCGCCTCCTGCTTCAGTTATTCTCCCTCACACTGTGTGTCTGCCTATCCTGTTGGGCATTGTATGAGTGTGTGTGTGTATTTGTGGAGGTTGTATACATAGAAATACAATAATTTTTTTATGGTTGTATAGTTAAGCAATAAAGCACGAGGGGGTGTGGTATATGGCCAATATATCACAGCTAAGGGCTGTTCTTATGCACGACGCAAAGCGGAGTGCGTGGATATTTTATTTATTTAACCAGGCAAGTCAGTTAACAACAAATTGTTATTTAGAATGACAGCCTACCCCGGACAATGCTGGGCCAATTGTGCACCACCCTATGGGACTCCCAATCACGGCCGGATGTGATACAGCCTGGATTCAAACCAGGGACTGCTTGTACCTCTTGCACTGAGATGCAGTGCCTTCGACCGCTGAGCCACTCGGGATACAGCCCTTAGCCGTGGTATATTAGCCATATACCATAAACTCCCGAGGTGCCTTATTGCTATTATAAACTGGTTGTCAACGTAATTAGAGCAGTAAAAATAAATGTTTTGTCATACAGCTGTCAACCAATTAGCATTCAGGGCTCTAACCACCCAGTTTATAATCCCACCTTAAGCTTCCACACACTAGTTAAAAACATACAATATATATCCTACCTGTTATGACACCTCAGACTTCCTCTTTCTCTCTCTCAACCCTTTGTGGCAGAACAGGGCTTGGTACTATAGCTCAAATGCACCTGCCACTTCAATGAAATACCTTCTCTTTGTTCTTTGTCAGAAATCTTTTTAAGTAGCACATAGCGAGACCAGACATGCCTAAATGCAACGTAAATAATACCTCAGTCATAACCAAGCTTGAGCTCTTCCTATCCTGTCTTTTAGCAGGTATGAGGATTTACTAAAAAAGTTCCCTGAAGTCAGTCTGGTAAACTTCCTATTTCTCTCTGCTCTTCCTAGGGACCATTTGTTACACCACTGGATCGCTCTCCTCGCAGACTGTCCAATCACAGTCCAAATGTACGAAAACACAGCACTGATAAAGGACCGCTCATTGGTAAATTCTCTGATCAGAGTGCTACAGACTTTGCAGGAGTTCAACATTACCCTAGAAGCTTCACTTGTCAAAGGGATCGGTATCTAGGCCCTCCTTCGTTCACACCAATTGGACCTGACTAAGGAAGACTGTTAGGGACCACTAAAGAACAATTTAACCTTTTTATGCAGGAAGAGACTTGAACAATTAAGGGACGATTTCTGGCTTATATTAAAGCTACTGTTACATTTGCCATATATTAAGTGCAATGAGCCTTTCAAAATGTGTTGTTATTTTTATCCTCAACAATGTTGCTGTTAGACGTTAAGAATATGTTTTCTATTACGATCCGTGACTTTCACTTTGTTGAAGAAGATAACCCACCTGTTGTATACTACTTTATTGAAAGCTAAATATTTTCATTGTTATTGTGAACTGCTGACAATGGCTATATTCTAAAAAGGAAAACAAGGAACAAAAACTGTTAATATATTTTCAGAGAAGAACAGTATTATTTTGATATGTCTGTCAAGTTGCTTGCTCTGTTCTAATTCTAACTGTCATAATGCAGAGCTTGAAGCAAATGATGCAGAAGTATGCTTTATAAGTATGAATATGACATGGTATAGATGTTTGTGTAGGGTGGAAAACTGATTCATCTAAATCAATATGACAATGTGTAAGTTTGGATCAATCCCACTGGAAGTACCGTAGTATGCAACTATTTTATATGGAATAAGAGGCTCCTGGCTCCCCCTGTGAATAAGATAATGTAGCGTATGCTAGTGATGCACAATATGTATTCAGTTGGAGAAGTATCACTATACGGCCATGTCAGTGCTTCACACTTGACACACAACTCTTCAACAGTACAGTACTCATCATAACCATGGCTTGGTAGAAAGTGAGTCATTTATAAAATGACAGCCTTCGTGTAAATACCTCTAACCAGTGCATCCTTCTTTCCAACAACTTCTCATTATTCCTCACCTGTTCTGCCCATTCCTGGCAGGTTTACAACATCATGTCTGTTCAGTAGTGAAAATTGTATGAGCTGATTGCCACTTAAATTAATAATGAGTGGTACATATGGTTGCTATAAAAGGCCAGATTCAAAATAGAGCAAACAATTCTCCTCTGAACTGTTGGTGTTTCTGCTATGCAATTTAATCCACATCACACAAAAAAATCTAACCAAGATCTAGATGAGAATCATTGGACCTCCTCCATTTACTGTGCAGCATATGATGATGAATAACAACAGCAGTCTGATAGAAGTAGGTGTGAAGGATGTCTTTCCTGTGCCAACGTCTGAATTGTGTTGGTTGTACTATTCCATTTACAATCGACATGAGCATCTTGGGAGATATATTTTTGTTTTTCAATACTGTTGTAAATTTATTGGCATAGCCGTATAATGTAGTGTTTACTAAGTGAGGAAATGTGTACAGTGTAAAAAAATAAATAAAGAATACAATTACAGAAATGCATTAATATGGATATGTTTTTTGTATTTTTATTAAAGGATTATAACTGACTGGAATGGGTACACTATAAATTGCTATATGGTTATTGGTATTGTAAATGCTCCCATATATTCCCCATATGAACTGTAGAGCAAAAATAACAGAACTGTACCTAGCAGAGAAATCAAACACTGATATCAACACTTGTAACAACAACATTTGCTGGTTTTAAAATGTAAACAAACTCTTCGCGCCATTTCAAATAATTATTTGTTATTGTCCATTCATACGTTGATGATACGATGCTTGCTGGGACATGGAGTCTAATAAGGTGTTGATTACATAGGATAAGACGGAAAGCATTTCCACACACTACTACTCCCAGAATCCCATATTGTTAAATACCATGCATAGTGTGCGCCAATTGGTTGAAATTGTTTTCAAACGGACACGTTACACTCCTAATATGGTGTTTCTACGATGGAAGGCTTTATGTTCATGTTTTTGTATGCTAATGTCATTCTAATACCCAGCTGTATGCAGCAGCAGCAGTAGTAGTAAGGCATGCGCAGTGTGTAAAAAGACAACGGTGAAGATTCAAAGTTTTTGTTCGGTAAGTCCACTGTTATTTACCCTTTACGCAATTTGCAATTAGAAATTAACGCAAATGCTAATGTTTTACATATCTTACATTTAATTTTAGTCTGTTGCGTGCGAACTATATCTGCAAGGGGGTCATTGTAACAATGGGAGAGCATGGATATGGAGCGTGGCGTGGTAGCTAGCTAACGTTAGCAGGCTAGCTAACAACAATAGTCAGATTGCTATTTGGCGCTCTCAGTGGGCCAACGTTTGAATTTAAAGGGAAGGAAACGATATAAAGTATTGTGCGTGTTAAATCTTACAACTATTTCATTTGAAATTATAAAACAAGCCAGTGTCGCTCAAATCACTTTTTTATGTCGCATTTGTTTTTTATGACTTCGTCCGCTTTTTGTTTCTTCCGTGAAAGGAGTTCTCCTTCCCCGCTTTTTGTTTCGGATTCCCCAAGTAACTGAGAATCACTTTCCCGACGGGAACATATCAGTTGTAAACACAGTTAATCAAAAGGACAATAAGAAAAGCATAGTTAATGTATTACCAGCGACCCACTGTTCTAATTTGTCGAGTATTTGTAGTAGCCAAGTTAGCCAGCGATGGCGTCATTACTAGCGGGGTTTGCCAGATGCTGCCATTCTATTTTGTTTGATTGCTTGCAAGTAACAATGATCGTTTTGGCAATATACCGTTGGTGTATTGTAATCTAATAAATGGAATAGCTAGCTTGCAATGGTTGGCTAGATTTAGTTGTGAGTCTGTGCTTAAAAACCATTCGAACAATTTCATCCTTTGGTTCCTGTCCCGCGAGCTTTGTTTAAAAATAGTCTCCTCCTGTCAGGAAACAAAAAAGCGAGATGGGAGTCGCAGCCTATAAGGTTAATTGTGTATGCATAATAACGGGGACGTCTAGCAGATCTATCACCGGTGGCTAAGTGATTGTCATTCATTTGTATAGTAGCTTGCAAGATTGATGAAAGGTGTATCTAAATGCACAAAAAAGTTTATATTTATTTATTTGCTCCGTATTGCTTTTTTGTGTAGTTAAAATAGGCCAATCGTCAATAAATATGAGAAAGCTTGTCTCGGAGTGAAGTTATATCATGGATCGCTGAAATTGTAGAATAAGACTTCTAACTGGAAATAATGTAATTCCACCAGGGGAAAGCATTACAGCAGTAACGTTACAGTGCTATTACTATTCTGCATTTAATGGGTGGCATTCTTTGGTAATCTATTTGTTCTTTCTCTGTAGGTTTCCCATTGATCATCATGTTTGGTTTTCACAAGTCGAAAATATATCGCAGCCATGAAGGATGTTGCATTTGCAAAACCAAGTCCTCCAGTTCACGCTTTACTGACAGCAGCAGATACGAAGAAACCTTCAGGCTATGTTTTGGGTAAGCTTTAAGTGTTAATGACATAACATTGCATTCATCAAATACTTCCTTTTCAGGGAGTATTAAACACTACACACTTTTATTTCTGTATTGTATATTGTAATTCATGTTAATGCAGAGTTTGCACCAGTGATTGTATGCCATAAAAGGTCAAACAAGTGATGGTCAACAGATTGAATTGGGAAGATATTATTAACTAGTCTAGGACTGATTCTAGGATGGCTTACCTTGTTTTTTTGCTGTCTGAAGGACAGTGATGCTAAATTTGCAGTGCTTTATATTTAAGTTAATGTTATGTCTGTTATGTAATGATGTTTACTGATTTGCTTGAGGTGTATTGTTTATTGTGCTTGTGTTTTCATTTCCTTGATTATTTATCAAGGTTGTCAGAGGATCGTGTGGGAGACATCTGCAATGCCTGTGTGCTGTTAGTAAAAAGATGGAAAAAACTGCCAAAAGGCTCTAAGAAGAACTGGAACCATGTATGCATCATCTTGTTATTTTAGTTCAATGAGGATTCACTGTGATTTTTCATGTAATTGATGCTGTGTGGAAGTTGAGTGATTGACATGTATTATATGACATTAGGTTGTAGATGCAAGAGCTGGGCCTGGCTTCAAGCTAACCAAACCCAAGAAGATGAAGAGCAGTGATGGGAAGAAGAAAAACAAACTGAAGAGGCTTCAAAAATTCAAAAGACAAAGTAGGTCACTTGTCTTGTTAAATCAACAAAATGATAGTATATATACACCTTCAACATTTTTAAACCACTAGGTTTTACTGCATAAGTCTTTGTTTCACTTTTGTCATTAGGCCCTACTTGGAAGATCCAGGTAGACATGCAGATGTTGCCTGTAAATCATTTACCATGAGAGAATGCCACAAATTGTCCTGTTTGTCCTTTCAGACTCTGATGCCCACAGCACGACCTCAAGCATGTCTCCATCCCAGTCCCCCAGCTACGAGTCAGATGACGGCTCAGACATTGAGTCCAAACAGAGGCGCCCCACTCCTTCTGTCTTTTCCTTCCTGGACCGTTCTTACTGGAAAAGGTATGTCAATGAAGTATATGAAATTGTAGTCTGTCTGGAAAATCTAAGTTTATAATTTAGTACTGTAGTTTATCTGGGACAATTCTGAAGAAATTTAGTTTTTAGGACAAACTATTGAATGGATACTTCATCCTCTTCCCTGTAGGCAAAAGGTGTGCTGTGGGATTGTCTACAAAGGGCGTTTTGGTGAGGTGATGATTGACCCACGTCTCTTCAAGCCCTGCTGCAGCTCCAAGAAGCAGGAGACGTTGGTTCCCATGCAGGACACGCACCTTCCCCTTCCCACCATTCACCCCCCACCTCTCCTGCTACCAGAGGCCCTGAAAGAGGACTGGTGATGGCTCTTGAGCACCCCCTTGGGGTGTCAATTGCACCACAAGTTGTCTCCAGTGGCAGACTACCCCCAAAACCATTCCTTATTAGTTCACTGCATTTAGACTGCTAAATGATTTTCTTTTTTTTGCTTTGATATGTGTTTTTTATACGTGAACTTTCTTATCTTTTTTTAAGAAAACCAAAAAGAACCAAAAAAAATGTTTTTATAAAGGCATTAGTTGTACTATTTATAGGATGAGGAGGCAGAATTATATTTGGCCTTGAAGGGCACACTATCCAGGTCTGATTAATTTGGTTTGCAACATTTAAAGCTTATTTTCTGTGTTACGGTTACCAGCGTTTGTGTATATATTATGTTCCTTTTGCCAGCACCCAGTCTTTTTTTATTTCTTTTTACAGCTGTCTAATTGGCAATGAAGTGTTCATGTGCTGATATGCAAGACTCCACCAGCTAGATAAAAAAAACAGCTTATTTGCATTGATGGCATGGACATTAAGTGTTTTCTTATACTTATGTTCCCCTGACACTCAAGCAGAATAATTTGATTTATAGCATCTTAATATATAAAGGGTTATGGGCTATGAGAGTATTTTGGGGGGTCTTCAGTGAGTTTATACATTATGAATGGCCTTTTAAATGTATACATGCATGCATTGTCTCACTCTCCCACACATGCATGGTTTGGCAAGAGCTGAGTAGTATTGTACATTGTCGGATTTGTAAACACTCCGTACTATGAGCTTATCCATTGCTTTTCCAGCAATTTCATGCAAGTGAATCACGGTAGATTGAGTTAGACCAAGCATGCAGAACTCATCTCTGTCTTGGAATGAAAACCAGCAATTATTTATTTGTAGTCTTCCGTGAACTGAAAATGCACATTTTATAACCATATGTTGAAGTGTTCTTGTATATACACTTGTGAGTGTTTTGGCTATGAGAACTATTTTAAATTACAGGATTGACAACTCATATTTTTAAATCACTAAATGTGTACAGATGTGAAAATATTTAGATTGAGGCATACTTTTATGGCATCACTTGTAACTTATTAATTGGCCAATAAGTGGCTAGCCTAATCCCCAAGTTTGTCACAACACTTCAGGGTGCTGTGTTTGGTAAGGCACAATGCAGCAAAGATTTTGCAACTGATTATGAAAATTAGCGTTGTGGTGTTGGACAACTTCTGACAGTAACACAGTTTGTGCCTGCTGATTACCACCCATATCTTTGTCCTATGAGATGAGTTGAAGGCCAAAGCAATACTTACACTATTAATGTTCTGTGTTTGTTGGCATCTTGATATTCTGTTATTGAACGTGTGTTTTATATTTTTTGTTTTGTTCATCTACAGAAAGCAAATCAAAGCTGAGACTATGCAGACATTTTGAATGTGAGAAATTACCTAAATGTTAAAGGAGCAACGTTTGTAAGTCCATCTCTGCCTCGTAGCAAATAGTTTTTTCAGCGTTTCATTTTTTTTTAAGCGATATTTCATATTTAGAATGAAACTTTGCCTCAAGGGACAACATACGTTTATGGTTAATGGTCGAGTCAAACCAATAAGATGTGTACCTCTGTTAAATAATGCACAGTTTTGCAGTAAGTGGCATGAATTTTTATCAGTTTGTTGTCAGACATGCAGACAGGTAGCCTGAGTGCCAGTCTGTCTGTTCCGTCATGCCAACTTCTTGTTACTCTTTGTCATGCCAAACATTGTATGGGTTGACAATGATATTAATGGCGTTTGCAAGAGCACAAACAGATCTGGCACCTGGCTAGTAGACAGGGTATCCTGTTGTGCAAAGTTATTTATTTGCTGTAACTGAACTTCATCACATTAGACTGGTTTGTGTCAATATACTGTTAGTTGAGTGTTGAAAATCTTTCTGTGATTCTTAAATAATGTCATTTAAAGGAGAGCTGCTGCTTCCTTTTATCAAGATGGAAATTCTAAACTGTTTTTGTATATAGGGAAATGCCTATTTTATTGGTGTTTGCATGGTACATTTGATCATATGAGGTGTGCCTTATAAGAATGAACGTTCCTTTTACATTATGAAATTCAATCTGTAATGTCATTTAATATTTATTTATTTCAAATCCATTTGTAAAACTGATGCTGTTAATTGAACCGTTAGGACCTTCAAGTCATTTTCATTCTGTGCACTTCTTTCGATTTTGTTATGTTTTTGTCTATATTGTTATTCTGTATCTCAACAACTACATTAGTTCTGTCTTGTAATAAAACATAAAATATCCTTTTTGGGTCTGCGTGATCTCATTTCAACCGCTAGATGGTACTCAAACCTTAACACTCGTTCAGTCATCGTAGAGATTGGAGAGAGGGTTGGTTTAAATTAAAGCAATGAATAATGCATTTTATGAGTTGCACTTGACCGACTTTTTTCACTAGTTCAGTATAATAGCTCACAACTATACTATTTTAATTTCGTCGCCAGTACTCTTAGGAAGTGACATCTGAGAAATGCCAACCCACCTTGTGAAAGTACGGCTAGCGCCTCACACGGGAGCAGTGCGCAGAATCAATGATCACAGGTAGGCCTACGAGGCACAGAATGTCTGTTGCCCAAACCTCTCATTTTCATTCGGATAATCGAATATTGAGCGGGTAATGCGCTCAATATTCGATTTTGCCCCTGATGTTGAACACTCAAAGGCGCCTAAAGTAGCTCGCATGAAGGCTTCTTCAATATAAAGCCGCATCACGTCATGCTAACCTAGACGGAAGGTACCAGCATCAATTAATAGGAAGCTCCACGCAAATAATTTACTTTCATTTTAACTCAGAGGTCCCGAGATTCCGACATGACATGACGCAGCAGAAATCCATGTTCCAATGTCGATTGCCTATTCAATGTCTCATTCATCTCATGTCGGAAACTCGGAAAAATCCGACTTGCTTAAACCATGTTCGGAACTCGGAAATGTAAGATTTGCCAACTCGTTGTATAAGGATGATCCCGAGTTTCGCACTTGGGAAGTATCAGTATCAACCAATAGTAAGCTCTAAGCAAATAACTTACGTTAATTTTAAATAACTTACGTTTATTTTAACTCGGAGGTTCCTAGTTCCGACAAGCACATGAACGCGTCATACTCGTTGTAGAAAGATGATACCCTAGTTTCCCAAATGAGAGGTATCTCATTATCAACCTATAGTAAGCTCTACGCAAATAAATTACATTGATTTTAACTCGGAGGTCCCGAGTTTCCGACATGATTTGAACGCTGCAAAAGCCTAGGCCTAGATCTTATGTGAAATTTATATTCACTTGGATACAGAGGAGCGCGATTCAACGCAGCTTTGCGTGCGCTCCTATTTCAACAAAACGAGTTTTAGACAACAGACGGATTTCAAAGGATGGCACTTTGATCGCCGACAAAGACTCTAGACAAGTCTGGAGCAGTCAAGTGTGAAATACAATGGGATAATTTATGGCCACCATTATTTCGAGGATTGGGCATTCAGAGATGCCCGCTTTATACAACAGGAGGATGAAAAAGAACATAGAACAGGGCACGGTGCAGATTTGCGGAGTTACATTTATTTTACAAAGTCAGGCTTTTAAGGAATATTTCGGGAACCACTCTTTTCGTCCAGCCAGAAGAGAGACACATTTCCTAGGCCTACTTAAAATACTTTAGGCTATAATTTGATGGTTATAAAATCAGTTATACAGCCTTATCTAATATTCTCAATTGCTTCTGTTTTCAGTACTCTCTCTCTCTCTCTCTCTCTCTCTCTCTCTCTCTCTCTCTCTCTCTCTCTCTCTCTCTCTCTCCCTCTCTCTAAATTCAAGTAAAGGGCTTTATTGGCATAGGAAACATTTTTACATTGCCAAACCAAGTGTAATATATAATAAACACAAGTGAAATAAACAATCAGAACTCAATAGTAAGCATTACACTCACAAAAGTTTAAAAATAATAGAGACACTATCTCTCTCTCTCTCTCTCTCTCTCTCTCTCTCTCTCTCTCTCTCTCTCTCTCTCTCTCTCTCTCTCTCTCTCTCTCTCTCTCTCTCACCCAGACACACTCACACACACGCACACGCGCGCACACACACACACACACACACACACACACACTCCTTTCTCTTTCCAGAGCCACTCGTGAAGCCGACTGACAGGCTAGAATGAGGCGGACACTTGGTCAAGACTTCAGTGCAAACGCATCCTTTTAAGGACACCTCCAAAACTTGGATCATATCACCATGGGAGCTATTTGTATTGCCATGGACTTTTGTTTGTTTTTGCTCTTGTTAAATACTCGCCAAATCGCCGCTCTTCTAGAGAATCCAGGTGCGTTGTATGAGTTTCAAAGGCTGTTTTATGCACTTTTTATAAGAGTGTTTGCGCTCATGTTGTTGTTGTTTTCAAATGATGTATAGTTTCCAACTACTTGGCAGACTTTATTTTGTTTTACATTATTATACTTTGCCCACTCAGTTTTGGCTTCAATTGTAAAAATTGGAACTTGATGAAACTCTTTTGTCTGTTTGCTTTTTTAATGAAGTCCTACATTTTAACCTACCTACTAACTTGTTTTCAGGTAAAAGGAATAACAAATGTACCGATGATAAGGAATGGGTCCTGACTTGTATTTTTTCTTAACTTTAACACTTTTGAGAATAATGGATCAGGTTCAATCGGATCAATGTTTTGTTAACTTTAGTACTCAGAACCTGGCGAATTAGACTTTTACCTATTTAACTGAAATTATTCAGTGTTGAATTGAATATTGGGGATTTAATGAGGACCACATTAATCCCATAATCCTAATGTACATGACTAAAATACAGATTTTTGAGATTCATAACGAAATGTTGTTCTGGTAACATTTTATGCCATAATGTGGATTTCAAATCCAGATGCATGCGCAGAAGGAAGTGATGGCTGTCACATTGATGCTATTTGTCAAAATACCCAAGCCTCTTACAAGTGCACGTGTAAAGTAGGCTTTAAAGGCGACGGTAAACATTGTGAAGGTAATTATCTCCTCTGTAATTCCTTGTTTCTTTCATCACTCATGTTTGTATTGGGATCATATGAGACACATTTGAATTCTTTGGACCAATAGTTCCTTGGATTACCAAGACAAGTTTCAATGACATTTTGATTATATATCATATACCTTGGCATAATGCATTACTTTTTATTTAAATGATGTGGCCCATTGTTTGAAATTACCCTTTTCCATTAAATGCTCAAATGGCAAACATTCATCAATCTCGATTTGACTCCCTTTTAGACATTGATGAATGCGATATCGAGTACAATGGTGGCTGTGTACACGAATGTAACAACATACCAGGCAATTATCGTTGCACTTGCCATGATGGATTCAATTTAGCGCACGATGGACATAATTGTCTAGGTAAGATACATTTCAGACTACAAGGTAAACAACATTTGATGTATTGAGTGTCTGACAATCATTTCGCAGATATAACTTTAGGCCTATACGGTGAATTAAGATGGCATTAAAAGTGTATGATTTCAATAGGGAATTCGTTTCTATTCTGCTAAGGCCATTGAACAATGTGTGACAGCCAGGTAAATAGAGATTTGTTGTAATATTTCTTTATAGTTTTCATGAAGACTTAGCCTAGGAATTCATGAACATTCATCCAGTTATTTCATTGTTCTGAGAAGTCATGTCCTGGCTCTGCCTGCAGATGTGGACGAGTGTGTCTTCAACAATGGAGGGTGCCAGTATACATGTGTCAACACCATGGGGAGTTATGAGTGCCGCTGCAAAGAGGGCTTCTTCCTCAGTGACAACCAGCACACATGTATCCACCGCTCTGTGGGTGAGTACCCCTGGAATACCTGCCCTGTGATGGCTTCCAACTCTCCTTCCCACCTTCAAATGTGTGTATGTACAGTATGTGTCTCTCTGTGTCTGTCTGTGTGTGTGTGCGTGTGTGTATGCATGCATGTCTGTTGTGTCTCAGTCCATGCATGTTTCTGTATGTTTGTGTCTCAGTCTATGTGTGTGTGTGTGTGTGCGTCCTTATGTGTGTTTGTGTGATTGTGTGTGTGCATCCCTATGTGTGTGTGTATGTGTGTTTGTGTTAAGGTAGGCTACTAAGCCGTGTCAGGGGCATAGCAGAGAATTATGGAGCTAATTCTCGAATGGTCACATACAAGAGTGTGATTGACAGCACAATGATGGATGACAGCTGTTAAATCGGTCCCCTCTCTGTGGCATTATCTAGAGCAGTCGGGCTCCAAAGGGCCCATGCTATGGGAAAAGGAGCCCCGTGTCCCAGAGAACAAAACAAGTTAATAACTGCAACACTTGGGCTTTTGTGGCCTGTGTCTTACATTAGAATAAAGCTCTCACAAGTATTGTTGTTTTATTCTCACTAAATTCAACGAAGAGATCCAAAGGCTTTTAAACACTTACATTGGGTTTCCCTTGGAAAAGTTACTAATCCTACCAGCACATCCACTCAGCCGTTGCAGCATAAGTTTAAAGGAGCTGCTCTCTACAGTGACCTGGGAGAAGGCCAATGATGGTATTAGGATAGAAGATAATAGTGTGATTCTGAATCCCATACACACTGAGTGTACAAAACATTATGGATATCTGCTCTATCCATGACATACCATGACATAGATTGACTAGGTGAATCCAGGTGAAAGCTATTATCCCTTATTGATGTCACTTGTTAAATCCACTTCAATCAGTGTAGATGAAGGGGAAGAGACAGGTTAAAGAAGGATTTTTAAGCCTTTAGACAATTGAGACATGGATTGTGTATGTGTGCCATTCAGAGTGTGAATGGGCAAGACAAGCTATTTAAAAGCCAACAAGCCAACTTGACACAACTATGGGAAGCATTGGAGTCAACATGGGCCAGCATCGCTGTGGAACGCTTTCAAAACCATGTAGAGTCCATGCCCTGATTAATTGAATCTGTTCTTAGGGCAAGGGGGGGGGGGGGGTTGCAACTTAACATTGAAGGTGTCCTTAATGTTTTCTAAACTCAGTGTATAAAGTATATGAATATGTAGAATGACCACGGTAAAATCTGATTAAATAAAGTACTTATCTGGGTGTCCACTCAAAGTGTAGGTTCTTAGCTTTGTTTCTGCTTGCCTTCAGGGAAAAGCTCTCTCGCTCTGCCAGTGGGCTTTACTCTTTATCCTTTCCCAGCCACTTGGTTTTCTTTCCCCTCTCTTTTTGACATGGCTTGAAAAAGCCCAGTCCATTTGGAGTTGCACATTTGAGGGGTCCACTGCACTTGCATGTCAGCTGAATGCATCAGCCCTCTCTAGGAAGTGTTATTGTTGGGCCATGCTCCAAAGGGTTGTGGCAGATTTCTAGTCAGGGGGCTTCAATAATATATCATCAGACATCATTGGTGTTGTGCAGTGTCAGTTGTTTTGCCTCTGTATTTCATTACCATGTACTATATGTGTTACGAATCCCTTTGGCCCGACAATCTAGGGGGGATGGTCATGGGACCCGTAACATAACTCATGCAAATTATAGTAGTGACAAAGTAAGAGTGAGAACGAAATAACCACGACAACTAATATCTACCGTCAAACACTCAGGGTTTATTTACAAACACACGGTAATGGGGGGAGCAGGAAAATGGGCTGAGCTGGACCCAAAGAAAGAAATAATAAGTATCCACAAACACCCCTAAGCTAGACTAGCCTACTTCACCAACAGCTAACTAACTAACCAAAAATACAGTGGGTGGTCCGCCCAGTTCTAACTAGTGTATTTAACAAAGTTTACCTACGGGTAGTGTATGCCCATGGGCGACCTGTCTGGTTACCCCCTTTTCCCACCATCAACCAAACACTCAAACACCATAACCAAAAACAATACTCACAGGTGGGGACAAAGTGACATGTAGATGCTAAACCACACAATGGATCTACAGACATATGGCATTGACAGAGAGATTGAGCTCCAGAGAAAACTACTGACAGGGTTTTTAAACCAAGGGAAAGGGAATGTGATTGGGTAGGAGAAAGGGAGCAGGTGTCTTCTGATTAGCGACTGATTGAGGAATGATGATTGTCACCTGTGAGTAGGGGAGAAGGAGAGAACAGAAATACACACAGGATACACACAGAATACTTGTATCCGTAACAATATGTAACAGCATGTGAATACACTGTTGTTAGTAGTGTAATTACAGTGTTATTACACAGGTATAGGAGCAACCTAATGTAAAGTGTTACCTCTCTTTCCCAGAGGGCCTTAGCTGTATGAATAAGGAGCATGGCTGTGCTCACATCTGCAAGGAGACACCCAAGGGAGGAGTGGCCTGCGAGTGCCGCCCAGGATTCGAGCTGGCCAAGAACCAAAGAGGCTGCATCTGTATGTGTGAAGTTTTGTGATTGATCGTTTAGCCAGGTCAACCAAGAGTTTTGTTTAGATAACACATGAGTTGAACTTTGGAATTGACCCAAGTTTTGTGTTATTGGCCTAGTGACCTGTAACCATGGTAACGGGGGCTGCCAGCACACCTGCGAGGACATGGAGCAGGGGCCCATCTGCAGGTGTCATGTGAGGTACACCCTGCACCCTGACGGCAGGTCCTGTGTAGGTAAGAGCAGACCAACCACATCCAGGCCTACTTACATACCTGGTACTTAGCTGTAAGCATCTCTACGTATAGCAAACCAGATTACCTAGTCAATAATGGTGAAATGGACTGGATCCTTCTAGATATTTCCATCTGTACACTTCTTCATTCTCCTCCTTTTTGCTACTCTCACCCACTGAAACTCACCTGTTTAAATTATCACATATTGAGCCTGTGGATGAAAAGGCAATCCTTTTGAGGAGCCTGCCATCCTTCCTGATAGCGAGTGTTTATTTCTTCCATTTGCACATGGTGGATATGATAAGCATCAGCCGTCAGATAGGAAGGAGACGTACGGTAGGCCTGTGGGTAGTATCTGTTTCTCCCGCGGCGCTACTGTGTGTGTGGGGTCCAGGATTATCACTGAGTTGTCTCCAGCTCCATCTCACAGTTCCATCTCCTGCCTTATCTGCTACACGCATAGACAGCCAAACTGCATGCCTTAGGTGTAAACATGCTGCTGGTTACAGAGAGGAACACAGAAAAACATCCAGGGGAGGTAGACTACACTTACAGACCGCCAAGGTGTGCACTGGGCAATTCAGCTACTGTGCATCAGCAAACAGAACAGAACAGGAGGCAACTTGGTGCAAACCATTTTCTTAAATGTTGACCTGTGTTTATTTTAGTTATACTAAAATACCGTGTATGTATCTACGTGTATTCTGTTGGTTAGGTTACTGACTGTTACTCACGTCACCCACTGTCTGTATTACAGAGCGGGACGAGACAACTACTGAGAGCTCTGATCACAACGCCACGTCCTTCACTGAGGTGGACAAACGTGTCAAGCGCAGACTGCTCATGGGTAATAATTGTATAATTGCACAAATTCCACTGTTATTACCCATTGTTACTTACACACTAAAATAACAAAACCAAACAGACTCAGCTACTGAGAGGATTCTGTCAGTTGGACTATTTGAATGACTTTAGTTACCATGGGTTATGCTGCCAGGAATCAGCCAGGTGTTTTTCAGAGGGGAGAAGAGCAAGGCCCAGTAAACCAAGGCATTCCACAGGCTTTAGAACAAACTGTCAAATGACTATGGACCCTCACTTTCTCACCGCCCGATTCCTCCCCTGAAAAATATGCTTTTGTGACAGTGTGGTACATTTCACATGTTTTCCTTCCGTTTAGGATGGGGATGGCGTTGGGTTGCCCAATGTATAGCACTGTCAGTCATGGTGTGCTGTGTCAATGTTCACACCTAGTAAAACACTGTATGTATGTGACTGGGTTGCTAGCTCACTGTCTAGGACTACTGCTGTTGTTTACTCAATGTCTGTTGGTAGGGTTAAAAACCAGACTTTGGCAATAGCTCTATAACGACAGTACATGATGTATAGGCATTTTATAACCCTTCATTCAGTATAGTACATAACAGCAGCATGTTGACATTGAATCTATTCACGCTGGCCTTTCAGAGAACTGTGCGGTGAATAACGGGGGGTGTGACTCCACGTGTAAGGACACATCCACGGGCGTACGCTGCAGCTGCCCTGTGGGCTTCACTCTGCAGCCTGACGGGAAGACGTGCAAAGGTCAGACCAACCGTCCACCAAGAACCTCAACTCCATCTCTATGTCTGAGTTCCAAATGGCACTCTATTCCCTATTTAGTGCTCTACTTTTGACCTGGGCCCATAGGGCTCTGGTCAAAAGTAATGCACTTTATAGGGAATATGTGCCATTTTGGAGGCAGGCCATCTTCATCTCCATCTCTTATTATTCAGTTCAATGTACTCTTATTTAACAAGCTTCACATCTCCCCTCCATAGGTATTTGGACAGTGAAGCTAACATTTTTCATTTGGCTCTATACCCCAGCATTTTGGATTTGAGATCAAATGTTTCATATGAGGCTACAGGTTTATGTATCAAATTTCCTCCATGTGAATAATTCATAAGTATTTGGACGAATTCACTTATAGTGTATAAAAGTAGTCAACAGTTTATTATTTGGTCCCATATTCCTTGCACGCAATGACTACATCAAGCTTGTGCCTTTACAAACTCGTTGGATGCGTTTGCAGTTTGTTTTGGTTGTGTTAGTGTTATATTTTGCCCAACAGGAACTGAATGGGTGAATGATGACTGGAGTAATTTTCTTTCTAAGTGAGTAGATAATATGTTTCTGAATACTAAATTAATCTTGTTAATGCCAGGATTAAGAAAAATCATGAAAGAATTATGAATAATGATGAGTGAGATCGTTCTTTCTGCCTCTGTAACCTTCTCACTCATCATTATTCACGAATCATCCATAATCGTGGTAGCATCCATGTAGAATGTAGAAGTGTTCAGAAACGTCTTCTATTCTTACTTACAATAAAAGTGACTCCAAAATGGCAGAAGACATTATTCACCATTCAGTTCCTATTGGGCAAAACATAACCCAAAACACAGCCAAAACAAACTGCAAAACTTGATGTAGTCATTGCGTGCAAGGAATATGGGACCAAATGCTAACCTTTTGACAACTTTAACACACTAAAAGTGATATACTTATGACTTCTTTAAATGGGGGGACTAGATACATAAAGTGCTTTCATTTCTAAATGGTTAAACAGATATGTATCGAAATATCCTCAAATAAAGCTGACATTATGTACCGTCTCCTAAGTATAGAGACACATTTTTAAAAATTGCTTCTCTGTCTAAATATATATGGAGGGGAGTGTATGTCTGTCTGAATAATAACAGTTTTATAATTTGTCTCTCACAGACATTAATGAGTGTGAGCTGCACAACAGCGGTTGCGACCACTTCTGCAGGAACACCATCGGCAGCTTTGAGTGTAACTGCTGGAAGGGCTTCAAGCTGCTTACTGACGAGCACTCCTGTCAGGGTAGGCCTCTTCTCTTCACTCTCCTGTCAGGGTAGGCCTCTTCTCTTCACTCTCCAGTCAGGGTAGGCCTCTTCTCTTCACTCTCCTGTCAGGGTAGGCCTCTTCTCTTCACTCTCCTGTCAGGGTAGGCCTCTTCTCTTCACGCTCCTGTCAGGGTAGGATTCTTCTCTTCACTCTCCTGTCAGGGTAGGCCTCTTCTCTTCACTCTCCTGTCAGGGTAGGCCTCTTCTCTTCACGCTCCTGTCAGGGTAGGATTCTTCTCTTCACGCTCCTGTCAGGGTAGGCCTCTTCTCTTCACGCTCCTGTCAGGGTAAGCCTCTTATCTTCACTCTCCTGTCAGGGTAGGCCTCTTCTCTTCACTCTCCTGTCAGGGTAGGCCTCTTCTCTTCACTCTCCTGTCAGGGTAGGCCTCTTCTCTTCACTCTCCTGTCAGGGTAGGCCTCTTCTCTTCACGCTCCTGTCAGGGTAGTTTTCTTCTCTTCACTCTCCTGTCAGGGTAGGCCTCTTCTCTTCACTCTCCTGTCAGGGTAGGCCTCTTCTCTTCACGCTCCTGTCAGGGTAGGATTCTTCTCTTCACGCTCCTGTCAGGGTAGGCCTCTTCTCTTCACGCTCCTGTCAGGGTAGGCCTCTTCTCTTCACTCTCCTGTCAGGGTAGGCCTCTTCTCTTCACTCTCCTGTCAGGGTAGGCCTCTTCTCTTCACTCTCCTGTCAGGGTAGGCCTCTTCTCTTCACGCTCCAGTCAGGGTAGGCCTCTTCTCTTCACGCTCCTGTCAGGGTAGGCCTCTTCTCTTCACGCTCCTGTCAGGGTAGGCCTCTTCTCTTCACTCTCCAGTCAGGGTAGGCCTCTTCTTTTCACTCTCTTGTCAGGGTAGGCCTCTTCTCTTCACGCTCCTGTCAGGGTAGGCCTCTTCTCTTCACTCTCCCGTCAGGGTAGGCCTCTTCTCTTCACTCTCCTGTCAGGGTAGGCCTCTTCTCTTCACGCTCCTGTCAGGGTAGCGCTCTTCTCTTCACTCTCCTGTCAGGGTAGGCCTCTTCTCTTCACGCTCCTGTCAGGGTAGGCCTCTTCACTTCACGCTCATGTCAGGGTAGGCCTCTTCTCTTCACTCGCCTGTCAGGGTAGACCTCTTCTCTTCAGTCTCCAGCCAGGGTAGGCCTCTTCTTTTCACTCTCTGGTCAGGGTAGGCCTCTTCTCTTCACACTCCTGTCAGGGTAGGCCTCTTCTCTTCACTCTCCTGCCTGTCTAACCTACATCTCGGGAAGGGGCTGGGACAGCACAGTATACTGGGCTGTTGTTCTGTGTAGGTGCTGCTGGAAGATAAGACTATGAGAGTGGGAGGCTGAACGGTTTGCCAGTATTGACTCGAAGGATTCCTCTGTAGATCCTTAACATGTGCTAGTTTAAAGCTTAACGTTTAGTACAAACTGATTTCATCTCTCTGATACAACTCGTCATTAAGATACTGCTGTCTCTAAAATTAACTATCAAAAACAATGCCACAATTCATCACCTAGTGATACCATGCTGTACCATTTAAAACCCCAATTTCTACTACCTTAAATTGAAAAAGAATATCCCTCTGCTTTTAATGACAGATATAGACGAGTGTTATTTCGAAAGGACATGTGGTCACACGTGTGTGAACTCCCCTGGTGGTTTTGAGTGTGTTTGCAACAAAGGGTACACCCTGTATGGACTGGCCCACTGCGGAGGTAAGACTATAAGATTAATGCTTATGGGGTATTATACTAATGGTATGGGGAAAGGGCTTTGACACCATTCTGAATAGTTCATGTGTGGAATTTATATAAACTAATGTGTATAGGGTATTATGCTTATGGTGAAAGGGCTTTGGTACCATCTACACCATTTCACACCATTCTGAATTGTTCATTGTGGTGTTTTTAGTCGTTTTTGCTGAAAAAAGAATGGATGCTTTGTGAATGAAGTGAGGTGAGAGATTCTGCGAATAACATATGGATGTTTTCCCTGCTTTCTTCTCAGACATAAATGAGTGCAGTGTGAACAACGGAGGTTGTGAGCAGGGTTGTGAGAACACCATGGGTGGGTTTGAGTGCCACTGCCACCCTGGTTATAAGCTACACTGGAACAAAAAGGATTGTATCGGTAAGACAGTGCCCCTTCAGGCCTGGGGGGCTCTAGAAGGTTTGGGGTGTGTTGTGATAAACGGATGAGTTTTTGGTCAACTGTTTTGACATAAAATCAGTGGTTGTGTACCACATGTATGTTTTGAAACTTTTGGGGACTAAAAACAGGAGATACTTTGAGTTATTTCCTTCTCTTTCTCTTTACTGCTCTGTTTTTCTCTCTGGCCTTTGGTTTAAAACCTGGGACAAAAGTAGAATAAAGGCAAGTGCTGCTGTTCCCATTTTCTTCTTCTCCTTGGATAGGTTTCACTCTGTTCCCACAACTTCTCACAACTTCTACCCTCCTCCGTCTGTCTGTCTTTCTACCACGGCCCAAGTCTGCACTTTACCTGTGAGTTTGTTATGGTTTCCATCTAGAGGCAGAGGGTTTCCCAGCAACAAAGCCCCCCTCTAAACCGACCTTAAACTGCAGCAGGCAGGAGGGAGGTGACCGCTGCTACCTGACCTGCCAGTCCCAGGTCCACATCACCAGTGGTGAGTTATCAGTTACTACTACTACTACTATTGGTCTGCATCCCAAATGGCACCCTATTCCCTTTATATTACACAACTTTTGTCCAGGGCCCACATGGCTCTGGTCAAGGGTAGTGCCCTATACAGGAAATATATATTTGGGACACAAATTGAGTTACTACTACTACAGTCTCATGTACCAGCACCCGTCTGTTTGCTTTTGGCGACCAGGCCTTTTGTGGCTCTGCCTTTTGTCTTTGGTGGCCTGTCTCATGCCCCTGTGTGCGTTTACAGGGACGGAGGATTCTTATACAGTGACCTGTGGAATGCCTCTGCCCTGCTTGGCTGGAGCACAAAGGAATGGAAGTGGCTCATATTGCTTGGGCAAGTACACACCATCATAGATCTGCATCAGTCTCTGTCACTCTAGCCTGACCTAAACAACCAGAAACACAACATATAAAGGCAAAACATCAACTTCATACCAAATCAAGTCTTCAGTATTCGCATTTAGATTTATAGACATACGGAAGTCAAGGGATTTTTCCTTTTTATCAAAGGTTAACAATGTGCTATTATTTCCTTTGTACCGTAGGACCAGAAATGTCAAGTGTCCTGCGAATTAAGACCACAGCCACTTTTAAGTCTGGCACAGGAAAGTGCAACTTGAAACGTAGTCAAGAGAGACTGAAGGAGAGCCTGAACGCAGCTCACTCAGGTACAGAGGTTTCTAACAAGTCCAACAGCTCCTCATTCATTAAAACAATGCAGATTAACCTGGCACTGCCTACATTTCATGCAACAAACTTGATAACAGGAACCAGACCTCAAGGCTGCTTAGATTGTAGTAAACTGAGAGTGAGCTAAATATGAAAGAAATACGTGGGGGGTAGTAGTGCGGTCTGAAATGTTTTCAATGTCTCAGCACTGCACATTGGCTGGCATTGACAGGGGAAAACAAAATTAGCCATAGCATGCCTTTCAGTTGGGCCCTACCCAGCTATCAATCAAACGGACTTCCGATTGTTGGATAAAATATTTTCTACAATGGGTTCCGGCATGGTGTTCAAATAAAAAGGGAGCTTTTCCCAGTCTCCTCTCGTCATCCCCCTGTCCAAAAGCAACAAAAAGAGCAGGGGGAAAAGAGTGCATGTTTAACAGGATACACAGAGAAGTCACTGCTTTTTAAAGAATGATTAGAAACATCAGAACTTGAACAGTGCTAGAGGCATCACTACAGACCCTGGTTTGATCCCGGACTGTATCACAACCAGCCGTGATCGGGAGTCCAATAGGGCGGTGCACAATTGGCCCAGCGTTGTCCGGGTTAGGGGAGGGTTTGGCCGGTGTAGGCCGTCATTGTAAAATAAGAATTTGTTCTTAACTAACTTGCCTAGTTAAATAAAGGTTAAATAAAAAATAAAAACACACAAAGGATATAATATCCTTAGATTTAAGTGTTGTGACATTGCAATTAAGTTTTATCCTCACTCTACCTGCTACAGTTAACCAGTTATAGACCATATAGTTATTCAGTAACGTGTGTGTGTGTGTGTGTTTGTCTCCATGCATGCATGTGTGTGTGTGTGTTTGTCTCCGTGCATGCATGTGTGTGTGTGTGTTTGTCTCCGTGCATGCATGTGTGTTTGTCTCCGTGCATGCATGTGTGAGTGCGTGTCCATGTCCTGTGTGGCTGGTCGTGTCCACAGACAGCAGGTCCCCCTTCACGGAGAACGTCCAGTTCAGTTATGTGCGCTTGCGCTGCAGCTCGTCTGGCCACCGGATGCGGAGCCGCCACGGCAGGAAGGCGGGTTACGAGGAGGAAGGCTCCACCATCACGGCTGAGTTTGAGTTGGATGTGAACCTAGAGGAGGTAACAGGTTGGTCTCTCTGCCCTGCCCTGCTGTGACCCCAGTCCTCTGGCTGACACTCTGCTTCTCTCTCTGCTCTTGCTTTTCGTCAATTAACAAGCCAAACATGTTAAAGTATCTCCTGTTTTGACGTGGCGTTTTGCGGTGGTGGGATCTTTGGGGAAAGTGTAGGTTTGGAGGTTTCCCTTGTATACTGAGGGAGCAAGTGGTTGATCAAATGTTCTGGTGTCTGTGTGTTGGAATGGATATGTACACAAGTGTGTGTGTCTGTCTATTTTAGTACCGGTATGTGTGTGTGGTTTTGTTTGCGTGTGTATTGTGGTCTCATTGCGTTGCGATGACAGTTTTGGTATCTGGTGTTTCTCTCAGCAGAGAGCTGTGACCTGGGCTGTGTGCGCCGGCGCTCAGAGAAGAGGCTGAGGAAGACTATCCGTACCCTGAGGAAGTCCATCCACCGGGAGCAGTTCCACCTCCACTTCGCTGGCTCTAACTACGAGCTGGCCAAGAGGCTGGCCCGGCCGGTGGACCTGCCGGAACACTGTGGGAAAGGGCAGGTACTGGTGGACAGGAAGTGTGGTGAGTGAGCATCTTGAGTGTTCTGAGTATCATAAGATATAGGTATAAATGTATGTATAAAATAAGTATCATCTTGAGCATCTACCTGTATCTGTTTCTGCCTGTATCTGAGCCACCCCTGGAGCCAAGCCCTGGCTCCCACACAGAGCAGCTCATAGTCAAAGCCATGCCAGCAAGATATATTTAGACAGGTTGGTTTATTGATTGGATTTGGAGCAGGTGTCGGCCAGATGACTGCCATATTTGGGTGCCGACATGCTGTAATGAGCTAGTATGGGGAGTGCTTGCTCGGCTCGCACGGAGAAAAGAGAGCCTGTTGTTGGCTGGCTTGCAGAGCGAGGAGATCTACCAGCATCTCCGTGGGATAAAGTGCAACAGAAGGTGTGATGGCAGCCGCTAGCTTTTGCTGTTGTTGCCACTGGTCCTATTTCGTTTTACAGCCATAATGGAGGAAAAGTACATGAGCTTTAATGACACCCTGTCAACATCAGCAGTGGAAAGGAGGCTGGCATGTGTTTTCTCTGGCGGAGGGGAGCAGAGAGCTGCGTGCCCCCAGTTCAGGGCCTCACAGTAAGCATAGTAAGCCCACTGCCTGCTGCTGCATTCTGCCTGCCTGTCTCAGTGTGGTCAGTAGAAGAGAGTCAGTTTTCTGTCCACCGTTAACTCTGTAATGATTGGTCGTCTACCTCTAGAGCCCCTGTCTGAATCTGATCCAAGCCACCATATTTAAGGGGTCTGAAGACTATTGTAGACCGACCTCTCAAAGCTGTTGTAGCCTGCCTCTGTCTTGATCCAGAGCTCTCCTCTCTTACCCCCGTCCTTATTGAGATTGAGTAGGTGAGGATGGAGGGAGTTGAGTGGGTAAGGATGGAGGGGGTTGAGTGGGTAAGGATGGAGGGGGTTGAGTGGGTGAGGATGGAGGGGGTTGAGTGGGTGAGGATGGAGGGTGTTGAGTGGGTGAGGATGGAGGGGGTTGAGTGGGTGAGGATGGAGGGAGTTGAGTGGGTGAGGATGGAGGGGGTTGAGTGGGAGAGGATGGAGGGGGTTGAGTGGGTGAGGATGGAGGGGGTTGAGTGGGTGAGGATGGAGGGGGTTGAGTGTGTGAGGATGGAGGGGGTTGAGTGGGTGAGGATGGAGGGGGTTGAGTGGGTGAGGATGGAGGGAGTTGAGTGGGTGAGGATGGAGGGGGTTGAGTGGGTGAGGAGGGAGGGGGTTGAGTGGGGGAAGGATGGTGTTTGATCCATTCTGGTTCATAGAGCTTTTTAAGAATAAAGACTGCCCATAGCTGGTGAAATGTATTGATTTTCACACAAGAGGGAAATAGTATAACAGTTTTACAAACCAAGCATCCCTTAATCCAAGGTATCCCCAGCGAAGTGAACTCTCGCTGGTGTCTGTTTTTCTCTGCCTCCAAATAACAGGAGACTAACATTTTGTGCTGGATTCAAATGACCCTTAGCTGTTGATTTTGCTTTGTAGCTTTGTTGCTTGTTGTTTTTGTGTTTCATATGACTTACCTCATAAGTAAATCTTAAGTATTAAAACAAAAAATAACTCAGAAGAGTAAAGTTACCAGAGTGTAGGATTCCCACACTGCAGTTAGTTTCAGATGATCATTAAGCAGACCAGTGGACAGGCAGGGGTGTAGACATGTCATTTGGAAGGGGGGCTGAAAGGGAGCCGTAACCCCCAGCTCTATAAAGCTATATTTTTCCCTCCACCCCTGGCTAAGCTCACTAAGTGCAGTGTAACCCTTTCAGTTTGCCCACTCCATTGTAAATCCAGTTGGGGCTCGTTCTCACTGCTTCAGTGGGGAGAGAAATCCTCCAAACAACATGGCCTCAGCCTCACTAGTACTGAGAGAAAGCAATGCCTTCTTATTCCTCACTCATAAAATATCTAGCGCTCTTTCTCTCAAACCAAATTGTGAACGTTATGAATCTCATGATATAGTACCCGGCCTTATTCCAATAAACCAACTGGTGAAATATCTCATATGTTTAATCAGAGTTTTTTTTCCATTCTAAAAACTCAGCAAAAAAAAGAAACGTCCTCTCTGTCAACTGCGTTTATTTTCAGCAAACTTAACATGTGTAAATATTTGTATGAACCTAAAAAGATTCAACAACTGAGACATAAACTGAACAAGTTCCACAGACATGTGACTAACAGAAATGGAATAATGTGTCCCTGAACAAAGGGGGGGTCAAAATCAAAAGTAACAGTCAGTATCTGGTGTGGCCACCAGCTGCATTAAGTACTGCAGTGCATCTCCTCCTCATGGACTGCACCAGATTTGCCAGTTCTTGCTGTGAGATGTTACCCCACTCTTCCACAAAGGCACCTGAAAGTTCCCAGACATTTCTGGTGAATGGCCTTAGCCCTCACCCTCCGATCCAACAGGTCCCAGACGTACTCTTAGGGATTGAGATCCGGGCTCTTCGCTGGCCATGGCAGAACACTGACATTCCTGTCTTGCAGGAAATCACGCACAGAACGAGCAGTATGGCTGGTGGCATTGTGATGCTGGAGGGTCATGTCAGGATGAGCCTGCAGGAAGGGTACCATATGAGGGAGGAGGTTGTCTTCCCTGTTATGCACAGCATTGAGATTGCCTGCAATGACAATAAGCTCAGTCCGATGATGCTATGACACACCACCCCAGACCATGATGGATCCTCCACCTCCAAATCGATCCCGCTCCAGAGTACAGGCCTCGGTGTAACGCTCATTCCTTCAACGATAAACGCGAATCCGACCATCACCCCTGGTAAGACAAAACCGCGACTCGTCAGTGAAGAGCACTTTTTGCCAGTCCTGTCGGGTCCAGCGACGGTGGGTTTGTGCTCATAGGCGACGTTGTTGCCGGTGATGTCTGGTGAGGACCTACCTTACAACAGGCCTACAAGCCCTCAGTCCAGCCTCTCTCAGCCAATTGCAGACAGTCTGAGCACTGATGGAGGGATTGTGCGTTCCTGGTGTAACTCTGGCAGTTGTTGTTGCCATCCTGTACCTGTCCCGCAGGTGTGATGTTCGGATGTACCGATCCTGTGCAGGTGTTGTTACACGTGGTCTGCCATTGCGAGGACGATCAGCTTTCCGTCCTGTCTCCCTTAGCGCTGTCTTAGGCATCTCACAGTACGGACATTGCAATTAATTGCCCTGGCCACATCTGCAGTCCTCATGCCTCCTTGCAGCATGCCTAAGGCATGTTCACGCAGATGAGCAGGGAACCTGAGCATCTTTATTTTGGTGTTTTTCAGAGTCAGTAGAAAGGCCTCTTTAGTGTCCTAAGTTTTCATAACTGTGACCTTAATTGCCTACCGTCTGTAAGCTGTTAGTGTGTTAATGTCTGTTCCACAGGTGCATGTTCATTAATTGTTTATGGTTCATTGAACAAGCATGGGAAACAGTGTTTAAACCGTTTACAATGAAGATCTGTGAAGTTATTTGTATTGTTACAAATTATCTTTGAAAGACAGGGTCCTGAAAAAGGGACGTTTCTTTTTTTGCTGAGTTTAAATCATTCATGACTGATCAACAACAACATTTGCATTTCCGTATGCCTCAACCCAGTATAAGAATCAGCTGTATGTTGGACTTTAGTTTCAGACCACTTAATGGGGCAGAATGACTGTATTACTATGAAAAACAATAATAGCCAACAGCAAAACTTGCCAGTGTGTAGTGTCTGAAACCCTGTGTACGAGTATTCTCCTGATCTCTTTTACGTAAAATAGTGCATGTTCGTTTTAACATTGGAGATGATTAGGAAGTGCTGTTTATTCAAGCTGGGAGTTTGAGTGCTTATATCCCCCCTCAGTCAGGGCCACTCTGCATGACCCCAGCCACTAAACTGCTGCGGAGAATTGACTTCAGCCACACCATGGGAATTAATTAGCATCAGCTGTTTGGGCCTCTGCTTGATAGGCGCAAGAAGGGATTGGGGCAGGCAGAATGGGTGGATTCAGAACTCTGACCCCTTTTATTGGGTTCAGCTCCTTACTATTGTGATACCATAGTGTTTGCCTATGTCATCAAATACTTGAATAGAGGTGAAAGGTCTTTTAAACCTCTTTGGGGCCATCAATTCGAGAACTCTATAGAATTGCCTCTGCATTTGAAAGGCTTCAAGTTTTTTTTCTCTCTCACTCTTCTCTTCTCTCGCTCTCTGCATCAAATAAAAGCTGGTGGAGACAATGCGACGGTGGCTCCTCATGGTCATTCAGGATAAACAAAAGGCAGAAAAAATGAACTGCTCTTGAGAGAATGACATTTTCTTTCTCTTAAGGAAAATCAAGTTGCTGAGGCACATATAATGGATGTGCGTTAAAGGCTTTGTGTGTTCCTCATTAACTCATTATGGCTGGTTCTCTACTGAAAGCTCTTCTTACTTAGATTTTCCTGAGGGATATTTTTTTATGAAAATGCAAAATGATTTCACTTCACTGCTCTCTGTTCAGAGAGATGATTAGATGTAATTTCCCCCTTTAAGAAGTTCTTGACATCACCAGACACACACAATAATTCAAACATAAATTAGAGACGTTGTTCTACAAAGTAAAACATTAAAAGGGGGAAATGAAAGCTGATGGTGTGCATCCCTGTAATCAGGCTTTGCACGCTCTTGTGAGATAACAGACAAACACTCATTTTGACTGGCTCTGTGTGTGCTTTGGTAGAGGTGAGGGTGCTTAGGATGGTATGTAGAGTTCTTTCCCCAATGCACACCGGTGTTATGTGAAGTGTAAGAACTTGTTTGATGTGGGACACAAAGGCATCTGGAGAGCAGCTCAGTGCTCTTATGTCTTTATTTGTGCATAGCTGCAGCAGGTCGATTTGCAATGCCTTTTTAACAGCTTAACACTGGGCTTCTTGTGGTGGGCTTGAATGCCTGTGTGTGTGTGTGTGTGTGTGTGTGTGTGTGTTTGTGTAGCGTCCCTATTATCTAGCCAATCTGCCTCATTCTTCTACCTTTTGCTAGTGAGCTGCACTGTTGGAACGTACTATGACAGGGATCAGGGAAGATGTGTTCTGTGTCCAGCTGGAATGTACCAAGATGAAGAGGGGAAGAATTCTTGCGAGGCCTGCCCAGGGCCAGAGGTGAGAGGAAGCCCCAGGTCGGTTGGTGCGCGGAATATCTCTGAGTGTGGAGGTAAGGCTCAAGAGTTGAGGATATGAGTAATCATGTATCTCCTAACTGTGTACAAGACATGAGATATGAGTCACCTTGGATACTTACTTACTCAACCATCATAATCATAAAGATAACTGCAGCAAAATACACTGAGCTCCTTCAAAGACCTTGGCATAGTTTTCCCTCATGGTTTGATATTTTTTTTTTTTTAAGTGATCTTAAAACTAGTCTCCCAGTCAGAATCACATCCTGTTATGAGTATATATGAAATACACAGGAAGGAGTGATACCCTGATCAAAATCTCCCCACAGGCAGATGTTCTGCTTTGTATAAAGTCGTGTAAGCCTCGGAACATTCAAGCCCTGTTTGAATTAAACAGCCACACCCTGCCCCTGCCCACTCCTGAATAAAGAGAAGAAGGGGCCACCATGTTTTCACCCCCCCAAACACTGTTATCACAGCCAATTTGTGGCTAAGCCACAGATCCCATCTCCTGCTTTCCCCACCAATAGACTAAACAAAAAAGAGCTATGGGGAGAGAGAGTTTGTTAAAGTCAGTCAGGAGATATGAGAGAGGTTGTTCCATGGTAGATAATGTCCTTGCGTTACATCACTCCACTGACATCTGCTCTCCTGGCCTTAGTCTTATTGTGGTAGAGTGCTCGTCTTTAAGTCGCTCTGGATAAGAGTGTCTGTCTGCTAAATGACCACATGTACGATGGGAATGTTGCTTTGAGCAGACTGAGTGAAACAAGTGTCCCTCTGACCAGTCCTCTGTTGTTGTTTTCCCAGGTCAATGTCCCCCTGGTCAGTTCTCCCATGATGGCTTCATCCCTTGCCTGCCCTGTCCCCTGGGTACCTACCAGCCAGAGGTGGGGCGCACTTCTTGTTTCCACTGTGGAGGAAACCTGGTCACCAAACACAATGGTGCCGTGTCCTTCCAGGAGTGTGAGACCAAAGGTGAGGGGTCAGCTTATCCATCCCATGTAGTTCTGCCTATAAAGTCTGGGTGTGAGTCCCAAATGACACCCTATTCCCTACCTAATGTATAACTTTGTCCAGAGCCCTATGGACCCTGGTCAAAAGTAGTGCACTATATAGGGAATAGGGTGGCATTTGGAAGACACACTGGATCTTTAAGGGAACTCCCCTGCAGTTTCTGTTTTATGGAAATATACTACATTGGTTTATGCTGGAGTATGTTGGTGTTTGAGAGGTGCTGAACCGTGGTACACTCCATTCTGCTCCTGTAGTCCAGTGTTCACCGGGACATTACTACAACACCAGCACACACCGCTGTATCCGTTGTCCCATGGGGACTTATCAGATGGAGTTTGGTCAGAATTACTGCATCTCCTGCCCAGGAAATACCACCACTGACTTTGACGGCTCCACCAACATCATGCAGTGCAAAAGTATGTATGTTCACACAAGAGTTGTCTGTGTGTACGTGCATGTGTATGTATTTGTGTGTTCAAATATTGTTCCTGTCCTGCTTTGGGATGCTACTGTAGATAATTAGCGTCGCAGCACCAAGGCAGCGTAAACTATTTGACACTATCCTGTCACCTCACAGACAGACACTGTGGGGGAGAGATGGGAGATTTCACTGGCTACATCGAGTCTCCCAACTACCCAGGAAACTACCCAGCCAACATCGAGTGCACCTGGACCATCAACCCACCGCCCAAGCGCAGAATCCTCATCGTGGTCCCGGAGATCTTCCTCCCCATTGAGGATGAGTGTGGAGACTACCTGGTCATGAGAAAGAGCTGTGAGTGTTTGTTTTTCTGTGTGTGCGTGCATGCATGAGTCTGTCTGTCTGTGTGTGTCGTGTTGGAGGTTAGAGCTTGTTAGGTGACTGGGTGTTATCAGGGTACTACAGTATTAATGTGATTTCACTGCAGGTTACCAGATGTTGGTGGCAGTGTTGGTAGGAGGTTCTGCATAATAGCATAGCACCTCTCAGAGATCATGGGGGTTACTATGGGCTTCTAATAGACCATTAGATCTTGCCACTTTACATTTAAGTCATTTAGCAGACGCTCTTATCCAGAGCGACTAAGTTCATACATATTCATCCTGGTCCCCCCGTGGGGAATGAACCCACAACCCTGGCGTTGCAAGCGCCATGCTCTACCAACTGAGCCACACGGGACCACTTTCAGAGTAATGAATGGCACTAGTGTTTGATTTGTCATAATGTGACCATTTCCTCAATTCACAGCTCTCTCCAACTCTGTGACGACCTATGAGACCTGCCAGACCTATGAACGGCCTATTGCCTTCACCTCCCGCTCCAAGAGGCTGTGGATACAGTTTAAATCGAATGAAGGGAACAGTGGAAAGGGCTTCCAAGTCCCTTATGTGACCTATGATGGTAAGAGACATCCTTATTGGTGGAAATATTGACATTTAAATCACACATGCTTAAAAACAATGGATCAAGTGTCTGTGAAATGTAATTTAATTTGGAATTTTAAGTCTGGATAGGTCTACATAATACCACAAAAGTATCACCTACTTCCAATTGCACAAATAATATAGAAATATACTCTTGGGTATGTTTATATATGATATATGTTTCAGAGGACTACCAGGAACTCATCGAAGATATAGTCAGAGATGGAAGATTATATGCCTCTGAAAATCACCAAGAAATTCTCAAGGTAAAGATTTCATGTATTTCCTGTGGAAAAAGCTTTTGTCTGACATATACTACCCTCTTGTGGACACAATAAGAAATTCAGGATGCAAACTTCACTTGAGCACCAACGTAAAAATGTCAGATGATTGTTGGCTCTGTCTCAGATTGAACTCTAACCTGTACTAATTGTTGGTTTACATTCTCTTCTCAGGACAAGAAGCTTATGAAGGCACTGTTTGATGTATTGGCCCACCCACAGAACTTCTTCAACTACACAGCACAGGAGTCAAGAGAAATGTTCCCCAAATCCTTCATCCGATTTCTACGTTCTAAAGTCTTGAGATTCCTTCGCCCTTAAGAAGGCACTATCATCAAGTTGCTTTGTGGATATCTCAGAAACCGCTTCTACCAGTTAATCCCTAGAAAAGAGTCCTTTACTTCTCCTGTCTGTACAGAGACTGACTGAGTCTAGAGTTGACTAAGAGAGATGGACTCGGACACTTTCCTCAAATGGACTTCAATTGGACCTTCTGGGAATAGGTGGGTAGTGGACTGTCATGGTGGAGACAAGTGGCAGCTCCCGCTATCACATCTGGTCTACATTCTAGAGCTAAGTTTTTTGTACTTCGATACCACATCTAACTCTGATACTTTCATACACTCCTGTGTGTGAACATTGCAACATTTAGACAGACTTTGTCTTTTCCTTTTGATTTGAAACTTTCAGTCTCAGGAATAAAGCTTGAAGTGGTAAGCTGATTTGATTGTTAGCATTTAAATTCATGAAAGCTTCGATTTGCATACTGGTGTAACAACAACATCTTGAAAATAATTATGGTTAATGGAACTTTCACCAATAGCATTGAAAGCGGATGAGAAAAGACTCTTGATTATGTATAAAAAGTTACCTGAGGTTTATGCTAAATGTCAACCACATAGATAGTGTATACTTATAACATACATTATTAAAGTCATGTTTCACATTTAGATCAGAATTGTTGACAGAAATATGCCTGAATATGAGAAAAGAATATAGCACAAATGTGACCTTATGGTGGGAACTTTAAAGCACTACAAAGAATGTAGTGATACCACAAAATAAAATAGCCTAATGAATGTATTGTATATTGTGTAAAAAGTATTAGATGAAAATGTTAACGTATTGTAGTTAACTGCATTCCTGACACGTGTGCAGTATCAACACATCCCTTCACAACCTGTATTTTTGCTGTCCTGAAAACATGGTTGTACTTTAAAAATGACTGGACAGTGAATACTCCATGCCACTGAGCTTTGAGTGAACAACAAATGCCCATGGATCAAGACTAGCTCTTCACTATGATCATTCAAACAGCTACCAAAGACTACTTTTCACTACTCATAGAAGTGAGATTATTGACTGGTGTGACTAGAAATATAGAGCAATATGAGGGGGATCAAGTGAGATTATACATTCCAGATATGGAATGAGAGGTTTGTGAAATAGAATTGCTCTATTCACTTATGACTTAGCAAATAAATGTATGTCTATATTTTTATGTTTGTACATATAATATGTTTTAAATAAAGCGAATAAACATAATATTGTGCTTTTGCTTTACTTCTTTTACTTTCTGATATGCTATTTTCAATATAAGCAACAACAATGTCCAAATCAAAATAATACATTAATTATGTCGTTTTTTATATAGGCTCTATAACATGAGTTATTGTGTTATAATTGTTTTTGCTCTTGAATTAAACAAAAAATTGCCTGCCACACTGTCACCTATTGTGATTACTTAAAATTCACATTGATTATATTTTCAGCACTGTATCAGAGGCATTGGGAAATCAGAGACACTGTAAGAAAACAGAAGGGTTAATGCGATCAGGCGTCCCTGGGATGACCCTACCCTAAATGTACCCTAGTCTCGCGTTGCCATACCTCCAAAATCACGTCGTTGTCACGGGAAGCGTGGTTCGCGACGAACCTTATCCCGTACCAACGATTTGCATAACTAAACCAATACCACAGCCTGTCGTTTCCAATCGGAACAAATAACAAATAAGTAATAGTGGGGAGAACAAGCAAGGAGTTGGGTATAGCCAAGCACGAGTTAGGGAGATCCTATTGGCCTCTGCATATTTCCGTTAGGGAACGTGCGTGTGCAATAACTCAATTCGCCTTTGCACTCCTAAACGTGGTTTCTTACAACTTTGGCAATGGGTAAAGTCTGCATAACATATTTTTAGTTTGGGAACACAAACTGTATTGATATAAAATGTTTAATCGATGAGAAAATGTGCAGAATGCCGGCCAGAGAGCTTCCATATTAGTGGAAACGCCAAGCTGATGCTTCACGTTTATACATCCGGTGAAATCTTACCTTTATTTAACTAGGCAAGTCAGTAAATAACAAATTCTTATTTTCAATGACGGCCTAGGAACAGTGGGTTAACTGCCTTGTACAACATACCTTATTATCGGCGTTTATCCGACGTTTATCCAACAACCATACGACGAACCATGGCGGAGTTAGAGCCTACAAAAAGACGCCATTACTATTTATCTTTATAAAGTTAACATTTTAAAAGGTTAGGGCAGGTTCAGGGCGACACATTTTTACCTTGTCAGTTCGGGATATTCGATCTAGCTATCTTTCGGTTGCTAGTCCAGCGCTCTAACCACTAGAATACCTGACTCCCCGGCTATCTGCCATAACCTTTTAAAATGTTAACTTTATAAAGACAAATAGTAATGGCGTCTTTTTGTAGGCTCTAACTCCGCCATGGTTCGTCGTATGGTTTTTGGAAAAACGCCAAAAAATAAGGTATGTTGTAAACACAGGTTTAGGAGATTTTATACGCTTTGTTCTATGAGATTATCTAAAATTCCGGATTCCGGATAGCACGGACCCTTACAGAAAGGCCATCATTGCTATATGTTTTTGTTCCGACAAGTTGTTTACCTGGGGAATACTATTTACGCGTACAGGAAGAGATGTCATACCGTTGTCAGCTGACCAGTCGAAGGAAATGTTTGATGCTAGCAGAAGAATTGTTGTCAGTTAAAAAAAACGTGTATCTGATTTCAGTATATCGTTTCTCCAGTTTCTTAGTAGCTTGTATTCTGGTACTTCAACATAGAAAAATGATGTCGAGCGTTGCCTTCAAGCTGCTCTCTCTTGTTGGTTTGTTATTGATGTCAACACAGACGACGGATGCGAAGGTAGACTCTGTTGTTGTTCACATGACTGTCATCTGCTTTAAATACATAAAAACAATTTAAATTGACATTGTTTAATGCTAGGTGTTGAGTCAGCTGGCTAGTTACTGTAGTTAGCTAGCTAGCCAGGCTATTATGTCCTTTCTTGTGACGACAGTCAATGGATAAGTTAGTTAACTAGCTAGCTGGTAACCTGCTCTGTACAGTTACAGTAAATGTGATTATTCCACTGGCTTATTTTAGAAGGCAGGCAGCTAGTTATATCACCATTTATGGCATTAAATGTTCTCTGATATCACAGCCTGAACATTTCCCCCTCCTTTTCCCATAGAATTCAGAGGATATCCGGTGTAAATGTACCTGCCCACCGTACAGAGACATCGATGGACAGATCTACAAACAAAATGTATCTCTAAAGGATTGGTATGTTGTGTTGTCATGATGTCATTTAAAGATGATTACATATGGTCGCGTTCCACTGGTTAGACGTTGCCAGATCTTACAACGTCCGAATGGGTATTTTACCTATCAGCTAACCACACTATATGTTATAACAATCTGTCAATCGATGACAGTCTATGATGTGGCATGCAACCATTTGGTTGATGCATGCAGTGGAACGAGACCACTCTCTGAGGTGTGGTGAGTGTATGGGTTGTCTGATGGATTAGGCTAACTGTAATTTTACACTGTCATATGAATGATCTCAAATCATATTTGGAAAACTGTTACAGACTTCAACCTCACTGTGCTTTCAAAGACATATTTTGATTTAATTGTATATTTGTTTTCAGTAACTGCCTTCATGTTGTGGAGCCAATGCCAGTTGATGGAAAGGATGTGGAGGCGTACTGTCTGCGTTGTGAATGCAAATATGAGGAGAGGAGTTCTGGAACTATCAAGGTAAGTCTGGGAAATCTACCGACCAGCTAGCCGCACATGTGCCGTTGCTATCCTGCCATGTGGTAAAGCAGAGAGGAGATGATTCTTCATACTTTCATGTGGATATTTTTGCTTAAATTGCCAACGGCAGAAGGACAACAGGCAAAGTAGGTTCAAATAAAATTTTATTCAACGTTCCTGACACACAGGAGACATTACGATTTTGGCGATGGGATATCACGCAACGATGTTGCCCAAGTGGGATAGCATCGGCGCATGTGCTCTGCTACTAACCAGTCAACTCTGTCTATTACTGTGGAGCTGAAATGGAGTCAATGGGTTGCAGGCAGCCAAGGCCTAATGGGTTAATGAGTTTGACTGCTGAACAACTAATCAAATTGTCACCCGTACTATTTACATTGACCCCACCCTTTGTTTTTCCACTGCTGCTACTCACTGTTTATTATCTATGCATAGTCATTTTACAAATTACCTAGACTAACCTGTCCCCCCTGCACATTGACTCGGTACCCCCTGTATATAGCCTCGTTATTGTCATGTACATGTTACTTTTTTATTTGATTTAGTAAATATTTTATGAACTCTTTTTCTTGAACTGCATTGTTGGTTAAGTGCTTGTAAGTAAGCATTTCACGGTGAGGTCTAACTGTTGTATTTGGCACACGTGACAAATAAAATGTTAATTTGATTTGTGTCCACTGTGTTCCAGGTGACTATCATAATCTACCTTTCCATCCTGGGCCTGCTGTTCCTCTATATGGTGTACCTGACCCTGCTGGAGCCCATGCTGAAGAGGAGGCTCTTTGGACACTCACAGCTTCAGAATGATGATGATGTCGGGGTATGTGTTCATGTTGCCCATCCCAGCTATAGTGGTGGCCTTTAAGTCAAAGCAGTTGTTGTAGCTGTGACATTTTTGTTGTTTGATTGTGGATCTCGTATTGTGTGACTTGTTGGGGCAATGTATGTGGTGATGTTTTCAGATTTCTTTCATGCTGTAAATTGATTTGATGAATAGCTCGTAGAGAATTGTGTTTGGAAATGTTTCTAAAAAAAGGTAAACTCTAGCTTGTCACAATTTCACTGTCCTCCTCACTGTAATGTCTGTTTCTCTTTGGGTTCAGGACCAGCAGCCTTTTGCCAACGCCCACAACGTATTGTCTCGTTCGGCCTCTCGCCCCAACATGCTGAACAAAGTGGAGCACGCTCAGCAGCGCTGGCGGAGGCAGGTCCAGGAACAGAGGAAGTCTGTGTTTGACCGCCACGTGGTGCTCAGCTAAACCCATCCCCAGGAAACAAAAACCCGGGGTGAAGCAAAAAATGTTACTGTGACTGGGTGTTCCCTCTTTTTTCTTTCTTTTTTTTTCTTCTATTTTGTCTGATTCTTTCCCCAACTTCCAAGCTTCATCCTTATTGGTGATTTGTTCCTCACTGGACCTGTATTTCATGAAAGGTGATCATATAGCTCTATGTATTCAGGAGGTGATCATAAAGGGTCTCTACATCAGTAGGTTGAAGTGGGGTGTTGCATTTGAGACCTTTGGCTTAAGATAATGCTAGTGTCTGTATGACTTTGTATACTTTCTGATTTAATAATACTAATAGAAAGTTAGATGTTAGTTTGTTGCCCCCCCCCCCCCCCCCTACAAAAAAAAATGGATGATGTGTGCCATTTTGCACAAGCTGATGATAATCTTTGGCTTCTGATAAAGTAGAAACAATGGGTGACACTATGCACTCTTTTACAGTAATATTGGTAGCTTCTGATAACAGTAATGTTGGCCAAGTCACCAATGAAATTAGGTGAGACATTTGAGGGTAGAGTAAATAACAAACAAAAAAATAATCATACCAAAATTAATCACTCAAACTAATGAAAACGTTTACAATAAATGTAACATCTGCTACCTAAACTACAGAAGATGGGAATGAGTTGGAAACAGTAAAAATGTGTAGCATCAGTCTCTTGTCAAAAAGCATGGTTTTTAAGAAGTGATGTATAAACTTATTTACAACCTTTTACCCTGAACAACAGTTGATGTACAGATGTATGCATTTCGTGGTGTGAACACTCCTGTATCATGTTCTCCTGTAAGTATAATGTAGCATTTGGGAGACATTTTGACTGTTAACCTATCATCCGATGGTACATTTAATGTAAACATTAGTCCTCTCCTTTGAATATATGTGTGTGTTACTGTAGTCAGAGCCCTCAGCTGTCACTGTCTAGAGTAGATGTACACCATCTCTGCACCTTGCCTGTTTTGTTTTCAGCTTCTACTCCTCTCCATTTAGATACATTTGACATGAATCACACATTTATGAGATCCACCATTATTCAAACTTTAAATAACTGTCATTGTCGTATGTTAGACAGTATTGATGCCACCATCTGTCTTTTACACTGATGTAAAACATTTTTTAATGATCATTTGGGATAGCTTGGGTGGTTGTAAAGTGGGTAGAAAATTCTACTGTTGGGTGACCTAATGAAAGTGTTAACTCTTATCTGTGATAACATCACATTTGAAATACATTTCTGTAATATTTATAATGCTTTTGTTTAATGCTGATAATGTCAAATTCCTGGACCATCCTCCAGGAGTCGTGCTTCAACATAAAAGGTAAAATACATTAGCCAAAATTGATGATCGCATTGATAGGCGCACAAAAACATATTGCACTAATGCAGACATTGATAGGCGCACAAAATGGCAGGTATACTATACCATCGGAGTTCTATCAATATGATCATTTTAGTACAGGGCTTTGCTATGCATAGGGCGATAAACAGCAATGCTACAACTGATGAGAAATGTCAATAACCAATGCATTTAAATTGTATTAATGCATTAAAAATCCATCATTCATAATATAGCCAAGAGGGAACGAAATCTGAACGAAAATAATCAGGCTATTTCGTAAGTTCACCATTGAACAATAGAACACGGAGTAAAATTACAGGATAAGTTTGCAAAAATGAATTTATCTCTAATGACAGTATGTTGATATCATACAAGACAATAGTGATCATTTATTTACTTTTCAATGACTTGTGCAGAGCTGCCGTCATCGTTTCCTGTTCTCCCCTTTTATTTTTTTGTATGCATGCAGTCCGTTATCCAGAAAAAAAGTAGGCTACACTCGGTGCAGAAAATTCAGATTTAAGGATACTCGGCAAAAGAGCTACATTTGCGTTGTCAAAGAATGGATTGTTGAAAAATACTCCAATAAGTGCATAAAGGATACGGTAAGGAGCGTTTTCCTTTTAATTTGTTCATACAGTAAATCCATATATTGTAGTTTTAACTTAATATAATGCATTAACTGTTTTATGAAACTGATTCTTGCATTTTCTGTTTTATGAAACTTGCGTGGTCAATAATGCAGAAAATCATAAAAAATTGCCACAAAAAGGTTGCGATTTTTTTATGAGAGTGACTTGCTGGTTTGAATTAATAACCTATGACCAACAACAGTTTCCCCAAAATTGTTTTATTCAATACAGTACTGTAACCTCAAACTCAAGTGCTGTACTGTGAACATAAACTAGGGGGCGCCTTAAGGCCTTTTATAGGAACTACCCTAAGTACCCAATCTGGCATCTTAACTGAAATAATATATGAATCTTTTGTACCATTCTTACTTTTTGAATATCAGTCAATATGGGAGGATTTGGGTGAATTTGTTTTTTTTCTTTGCAGTATGCTTTTATTGAAGTATTAAAATGTTGCTTCATGCGTGGGGGAATGCAGGCTTCTAGACGAAAGTAAAAGTATTAGAACTACTCTTTCACCTGAAACTCTTTCAAACTGAATTATTGCATGTCCAAGCAAAAACAATACTCCAAGGTACTTCCTTTTAATAGGACCCATCCTGTGTTTTAAGGGCCAGGCTCTTATCTGTCCCTCTTTGGTTAATGACAGACGGAGAGGGTCTGTCTCCTCAATCCCCTCTTCAGTGCCTCAGTGTCAGACAGTGGGAATCATTTCAAGGCTCATAGAGGCTGCATCCCTGCAGGAGAAGCTTCAGTCAGAACCTTCCCAAGGTCTGCCTGACCATGGTCAGACTAACATTATGGCTGCTGTCTGGAAAAACCTTTCAATGCCACTGAAATGCAAGATAATAGAGTGTATAGGTAGGTCCTTGTTGAGCAGTTACTCTCTGTGCTTGAAATTGATGATGGGCTATTTGGTATGATTTATTCCTGTCTATAACAGTACAATGATTTCCTATGTTTAGAATATGAATTATTAGACATCTCTTGAGTAAATACTGTGGTTAAGGAGGGGCCCATTCTCAGAATAGAAATCTCTTTCATAAGGGAGAATAACTACTTCCATGCATGTGTTTATCCTGTAATTCTTAAAGGCCCAATGGAGCTGTTTTTATATCAATATCAAATAATTTCTGAGTAACAATTAAGTACCTTACTGTAATATTTTTCCATTAAAATGGGCAAAAATAGTTTTTATCAAAAAAATTATCGAGCTAGAATTTTGCTTGGACTGTCTGGGAGTGGTCTGAGTGGGGAAGGGAAAACTTAAAACTAGCTGTTATTGGCAGAGAGGTTTGGAACTCTCTTTGTTATTGGTCTATTAAGTAATTTACCGCCTGGTGATGACACCAGGTAAGCCAAAACTCTCACCCATGCAAACAGGCTGTTTAGAAGGTCCTGTGTAGATTGTATTTTCAACCACCAATTATCAGGAAATAACACTGATCAAATGTTTTCACACTTTTGCAGTATTAGTTTCATCAGCTGTTATACAATATGATACAAAACACAGGTTTAACTAAATGTTGACTGCACTGGGCCTTTAAAAAAGCATCTGGAGCAAGAATTAAGACAATGTGCAGGACATTCCTCTACTTTCAGTATGTGAGGCTGACAGCTATAATACCATTAACACATTGAACTAATCAGGATGAAGGCTAATGTGACTGGAGGCTGCCAATTTCCTCCCTGATAACAAATACGGCACAGGATCGTGTCCTGAAGTGTTTGCCCAATTCCAACAGTGCTGCAAAACATAGGTGGGTGTTTATTAGAAATAAAAAATAAATCCCATGTGCGGTAGTGACTTTAGATCTGTGGAGATGTGTATTATTTGTACATGGGGACAGCAGTGGCAGATCTTTTAAAAGTCTCATGGCAGCCTTTGGTAACAGCGTTCTCCATGGGTCACAGATTCCAAATGGACTCCATATGGAGAGAACAGTCAATAGGGGCCATAGTGATGCCTGAGGCTGTAGCACCTATTACAAGTATGCATAACAAACACTAACACACACAGAATAGCTTACATGCCTCTAGTAGCTTTCCTTGTGACAACAAAAAGTTCTGATTTTTGTCCATTTTGAGATATTTCTCAGCAACAGAATGAGATCGAATCATATTATTGCCCTATGATGCTAAGGGATAAAATAAGATGGATACGATTACATTATGATACTAGATGAACCACTGAAAAGTCTACAGGCCCTGAAGCTTATTTTGATGCAAATTGGTACTTTAGGTGGAGAGGAAGTATATATAGTGTGAGTCTTGTCATCTCTTCATTGCTGTAGGCCTTAGGGCAGTAGTATTGGATAGACATCATCAACATGAGAGGACTCGACTGCTGAAGTTTAAAGGGTGCCTCATGACCTGTCTTGAAATTGAATATGTTGTTCCTAAAAAAAACATCTTTATGTTAAAACAAGTAGTTTAGACTTGCGATTCAATCAGACCCTATGCTGTTAGGCTGCTTGGAGGCTTTCGTATGCGACTGGCCCATCCTCATTTCCATAACTCCCTTGACCCGCTGGCCCTTGGCTATTTAAAATCTCCAGATGCCAGAGGAGAGGCTCTCACAGGAATATTTTGTGGTAAGGGTGTGGTGAAAGCTCAACAGTGTACTGGAGAGGGTTACTGTCAAATTTCAGAGGCTTTTGTGGATTCACTGAACATGACCGATGGATCCTACGCAAGGTACATTGGACCTGTAACGAGTCCAAAAAACACTGGCCTGGTCGTATGTTTTTTCCCTTTGCCTGAATGGTTTTAGCAGGTGTAAAAGGTGGAGAGTTGTAGACCTCAGGGAGATGATTTTAAAACAGATTTATGCCATCAAAACTGTGGACAAATTCCTGAGCCCGAGCAATGAAAAAGGTTGCATTCTTTTGTGAAAGTAGCCATATAAAAACAATAACAGTCTCTCTTTAAGTAGTGCTTATTTATGATTGGACTGTATTTGATTTTCTCATGTTACACTCACAGAGAAGCAGCGTAATGTATTGCTTTCATTGTACAGAAGAAACCCTGAAGACCCGACTTCTCGACACCACAGTGGATTCCAGGAGGTTGTTCTTCGTTGTGCATCCATGCTACTGGATCCAGCCTTTCCCAGTATGAAACAGCACTAGTACCTCTGCTAATTTGAAGCACAAAGCTGTCAAGAGTCCACTCAGTACTCTCTATACTTTATGAGGCTTTGACATGTCTGAGAGACAACTACACTGAACAAAAATATAAACGCAACATGTAACGTGTTGGTCCCATGTTTCATGAGCTGAAATAAAAGATCCCAGAAATGTTCGATACACACAAAAAGCTTATTTCTCTCAAATTTTGGGCACAAATTTCTTAAATCCCTGTTAGTGAGCATTTCTCCTTTTGCCAAGATAATCTATCCACCTGACAGGTGTGGCATATCAAGAAGTTGATTAAACAGCATGATCATTACACAGGTGCACCTTGTGCTAGGGACAATGAAAGTCCACTCAAAAATGTGCAGTTTTGTCACACAACACAATGCCATAGATGTCTCATGTTTTGAGGGAGTGTGCAATTGGAATGCTGACTGCAGGAATGTCTACATGAGCTGTTGCCAAATAATTGAATGTTCATTTTTTTATCATAAGCCACCTTCAACATCATTTAAGATAATTTGGCAGTACATCCAACTGGCCTCACAACCACAGACCACGTGTATGGCGTCGTGTGAGCGAGCGGTTTGCTGATGTCAACGTTATGAACAGAGTGCCCCATGGTGGTGGGGTTATGGTATGGGCATGCATAAGCCACGGACAACGAACACAATTGCATTTTATCGATGGCAACTTGAATGCACAGAGATACCGTGACGAGATCCTGAGGCCCATTGTGAGGCACATTTGTTTTTAAAGGTATCTGTGACCAACAGATGCATATCTGTATTCACAGATGTGAAATCCATAGATTAGGGCCTAATGAATGTATTTCAATTGACTGATTTCTTTATATGAACTGTAACTCAGTAAAATCTTAGACATTTTTACATGTTGCGTTTATATTTTTGTTCAGTATAGTTAGATCTTAGAGTACAACGACATACTGACAAAGCTGTGGACTTCCTGGAGACATGTTATGGGACATGAGTCGGATGTCTGCATCTTACGACTTCCTCCGTTCCTCAGTCAGTAGAATGAAAGGATGCTCCGGGGGGGCTGTATGAAATAGTGCACACTGAGAGTAAAATATATGATACATACTGTAGTTGGAGACTTGGTAGAACTGTGGTGTGGATTCTATTCATGACAGGTAGATCGACTCCACATTTTGAATCAACGTTGTTTCCACATAATTTCAACAAAATTTGGATTTGAAAAAAGTAATCAATGTAAGGGAATTTCGTCTATTTTTCACCCAACTTTGAACCTAAATCTAATGACATGGCACCATTTTTTGTTGATTTCACGCAGAATTCACATTAGTTGACAACTCAACGAAATGTAAATCAAAACTAGATATTGAACTGATGTCTGTGCCCAGTGGAATGGCTTTAGATTTGATCTCTCCCCCATCTATGTTTCTACTGCTGATGCTCAGAGGGTTTGATGAGAGAATTGGTTTATGGGTAAGCTGTAAACTGACATTTGTTTGTGATGATTAGGCATTGCATTATAGAGTAGATATGAAAGACAGGCTTTATAATTACCATTTCAGTCTTTTGCATCCTTTCCTGTGAAAGGGGACATTGATTCTTGATTGTAGACTTCGTGCCAATTGTTTTGGATAGAAATGTTCAGTTCTTTTTCAAATTCTGCTGTGGCCCAATAGCTGTTCCCTTAACCAGAGCAAGGTTGAGTGGACTCGTGTGTTGACTCATGCATGTTTCCAATACTTTGAATTCATGTGGCTTGTTTGTATTTTTTCATGTTTTTCTTAAGTGCATCGAAAATGTTCCAGAAATCAGTAGCGTAAAGGTAGGGCACATATTGTTTACGGACTATATACATATTGTTTACCGACCAAATTTTTCTTTGATGACAAAGAACAAAAATCGCAAAAATCGCAACAATTACAACAATGTAACAATGTAAAGGCTGTTTTGCTTGGAGGTAACCTACACTTAAGAAAGTGAAAAACAGACACAACTTTGGGTATGGTGATCTTCATAGCAGGCATCCTCCCCCTTGGGTATTGTTTTGTCTGGACTCAGACTGCAGTGTTGTTTCTCAACATGCATGTGTGCTCTGGGAAGCTTAATGTTGGGAGAGCAGAGCATGAGGTTTAAGCCTGTCTAGAGCCCACTTATATAAAACCAACCAGAGAGCGACAGGATCCACACTGCAGTCCAACAACAAGGAATCACATCTGCTAATATGTACATGGATTCTGGCAACTGTCCTCAGTGAACATGTGTTCACTGTTTTGAATATCTGAATTATTACTTTGGGATATGTCTCCAACCAGTATAATGTCCTAGTATAATTACATATAATGTCAAAAAAACATTTAATGGATCTTGTTAATAGTTTTGTCAAATAAGTGTTTTGTTAACTTGTTTTTTGTTAAGTATTATGTTAATTGATAACAGTCTATACTCCTAATTTTAAAGATATGTATGACTGTTGGGACTAATCATGGCAACTGTCTTCCAACTCATTAGCTGTGTGTTCGTCATTCAGTTTGACCTGAAATTATGTCTTTGACAAACCCTTCCCTCTGGAGATAGCCTCATCATCAAGCCCTTGAGGCTGTTCATAATTACACGATTTCACTAATTGACACAGGTCTTTAAAGGTTCAACCTTGACTTTATCTTCTGAGATGTGTTTTGACATCTTATCTATCTCCTGGATAAATAGCGGATTCATTCTCCATCTCTGAGTACCATTCTGTAGTTGAAACGTGTGTAGGCCTATTGATTATGTTCTTGTTACATTGTGATTTTGCTAGTTTGTGTTATAAATAGTTGGATACACCAAAACCATACAATTACACAGAAATCTTCTCTAATTGTTTCCCTGAGAGAATATCCACGCTGAGTTGAGTAGTTATTCATTCCATAACTAAACATAGTGTTCTCTCGTAGCTGTTATTGATTAATACATTTCTCTCTCCAAATGTGGGAATATACTGTACTGGCTCATCATGCTGTACACTTTATATGTTGTAATAGTCACTTGTTGACTTTAGTTTCCAACTCGAAGACTTTCTTACCCCTCTGGCATGTGTGTATTTGAGACCACTCTAGCGTTGTCTTGTGCACTCCCAACTGTCACTCTCTTTATATGCTGTTAGAAGGCTAGGAAGAGAGTGTCAAAAAGATCCAAATGGAATGTGGACCACATGATAATGATGTCCTGAGGATAATTCCAGAGCCTATCTGACTCTCTTGGTCATTCCTATGAAATATACTGTTGAATAGACAAAGAACTGCTGCAAGTTTATGCGTGGGATAGAGGAAAGGGGCCAGATCCATTGAAGTGGGGGGCAAACAACCCATCTCCATGGAAACTAGTCCAGCCCTCGCCTCTCCAGAGGAGTTCTCAAAGAGGGAGGGATTTGGTTGGAAAGACATGACTCGTAGTTCAGTGGGAAAGCTGCAGCTATCCGGCAAAACGAAACGTTTTATTTTTTTGCTACAATTTATCTAACGTGATTGATATTTGCTGGCCTTTTTTGGGGGAAAAATGGCTGTGGAAATGAGGCGCTACTCTGAGGTAAAGCTGGTCGTCATTTGATTTTTTTTTTTTTTTTTTTTACATGATTGGGGATAGTTTATAAAGGGTTAACGAGGTTAACGAGCTAGTTGCAGCAAAAGTATCTGAATGCTGTACAGACAGAGTTCGGAAAGCGCAAATTCATCTCGTGGTTATATGCGACTGTATCAATTGACAAACCTAAAGTATAGCCTACAATAAATATTTCGCTGAAGTGATTTTAGTGATTTTACCGTATTTGGTAACGTAACAGTTTTGGGGATGTACCACGTTAACGTTATCCTTGTTGTTAGCGTTACATCCCCACTTGAGCTCTTTCAAGTAGATAATGTGAATGACAAAATAATTAAATTAAATCGGACTGAGTGAGTTGAGGCTAAATAAATTATGCCAAACTAAAGTTTACATTGTGGAGTACGAGATCATTTTTTTCAATTCAAAAGAGGGACTGTAAACTCACTTGGGTTCTTGAGAGCTACGGATAATTTAGCTACAAACGTTCTGAGATTACATCCGCCTCAGATTTACTAATGCTGTTGAGTGAGAATATCCATAATCATAGCCTATTATGTCCTCTAATGTGGATCATATTTTTTCTCTCTGAGGGGCATCTCTCTGTTAGATTCAGTTTAGCCAGACCTTTTTCCCCCAGGGGTACCTCCTGCTATCACTATCACTGCGACTAGGCAGACCCTGCAGCTGCAAGCTCTTTTTCTTGAACATTTCCCGAACAGACTGTCTATTGTGCATGTCTAACAATGACCTTTCCTTCTCACTGGACTGGATTGTCAGCAGCAAGATTGGGAGGCCCCTCTGTTCTCTGGCCAGGGCTTGCATAACAGGGGCGAGGGTGGGATGTCACCAGATGCTTTTTAGGCTGGCATTATCAGACAATGTGTATGATATTATACACACACCCAGTTATTGGGTAAGACTGGTAGGCTATATGTATGCTGCTATGCCCAGTGCCCACACATCACCCATAATAGAAACCCATTGTCTAGTGGAGCCACACAGCTTTAGGGTGCCTTTTCACAATTTTATTTACTGGTATCTAAATGGCATGCTGGGCATACTATTAGCCTATAAGCCATATATCAAATCAAATCAATTTGATTTATATAACCCTTCTTACATCAGCTGATATCTCAAAGTGCTGTACAGAAACCCAGCCTAAAACCCCAAACAGCAAGCAATGCAGGTGTAGAAGCACGGTGGCTAGGAAAAACTCCCTAGAAAGGCCAAAACCTAGGAAGAAACCTAGAGAGGAACCAGGCTATGAGGGGTGGCCAGTTCTCTTCTGGCTGTGCCGGGTGGAGATTATAACAGAACATGGCCAAGATGTTCAAATGTTCATAGATGACCAGCATGGTCAAATAATAATAATAATCACAGTAGTTGTCAAGGGTGCAGCAAGTCAGCACCTCGGGAGTAAATGTCAGTTGGCTTTTCATAGCCGATCATTAAGAGTATCTCTACCGCTCCTGCGGTCTCTAGAGAGTTGAAAACAGCAGGTCTGGGACAGGTAGCACGTCCGGTGAACAGGTCAGGGTTCCATAGCCGCAGGCAGAACAGTTGAAACTGGAGCAGCAGTACGGCCAGGTGGACTGGGGACAGCAAGGAGTCATCATGCCAGGTAGTCCTGAGGCATGGTCCTAGGGCTCAGGTCCTCCGAGAGAGAGAAAGAAAGAGAGAATTAGAGAGAGCATACTTAAATTCACACAGGACACCGGATAAGACAGGAGAAGTACTCCAGATATAACAAACTGACCCTAGCCCCCCGACACATAAACTACTGCAGCATAAATACTGGAGGCTGAGACAGGAGGGGTCAGGAGACAATGATCACTATCCTGTTAAAGCTGTTGGAATTCAATGTCAGTTTGCCAACCTTGATGATGAGTTGTAGATCTGTGTTGATCTCTCAGTGGTTTAAGATTCATGGGGAAATCATGTGATACACTGTGACCAGGATCTGAGTGGAATATAGCTCACAGAGAATGACTGTATTGGATGTCACAGTTAAACCTCATAATTTGACTGGGTCTAGGCTATACATGCAGCAGTGGATAATCCAGCCACAAGTTTGCCCCACAAGTGTAAAAAGTTGTGTCAGTTCTTTTATCATAGCCTTGTTAAAGGTTAATGGTGCATCACTTTTATGCAGTGCCTTCAATGTGCCGCATCTTCCTCCCGGTCCTCCCTTTTCTACTCCATTTCATCTCAGCCATTTGCATTTTAGGTCCATAGCAGGAATAAAGATGGCAAGACATAGGGCCATCTATGGTTTTGGAATGGAAGCGTGGTAGTTCAACCAGTGTATGGATCCTAGGTAGTCATGTAGCTAAGCTTAGTTCGTAACTTGGCAAAAATTGTCGCACAATACACATTATGGAGTGATTCAAGTTTAACATTTTTATTGTCAAGTGCACAAGTACAGTGAAATGCCTTTTCTTGCAAGCTCTTTCCCAACAATGCACTAATTAATATCAGTAGTACTATAAAAAATTATAGTATTGACACTGATTCACAGGTATTCTGTGTTATCCTTTCTGCTCACCACCCAGCCTTTGTAACTAAGATCCTGTACAGTAGTCTGTCACTTCCTGTTACTTCTTGTTTTTGTTTTGAATGACGGAGACCTTTGATTTACTTTTGGGTGTAGTGCAATCTACTCCCTCTGTTCAAGCAGATGGGGAATGCTGTCCCTTTTCAAATGTCACCAATCTCATTCTCTCTTTGGAGTTTGGCATTACAAATACTGAGTGTTTGCACAACCTTTCATAGACATTCTTAAACCTGTCGAATGGCATATTCAAAATGGTTTGGGCATGGCATTCTTTCAGGCTCACTTGCCATGTAAAGGCTATTGGTAAGTTAAACTGCCTGTGACCAGAAGTAAGTGCTGGGAGGCTGGCACTCAGGCTCCACCTTGACGTGTAGTCACTATCTCACCCTGGATTACATACCATTTGCCTTACTATACATTATATCTTCCTGTTTTGATCATGCAAAGGTGCCTTAAAAGGAATGATATTCAGATGTATTTTCTCTGCTTCTCCTTTGATAGCTCACCTTACACATTTCTGTAATCCATCTATCTTTTACATAGGATATACACTCAGTGGCCTGTTTATTAGGTATCTAGTATTGGGTCGGACCACCTTTGCCTCCAGAACAGCCTGAATTCTTCGTGGCATGGAAACATTGCTCAAATGCTATCAAGGGACCTAACGTGTGCTAGGAAAACATTCCCCACATCATTACACCACCACCAACAGCCTGTACTGTTGACACCAGGTAGGATGGGGTCATGGACTTACGCCAAATCCTGACTCTGCCATCAGCATGACGCAACTGGAATCGGGATTCTTCGGACCAGGCAATGTTTTTCCACTCTTTAATTGTCCAGTGTTGTTGATCACGTGTCCACTGGAGCCGCTTCTTCTTGTTTTTAGCTGATAGGAGTGGAACCTGGTGTGGTCGTCTGCTGCAATAGCCCATCTGTGACAAGGACTGACGAGTTGTTCATTCCCGAGATGCCGTTCTGCACACCACTATTGTACTGCATCGTTATTTGCCTGTTTGTAGCGTGCCTGTTAGCGTGCACGATTCTTGCCATTCCCCTTCCACCTCTCATCAACAAGTTGTTATTGCCCACAGGACTGCCGCTGACTGGATGTTTTTGGTTTGTTGCACAATTATCGGTAAACCCTAGACACTGTCGTGCGTGAAAAGCCCAGGAGGCCGGCCATTTCTGAGATACTGGAGCCGACGCACCTGGTACCGACGATCATACCACGCACAAAGTTGCTTAGGTCATCAGTTTTTCCCATTTTAACGTTCAATCGATCGGTAACTGAATGCCTCGATTCCTGTCTGCCTGCTTTGTATAGCAAGCCATGGCCACGTGACTCACTGTCAGTAGGAGTGAGCTGTTTTTGTAAATGGGGTGGTGTACTTAATAAGCTGGCCACGGAGTGTAGGCAGTCATAAGGGTTCAGTCAGATCCCCTCTCATCCCTCAGATTCATGATCCATAAATTAACCCTCTTCCATATCAGAGTAAGGGAGAACAGTGACTCGTAAGGCAGTGGAGGCACACAAAATGTCTTGTCCTCCTTTCCTTCTTTCATTGGAACTTAAAGCCTGTGTGTCAGAAGTCAGCCCAGTGACATATATCCTACATCCCAGGTCCCTGCAGCAGCTCAAATGGACATAAGCCTGTTTTCCACATGCCAGCTCCGACAGCTGTGCATGCTCATATCCAGGTTGCCCAGAACACTTTTCCCCAGCTTTCCAAAAAGGGCATATCTGCCATTAGTATTGCCTTGAAGATAAAAGGGAACTGTAAACAGCTGAACTATGGAGAGAAAAGAGGAATGAAAAAGACTGAAAGAATTGGTTCCATCTGGCGCATTGAGTCAGAGAGCTACGGTGGCAGGGACTTGTGGTTATTGTGTAGGGAGTGTGCAGCTGCCATGAACAGTGTCAACCTGGGGTGCCCCTGCCCATAAAGAGGCGAATGGAGCTCTGTGGGATGGATATTTAAGGGGCCCGACAGTGCTCAGCAAACAGCCGCCCACTCGACGAAAAGATGTCCACTGGACCATTCTTTAGAAAATTTGGCACTGAAAGTTAAAAGGAGACAAAAGCCAGCCTCTTGCGGCCTATGTGTTAGAGCGAGGCAGAGAGGAGATTTGTATGGACTGTTAATTAGGAATGGAGTTCTCATCCAGGTGGAAGGTCTTTTATAATGCTTTCATGTTAACGGAGTCGTTATCCATAGTCATTCTCCTCAACCTAAACACATGCTTGGTCCATGACGACAGGCACATACACCACATGAACAGTTCCAATGTGTCTCCACCATGTAAAAGGTTTATGAGGACCATATGATGTTATGCTAGGGACTGAGTGTCTGGAGTGGCTCCTCCTTCCCCTCTACCATGGTATTTACCCAGTAATTCAACCTCCAGACTCACATCTGATGTCGGACTTCCAACAGCAGTCCCAAAACCTCTTTCCTCGCTGAGAACGCACGGGAGAAAAATGAAATGGTCTTTTGAAGAGGAAAAATAATGCCTGTGGATACATGGGCCCATACACTCCTCATGTCCTCTGGTGAGTTGTGACGTCTGGAAAGAGGTTTCAGAGGTTTTACTCTGCTTTCCCTGGCTGGCTCATGGCTGTAAGTGAGCTCAGCTCAACAGTAGTTTGAAAACCTTGGAGTATGCTGATCAGCAGAAATGGTCGGGAGGACATGTCTGCCAGAGAGGCCGAGACAGAGGTGTAGTAGCAGACTGGAGAACAAAATTAGAACAATGCTTCTATTTCTGGAAGCCATTGTGTCTGTTGTTATTACTTGATTTCCACCAGAGACGTGGTGGTGCTGGATGGAAATTACACCAAGCCAAGGCTACTCCTCCGGAGGTTCATTTAAGTTCATCCATTGTGATGACAAACACTAAATAACAACTTACTGTTATCATCACAGCCCAAACCATGAAAAGTGCTGTGTTCACCAAATCACATTGACATCTCATATTCGGTATGTAACTGCCAGGTGTTGATGAGCAAAGATGCATAGTTGAGTGTCTAAGAATCTTTATTGGATGATAAAGAAGCTCTTATCATTGAAGCCAGGTGCTCCGAGCTCCCGCCCCTCTCCTGTTCATCCACCCTTTAAAACATAGTCTAATTTGTTGAATACCAGGCCTGATGGACAGGACAAATATTAGCACATTCCTCTATGTGATGGGCTGGCCTGTGGGCCTGTTGACCTGTCAAGGCTGACAAGGCCATGGACCTAATGGCTTCACTATGAGATGAAACATTCCACAGCTCATGCACGTCACACACACGCACACCCACATGCGAACACATACACACAAACTAGCGGGAGTAGCTTTGTATAGTATTTGTGTGTTTCGGTTACCCGATAAAGGGCTTACTTTTTAACCATGAGTTTTCCCATTCAAGGACATGTTGAAAACAAAGAGCTCTTCTGTTCCACCCCAAACTGTCTCAGGAACACACACAGACTTGCCTCCTCAACAAGCAAGCATAGTTTGTGATCTAATGGTATAGTAAGGACATAGAAACTGGACATGTAGTAACTGATATTATCTAGCCTCATGATTTCCCCCCATAATGGATATGCCTTTTGCTGTAGAATATGGTATGGCTACGACACAACAGGACAGGTATGAGTTAGTGGTTTGGATGGCAGATACTGTAAGTCATGTAGACAGTTTGGGAAAGAGTAAATGTCTTAGAATTTTTTTTGCCTTCTGTCTGGGGATCTAACTGTAACTGGTTCTGAGGAACCTGACGAGAATAAACATATACCTTGAACATTGTTGTTGATAGATAGGCCTGTTTATTTTTTACTCATGATTCAGAGAGATCATATCACAGGATAGTTATTTGTATTCCTTGTAATTACTGTGGAACAATATTACTTGCTCAATCAGTGTTTATCTAGTGCACATCCCAAATGTAGGTAAAACAAGGAACTAATCTCCTTTGATGTGGAGTGTTTTCCATCAATCTATCTGTTTTTCCACCTCGTGTCCTGTAGTTCAAACAGAATACTGTATGCATTATGTATGAGCCTCAGTCATGCAGGGTCAGGGTTAACCTGCAGTTCACTTCTGGTTGTCTGTGGACCCCTGGGTGGGGTCAGAGTGGGTGTAAATCTGCCTGATGTCATCCTGCCTGCTGTCATTCCCCATATGGCACCCTATTTCCTATAGTGAACTACGTTAGACCAGGACCCATAAGGCTCTGGTCAAAGGTAGTGCACTATGTAGGGAATAGGGTGCTATTTGGGATTTAGACAATGTAAATGCAGCATGACTCGACTAGAATGCAGAGGTGGGAGGACAGACAGCCTGTTGAAATGACAGTTGTTAGCTCTCTTTTGTCATAATTCCAGGCTGTGTCTTGTTCATAACGTTCGCTGAATGTTAAGTCAATACTCAAATTACATGTAAATATCTGACAGGTAGGTGCATTCCTGCATAGGTAGTTAACCCTTGTGGGTCAAACAAAGCTGACGTCACACCCAGTGATGCAGTGGTGAGAAAATAGGTGGATAAACTCTGATCGCCTGTCTGTGAAAAAAGTAACGCCTACTTTCAAAGCATTTTTCTGCAAAAGGTGAGTAAACTGTCAAGCTAAAATAAAGTGTGTTTACTTGTGTTTACCCTCCACTACACCACTGGTCTCATCTGAGCATCTCTTCCTTGACATTTATAAATTACTGAAAATATAAGTTTAGTATGCAGTGTTCTTAAATCTCATATACCAAGTGCCAGCAGTCAGTATTTTCATAATATGTGTGCAATGCTTGATAATGTGTGTGATGTTAACAGAGAGGGGTGACCTGAGGGTGACCTGAACATTGACTGGTTAGCATCTAGCTGTCCTCTCAAGATGAATCTTCTAACTGTGACTAATGCCTGTAATATGACCCAGGTTATCACTCAACCAGCTAGAGTGCATACCAAAAGTGTTGGATCTGTGACATCCACTTGTACTGATCATATCATTACTAATGCTGCAGAGCTTTGCTCCAAAGCAATATCAGATTCCATTTTCTGTAGTGACCATAACATTGTGATAATAACAAGGAAAGACAAAGTGCCAAAGGTTGGGCCAAAAGTAATTAATAAGAGATCATACAAAATGTTTTCTCAGGACTCTTGCTGAAGATGTTAAAAATGTATGTTGGTCTGATGTTTTGAACAGAGGCCCATTGCCAAGTAAAGCCCCCCTGCCCAACAACCCCGACGAAGCTGGGCCAATTGTGCACCGCCCTATGGGGGGGTCCCGGTTGGTTGTCCCGGCCAGTTGTGACATAGCCTGGGATCGAAACAGGAGGCCTATAGCTTGTTTTTTAATGTGAAGAGATGGTATCAGTCTCTTTAAAATATATTTTTTTAACCTATATTTAACTAGGCAAGTCAGTTAAGAACAAATTCTTATTTTCAATGACGGCCTAGGAACAGTGGGTTAACTGCGTTGTTCAGGGGCAGAACGGCAGATTTGTACCTTGTCAGCTGGGGGATTTGAACTTGCAACCTTTCGGTTACTAGCCCAATGCTCTAACCGCTAGGCTACCCTGCCATCTCCACAAAGTCAGCTGGTTAACACCTTTCTGTTTACTCCCCAAAGCTCCATCTTGGACTTCTCTGACCCAAATCTCTCCATTGTTGTGAACTTGTGAAGTAGGTTGTGCATATAACCTATATCACTACACTTTTAGAAAAAAGGGTTCCAAAAGGGTTCTTTGGCTGTCCCCATAGGATTACTCTTTTAGGTTCCAGGTAGAACTCTTTTAGGTTCCATGTAGAACCCTCTGTGGAAAGGGTCCTTCATAAAGGGTTATTCAAAGGGTTCTCTTATGGGGACAGCCGAAAAAAAAATGTGGGTTCTAGATAGGACCTTTTTCTCTAAGAGTGTAGTCACGGGTGCCACATGGTAAATATTGGCTGATTGCACATAGAGTATGAGAAAGGTGCTGAGACATTGCTACAGTGAAAGTTCACCAATTCACTTGTTGCCCTCAACTTGGCTTCTTTGTAATTACATGCTGAAACCTGCCTACTGTTCTTGCATTGCACAAGTAGCCTGTTAAAGGGCATTTATTTAACAATCACTGCCATTTCCTTGTCATTACAAAGTGTTCCAGATACACTGAGTGTACAAAACATTAGGAAAACCTTCCTAATATTGACTTGCACCCCTTTTTGCCCTCAGAACAGCCTCAATTCACCGGGGCATGGACTCTACAAGGTGTTGAAAGTGTTCCACAGGGATGCTGGCCCGTTTTGACTCCAATGCTTCCCACTGTTGTGTCAAGTTGGCTGGATGTCCTTTGGGTGGTGGACCATTCTTGATACACACGGGAAACGGTTGAGCGTTAAAAACCCAGCAGCGTTGCAGTTCTTGACACACTCAGACCACCTACTACCGTACCCCGTTCAATGGCACTTAAATATTTTGTCTTACCCATTCACCCTCTGAATGGCACACATATACAATCCATGTATACATTGTCTCAAGGCTTTAAAATCCTTCTTTAACCTGTCTCCTCCCCTTCATCTACACTGATTGAAGTGGATTTAACAGGTGACATCAATAAGGGATCATAGCTTTCACTTGGATTCATCTGGTCAGTCTGTCATGGAAAGAGCAGGTGTTACTAATGTGTTGTACACTCAATGTAGGTATAGGCAGTAAGCCTCATATTTGGAAACTGTACTGATCTGAAGTACTTCCAAAATTGATACCTAGACCTATAAAGAATCCTGGGGTACTCTACATTTGTTTTGATAGAACCATTAGGATTAACTGAGACACTTTTCAAATGTGTTTTTAATTGCTGTGGTTTATCAGTATGCCTGTCTTGATAAGTTTTCCTTTTTTCTAAGCATACTGTATTTGCTTTCCAGATGTTACAATTAAAAGTGTTTTTACGCGCAGCCAACAGTATTTTTATAGCTGTGCATCTTTCAATAAGTCAAGGATTTTTTTTCTTCCATCAAGCTGTAGCAGGTATTTAAAAGAAATAGCGTAATTTTCAGACATCTGATATTCTGTCCAAATTTCATCAAATATTTAATGTGCTTCAGTTGTGGTTGGTGAAGTTTAAACTGAGGGAGGAGGATTATAATTTTTTATGAGCATTGCCATATTTCTATTACAGCGTATTGGATAACTGTCATTCATATTCCATTCACCCAGCTCAATGTACCATCGATAGGTTTAGGCTACTACATGATACTCAAATACTCTCTACTCCCATCATGAGGTTGCTACAACCTAGCCTATGAATTAGAGTTTACAACATAGGTCACAGGTCGAGAGATAAATGTGAGTAATCATGGTGACAGTGACACATTCAATAACGCCTTGCACACTCTTGCTTGCATCTTGCTGATCTAGGGTGTAATCATTAGTCCAACAGTTGCAAACGAGAGTTTCTATTGGACAAATTCATGTATGTTTATCCCCGTTCCGTTTGCTTCAGTTTTATGAAATGTTTTTCTACAGAATCAGCTGTCTGTGACCATGCAAAAAAAACTTCATATCATAACTGCTAACTGCTACACACAGCCTATATCATTGTCACCATATTAGTTAACGTCTCATAGTCAACATAGCTACTAAAACTAAGGTGTTTAGTAAACCCGCTACAATCATGCAGTACAGTGTACAGTCAGCAAGCACTTTAGCAGTTACACCGGTGGGCCCAGGTGGCAATAAATTAATAAAACCAAAAGCTTATCTTGACATGGAAGAGTTCGAGGGTTGGATAGCCATAGCCAGCTAGCTAACATAGCATCCCTATATGTTTGAGCCGGGTGTTTGAGTAGACCAAACTAGCTAGCTGCATTCACAAGCTAAGTGAAATTGAAAAAAATGCAACTAAATCTCTCTCTTTCTCTTGCTTCTTCATTTTTAAAGAATTGATTTGTTCAAAACTGTTTAACTATTGTCTTCCTCTCTCTTTATGTCAACTACCTACCAGATTTTATGCACTGCAGTGCTAGCTAGCTGTAGCTTATGCTTTCAGTACTTGATTTATTCTCTGATCCTTTGATTGGGTGAACAACATGTCAGTTCATGCTTCAAGAGTTCTGATAGGCTGGACGACGTCCTCCGGAAGTTGTCATAATTACTGTGTAAGTCTATGGAAGGGGGTGAGAACCATGAGCCTCCTAGGTTTTGTATTGAAGTCAATGTACCCAGAGGAGGACGGAAACTTGTTGTCCTTCGGCTACATAATGGTGCTACTCTACAGAGTGCTGTTGAGGCTACTGTGGACCTTCATTGCAATTCAGTGTGTTTTAATAAATTATTTGGAGATGTGAATATGTTTAGTATAGTTTTATCTAAAAAGGATAACTTTTTTAAATGTTTCATTATTTTTATGAAATTCACTGAAGATGATGGTCCTCCCCTTTCTCCTCTGAGGAGCCTCCACGGATGTGCTTTCATGTTCTGTTTTTGTCACATGCCTTTTAATGTTGATGACTGTAGTAAGTGAAAGCATGTACAGATGAAACTCCAGTATACCTTTGGGTACTTATGGTTGTGTGCACAGAAATAAATACAGACCAGAGCCTATGGCTGTGTTTGAGTGTAGCCTAATCACCATCACTGTACTCCAAGGCTCACATTCTGAATACCTTGGCTTTCCCTGCCTGCAGAAGATCCGAATGAACCAAAACAACTGCAGTTGTTAGGATCTGTCAGGATATTCTGGCAATTCCCTGTGCTGCTGGATCAAAATGAAGACGTATGCTCTGTCCTCTCAGTCCACTAAAACAGGAAATAGATGACAGCAGGAATGCCTTCTCTCCTCATCTGTCTCTATAGGGCTCAGTGCCGTCTCCTCATCTGTCTCTATAGGGCTCAGTGCCGTCTCTCCTCATCTGTCTCTATAGGGATCAGTGCCGTCTCTCTCCTCATCTGTCTCTATAGGGCTCAGTGCCGTCTCTCCTCATCTGTCTCTATAGGGCTCAGTGCCGTCTCTCCTCATCTGTCTCTATAGGGCTCAGTGCCGTCTCTCCTCATCTGTCTCTATAGGGCTCAGTGCCGTCTCTCTCCTCATCTGTCTCTATAGGGCTCAGTGCCGTCTCTCCTCATCTGTCTCTATAGGGCTCAGTGCCGTCTCTCTCCTCATCTGTCTCTATAGGGCTCAGTGCCGTCTCTCTCCTCATCTGTCTCTATAGGGCTCAGTGCCGTCTCTCCTCATCTGTCTCTATAGGGCTCAGTGCCGTCTCTCTCCTCATCTGTCTCTATAGGGCTCAGTGCCGTCTCTCTCCTCATCTGTCTCTATAGGGCTCAGTGCCGTCTCTCCTCATCTGTCTCTATAGGGCTCAGTGCCGTCTCTCCTCATCTGTCTCTATAGGGCTCAGTGCCGTCTCTCCTCATCTGTCTCTATAGGGCTCAGTGCCGTCTCTCTCCTCATCTGTCTCTATAGGGCTCAGTGCCGTCTCTCCTCATCTGTCTCTATAGGGCTCAGTGCCGTCTCTCTCCTCATCTGTCTCTATAGGGCTCAGTGCCGTCTCTCCTCATCTGTCTCTATAGGGCTCAGTGCCGTCTCTCTCCTCATCTGTCTCTATAGGGCTCAGTGCCGTCTCTCCTCATCTGTCTCTATAGGGCTCAGTGCCGTCTCTCCTCATCTGTCTCTATAGGGCTCAGTGCCGTCTCTCTCCTCATCTGTCTCTATAGGGCTCAGTGCCGTCTCTCCTCATCTGTCTCTATAGGGCTCAGTGCCGTCTCTCTCATCTGTCTCTATAGGGCTCAGTGCCGTCTCTCCTCATCTGTCTATAGGACTCAGCTCCATTAGGGCTACTGCTGCTTCATATAACTACTTCCTTTAAACAAACAGCTTCTGACCAGAGCCCAGCACCCTCCCTCCTATACACCTCTGATCTCTCTGGATTTTCTATTGACCTCCATAGAAACCAAAACACTTTGTAAGAGGGGTTGTGTCAGTGCTGAGACTGTATTTTAGATGAGAGTGGCATTTGAAGGGGGGAAATTGTGCAGGGACATGTGGGCATCCAGGGACTGTTTATGGTGAAATGACGGCGTGGTCATTTATTTTTACGTCATTTAGCAGACGCTCTTATCCAGAGAGACTTACAGTAGGGAGTGCACACATTTTCATACTTTTTTGGTACTGGTTCCCTGTGGGAATCAAACTCCCAACCCCGGCGTAATAAGCACCATGCTCTACTAACTGAGCCACACGTGATCACGGGTTACTAACACGGGTTCCTCTGGGTGCTGATGTCTGCCATGTCATGGACACCACAGAATGTGTGGCGTTATAGAGAAGCGTTGAAGAAACAACACATTTGATCTGAACATCCATTTCAACACAATAATACATGAATATATAATAAAGATGTTTTGGTGAAATGATGATAATGGCAATGATATGAACTACATTATCAGGCAGAGAAATATGCAAGACTAGAAGTCATTACCCTTTGATTGAATATAATGTTGATCAGAGTAGTGTAAATGTGATGGCCCGTTTGGCTCACATGCCGACTAGACCAAGCATGCGCGTGCGCCCGCCATTGAAATATCAACATGAACTCTGAACCAGCTATATTAATTTGGGGAAAGGTCGAAACACAAGAAACATTCATGGACATTTAGCTCGCTAGCTTGATGTTGCTAGCTAATTTGTCCTCGGATACAAACATTGGGTTTTATTTTACCTGAAATGCACAAGGTACTTCTTTTCTGTATCTTTGTAGAATTTTGACCCATTTTGAGTCTCTACTACGACAGTTAATCCACAGATGAAAGGGGAAACATGGTTAGTTTCTAGTAATCTCTTCTCTCTTCTTCTTTTTCTGTGGACTTTATATGACGGTTGGCAACCAACTTTAAGGTGCATTAACACCACCAACTGGAATGGAGTGTGGACCTCAGTTCATCTTTCAATCACCCACGCGGGTATATGCTCCTAAAAACCAATGAGGAGATGGGAGTTTTATTTTAGCGCCTGGCTACGCAGACGCCTGTTGAAGCACTCGAGCAGTTAGAATGAAATGATTGAATAACATGTATGTGTAAATGTATTTTGCAACGCTTGCACACGTAACGCGGGCGATGTGGTCATCATGTCAGTCAGATCAGAGAAACATGTCTCTCTCTCTGTTTAGCCTGAGTCCTCAGAGCCTTCATCAGCACACAAACTACAAGCCCCTAAAAGTAAAATCTGCAGTAAAACACAGCAAGGCTTTTTTTTCTAGCCCTCTTGGTGAACACGTTCATGGGAAGAGAGCAAGTCTGTTAATCTTGGCTGCTCTAGTCAAGCAGAGACGGATACAAACACACATTCCAATCAGAAGGGGATGGAGTGTCTCCTCTCTTTAGTTGGCTCTGCTTTGTTTGCAATTACTGGCTATTCTTGCCCACTTCAATCTCAAACAGCGATTTTAAGGGTGCACCGTAATTACAATTTAGAGATCGTGCTCTGTAATTTCTTTAATTCTACCTTTTAAAGTTTTGTGCTCTCTAAATTGATGGGAAAACAATGGAGTGAGATTGAAGGTTTCTTTTAAACAAGCCCAGATCTTCTGTCCAACTGGCCTGAATGATTCAGAAATATTTCTGCCGTTTCTGTGACAACCAAAGACATTTGTCTTCTGTTGTAAGACTTCAGGGACCATTCTCGTTTGGAGCGGTGACCTCATGATTACTGTATTTCCATTAATTTGTATGAGAAGAGAGAGAAAGAGGTGCTGGATTAACAGAGCAGAGCCTAGAGCACAGATGAGTCCCTCACACAGCACAGCCCTTTCTCTCCTTGGTTGTTGTACTTTATGCTCTGGTGTTTACTCACACTGTTAGGAATCCAGTGAAGTCATCCATCTGATATCTGATATGGCACTCCCATGGCTGAGATTAAGCTCCATATTTGTCATGGTTTTGGCCAAATATGCACAGAGCACATTGACCCACTTACACTCTCAAGGTCTCAAATTCAAGTGTGAGTGTTTTGGGTAATGCTTTATTTCACATAACTAATTTTCTTATTACTGCAATATATTAACAGTAAGTAATGAATTGTTGTGATTTATAAACAACATGTACACTGCTACAAGTATACCCTCACCCAAACAATCACAAAGACTTCAATCTGTTGGATGCTGATGTATTGTCCATGTTACGGCTGGGGAGTTTCATGTGTTGTATCCTGTCTGTCTATCAGGCGAGTGGGCGGTCCGAGGGTGACGATGACTGCCAACAAAAGTTCCAAGGCTGCACCCCGAGCAAGAGGGGCTAATGTGCCCCGGGACATCCCCGACAGGTCAGTTACATCCCCACCAGCCTCTAAGCCAGGGGGAGGGACAGGGTGGAGGGAAAGGAGATGGCTCTCAACATGCACTATGATGTCAGTAATAACCAGTGCAGGTGCTCATATCCTTTATTGCCTCAGTCAGGACATTTTCTTCAGGTAGTAAAGCTATTTTTGTAAATCTGTACCGTGGGATCCCATTATGTGTCTGTGTTGAGTGATACACTGCATGCAGTAGGTGACATGGCTCATCAACCCACAGCTGTTAGCGTTACGCAATTATTAATAAGGAAGTACTGATTGTATTCTGCAGTATTCTGTCTGCCTTTTCTCTAGAGCAACAGGGATAGGACTAGTAGTATCTGCTTTTGTAAGCCATCCTCTACATTCTGGAATAGGGCCCCATTCAACAATAAACTCTTTGTGGTCTGAGCAGAGGCTTGTTTGAGTTACCATGTTGAGAGATGACATCTTCCTCCTGGAACAGAGAAACAAACAGGGCTCGTAATGAAAGTGCTGGCGATAGACTGTTCTGTTTTGTGATCAGTCTTTCCCTTCAACACTATATATACACACACTGTGTCCACTGAAACTAGGCTTAGAGTGAAGATTTAAGATCTACGGGAACTGGCATCAACTGGCATGGAATGCTTACATCGGACTCACAGGGGTGCAACTGCAAGCCTTCACCATCTGCTACTTGGTGTGTAGTCTGTCAGAATGTTAGTTTACCAAGTGCTACATGTCCTTGTATAACACAGCAGTCAGTGGCTATGGCTCTGACATGTTTTAGTTGGATCTCTTATGTGAATAACCTTGAGAAAGGCTGCCAGTTGGAAGCTAGCTACAGCCCTGGCTGGTACATTCACCCAGTGTGAAAACACCATAGCCTGTGAGGAGTTTAAACATGACTACCACTGACAGATATATTTTTTAAGATACATAGATTTTGTGCTGAGTAGTTGTTTTTCTGTTACCTCACCATGTCTCCTGAGTTAGCACCTTTTTTTCTAAGAGTGTATCTATCTAGAACCTAAAAAGGTTATTCTGCTGTCGCTATAGGAGAACCCTTTGAAGAACCCTTTTTGGTTCCATGTAGGACCCTTTCCACAGAGTGTTCTACATGAAACCCAAAAGGGTTCTACTTGGAACCAAAAAGTGTTCTCCCTGGAACCAGAAAGGGTTCTCCTATGGGGACACCCGAAGAACCCTTTTGGAACCTTTTATTTTAAGAGTGTAGTTAGCCCTGGTCTCTTTATGATAATCTACTCAGGTTACATCAAGTGTTTGAATCTAATAACTGTACCCCATCGCTCATCTAACAACCCCATTCGAGATAAAGACAGTTCTCTAGAAACAATAACACTCCCTATCTCTGTTACCATCAACACTCACACATTATGTTTGTAGCGTTTTGACTTATTAAAAATTGCACAAAGTTAAGATGATTTAAGAGAAGAAACTGTCATTTATACACAGAGAGAGCACAGTTATATACTTGCCCCCAACTTCCCACAAGTCTCTACCCCCCCCCCCCCCCCCCCAAAAAAAAGAATGATTCTGTCGGTAAATCACTTGGCAGGAAAGAACATCGCTCATCTAACAACCCCATTCGAGATAAAGACAGTTCTCTAGAAACAATAACACTCCCTATCTCTGTTACCATCAACACTCACACATTATGTTTGTAGCGTTTTGACTTATTAAAAATTGCACAAAGTTAAGATGATTTAAGAGAAGAAACTGTCATTTATACACAGAGAGAGCACAGTTATATACTTGCCCCCAACTTCCCACAAGTCTCTACCCCCCCCCCCCCCCCCCCCCCCAAAAAAAAGAATGATTCTGTCGGTAAATCACTTGGCAGGAAAGAATTCTGCGAATACAACTTCTCATAAGATCTGGGAGGGGTGCAGCAGGGCTTTGATGGGCACTTCTTTTAATAGAAAAGATTATTGCTGAGAAAATAAATTAAGTCACTGGAAAGCTGGATATAAATCTATAAAAAGGTAGGGCCTCCCGGGTGGCGCAGTGGTCTAGGGCACTGCATCGCAGCGCTAGCTGTGCCACCAGAGTCTCTGGGTTCGCGCCCAGGCTCTGTCGCAGCCGGCCGCGACCGGGGGGTCCGTGGGGCGACGCACAATTGGCCTAGCGTCGTCCGGGTTAGGGAGGGTTTGGCCGGTAGGGATATCCTTGTCTCATCGCGCTCCAGCGACTCCTGTGGCGGGCCGGGCGCAGTGCGCGCTAACCAAGGGGGGCGGGTGCACGGTGTTTCCTCCGACACATTGGTGCGGCTGGCTTCCGGGTTGGAGGCGCGCTGTGTTAAGAAGCAGTGCGGCTTGGTTGGGTTGTGCTTCGGAGGACGCATGACTTTGGACCTTCGTCTCTCCCGAGCCCGTACGGGAGTTGTAGCGATGAGACAAGATAGTAATTACTAGCGATTGGATACCACGAAAATTAGGGAGAAAAGGGGGTAAAATTTATTTCAAAAAAAAAATATATATATATATATAAAAAGGTAAAAGGCAATGAAATAAAACACATTTATGAAAGGAAGAGGGAGTGTGTCTTGAGGGTGAAGCTCAAAGTGAAATGGAGCGGATGTTAATGGCTTCTCTTTTTTCTTTTTGAAAATCTATCTATTTATCTGGGTTACTGGAAGCCCTCCTGTTGTGGCCCGGTCTATCAACAGAACAGGAAGTGACCTGTGGTTGATATGATGTGCCCTGGCTGGAGGACAGTGGGTCCAGGACCCAGAAGCCAGGCCGTAATTGGCACCCAGCTCAGTACATGTGTGGCCGCCACAGTTGAAGCTGCCCAGCGCCAGAGCCAGGCTTGTTTTAACAGGCCCAGTCCTGACCACCAGAACACCCCCACAGACCCCAACCACAACGCAGCTATCCGTACTGGAGAATTCTGCACTTGATGTTTTCCTTTTGTGTGAAAAGGAACTTACAGGGGCTTAATACTGCAGTCAAACCAGCTTTTTATGACTCCTGGAGTAATCTTGGCCAAGGCGTGCCTAAGGGGGTATTTTTGAATGTGCGCTGTTATTCCACCGGCTGATTGCACTTAAATTTGGGTATAATGGTCTGATGGCTGGATATGGGGTGTTTGAATCGATATATTACACAGGGTCTGTTGCTATTTGAAATACATCTACAGTGATTTTACACTGGGGCAGTTTTGACTATCACAATGTAATGGCTGCTGCTAGGTCAAACAAGAACCAGACTGAATTTAGACTAAACTAAAATATAAATGCAACAATTTCAACGATTTTACTGAGTTATAGTTCATATAAGGAAATCAGTCAATTGAAATTATTTTTTTAGGTCCTAATCTATGGATGAAGTGTTGAAGTAACAATGTTTATTGCAACAACAGGGGCAGGCAAATTACAGGTCAAGGCATGCAGGGATCGATACTCCAGAATAGTGGCAAAGGCACAGGACTGCAGGCAGGCTCAGGGTCAGGTCAGGCAGGGGTCGATAATCCAGAGTAGTGGCAAAGACCCAGGACGGAAGGCAAGCTCAGGGTCAAGGGCAGACTGCGTAGTCGGGCAGGCGGGCTCAGAGACAGGACAAGCAAGGGACAAAACCAGGGGGGCAAGAAAAAGCAAGACTGGGGAAAAGCAGGAGCTGAGAAAACCGCTGGTTGACTTGACAAACAAGATGAACTGGCAACAGACAAACAGAGAACACAGGTATATATACACAGGGGATAATGGGGAAGATGGGCGACACCTGGAGGGGGGTGGAGACAATCACAATGACAGGTGAAACAGATCAGGGCGTGACAATTGTTACTAGTGAGATTCCAGCAACCAATCATATTATATTATATTGTGATATGTTTAAAAGCTTACAGCTATTACAAATCATCTGTCAGAAGCTGCATGACGAGCAGTTTATTTTGAGCCAATCAAAACTCAATATTCTCTCTTAGTCCCTCTCCTAACCTCACGCTCTATACCAGTGGGCTCCAACATGTTGAAAAGGAGCTAGAATGGAACATGAAGAGCTACCACCATTCTATGGAAGAAAAACTATGTTTCAAATCGAAGTGAGAAGTTGTACAAAACTGAACTAAAAAGACAGAACCAGATATTAACACTTACTTATCTATCCAAACGTACTGTGAAGGGGTTGAGGGAAAGATTGACCCTGGGATTTGGTTAGGTTTAATAAGGAGAACGAGCCGCTAGCGATTAGACTAGCTAAGCTATTGCTAGCGTTTTGTGCGTGTTCATACTGAACCTAGCATATGCACTAGCCGTTAACATTTAGGCTAGCTCAGCTATCGATCAATTGAAATAGCAAACATTAGTGATCGTGCTAATCCTGCATGGCGAACTATTTTAGTTTTCATACTTTTATAAAATGTGATTAGCTATTATCATAATCCATGTTGGTACACAGTTATGTTTTAGATGACTTTATAAGAAATGGTGTATAGGTGTAAGCACTAGTACTTTCCATTTGCCCAGGCTAGTCTATTGTTCAGTCCACCTGGTGCTGTAGTTGTGTAAAGTCCTTTGCATTGCTCAGGCTAGATTATTGTTTAGTTCACTTGAGCCTGGTGCTGTAGTTAAAGTGTAAAGTATTTTGACTCCGTTTTATTTTATTATTCCTGTAAGAGATTAAAGCTAAGAGCTATATTAATGTTTATTTGAAAGGTACTCATGTTATATATATTGTGTGATCCTGTTTGTAAAACAGCCGCCCGAATCCAGGACATCCATGAGAAAATTAGCATGCAAAGAGGTATTTTTCCTTTTCCTTGGAGGACACGGAATTTGCACAGCAATACAACGGTCTGGTAGGACTCTTTGTTGCAAGACAGCATTGCACCATACACTGCAGTGGGACTGTCATAAGCATATGCCACATTTAAACACCTTACAGTGTTTTTTGATATGCAGTCACTCACATTTGATTCCATCTCATAGTGGTTTATAAGTCAGTATTTGTGAACTGGGTTGTGTTTTTCTGTGGATTCGGATGTGGAGGTCTTGGGCTGGCATGGTTGCACGTGGTCTGCAGGTGTGAGGTTGGTTGGACTTACTACCAAATTCTCTAAAATTATGTTGGAGGTGGCTTATGGCAGAGAAATTAACATTACAGTATCTGGCAACAGCTCTTGTGGACATTCCTAGTCAGCATGCCAAATGCACACTCCCTCATAATATCTGTGGCATTGTGTTGTGTGACAAAACTACACATTTTAGAGTGGCCTTTTATTTCCCCCAACACAAGGTGTAATGATCATGCTGTTTAATCAGCTTCTTGATATGCTACACCTGTCAGGTGGATGGATTAAATTGGCAAAGTAGAAGTGCTCACTGACAGAGATGTAAACAAATTTGTACACAAATGTGAGAGAAATAAGCTTTTTGTGCATATGGAACATTTCTGGGATCTTTTATTTCTGCTCATGAAACATGGGACCAACACTTTACATGTTGCGTTTATATTTTTTGTTCAGTATATAATGTGCATTTGGCGCAATACTGTGGATATATACCATACAGTTTGATTTAAAGGCCATTAGCAATAATGTTTCCCCAGCAGGAGCTTATTGTTGAACATTGATCCATCAAAATGCTTTCTAGATATATTCTTATAAATTAATGTGGCAAATCAAAACTACATGTAAATTAATTACAGAACTGATCAATGGGGTTCAACCTTGAGAATGTTGGTTACTAAAACTCAACCGTCCTCTTGCTATTTTCACCCTTGTTTGGTCTTTATCCATTTGCTTTCCCTTGAAACCATATCGCATATGTTTCCATTTTAGACACACTGGATAATTGGACGTAACTTTGGACTTTTACCACAGTCAACTGGAACGTGATCTAGCTAGCACTATTCTGTAAAACGATGATGTATGAATAGCTTCATCCAGGATACTGCTCATTATGGTCCTGGACTAGACTTAAACCGTGTCCAGGAAACTTAACCTATGAGTCCAGCCTCTGGACTGGGTTTAATGAGAGAACCCTGAGTCCAAACCAGGCATGTGGGGCCAGTTTCACTCCCCTCTACCTCATTATGAGAAACCAAGCAGTTTCAACTGGAGAAGTTAGATACAGTAGTCCCTTAGAGATCATCTGTAGTGATCTGGTTCTCATACATACCGTACTGTCTATGGCATTGTTCCTACATGCTGATTGATGGTATGGGTTAATCTGTCAAGTTCCACGGGTTAACTCACTTACCAGGAGCCATTTTAGTGGAGTATCATACACTGTCTTCAGAAAGTATTCACACCCCTTGACTTTTTCCAAATTTTGGTGTGTTACTGCCTGAATTTAAAATGTATTACATTTAGATTTGTTTTTGTCACTGGCCTACACACAATACCCCATAATGTCAAAGTGGATTGATCTTTTCAGAAATGTTTACAAATTAATTAATAATGAAAATCTGAAATATCTTGAGTCAATAAGTATTCAACCCCTTTGTTATGGCTAGCTTACAGTAATAAGTTCAGGAGTAAAAATGCACTTAATAAGTTGCATTTTTAATGACTACCTCATCTCTGTACCCCACACATACAATTATTTGTAAGGTCCCTCAGTCAAGCAGTGAATTTCAAACAGATTCAACCACTAAGACCAGGGAGGTTTTCCAATGCTTCGCAAAATAAGGGCACCTATTGGTACTTGGGACAAATAAAAAAGCAGACATTGAATATCCTTTTGCGCATGGTAAAGTTATTAATTAGACCTTGGATGGTGTATCAATACACCCAGGCACTACAAAGATACAGGCGTCCTTCCTAAACTCTATTACCGGAGAGGAAGGAAACCGCTCAGGGATTTCACCAACTTTAAAACAGTTACAGAGTTTTAATGGCTGTGATAGGAGAAAACTGAGGATGGTTACTCCACAAAACAAACCTAATTTACAGAGTGAAAAGAAGGAAGCCTGTACAGAATAAAAATATTCCAAAACATGCATCCTGTTTGCAACAAGGCACTAAAAATAATACTGCAAAAAATGTGGCAAAGCAATTACCTTTTTGCCCTGAATACATATTATGTTTCGGTCAAATCCAACACAACACATTGCTGAGTACCACTCTCCATACTTTCAAGCATAGTGGTGGCTGCATCATGTTATGGGTATGCTTGTAATCGTTCCGGACTGGGACGTTTTTCAGGATAAAAAAGAAACGGAGTGGAGCTTAAGTACAAGCAAAATCCTAGAGGAAAACCTGGTTTAGTCTGCTTTCCGTCAGACACTGAGAGATTAATTCACCTTTCAGCAGGACAACAACCTAAAACACAAGGCCAAATCTACACTGGAGTTACTTACCAAGAAGACCGTGAATGTTCCTGAGTGGCCAAGTTACAGTTTTGACTTAAATTTACTTGAAAATCTATGGCAACACCTGAAAATGGTTGTCTAGCAATGATCAACAACCAGTTTGACAGAGCTTGAAGAATTTTGGAAATAATAATGTGCAAATGTTGCATAATCCAAGTGTAATCGCTGCTAAAGGTGCTTCTACAAAGTATTGACTCAGAGTTGTGAATACTTATGTAAATTAGATATTTCTGCATTTCATTTTCATACATTCGCATAAATGTCTAAAAATATGTTTTCACTTTGTCATTATGGGGTATTATGGGTGAGAAAAAACATCTATGTAATCCATTTGGAATTCAGGCTGTAACACAACAAAATGTGGAATAAGTCAAGGGGTATGAATACTTTCTGAAGGCACTGTAATTGAAAGGCTTATTCTCCCTCATATTGTTATTTGTTCTATAATAGGCCTACCCTACACTCTTAGAACCCTTTCCACAGAGAGTACTACATGGAACCCAAAAAGGTTTTACCTGGAACCAAAAAGGTTCTACCTGGCACCGAAAAGGGTTCTCCTATGGGACAGCTGAAGAACCCCGTTTTCTAAGAGTGTATGTTTAGTATGGGAAATTGAAATCTTTTGACCTTCATAGGTCATAGGTCCCGTGTGGCTCAGTTGGTAGAGCATGGCGCTTGCAACGCCAGGGTTGTGGGTTCAATTCCCACGGGGGGACCAGGATGAATATGTATGAACTTTCCAATTTGTAAGTCGCTCTGGATAAGAGCGTCTGCTAAATGACTTAAATGTAAATGTAAATAGGTCTATAGTTCAGTAATGCTATTGAACTGGCTCCATTTACCTTCATATGTGTACAGTTCAGTAATGCTATTGAACTGGCTCCATTTACCTTCATATGTGTACAGTTCAGTAATGCTATTGAACTGGCTCCATTTACCTTCATATGTGTACAGTTCAGTAATGCTATTGAACTGGCTACATTTACCTTCATATGTGTACAGTTCAGTAATGCTATTGAACTGGCTCCATTTAATTTATTATATTTACGTTATGGCTTAATCAAGCTTTAAAGGGCATTCTTTAGTTAATACTTAACTTTTCCTATCTTGCTGCTTTCTTCACTTCTTTGGGCTGTAACTATAATGACAAAACCTTTCCTGCTTTCCAAACAGACTGTAGGGGCCTAAGTATAGGTGTGTTCTGTCAACTCTACTGGATTTGAACCCGTAATGCTTGTTTAGAATTTAGAATGTACAATTTGAATTGTTTGAGTAGGAGGCAGGCAACTTGGACAAAGCAGTTTGTCAGGAGGAGTTAGGTCACTGACACAGTGAGTCAGAGTCAGACAGTCGGTGATCAGGTGATCAGGTGCTGTACAGCTCTCTCCCCAGTAGTCCCCACCCTCGTGTGAAAGACAGAGCCCAGAGGTGTGAAGAGATCTGTCCCAACCTGCACCTTGGATCACAGCCATCACTTCCTCCCAGCCCAGCTCAGCTCACACTTGTTATTCTAACCGTTGCTAGCTGTGACATCAGATCCCCACCACCGCCTTGGGTTTCGCAAGCCTCAGTCAGGAGCCAAGTTCAGAAAGTTCCCAAAGTCTTCTGAGTCGGGTAGAAACGGAAGAGTCAGAGATGGGTGAGAAAGAGTGTGTTTCTCTCTGTGAAAAGCCCAAATGAGGTCAGCAGCAGGGTGTTTAATCCACATTGCTCAGCATTGAGCAGCAGCAGCGTTGCGTCAGCGGCGGTGTGAGGTGAACAATGGACCAGTCTGTAATGAGCCAGGGGCCGGGCCGGTGTCCACTCTGTGAGGCTGTTAGCTGTTAGCATCAGGAAACACAGACAACTCTCCCAGGACTAGTGTGGTAAGCTGCTGATGAAGGTAAGACCTAAGAGCATCTCATCTGTCTCTCAGCGTGCTGTATTCCCATGGCTTTGTGTGTGGCGTCTACATACATTCTACTCAAATCATTTTAATTATGTGGAAAAATCCACGCATGCATTTTTACTGTTGATATGTATTTGCTTTGGCGTCGAACAGGGATCCCATACTGCCAAAGTTATATCACATTTTCCATTGGTTATTTTACATGAGTGGTCAAAGTTTTCATGTTGCCTATTATCTTAGAAATACATTCTGGCGTTGAAGGGTTTTCCTTTCTTTTCTTTCTTCTCTAAAGAGAGAGTTTTTCCCCCCTCTGTTGCCCTGTAAACTTTAGCTGCTATGATTAATCTTCCACTGGTAAGCTGAACACACCTGAGGTAACCACTGGTATTCCACGCCTAGTTTCTCTCAATGTGCAGTCAACAGTGTTGAGAGAAATTCACAGCAGCTCTCAGCGCCAGACTCTTCCGAGCTGTTTAGTGAGCTAAATTATTATTTTGGTATTTGGGAGCAAATAAAGTAACGTTATAAGGAATGGTATCATGATGTTTCTGACCCCCCCCCCCCTTACTCTCGTTCCAGGTGCCAGTCTGCGTCCCCACCCCCCATTCTCTCTGCCACACAGGGGCGGTGCCACGCCCCGCTCAGAGACAGCGAGGACAACAGGCAGCACGTCAGATACGTCAAAACAGACGGCAGACTCTTGGGCCGGGCCGGCTGGAGCAGCAAGACCGCTAGCCTCTGCAGTGGAGCCTCCCTCTCCTGTGACTTACTGTCCCAGAGCCGACTTACCAAGTCCAAGAGCATTAGCTGCCTGGACAACAAGCTCTCCATCTACAAGCCCTCTGGTGGGGCTCCGGTGGGTCAGGAGACCCAGGGGGGCCAGGAGGAGCAGAAAGAGAACCAGAAACAGGAGGACCTTCCTGGGGGAGGTGGACTGAGTGGTGGTCCCCTGAGCTGGAGCACCCTCTCCCTGGGACCTTCATCCAACCACAGCCACAAGCGCACCCTCTCTCTCAGCCGCCCCGTGTCAGGGACATCCTCTGTGGCCATCCGTAAGAAGATCTCAGAATGGGAGTGCAGGAGGGTGGCTCTGCCTAGGATGAGCCTGTGTCTGGAGAAGAGGCCTGTAGGTGAGCGTGTGGGCGGCAGCGAGGGCTGCCCCAGCCTCCTCCCCTCACCTTGCAGTGAGAAGACCTTTGACTTCAAGAGCATCCGGAGGATGAGTACGGCTTTCTCAGAGTGCTCCTACCCAGAGACGGAGGAAGAGGAGGCAGCCTCAGACAGGGAGTGTCAGGGCCGCTTCCAGAAGAGGCCAGGAAAGACAGACTCCTCTGCGTTATTCCTGAGCTCCCTGTCTGCTCGGAAGGAAACGTCTGCTGTACTCAATCGGATACAAAAGATTGAGAAGGTGCTGAAGGAGAGCCCCAGCCAGCCACCGCGGTATCTTAGTAACTGCTATGCACCAGACAAAATGAGACAGAAGTGTTTTATGATAGGTGGGGTCGAGGACTTGGACAGTAGGGGCACCAGTAAACGCAGCAGTATATGTTCCGTGGCCACAGAACCAGACGCCCTGCCAGCCTCTGATAAACTCTCCAGACAGAGGTTCAGTGTGAGCTCAACCCGGTCAGAGACCGAGAGCCCAGAGTCCCCCTGTCAACAGACCCCGGAGGGCATGCCAGTCAACCCCCTGCCCAAACCTAAACGCACCTTTGAGTACGACGCCAACCGCAACCACAAGGGAATGTCGCCAATCAACGGACTACCTCCTGGCAGTGCCTCTGAGGAGTCACCACCCCTGCTGCCCACCACTTCAGCACCCAACATGACGCGAAATCTGTCAAAGGACGGGAGCTCCCCCAAGAGACTCCAGGACAGGTGAGAATAGTCACGTCACCTCTAGACGTGTACGCTCTTAGATAAAGGGGTTTGTAATAGGTTATCCAGCTGTCCCCATAGGAGAACCCGTTTTGGTTCCAGTTAGAACCCTGTTTGGTTCCGTCTAGAGCCCTCTGTAGAAAGGGTTCTTTCTACCTGGAACCAAAAGTGTTCTACCTGCAACCAAAAAGGGTTATTCAAAGTGTTCTCCTATGAGGACAGCCAAAGAACTCTTTAAGGTTCTAAATAGCACACTCTGTTCTAAGTGTAGTCTTTTATTGTTATGGCATGTGTCAGTAAGTCCACGGTTCAGTGAACTGATGTTTTGTGTTGTGCTTAGTGCATTCTCAGACAGTAAAAACATGTGTATCTTATCCCCCGGCCCTTCCTCCCCCTCAGAATCAGCCCTGCTGATCAAACAACATGGCGAACAGGAGATGCTGATTTATGTAGCTGCAAAACAAAACATGGGTCCTGCAGGCTGCAGTAAAAACAGAGAGGCAGTCAATTTGTTTAGTTCCTTTCTGAGAGTTGCACTTGAACGGCTAGAACATTTATTTGTCTTGGATTTGTAAATGTCTCTAGCATGTCCTGAGAATGTTTTTAGGGAGGTAAGGATCATAGACCAAGCGTTTACTTTGTTGGTGTTCAAGTGTATTAAATGATTGGCCTTTTGTCTGGCTCTGGCTGTAGTCAGATAGACAGTAGAGCGGCCTCGCTCACTTCGTAGTGATGCTGCTAACTGAATTGGTTCCACCAAGTCTGCCTCTGTTCAGCGTTTGATAATAAGCAGATAAACATTGAATCTGCTGTTAATTTTCTTAAGGCCTCAATGTTTTCCTGCATTAGAAAGACAGTATTTTTGGCTTCATATGAAGAGGATCGCATTGTTCTATTGATATTGTTCATGGCTTTTGTTTTTTCTAATTTGATTTGTCTAGAATGTTGCCATTGAAAAGGAATATGTTAAATTCAGTTTCTGCTGTTTTTCCAGTGTTATTTTGTAAGAATTGAACAAACATCAAGTAGCCTAATTGCAATACAAACTTATTGCAAATGTCAACTACATTAGACAGGGCATTGTGTATCTTAGTATAAGGCCAGGTAACAAAATCTGCTGTCCGTGAGAAACAAAGTATTACTGTAAATAGGTCTATAACACAGTGCACTGTAATAATGGTTGATATAGAACATCCTTAAATATCACTGCTCAGCTCCAGCCAAACTGTTCATGTCCAAGACCATCAATTGTTCTATCCTTGAAATCCAACAGCTTTTCAACAACGTTCCAAGTCACTCTTACATCAAAATAGGACTGTGTTCTTCTTCTATCATGCCTGTTATTTAGCAAAGGCCTACAGTGTATTGTCTTGCCAGTGGACACCCCAAGGTTCCCAGTGTGCCTCCTCATCCTTCTTCATTATGTTGCTATAGAGCTGTGCAGTACAGGCAGCTATTAGCCTGTTATGTCTTTCTGGAACACTTGATATTGTTTATTACCCTCATTCTTTATCCCCCTTAAAATTGCCTTCAGAGCACAACTTGTTTAGGCCAATGACTGAGGGCAGGGCCTTGCCAGATCCGCTTGATGAGCGGGGAGGAAGAGATCCTTTAATGTCCCTGACTTGGAGTCAGTGTTTAACATTCCTGCGGCAGAGGCAATTTCAGAGCATGTTTAAAAGCCATGAGCCGTCAATGGAGCAGGACAGCAGGATAGCAGGCGTGATCTCACTGATCTAATGGAGGGACTCTCCCCCTGTCCTGAGCATTCAGAGTCCAGACACACACAAGCTGTCATGCTGTGTACATACGTACAGTACACAGAACTCCAGAAAATGTTTGGGTCGGTGGTAAATAAACAGGAATTTACTTTGTGATTGGAGCACATGTTGCTGTCAGCATAATTAGATTAGAGGTGCTCTGAACCAGTGTTACAGGTCTCTGTCTCTCTGTCTCTCTGTCTCTCTGTCTGTTTAATTGGCAGCTTCATAGAGGGATGAGGCATATTTTGGTCTCATTGGAACAGTGGCTTTCATCCTCTCAGGTGGTCCTCGTTGATTGTAATCGGCCAGTAGAGTATGTCAGGATGGAATGAACCAGACCCTCTGGACTGCAGCCCTCCGCTTTTTTCATCCTCCCTCCCTGTTTCTTGTTTCTTCCCATCTTTCCCGCCCTCCCGTCCGCTGTCCACCCTCTTTTCCCCTCTCTCTTCCTCTTCCTCTCTCTCTTTCTGACTCTCACTCTCTCTCTCTCGCTCTCTCTGACTCGTTCTCTCTGACTCTCTCTCTCTCTGACTCTCTCTCTCTGACTCGCTCTCTCTCTGACTCGCTCTCTCTCTGACTCTCTCTCTCTCTGACTCTCTCTCTCCCTCTCTCTCTGACTCTCTCCCTCTCTGACTCTCTCTCTCTCTCTCTCTGACTCTCTCCCTCTCTGACTCTCTCTCTCTCTCTCTCTCTCTCTCTCTCTCTCTCTCTCTCTCTCTCTCTCTCTCTCTCTCTCTCTCTCTCTCTCTCTCTCTCTCTCTCTCTCTCTCTCTCTCTCTCTCTCTCCAGGGAGTCATGTGAGTTGGAGGATGCTGCCAGCCTGGCCTCCTCGTACCCGTCCTCTCACACAGAGAATGGCACTGTTTCCACAGAGACTCGCAGCAGCAGCCGGCCCAGCTCCAAAAACACTTTAGAGGAGAACGCCTATGAGGACATAGTGGGTAAGCATGGTGCTGTGTCTAGATACCTGAGGATAACTCAGCCTGACCTGCAACACTTACTGATGCATTGTAATTCAGTGAATAACCAGGATTGTTGAAAGCCAAACTCTGTTAGTAACTGCTGATGCAAGCAGTAATTCCAAAATCCTTTCACACACTTGGTAGATTTCTAGAGAGGTCTGATTGTTGGCCACTCTCTCATATCCTCACACTCTCAGCTGCCAAGTAGACTGGATTGTCTTTATTCTGAAGGATGGCATGAAGATGTGTGCTGCTTTCTGGTTTCACCATCAACTCCTAATTGTTATGGACTGATAACAAGTATTTCTTTATATGCTATAAACTCTGTGTGTCTGTCTCCAGACAATGGTTATGTGGGAGCCAGCAACAACAGATGGGTTATATAATGCTAGCTGGCCTTCCCCTGGTTAAAAGGAATTTGACAGTCATGGTGTACATTTATACCCCATCTGCTTTCTATTGGACAATCCCAAATAGTTGACTGAAAAACTCTCAGGGATTTTCAAAAATCAATGCTAGATTTACACTTAATAGTTCTGCTTTATGTTTATTCAGCACTGTATGGTTATGTAAAGAAAATATGATCATCACTCACTCTTCATTATCAGGCCATTCCTTGAGACAAAGAATGGCACTCCTCCGTTTACTGGATTAAATTGTAAGATAACTCTGTGGCTTGGGAAAATGTCAACTTGATATGCCTCAGCTAAAGCCCAGACCTAGCACTAAAGCTAATTTCACATAAATCAAGTGTTCGACAGTCTCACAAAAAATTGTTTTCACAAAATTTGGGGAATATCTATCCTCTAACAAGGACTTTTGACCTGCTGATAGGTTTAGTAACATGGAAAACTACAATATCACGGTATAAGCAAGACCAACTCTAATTTCTCTGTATTGAGGGTGACAAAGTACAATTGTATGCCAAATTCCTTTCCAGTAGTAAACGTCCTGAGGACTGTGGACAGTGAAAAGGCTGGTTCTCCTGAGGTGCTTCATTGGCAGCGATGTCTGTCACGTCTCACCCGGCCCTTCTCGGCCCCTCCACTATAAATTTCCTTCCTGCTCATCAGGCTTGAATGTGAGACCCAGTAAAAGAATGGGGGCTGACATGTTTTTAGTTGAAAATTAGAGATTGAGTGTTGGTTGATATATGTTTGTAGCCTTTGAGAATTTTTTTTGCAAGCACATGGGTCAAATTAAGACTGTAATGGCCACATTTCTCCCTCATACATGGTTGACTCTCTTCCTCTATTCGTCCTCTATGGCGTTTTATTCAGTCTCTGAAGATGACCAATGGTTCCAGGCAGAGCATGAATCGGTGGCCGCGAGAGGACCCTGGGGACCTTCATGCGTACCCCAAAAAAGAGTCCATTGTTCGCCGGTCGAACACCTCGAGTATGGGATCGGCGATGCGGTCGAAGGCATTTTGGCTGAATGATGATTAGTTACAGAGAAATACATTGCCTCTGTGAGCTGTCCCTCCCCAGTAATCCTGGCTGCTCCAGTCTGAAACGGTCTCCACCACCGCTAAGCAGCGGTTTACAGGTCAGATGTTCCGTTGGAGGCAGCAGCCACAGCAATGGGAGATAAGCCATGTTCTAGTCCCTCTCCGCTCGTATTTCAACGTGTAGCAGCCCAGACACTTTGGACTCAGACACACACAGCCCTTCTCGAAGCATTTAATCAACTATGTGAGGAGATCATAGCTGTCTGAGGCAGTAGCCCACTAACAATGAGTACATTAAATAAAGACTCTTCTCAAAATCAAATCAAATTTAATTTGCCACATGCGCTGGATACAACTGATGTAGACTTTACCGTGAAATGCTTGCTTACGAGCCCTTCCCATCATTTCAGAATAAAAAAAAAATTATACAAATAGTAACACGAAGAATAAAATAAAATACACAAGAATGGAGCTATATACAGGAAGTACCAGTACCAGATCAATGTGCAGAGGTATGTGGTATTTGAGGTAGATATGTACCTGAAGGCAGGGTAAAGTGACTAGTCATCATGATAGATAATAAGAAGCAGCAGCATATGATGTGTGTGTGCGTGTGTGTGTGTGTGTGTGTGTGAATGTGTGTGGGTTTTGTGTTGGAGGGTATATGAGTGAGTGTGTGTGTGTGCGTATGTGAATGTGTGTAGGCTTTGTGTTGGAGTGTATATGAGTGTGTGTGTGTGCGTATGTAAATGTGTGTGGGTTTTGTGTATATGAGTGAGTGTATGTATATGGTCTGCGTATATATAGTCTAGTGAGTGTGAATATGGTGTCTATATATAGTCTAGTGAGTGTGAATATGGTGTGTACATATAGTCTAGTGAGTGTGTATATGGTGTGTATATATAGTCTAGTGAGTGTGTATATGGTGTGCGTATATATAGTCTAGTGAGTGTACGTAGGGTCAGTGCAAGATAGAGTCAGTGCAGATAGTTTGGGTACCATTAATTTACTACATATATAGCAGTCTGGCTATTTAGCAGTCTTATGGTTTGGGGGTAGAAGCTGTCTCGGAGGCCGTTGGTTCGAGAGCTGATTCCCCAGTACGTTTGCCGGATGGCAGCAGTATGGTTTGGGAGTCTTTGGCAATTTTTTGGGCCTTCCTCTGACGCCACCTGATATAGAGGTCCTGGATGGCAGGGAGCTCGGCCCCTGTGATGTACTGGGCTGTCCGCACCCCGCTCTGTAGCGCTTTGAGGTCAAGGGCAATGCATTTGCCATACCAAACGTTGATGCAGCCAGTCAAGATGCTCTCAATATTACATCTGTAGAACATTTTGAAGATTTGAGGGCCAATGACAAATCTTTTCAGCCTCCTGAGGGGGAAGAGTTGCTGCCATGCCCTCTTCACGACTGTGCGGGTGTCTGGGAGCCATGTTAAGTCCTTAGTGGACGCCAAGGAACTAGAAGCTCTCGACCCGCTCCACAACAGCCCTGTCAACATGGATAGTGGCGGGCTCTCCCCTATTTCCCTTATAGTCCACGATCAGCTCCTTGGTCTTACTGATGTTGTTGTCCTGGCACCACACTGCTAAGTCTCTGACCTCCTTCCTGTAGGCTGTCTCATCGTCGTCCATGATCAGGCCTACCACTGTCGTGTCATCAGCAAACTTGGTGATGGTGTTGAAGTTGTCCGTGACCATGCAGTCGTGGGTGACAGGGAGTGCAGGAGGGAACTAAGCACACACCCCTGAGGGGCCCCGGGGTTGAGGGTCAGCCTAAGTCCAGGATCCAGTTGCAGAGGGAGGGGTTCAGTCCCAGGGTCCCTAGCTTGGTGATGAGCTTGGAGGCGACTATGGTGTTGAACGCTGAGCTGTAGTCTATGAACAGCATTCTCACATAGTTATTTTCCCTCCTGTCCAGGTGGAAGAGGGCAGTGTGAAGTGCAATTGTGATTGCTTCATCTGTGGATCTGTCAGGGGTGTATGCAAATTGGAGTGGGTGTAGGGTGTCTGGGATGATGGTGTTGATGTTTGTCATGACCAGCCTTTCAAAGCACTTCTTAATTACAGGTCTGAGTGCTACAGGGCGATAGTCATTTAGGCAGATTACATTGGAGCTCTTGGGAATAGGGACAATGGTGGCAGTTTGAAATATTTGGGGATTACAGACTGGGACAAGGAGAGATTGAAAATGTCTGTGAAGACACTTGCCAGCTGGTCTGCACATGCTTTGAGAACATGCCCTGGTATTCCGGCCTTGTGATTGCATTCCACCTTCCTCCTATATTGTCCTTTTGCATGTTTGATGTCTTGTCGGAGGTCGGAGGGGCTTTCTTTGTTGTGTCCCGTCCCTCGTAAGCAGTAGCTCTAGCCTTTAGCCCAGCGTGGATATTGCCTGTAATCCATAGTTTTTGGTTTTGATACGTTCTTATAGTCTATGTACTTATTGATGAAGCCTGTGACTGTTGTGGTAAACTCCTCAATGCTAACGGTTAAATCCCGGAACATATTCCAGTCTGTACTAGAAAAACAGTCTTATAGCCTCCCGTCTTCTTCATCCAACAACTTCCGTATTCAGTGCATCACTGGTACTTCCTGTTTGAGCTTTTGTTTGTAAACACGAAGCAGGATAATGGAGTCATGGTCAGATTTGCCAAAGGGAGGATGAGGGAGGGCCTTGTATGCATTTCTGTAGGTAGCAAAAAAGTGGTCCATAGTTTTAGTGCCATTAGTGGCACAGGAGACGTGTTGGTTTGAGTTTGAGTTTATTTTATTTTTACAGGGACAGTGCACATTAATCAACGTTTCAGTAAAAGTGCCGGTTTTAGCCAGTCGGCTAATTTCCAACCGCAGTCCTTGGGCAGGTTATTAAAAACAATTACAATATAGACAATCATTGAGCAGTGAGCACACACAGAGCAACATAGGACAAGCAAGACGTAGCATACAGACAGAGCAACATAGAACAAAAAGCAGCAAGACAAAATTCATAAAAGCAACAAAGTGTTTCAACACCTCACAAGCTACAGACAACAGACAACATGGAAAGCGGCAATACACAGCAAGGGATTATGTTCACAAATCTGATTGACCTTTAGCCATGTCTTCATGCATTTTGTGAAAGTGTGATATGTGGTGCAGTTATGTGTGTCTGATGGCAGTGTATTCCAGACATGGGAAGCTCTCACAGAGAAAGCGGATTTAGGTGCTTTTCCTTAAGGGAACTATACAGTCACCTCTCATGGCAGACCTTGTGGATCTGCTGCCATATGTTTGTGTTTTCTGTTTAACAAAAATACTGAGTGGAGGGGGAACCAGGCCATTTAGGATCTTGAATACAAGACATGCGTCGGTGTATTGCACAAGATTTTCCCAACTCAGGAGCTCATGCTTTCTGAGGATGTAACAGTGATGATGGCTATTGGGCTTCCTATCAAGCACTTTGAGAGCCTGTTTGTAGACAGACTGAATAGGTTTAAATGTTGTACAGCAAGCGTGGGCCCAACTAGTCAAGCATTATGTTAAGTGGGGGAGTATCATAGATTTGAAGTACAGTTTTGCTACCTCTGTAGTCAAACAATTTCGTATAAATCGGAAATTAGCTGGGTTAAATTTGGTTATTTGAATTACCTTTTTCACATGCTTTTTAAAAGAGAGGTTGGAATTAAGTATAATGCCAAGGTACTTAAAATCAGATACTACCTGGAGCTTCTCCCATGACACATAGACATCTGGCTCAGAAGCATCTGTTGCCCTCTTTGTGAAGAACATGCAAACAGTTTTTTTTCACATTGAGATGCAAACACGAGTCACTGAGCCACTTTGTAACCTGGACCAGTACAGTAGTGAGTCCTTGTGCAGCTTGTTGTTTGCTCTTTGCATGCACATATATCACTGTATCATCTGCATACATTTGAACTTCAGACCCAGTACAGACAGATGGCAGATCATTAATGTACAGGCTGAACAGGAGGGGCCCCAGTATTGACCCTTGGGGCACGCCCACATCATAGCTAAGAGTTGGCGACAGCTCATTGCTCACTCTGACACACTGAGTTCTGCCTTCAAGGTATGATTTCATCCATCTCAAGGCATCGGGGGAAAGTTGAACTTGAACAATTTTGTGATGAGAATCTCATGGTTAACAGTATCAAAAGCCTTCCTTAGGTCCAGAAACACAGCCCCAACAACGCCCCCTTTGTCCATCTTGGACTTCACATTTTCCAGAAGAAAGCAGTTGGCCGTTTCTGTGGAGTGTTTCGCTCTGAAGCCAAACTGCATGGAGTGTAATGTGAAGGGGCTGTTGTTGAGGTGGGCAATCAGTTGTTCTGCTACATACTTTTCAACAACCTTTGACACCACAGGTAGTATACTAATAGGCCTGTAGTTACTCACGTCAGCAGGATCGCCTGATTTAAAGATGGCCGGTTTTTGGCCGACTTCCATACCCTTGGAAACACCCCGAGACCAATAGATGTGTTGGTGACCTTAGTAATGGGGCCAATGAGTGACTCTTTGTAGTTTTTAAGAAAGGTAATGTCCAGCCCAAACACATCTTTGGCTTTAGAGTTCTTTAGTGAGCTAAGTGAGGTAGGATGGTAGAAGTGAGGTAGGATGGTTTTAATTCTCCACCCAACCACTTGTTTGTTTATGGCCCCATACAGTTAGGTGAGTGCCAGAGTGTTGTTGGCTTGTGGATGGATGTAGACAGCTGTGATAATTACAGATGAGAACTCTCTTGGTAGATAAAAGGGTCTGCAGCTTACTGTGAGGTATTCTATATCAGGTGAGCAAAAGCTAGATATTTCCTTCACACTGGAAGCAGCACACCAGTTGTTATTTATGAAAAAAACACACTCCTCCTTTTGACTTCCCCGAAGCTGCCGTCCGATCCTGCCACTGCATGGAGAATCCACTGAGTACTACGTGCATAGTGCCATCATCCAGCCATGTTTCAGTAAGACATAATATTGCAGCTTTTCAAGTCTCTCTGATAGGAGACTCTCAAATGAATTCTTGAGTGACTGGACATTTGCCAATATTCACTGGTTTCTAATTCTGAAGCCAGTGAAGTCAGTCTGAAGTCAGTGTCTTTGTATTTTTTTGTACCATCATTTTTGAAATGCAAGAGAAAGGCATGTATTATTCCAGCCACGGTGTAATTTTGATTTTGGCCACTAGATGGCAGCAGTGTATTGACAAATTTTAGACTGATCCAATGAACCATTGCATTTTGTCCAAAATGTTGTATCAAGACTAATTTGTTCATTAATCACTTTTCATGTTCAAAATTGTGCACTCTCCTCAAACAATAGCATGGCATTCTTTCACTGTAATAGCTACTGTGAATTGGACAGTGCAGTTAGATTAACAAGAATTTAAGCTTTCTGCCAATAGCAGATATGTCTACACACACCTTAGCCAAATACATTTAAACTCCGTTTTTCACAATTCCTGACATGTAATCTTAGTAAAACTTCCCTGTCTTAGGTCAGTTAGGATCACCACTTTATTTTAAGAATGTAAAATGTCAGAATAATAGTAGAGAGAATTATTTATTTAAGCTTTTATTTCTTTCATCACATTCCCAGTGGGTCAGAAGTTTACATACACTCAATTAGTATTTGGTAGCGTTGCCTTTAAATTGGTATTTGGTAGCATTGCCTTTAAACTTGTGTCAAACGTTTCGGGTAGCCTTCCACAAGCTTCCCACAATAAGTTGGGTGAATTTTGGCACATTCCTCCTGACAGAGCTGGTGTAACTGAGTCAGGTTTGTAGGCCTCCTTGCTGACAAATTTTCTATAGGGTTGAGGTCAGGGCTTTGTGATGGCCACTCCAATACATTGACTTTGTTGTCCTTATGCCATTTTGCCACAACCTTAGAACAATGCTTGGGGTCATTGTCCATTTGGAAGACCCATTTGCGACCAAGCTTTAACTTCCTGACTGATGTCTTGAGATGTTGCTTCAATATATCCACATAATTTTCTTGCCTCATGATGCCATCTATTTCGTGAAATGCACCATTTGCAGTCCCTCCTGCAGCAAAGCACCCCCACAACATGATGCTGCCACCCCCGTGCTTCACGGTTGGGATGGTGTTCTTTGGCTTGCAAGCCTCTCCCTTTTTCTTCCAAACATAACAATAGTCATTATGGCCAAACAGTTCTATTTTTGTTTCATCAGACCAGAGGACATTTCTCCAAAAAGTACGATCTTTGTCCCCATGTGCAGTTGCAAACCATAGTCTGGCTTTTTTATGGCGGTTTTGGAGCAGTGGATTCTTCCTTGCTGAGCAGCCTTTCAGGTTATGTCGATATAGGACTCGTTTTACTGTGGATATAGATACTTTTGTACCGGTTTCCTACAGCATCTTCACAAGGTCCTTTGCTGTTGTTCTGGGATTGATTTGCACTTCTCACACCAAAGTACGTTCATCTCTAGGAGACAGAACGCGTCTCCATCCTGAGCGGTATGACGGCTGCGTGGTCCCATGGTGTTTATACTTGCATACTATTGTTTGTACAGATTAATGTGGTACCTTCAGGCGTTTGGAAATTGCTCCCAAGGATGAACCAGACTTGTGGAGGTCTACAAATTGTTTTCTGAGGTCTTGGCTGATTTCTTTTGATTTTCCCAAGATGTCAAGTAAAGAGGCACTGAGTTTTAAGGTAGGCCTTGAAATACATCCACAGGTACACCTGCAATTGACCCACAAACTTCTGACCCACTGGAATTGTGATATAGTGAATTATAAGTGAAATAATCTGTCTGTAAACAATTGTTGGAAAAATTACTTGTCATGCACAAAGTAGATGTCCTAACCGACTTGCCAAAACTATAGTTTGTTAACAAGCAATTTGCTGAGTGGTTGAAAAACAAGTTTTTCCAACCTAAGTGTATTCTAAACTTCCGACTTCAACTGTATGTCCTGGGAAATGTTCTTGTTACTTACAACCTCATGCTAATCGCATTAGCTTACGTTAGATCAACCGTCCGTGGACAGGACACCGATCCCTAAGAAGATTTATGATATAAATGGTTATATTATGACAAGCTATAGTTTGATTAGCGTAGTGCCACTGGGAATAGGTTTCCCGTCTGGTGAATCAGGTTCTGTACTCAACAGTGACTCAGCAGTAATGGATTATGTCTGCGTCATCAACCCCAAGCTGAACTGAGTCTCTCTAACATCATTATAACCAGTGGTGGTGGTGAGGTAAGATGGCCTCCCTGGCCTGTCTGTCTGAGCCAGATTATCTCTGCTCTAACACTGCATGGGAATCTGCTGACTGGAATAATTATGCTTTGTTTTGTCTATGTAATCATACATTTCACATAGATTTATGAATTGCTGATGAATACAGTATGGCATTTCTCTTTAATTTACAGTTGAATGTATACTGTAGGTTTTTAGCATTTTTGAGGTATGAGTGTTAAACAATTTAGATTCCAAAAATACTATATATATCTCCCAACAAATTTGGCCCATGTGGTCACAAGCCTTCTCTGAAGGATGTACACTGTACAGTTCCAGCATGGTTTGTGGTGCCACCAAACGTTTAGACAGATCTCAAGCCCGTTTTGGTCCCCTGAACATCTCTGTTTATTACATGAATGACTGGTGCCACTGTAGCAGCCACTCGATGGCGAGGGACATTCTGTCCATAGCCCTTTTATGGGGTAATCCTATCCTGACATTGTGTAGATAGTCTGTCCTCTGTCTCGCTCTAGAGAGAGCCTATTGTGTAAACAGATGCAGAGTCACAGTGTGGGTGCAGCCAGGTCAGGAGAGGTGTGCCTACTCTGTGTGTGTGTGTGTGTGTGTGTGTGTGTGTGTGTGTGTGTGTGTGTGTGTGTGTGTGTGTGTGTGTGTGTGTTTGGATGTGAGTAACCACAGCAGTTGATTAGTACCCTCCAGTGCGTCAGAAGCCATGGAGACATATCATCATCCCAGCAGGCTGTCATTACTCTGCTTCAGTGGAATGGGATCCAGAGCACTGAGACGTCAGTCAGTCCAGCCCTAGAGCTGGGCCATACAGGCAAACATCCATATTACAATAGTTAGAATAGTTTATAACAATGTGCATGCACCACAGTATATTTTTTATATTACCCTTATAACTACTACTAGTAGTTTGATGGTTGTGGCCATCAATTGTCCCATTAACAATCACCCATATTAGTAAACTTATTTCATTTCAAACTTCACATTTCTCTGGTATACGCTACTTATCGTAATGAACAATATCAGCAAACTGCCTGCGATTAGTGATCGGTATGGTCAGTCTCAATTTACAGTTTATGGTCCCAGTTATACCCAGGCTTGTTATTGTATTCATCAGCTCTGATAATACATAGGGAGGGAAGAGGGAAAAGCCCAGTCTGACTGGAATTTAATTTTCAGTATGACATGGCAGAATGCTCTGATGATCTCACTAAGATGGTTCATAAATAGGCAATAAATGATGAACCCCTTTTAACAAAACAGATACCTTTAACAGATACATTTAGCACAGTTTAACGTTGGCCTTCAAGGTGTTCCTCCGTTTATATGATTCTCTTCCATCATTGAGATGCTGAAGTGTAGATTTAGTGTAGTGCTCGTCTTTCACTGCAAGTCTTTCCCTCATGTGTTTCCATCTGGCTCTGTTTCCCTTTTTAGTGCAGTTCCTTCTTTTTCTCACAACCTTTTCAGACCCAGCTGAAATGCTATTCTCAGAGCACGTCTGGATGGACATGGGCAGGGGTGTTATACAAGTTTTTATACACGCTGGCTGGCCTTTTTCCAAGTGACATCAGTGAAAGCAGTGCTGTGTGAGATTGCCGTCCGTGTGCAGTGGGAAAACCCAAAACTCTTTGGGCAACACCTCTGAAATGTTGAGTGAACATTTCTACATCAACAGTCTCATTGAAAGGATGTGAGAATGAAGTTCAGTGATACCTGAGAGGAAGAGGAGGAGGATGTCCCGCTCCTCTCCTCCCCTTCTCCTCCCGCAGCAGACAGCCTGCATACTCCGGCCGTGACTCACCACTAGCAGCCCAGTGTCCGGGAGTCTCGGCACAGTGCAGTCGGTCAGGGGCCAGCGGGGCCGCCGGGGCCCTGGGCCAACAGTAACTGTTTAAAGAGACAGTACATTTGGGCATTGTAGCAGCCAGTTGAGAGTGACCTTTAACCTGGCCCCTGCATGACTTATTTCAACTAGCCTACCTGGTTAAATAAAGGTGAAATAAAAAAATAAAAAATTTGATCTGAGCTACACCACTGGGAGCCTCTCTCCTGCCCCCCAACTCCCTCTCCTGCCCCCCGTCATCTCACACAGACTCTGGCCTGAAGCCCCTGTGGCTTTGTCTTGTCTAGTCAAATACCTTCCTTCTCCCTGAACCTTAACAGATCCTTCTGAACAGCTGCTGCTGTTATCTAAGACCTTAATCTGTTTTCTTAATGTTGTCACACAGAGAAGGAGAACCCGTACGAGGACGTGGACCTGAAGAGGAGGAGTTTGGGTCGGAAGAACCGCTTTGTACCGGAAAGCAACCGGACCTGGACCTCCCAGAAACTCAACTCACCTCCTCAGGTAACCCAGCTAGCTAGCAGAACTGAGGTATTTTCCTGCAGTAAAACTCTGCCTCAGACTGGAGTAAGATCTCTGAAACCTGGACAGGATCCTCCAATAATCTTATTTCACAGCTAGATTTCTCATTATTTGCGCTACAGAAGCCTTTTGATATGTTGAAACCTGGTGGAGTTCCAGTAAAATACTGTCAGTCTGCCTGGAAATGTAGGTTTGGCTCTGCTGCTTTAATATGGATGGGCACTGTCTCGTCGTAGGAAAGATGATTTAGAATTTCCTTGTGTTCAACTGGGAATGAGGTCACTGTGCGGTGAGGAAAATATATTGTATTATTGGGTACGATTACTTATTGTCATGACAAAAACCTCAGTCAATCCCAGACCAAACCAAGGTCCATTGCGTCATCCTATGGGCCCTGGTCAGAAATAGTGCACTATAAAGGGAATAGGTTGCCATCTGGGACACTGCCTCAGTATTGTCCTCTCTCTCCCCCTCCACAGCTGCCCTCTAAGCCCAGTAGCCAGTCCCTGCGCCTCTCTGGTCCCACAGACAAGAAGAGTCACCGGGCATCCCGCCTGTCCAAGCGACACAGCCATGATGACATGCTGCTGCTGCCGCCCCAGCTGGGGGTCTCTCCCTCCCCCTGCTGCCTGCTGGATGACAGCCTGAGCAGCGCCAGCGACACCCTGGCCTCCCGTAGGCACCGGAGGATCCCCAAGGTACAATATAAAACACTCCAGGCTGTAGGAATGAACCTGTTCTCTCCATGAGGATCTCCTCAAGGACTATTCTATTCTTGCAAGCCATGTATCTACGGGGCCATGCATCTACCTGGAAGGCAAAATGAAGATGGATTTGCTATAGACTATACAAATGTTATTCTTTTGAATAATTCCTAAATGCACTGGGATGGAAACTCTTTGTTGATTCTGTTCATACTTTGTTTTAAACACAAGCCATATCCCAGGGATAGTTCTGGACATACAGAGAGAGAGAGAGAGCACTGAGAAGGATTTTATGTCTATCTCTTCCTCCTCCCACACACTGAATGGAGCCAACTTTGAAGAGTTTCACCACAGGAGATCAGATAGTCCTCTACTGTAGGTTGTACACACACTGAGCTTCCCCTTTCCTCTCACTGTTTACAGATTGTCCAGAGAATCAACTCCATTTACTCTACCAAGAGAGGGAAGAAGAGGTTGAAGAAGCTGTCCTTGTCTAATATTGAGACGGCATCTCTGAGAGGTACATAGGGGCTCCTCCCTTCCTTCTCTCCATCCACTGTCTGGATCAGGGAGTAAATATTTGTGTCTCCCCCAGTCATCTCATCTGTATGGCATAAACATAGTTGTAGAGTTGACCCCTGACCCTAAACAAACCTTTTTTCTCTCTCCGATCTGTTTACAGATGACAACAGCGAGAGCGAGAGCGACTCTGATGACAGGTTCAAAGGTGAGAGGTCACAGTATGCAGTTGAAGCTCAGTCCCTGGAGAACAATGGTGCACTTGGTCTATAGCTGTCTGTTTCTGCACAGACAGAGGATTTGTCCCACTCACAGCAGATACAACAAGCGCACGTCTCTGTTTTGACAAGTCGGTGTTTGGAACGAGACATCGATCAAGTGACTTGTGACTAAAGGGATCACAGAAATGTAACTGAAAGGCAAAATGAAGATGTCATGGATGTGCTATAGACTATACAACTGTCATTCTTTCAAATAAATACTAAATGCACTATGTTCGAACTCTTTGCTGATTCTGTTCATACTCTGTTTTAAACACAAGCCATCTGTGATGACAGTTATGGTGAACTATAAGGTTTGTATTTCTCTCTAATCTGTGTTTAGGTTGTTATGTGTTGGACTGTGTGAGGATAAACATGTGTGAGTATAGAGGTTTAATCAGTGTGTTGAAACCCAGCTAACGTTTTAAATCCGGTTAAGTTTTGGTTCCCAGAATGCTTTTGGTAGGTTAGAGATAACAATCATTTAACCTCCATTTGTTTGGTTTTCAAAGCATTTTGTGATTTTTTAAAAATCATCCCAGGAACCGCCTGGCAACTTTTCAGGGGTCCTTGAATGTTTGATTTCCTTTTACATCGTAACATGGTTTTGGAAACATCATGCTTGACTAAATATGTTCCAATAATGTTTGGATAACATTCTCTCATTATGTTCTCTCTCAACCTAAGGGGAATCCAATGGTAACATTTCATTAGTTATGGGAATGTGTCTTGTTAGCTGGGAAGTGGATGTTGGACTGTAAGCTCTTTGTCAGTCTTCATGGCTTGTAGTGCACTATTTGCTGTGATTGGTGTCAGTTGTGTATACACAGTGTTTGGGATATGCATTTTGTCAATACAACCCTGTGCTGAAGATTGAACTGTCCATATCCCTCTCTCTTCTCTCCCCAGCCCACACCCAGAGGCTGTTGAAGCTGCAGTCAATGCTGCGGAGGGCCCCTAGCTACCGCACACTGGAGCTGCAGCTGATTGAGTGGCAGGAGAGGGAGCTGTTTGAGTACTTTGTGGTGGTGTCCCTCAAGAAGAAGCCCACCAAAAGCTCCTTCTTTCCCGAAGTCACCTACCAGTTCCCCAAGGTAAGGGAACAACCAAACTGTATTCTGGACCCTCGGGCCCCTTGGTCATGGGTCAGACAGCAGTGTCAAGTCCCTTAAGTGAGAGAAAAGATTTAAACAGGAAGGGGTCCTGGTAAATAACTGTTTCTTCTGAGACATTACTCACTGGACCTACAGAAATATGTATGCTGAGATCTGTGATATATGGAGGTCGGAGACCCTTACCAATGTTGTTTGCATGTTGAAATAGAATTGAAAGTGGCTCATTTTCATACAGAACAATATTGATTTTGGCGGTCAAAAACGTCTGTGTTATCTAATCTACTTTTAGTAGCCATTATGGCCACATTAGTCCAGCACATACAGTTCCTTCAGAAAGTATTCATACCCCTTGACTTATTCACATTTTGTTGTGTTAAAGCCTGAATTCAAAATTAATAATAAATAAAAAATACCACTCATCTACACACAATACCCCATAATGACAAAGTGAAAACAGGTTTTTAGAAATTTTAGCACATAAAAAAAGCAAATACAGAAATATCAAATTTACATAAGTATTCATACCCCTGAGTCAGTACATGTTATAATCACTTTTGGCAGCGATTACAGCTAAGTCTTTCTGGGTAAGTCTACTAAGAGCTTTGCACACCTGGATTGTACAATATTTGCATATTATTTTTTTAATTCTTCAAGCTCTGTCAAGTTAGTTGTTGATCATTTATAGATAGCCATTTTCAAGTCTTGCCATAGATTTTCAAGCTGATTTAAGTCAAAACTGTAACTAAGCCACTCAGGAACATTCAATGTTGTCTTGGTTAGCAACTCCAGTGTATATTTGGCCTTGTGTTTTAGGTTATTGTCCTGCTGAAAGGTGAATTTGTCTCCCAGTATCTGTTGGAAAGCAGACTGAACCAGGTTTTCCTCTAGGATTTTGATTGTGCTTAGTTCTATTTAGTTTATTTTTGATTTTTTTTAAACCCTGTGCAGTCCTTGCCGATGATAATTCTACCCATAACATGATGCAACCACCATGCTTGAAAATATAAAGAGTGGTACTCAGTGATGTGTTGTGTTGGATTTGCCCCAAACATAACACTTTGTATTCAGGACATGAAGTTAATTTCTTTGTCACATGTTTTGCAGTTTTTCTTTAGTGCTTTATTGCAAACAGGATGCATGTTTTGGAAGATTTTTATTCTGTTAAGGCTTCCTTATTTTCATTTCGTCATTTAGGTTAGTATTGTGGAGTAACTACAGTGTTGTTGATCCATTCTCAGTTTTCTCCTATCACAGCCATTAAACTCTGTAACTGTTTTAAAGTCACAATTGACCTCATGGTGAAATCCCTGAGTGGTTTCCTTCCTCTCCGGCAACTGAGTTAGGAAGGACTGTAGTGACTGGGTGTATTGATACACCATCCGAAGTGTAATGTCTGTTTAATTTTTTTACCCATCTACCAATTAGTGCCCTTCTCTACGAGGCATTGGAAAACATCTCTGGTCTTTGTGGTTGAATCTGTGTTTGAAATTCACTGCTTGACTGAAGGACCTTAGATATAATTGTATGTGTGTGTCACGTTCTGACCATAGTTCCTTTTTTATGTCTTTGTTTTGGTTTGGTCAGGGCGTGAGTTGGGGTGGGCATTCTATGTTGTTTTTCTATGTTTTCCAATTCTGTGTTTGGCCTGGTATGGTTCTCAATCAGAGGCAGCTGTCGATCGTTGTCTCTGATTGAGAATCATACTTAGGTAGCCTGTTTTCCACATTTTGGTTGTGGGTGATTGTTTTCTGTTTTGTGCATATTCCTTACAGAACTGTTTCGTTTTCGTTCTCGCTCTTTATTATTTTTGTCATTTCAGTGTTCAGTTTATTTTGTTTATTAAAATGAACACTTACCACGCTGCACCTTGGTCCTCTTCTCCTTCACCAGACGAAAGCCGTTACAGTGTGTGGGTACAGAGATGAGGAAGTCATTAAAAAATTATGTTAAACGCAATTTTTGTCCATGCAACTTTATGTGAGTTGTTAAGCACATTTTTACTCATGAACTTGTTTTTGCTTACCATAACGAAAGGTTTGAATATTTATTGACTCAAGACATTTCAGCTTTTAATTTTTTTTTTATTAGTAAATGTTTCTAAAAAATATAATACCGCTTTGACATTATGAGGTATTGTGTGTAGGCCAGTGACACAAAATCTAAATGTAATACATTTTAAATTCAGGCTGTAACACAACAAAATGTGGGAAAAAGTCCAGGGGTGTGAATACTTTCTGAAGCCATTGTTGATGCAGATATTTCTGAAGAGTAGGGCCATGGCCGTAACATACGGGTTGAGGGAGTTTTCGGAGTTTATTGACAGTAAGTGGTGTAACCAGGAAACGGTTTCTATGGTAGTTAAGTGTTTACTTACTCAAAGATCTCTTTTTAAGTTATTTAAGATTTGGTTCAGTGATAGAATCCTCTGGGAGATATCGGTATGTTGGTTCTCTGCCAGAGAAAAGCCTGACCCAATGACGTCGGGGGGAGAGGGGGTAGAGAGGGGGTTGGGGGTGATAAGGGGAGGAGGCGCTGACCCTGTGTGGGAGAATGCTTAGGCTGGTCATTTATTCTTACTGTAGGGGACATTTTTGGGGACCCTGTAAAGAGGACAGACTTAGTAGACTGTAAGCGTCTGGGTCTGTTTCTGACTGAGACGTTTCTTGTTCCTTTCTCATCTCGTCTCACAGCTAGAGAGGCCCACCAAGCTGATGAGGGAGGCAGAGCAGAGACTCAAAGCCATCCCCCAGTTCTGCTTTCCAGATGCCAAGGACTGGACCCCAGTGTCTGAATACAGCAGGTACAGTACAGATTACTATACAACCCCACTGCATCACAGAGGAAAGCTCACCACCACACTGTTGGCCTATTAGTCCCATTCCTTGCCTGAACCAGATGGGTACTAATCAGTTGTGATGCACAAGTGTTCCATATATAGATTAAGGTTAAAAAACGAACAAATCGATAGTATGATTAGATATCAACGAGTAAAATTAGGAAGAAAACACAAAAATGTAATGCCATTATCTTCATGAAATCCTGGTAGATTCTTACTCTCACTCCTGCTCCTGACAACGTGGGTCCCTAAAACAGTCTTCTCTCTCCGCCACAGAGACTGTGCTACTTCACCAACCCTAAAGTGTGAATGAGATCCAACACTACGTTTCCTTTGATCACTGTTCAATCTCTACAATCTGTATGCTGGTTTGACTATAACAGAGACTGTGTGTGTGTGTGTGTGTCGGTACAGTGAGACCTTCTCGTTCATGTTGACTGGAGAGGATGGCAGCAGGAGGTTTGGGTACTGCAGGCGTCTGCTGGTAAGCAAGCCACCATTAGTTCACTGGTCCCTGTTCTGTTCACACCCTGCTGAGCCAGCCCTGTTTGTTTTGACAAGGTTTTTTTCTTTCCTGTGGGACCATTGAGGTGTTATTGCATCACCAAACTGGGTGTGAATAGGAGAGAAAGTAAATAAAGTGAATTTGAATGTCTGTATGTAACAAAGCTTGGTCGTTTTTGCCTTTCAAAACGGTCGGGATGAATCTTAGTAAAACTGGACTCCTTCTGTTTCATGAGAGTTTCTCAGGAGAAGAATGCCGAAAAACAAACCATGAAATGTCTAAGTTTGTCATTGTAGAGCACAACCCGCCTGTAAGGGTTTCTAGTCATTTGATGTTTTATGACGAGCCCACAGTTCAGAAAGTATGGCTGTGTGGGATGTTGTGCTTGCTGTGATTTTTTTTAATGTCACTGTTATGCCCAAGAATGTGTACATTCACAAAGCGTGTATGTTTTGTAGGGTTTGTCAGTGTGTTTTAATAGCCTACTGTATTTGTGTGTCGCGTAGACCGAGATGGGGGCCATTCTTAAACTCAGTTCTGACTGTTACTTGACTGTATTGAGCTCAGTAGTTGCTGACATTAAGTAGCTGTAGATCAGACGACTCCTGATGCTGTGAGAGAGGTGAGTTTCCTCCTCTCCGGTAACCCAGCTCCTTCCTTCCCTGGTGGAAGTCTAAGGAGTTGGCATGAACAACACATTCCTAAGGACTTTAACCAAGTTCCACATGCTTGATTTAATCATCCATTTGGAGAAAGCAGAGGAGAAAATTGCATACCTAATATGGACAAGTGGATCGGGATTTCTTTATATGTATGCATGTGTTAATTTGTGTGTGCGTGTGTGTGTGTGTGTGTGCACGTGTGTGTGTGTGCACGTGCAGATGTGTGTGTGTTAGGAGATGGATAGATCCAGGAGGCCTGGTTGGCTCCAGAGTAGATTGGTCTGTGATTGTTTAGTGTGGAGGGTAGAGGTGATCATTAACTGTGTAGAGACTGCAGCACCTGTGTTTAGTTTACAATGGGAAGCTTCAGTCTCTCCAGATTAAATACGTCCACCTCCAGCAACTGAAAGACCAGATTTATAAATATTTGTTCAACCACAGCTGATTGTGAACTAACCTGGTACTTTATCTGAATAAAAGAAAGTACAGTTTGTGTGTAGGATAGTGTTTCAGTATATTCTCATTGATGTTGCATTATAAACCTAACCAAGTATCTTATGTTAGTATCTATTGCCACATTACTGTCTGTGTTACCTTACAAGCCTCTCTTCCCCAGTGACTGACGAGACTCTTAATTTGTGCCCTTGTTCCAGCCGAGTGGGAAAGGGCCTCGCCTTCCTGAGGTGTACTGCGTCATCAGCCGACTGGGCTGTTTCCACCTGTTCTCCAAGGTGAGTTCATGCTTACACACACACACACGCACACGCACACGCACACGCACACGCACACGCACGCACGCACGCACGCACGCACGCACGCACGCACGCACGCGCGCGCGCACCCTAGTGTAGCCATCATCACAGTTACCTGTCTCTGAGCCGAGCCGAGGCCACTGTTCCCAGGAATGAACTAGTTGAGGCTGTGCCAGCATTTCCACTCAAAGGCATCCTGTCCAGCATAAACCTTATTTTCTGCTTTTTCCACTCTCTGATTTCCCAGTTCAATTGTTTCCTTCACTTGTTCCTGAGTTGAGCTAACATGAAACAGAGTGCTCATTGTGTTTAAGTACTCCATGCCTTATCTGCCTCCTCATGAATCCTCTATGAACAGTGTATTTGAAGTGAATAAGGCCTGTGTTAATGGAAACAATTAAGAGGTAGTAGACATATCTAATGAATGAAAATAACTTTTTATTACTGTGTCGTGAGTACTAAAATGTGCCAAGAAACTGTCAGTCAGTTTCATTTCATATTAATTTAAGGCCAAAAGGATGCATAAATACAATAGATTGTTTCTGTCTTGTGACAGCACAGGCACCTCAACAGTGAGGGTGGAACAGCCCTCATACAGGTGGGGGTGTAGGTTTCAGAAGGCACCATTTTGAGGGCTTGAGACCTGCGTAGGTGAGAGAGGAAATGTTTTCCACGGAGTTTGAAGTGCTTTTCTAGTTAAGGCGAGAAAGATGGGAGTGTTTGATTTCACCGGGAACAGAGGGTGTGTGGGGAGTGGAGGGGATATCATATGACTCTGAATGTGAGTGTGTCTCTCCAACAAACTTTCCAGACAGTAGTAGGCAGGTCTGACACAGACAGACACATGGGCATATTGGGTGGGATTTTCCTTTGCTATTTTCCATATACAGTGGGGAGAACAAGTATTTGATACACTGACGATTTTGCAGGTTTTCCTACTTACAAAGCATGTAGAGGTCTGTAATTTTTATCATAGGCACACTTCAACTGTGAGAGACGGAATCTAAAACAAAAATCCAGAAAATCACATTGTATGATTTTCAAGTAATTAATTCACATTTTTTTGCATGACATAAGTATTTGATCACCTACCAAGCAGTAAGAATTCCGGCTCTCACAGACCTGTTCGTTTTTCTTTAAGAAGCCCTCCTGTTCTTCACTCATTACCTGTATTAACTGCGCCTGTTTGAACTCGTTACCTGTATAAAAGACACCTGTCCACACACTCAATCAAACAGACTCCAACCTCTCCACAATGGCCAAGACCAGAGAGCTGTGTAAGGACATCAGGGATACAATTGTAGACCTGCACAAGGCTGGGATGGGCTACAGGACAATAGGCAAGCAGCTTGGTGAGAAGGCAACAACTGTTGGCGCAATTATTAGAAAATGGAAGAAATTGAAGATGACGGTCAATCACCCTCGGTCTGGGGCTCCATGCAAGATCTCACCTCGTGGGGCATCAATGATCATGAGGAAGGTGAGGGATCAGCCCAGAACTACACGGCAGGACCTGGTCAGTGACCTGAAGAGAGCTGGGACCACAGTCTCAAAGAAAACTATTAGTAACACACTACGCCGTCATGGATTAAAATCCTGCAGCGCACGCAAGGTCCCCCTGCTCAAGCCAGCGCATGTCCAGGCCCGTCTGAAGTTTGCCAATGACCATCTGGATGATCCAGAGGAGGAATGGGAGAAGGTCATGTGGTCTGATGAGACAAAAATAGAGCTTTTTGGTCTAAACTCCACTCGCCGTGTTTGGAGGAAGAAGAAGGATGAGTACAACCACAAGAACACCATCCCAACCGTGAAGCATGGAGGTGGAAACATCATTCTTTGGGGATGCTTTTCTGCAAAGGGGACAGAACGACTGCACCGTATTGAGGGGAGGATGGATGGGGCCATGTATCGCGAGATCTTGGCTAACAACCTCCTTCCCTCAGTAAGAGCATTGAAGATGGGTTGTGGCTGGGTCTTCCAGCATGACAACGACCCGAAACACACAGCCAGGGCAACTAAGGAGTGGCTCCGTAAGAAGCATCTCAAGGTCCTGGAGTGGCCTAGCCGGTCTCCAGACCTGAACCCAATAGAAAATCTTTGGAGGGAGCTGAAAGTCCGTATTGCCCAGCGACAGCCCCGAAACCTGAAGGATCTGGAGAAGGTCTGTATGGAGGAGTGGGCCAAAATCCCTGCTGCAGTGTGTGCCAACCTGGTCAAGAACTACAGGAAACGTATGATCTCTGTAATTGCAAACAAAGGTTTCTGTATTATTAGCTTGTTTTAACCACTCCTATATAAATGGTAGATTATCAGACACGCAACAAGAAGGTCTGATATCATTATTACTGAAACAGGACCCAAGTTGTATATATAAAGATCCAGTCCATTTAAAAAAATTGGAGACCTCTTACACTTCAGTGTTGTGATGCAAAAATCCTAGCAAAATGCTTGGCACGTAGGATAAAAAAAGTTTTGTCAGATATTATTCATCCTAATCAGACAGGTTTTTTACATGGACGATACATTGGAGATAATATAAGGCAAGTACTGGAAACAATAGAACATTATGAAATATCGGGGACACCAGGCCTGGTTTTCATAGCTGATTTTGAAAAGGCTTTTGATAAAGTACGACTGGAGTTTATATATAAATGCCTAGAATATTTCAATTTTGGGGAATCTCTTATAAAATGGGTTAAAATTATGTATAGTAACCCTAGGTGTAAAATAGTAAATAATGGCTACATCTCAGAAAGTTTTAAACTATCTAGAGGAGTAAAACAAGGTTGTCCACTATCGGCATATCTATTTATTATTGCCATCAAAATGTTAGCTGTTAAAATTAGATCAAACATTAATATTAAGGGATTAGAAATCCGTGGCTTAAAAACTAAGGTGTACGCTGATGATTCATGTTTTCTTTTAAAACCACAACTAGAGTCTCTCCATGGCCTCTTAGAGGATCTAGATACCTTTGCTATCCTCTCTGGATTAAAACCAAATTATGATAAATGTACCATATTACGTATTGGATCACTAAAAAATACACATTTTACATTGCCATGTAGTTTACCAATTAAATGGTCTGACGGAGATGTGGACATACTCGGTATAAAAATCCCAAAAGAAAGAAATGATCTCACTCCAATAAATTTTTATAGAAAGTTAGCAAAAATAGATAAGATCTTGCTACCATGGAAAGGAAAATACCTGTCTATTTGTGGAAAAATCACCCTGATTAACTCTTTAGTCATATCACAGTTTACCTATTTGCTTATGGTTTTGCCTACACCTAGTGACCTGCTTTTTAAATTTATATGAACAAAAAATATTCCATTTTATTTGGAACGGCAAGCCAGATAAAATTAAAAGGGCCTATTTATATAACGAATATGAATTCAGAGGGCAGAAATTATTAAATATTAAAGCATTAGACCTCTCACTAAAGGCATCAATCATACAAAAGTTATACTTAAATCCAAACTGGTTCTCTAGTAAATTGGTACGAATGTCTCATCCTATGTTCAAGAAGGGCCTTTTCCCCTTTATTCAGATTACACCTGCTCACTTTCGGTTGTTAGAAAAGGAAATAATCTCCAAAATATCTTTATTTTTTAAACAAGCCTTAGAAAGTTGGTTGCAATTTCAGTTTAATCCACCTGAAAGGACGGAACAAATAGTACAACAAATATTGTGGTTAAATTCAAATATAGTAATTGATTTAAAAAAAAACTGTATTTATCAAAGAACTGTTTAAAAAAAGGTATAATTTTTGTGAATGATATCATAAATAGGACTGGTGGAGTTATGTCACACATGCAGCTAACACAGACATATGGAAATGTCTGCTCTACCCAAAATTACAACCAATTAATTGCAGCATTACCACAAAAATGGAAGAGGCAAGTAGAAGGGGAAAAAGTAAGGAACTTGTATGTCGGTCCTATATTAAAGAACATAAATGGTTAAAGAAAAGTGTGATAAATAAAAACATATACCAATTTCATTTAAGGACCAAAAAACGGACAGCTGTGCCATTATAAATTGCAAAATAGTTGGGAAGAGATTTTCGATGTACCCATTCCATGGCACATGGTTTATGAATTGATACGCAAAACAACGCCGGATTTAAAAATTTGAATTTTTCAATTTAAATTACTGTACAAAATTCTTGCATCTAATAGAATGTTATATATATGGGGGATACAATCTTCCCAGCTCTGCAGATTCTGCTGTGAGGAGGCAGAGTCATTAGATCATTTATTTTTGGTATTGTCCATATGTAGCTCGTTTTTGGTCACAGGTCCAGGAATGGCTGAAGAATTGCAACATTTGCCTAGAACTAACGCTGCAGATAGCAATACTGGGGGATTTGAAAAGCCATAGTCAATCAATCAATAATATAATAATTATTTTAGCAAAAATGTTTATTTTTAATTTACAATCTGTAGAAGCTATGAGAATAGGAAGGTTCAAATATTTTGTGAAGCATCAGAGCACAGTTGAAAAATATATGGCAAATAAAAATCTGAAATGGATGATGTTGGAAGATAGATGGGAGGGGTTGAATGGAGCTGAAGGGTGGGACTAATAACAAGATAAACAATGTAGGGCATACGGGATCTGTGAAATGTGTATAGGTGCGGAGCTTTTGTGAAATAGCACAGTTACAAGTGGAAATAAAACTGGATGGACAACAGAAATAGAGGAAGGACTAAGAACAAACAAGAGAGAACTATTATAAAGTAGACTGTGTCTGTAAAATGGGTATAAGATGTATAAATTGAAGGTGAAAGCAGAAGTGTTTATCAGTTTACTCCAATTGGGGGATCGGTGGTAGGGTTGCGGGGAATAATAATAAAGGTATATTCTTTTAAAAAGTATGTATGTCTATATAGGTATGTGTATGTGTATATGTATGCATGCGTGTATGGATATATATATTTACCCCCAAAAATATGGGGGATTGGAAATGATGCAGACAATTACATTGGAAGCAACATTCTTTCCGCAATATTAAGCTGATCCACCCCTAAAAAAAAAAAGAAAAAAAAAGGTTTCTGTACCAAATATTAAGTTCTGCTTTTCTGATGTATCAAATACTTATGTCAGGCAATAAAATGCAAAAATTACTTAAAAATCATACAATGTGATTTTCTGGATTTTTGTTTTAGATTCCGTCTCTCACAGTTGAAGTGTACCTAAAAATTACAGACCTCTACATGCTTTGTAAGTAGGAAAACCTGCAAAATCGGCAGTGTATCATACTTCTTCTCCCCACTGTATATCAGACAGCCACAGATTGAAATTCATACTATTTGTCAAAAGGGGGAAAGGTAGCCTGGTTCCAGACAATAGCAAGAGCTTTACTTCAGACAGCAACACGCTACCATTTACATTTACTGGCTGTACAGACTGAATGTACTTGGTCTTGGTCTATTACTAGACTCTCAATCTACATCCCGAGTGAAACCTTATTCCCTATTTAGTGCACTACTTTTGACCACAGTCCATAAGGCACTATATAGGGAATTTGGGACTTTCTGTTTGAAATGTTGAGTGTTGTGTCTGCAGTATGGTCTAACTCTCAACCCCCTGTCCTGTTCTGTGTGGTCTAACTCTCAACCCCCTGTCCTGTGCTGTGTGGTCTAACTCTCAACCTCCTGTCCTGTGCAGTGTGGTCTAACTCTCAACCCCCTGTCCTGTGCTGTGTGGTCTAACTCTCAACCCCCTGTCCTGTGCTGTGTGGTCTAACTCTCAACCCCCTGTCCTGTGCTGTGTGGTCTAACTCTCAACCTCCTGTCCTGTGCAGTGTGGTCTAACTCTCAACCTCCTGTCCTGTGCAGTGTGGTCTAACTCTCAACCTCCTGTCCTGTGCAGTGTGGTCTAACTCTCAACCTCCTGTCCTGTGCTGTGTGGTCTAACTCTCAACCCCCTGTCCTGTGCTGTGTGGTCTAACTCTCAACCCCCTGTCCTGTGCTGTGTGGTCTAACTCTCAACCTCCTGTCCTGTGCTGTGTGGTCTAACTCTCAACCCCCTGTCCTGTGCTGTGTGGTCTAACTCTCAACCTCCTGTCCTGTGCTGTGTGGTCTAACTCTCAACCCCCTGTCCTGTGCTGTGTGGTCTAACTCTCAACCCCCTGTCCTGTGCTGTGTGGTCTAACTCTCAACCTCCTGTCCTGTGCTGTGTGGTCTAACTCTCAACCTCCTGTCCTGTGCTGTGTGTAGATCCTGGATGAGGTGGAGAGGCGGAGGGGGATCTCTGCAGCCCTGGTCTACCCCTTCATGAGGAGTCTGATGGAGTCACCCTTCCCAGCGCCGGGGAAGACCATCAAAGTCAAGACCTTCCTGCCTGGAGCAGGGAATGAGGTTGGAGAAACATCAGCCCATGGTTACTAAGGTTCCATCAAAGAAGGATGATGCATGAAGATAATGCGATGTATGCTTAATTGAGCATGACCTGTGATCTCTGCAAATGTATGACTGGTTGTGACCCCAGGTTGTGACCCCTAGTGGTGTTCTCCTCCCCAGGTCATTGAGCTGAACCGGCCCATGGACTCCAGACTGGAGCATGTAGACTTTGACAGTCTCTTCAGCTGCCTGAGCGTGCGTCAGGTGGTGCAGGTCTTCGCCTCCCTGCTGCTGGAGCGCAGAGTCATCTTTGTGGCTGATAAACTCAGGTGAGCGTCAAGACTCTTATTGTTAGTAACCCTTCTAGTAATAAGTAAAGATGGAGAGAGAACTGAATCACCTTCTCATGGGAAGCTGTCCCTGACTAATGGTCATGCCCTGTTAGAGGCAGGCGGGGGTTGTTGAAACTTGTAGTTGTTAGATGATGGTTACTTGTGCCAAGTGAAATGCTCAATAATACCTTTAGATGCAGTGTTTTGTTAAGGTAGTTCTGAAATGCTAAGGGCTGTTGTCATTGTTAGATAATGATTGAAACTACAGTATTTACAGAGAAATCTAATACGTAGAGCTCTCAACGCCTGCTCATATTGTAGTGTAAGGTTATTGCCCGACAAAGATCTTAACCCTCCGACATTAGGCTATAAATAGTAAAAATAGTTCCTAGAATACTTCATCCTTGTCACACATGGTGGCTAGGAGTGAGATCAATTACTGTCTAGGATTACGGTGTATGTTAGCAAAAATGTCCCTCAGTTATCTCTGAAGTCCACTGTCTTTTTCTGCAGTGAATTCACCTATTCTAACCCCATTACAATAACATCTGCCTTACATGAGAGGGATTTTATCTCATGCTCTTGTACATTTTCCCTTTTCTGTTTACATTCACACAGAGATCTGACTTTTCTCAGACCCACAACATTGCTGAGCTCAGGGATCCTCTATCTGTATATTTCTGGACATGTACAGACTGACTATGATACTGACTATGATATCATAACACTGTTTCACATATCTTGGTGCATTTCCTCTCACAGAGATGACATATCCTGAACTTTAAAGAAGGACTAACTTCGAAGAGAGAATTTACATGTATAACAGTTCCAATAGTGGGGATTGCCCTGCCGCTCTGCCAGTGCACTCTGGCTCAACCTAACTGTTGATGGCAGATTGAATTCCTCAGTCGAGCTGCTTGCCATTCACCCAATCTGCACAGCAAATAGCAGCCTTCTACTGTGGGTTTGTCAGTTGGTGCTTAACGGGTTTAGCACACGGGAACAGGGTTAGAGCTGTTAAATTAATTCTCCCTGCATGTACTCACAACTGATGTGGTTCCAGAAGTGGGTCATCTTTGCCGGGGGCCACTGTCCAACCCCGGCAGGCAGGGTGGGGTGGGGTGGGGCCGATAACATTGAGCTAGGGATCTCCAAGGAGCCAGAGTCCCACCAGGCAGGCACAGCAATCTGCCCCTGGCTATAGGACAGCACTCTGGGCTGAGGGGCTCTGTTAGAGGGGGGCAGGTTTGTGTTGAATGGTAATCTCTACATATCAGAGGACAGTTTAAACAAACATCAGTGGGGCAGTGACTGTGAGGGGAAGGAATGTACTTCCTGTGTGCAGCGACTCTCCCCTCTGATCTATGGCTTCACTGTCACTGTGTGACTGATGGCGCCATGTTCACTCCCTGGTCCCTGCCTGGCCTGTTTACGACAGCCCTCTCTCCACCCAGGGGGACTCAGAGAAAGCTGTTTTTGTCGTCACTCTGCTGTTTGAGACAATGACTCCCGGGTTCATGTCAGTTTGCACATCACCCAAAGATTGTTAATCAGTCACCCATTTCTAAGGGCTCATGTGAACAGCAGTAAGGACTTGAGAGCAGTATCGAATAGTCTGTGTCTGAGGTACTGTTAGTGAACAACACTGAAAATCAGCACCATGAGTCTTTACAGACTACAGTACTACAGACTACAGTACTACAGACTACAGTACTACAGACTACAGTACTACAGACTACAGTACTACAGACTACAGTACTACAGACTACAGTACTACAGACTACAGTACTACAGACTACAGTACTACAGACTACAGTACTACAGACTACAGTACTACAGACTACAGCCCTGCTCAATGTTAGAACTTCATTGAAAACCATATGCTATTACTTAATAAAACCTGCTTTGTATCAACACAATGACATACTTCACCATTCAGGTCTTATTCAGGTTCTGAATAAAGGCAAACAATATGTTTTCATTGTGGAATAGCGTCACAAAACCAACCAGTCCTTTCTGTGTGTGTCTAACTGGACTTAGTCTCCAGGACTCACACCCAGAACCACAATAGATGGAGCTCTAGCTGCCAGAGTGCCCCAGAACACGGACCAGACCCCCTGTGTCTCAGTTCCCATTGAAAACAGGATTCAAGGAGCCACTCTGGGCGTCATTGGGCCATGTTGGGGAGAAGGGAGAGACCCTCCACTGACTTCACTGGTAAAAGGGTCTGATCCCGTGGGAGACAGAGAACGCAATTCAATCCCAGAAATCCCTTCCAACACAACATGATGTATGTCTGGGTGTAATCTATATCCAATAGGAGAAGGATCTGAGGGAGGGAAAACACCAAACAGGCCATGTTAGGGAATGTGTCTCCACTGGGTTGTACTGTGGTAAGATTTGATATAAAAGTATTGTTTTTAAACCAACCCTTAGCCATGGTATATTGGCCATATACCACCACCCCTCTGGCCTTATGCTAAGACAGAGGTTGGCAGAATGGCTGTACTGACTTCAAACGAGTCCCAAGACGCTTGTGGGGGTTGTAGAGCAAAATGGAGAACACCATCATGTTCGTGAGAGTCTCATCTTTCCACAGAGGGGTTTGTAGGCCAAACCGTTCGGACACTACAGACGATTTTGTAAGAAGACCGATTTTTATGATGTCTCATGGTCTGAAAACCCCCCGCTCTAGCTCTGTCACCTTTCATTGCAGATGCGGAAGTGCGACATAGACGGATGCAGTGGATCCAATGCAAAACAACAGATATCTCTAGCTTGAACTGACTATTTTGTATGTTTTTTATTAGTATTATCATGCTAATTTGATTATGCTAATTAGACATAGGCCTTAGGTTTTTTTAATGTTTATCTGACTCCATTTGATATTATGGTAAAATCATGTGCAATGAAGTATTATGTGTTTAGCCGACTAAGATCAAGAAATGGTCATGAGAAGCGAATATGCTATTATTTATTTACTTAAAAAATGTATGAAATGACATACAAGGCATGAAGCTTAAGTTACAAGGCATTACTGAGCCTTAGGCATTGTCTTGGGCCATTTGCCTTGCGGCGAGTAAATTAGGGCCGAGCCTACGGGGTTACATGGACTGTTGCATTAACTCTTTATTTGTACTGTAGGCTGTGTATGACTTGTTTAAGAGGTCACAACGGGTCGTTTGCCTACAGCAAGCGTCTTTGTACGTATAGAAATGCTTTATATCAGACATGTTGCTGCTTATCTGTGACATCAAACAGCCAGACAGACAGTTACTCAGAACTGATGATGATTAACCAGCAAATGGCTGCTGTAAAACCAACTTTGATGCCTAATTACATAAATTCATCATCGGTTACATCAGACTGTAATTGCTTAACCAGATTTACCTGAAGGCTCTGTGCTGGGATTGCTGCAGTGCTCATAATGTTTGCCAGGTCGCAATTGTAAATGAGAACGTGTTCTCAATTTGCCTACCTGGTTAAATAAAGGTGAAATAAAAAAATAAAATGTAAACATCATCTTCCAGTTATTATGGGTCTAGGACAGAGAAGGGTTACCACCACAGAGAGAGTGTTGGCTTGTTTGATCTGCCTCTCTGTGGCTCTAAATGGGCGGGTCTCAACTTTTTCCCTGCCATTCCTCCATTGTTAGGGCTTGCCTGTGGGCTAGGTTCAAAATATACAGGTTAAGACAAGAGGATTCTAATATCCCATAACTCTTTGCAATTCATGTGACCAGCGTTGCTAGTTAGCAACGGCGCTAGTAGATATCAATGGAGCTGTTTCCATGAATTTGTTTATTTTCTAACGCTTCTGTATAGATTTACTTTGTTGTCTTAACCTTCCCATCTTCAACCTAGCCTGTGGGTGTAGAGGGGATTGAATCACTTCTCTTTTTTTAGCCAATCTGAGAACATGGAGGTCGTTTCCGATTACTGAAGTGCTTTAATAAGTCAATGTTTCTATTGTATTTGATGAGAGGACCACAGTAGAAGAGACAGGGGATTGGGAGGAAGGTAGTGTGTGTATGAGTGTGAGAAAGATGGAGGGTAAGAGAGGGAGAAACAGGGAGAAAGAAAGAGCGGGGGTGCAGAGGGAGAGCAAAATACCACCTTCTCATGGTCATGGTGAATTAATCAGGCTCTTGTTTTCTGAGGGGGAGAAGGAAGGCTGCTTTCTGTACCTCGGTTCCCCTTACACCGCTCACTGTAACATCAGAAAACTTCAAACTAACACATGGTAGTCACCAGATGTTTTGCATTTTTATTAGTTTAAAATCCTCCTTTCAAACCCCATTCATAATTTTCTTCTACCACCTGTTGAAATGACTGGGGTTTGCATTAGATTCAGGAAGAGCCCATTGCTCCAGACTCCAGCAGCAGCAGCCGTATAATATGGTGTATGTCTGTAACCCCAGTCTGTTAAAGTGAGCCACTGTAGGTAGCTACAGTGTACCACTCTAATCTGGGAACAAGCTGTACAGTTTATTTAGTCCCTTATTACTCCTGAACACTTGTATCACACTGAGCAATGCTGGCACTGCACCAAACAACCTACAACAACTTAACACTTTCCCTGTGTGTATTTCTAATGCCCAAAGGTGGAGTGGATGAACACAGTGGAAACATACTGTGTGTAAAATATTTCTGTGAGACTGAAGAGGGAAACTCAGAAGATGGAAACCAGAGGCCAAGCATCTGACTTTCCCATTATTATTATTATTATTATTATATATACACACACACTGCAATGCTGCCCACAAGAAGCATTGGAATCAATAGGCTTGAATAGGACCATGTGTAGGGTTGCTCAAGGGAAGCCTGGTCTTACTGTTCAACAGCTTCCGCTACAACTGTTCATACCAGGGAGTCCAAGCCTAGGCCGTGATGGGGACTTGAGATCCTTATGGAGAGGAAGTGGGGAAAAGACATTGGAGCTCTATGTGAATACTAAACATTCTACTAGATGCACCAATGAGCAGTATGCACACACTCATTCATCATTCTCACCATTGCTTAATTTGAGCCGGATCCTAATAAAAGCGATCAAAGTTAATTCGTCATGTGAAAAAGTAGATTTTCAGCACAGGCCTGATATTCGAGTTGTTTCAGGTTGGGCCGGCCTGGGTTTAGGTTTGCACAACATTGCAACCTATGTTTGAGACCAACGCGTGGCCGTTGCTGTGTGAGAAGCACGCCTGTATCTCTCACAGAACTAGAATGAGATTCACTTTCTATGATCTCTCTGCTCTGCAACTCTCATCTCTCCAGCGTTGCACTTCATAATTTATTTCCTCATAGAATCATAGCTGCGCGAAGGGTTCTGGAGGAGATGCAAAACCTGATACATTTAAATACATTTGCTAAAGTTATAGAATTACTGCTGTCTGTTCAGAAAGAAATGAAATAATTCAGAGTAGCCTAGTACACCATGAGAAAGCCTGTAATTTAGCCACAGAAGATCAGTATCTTATTTTAACAAATTATCTAGCTATGGATTGTGTGTAGCCAATAACAAGGCATAGCCTAAATCTGTCAGTGAACAGCATGCAGATAAATCAGGCAGTATTTCAAATACAATCGTGGGAAAACATAGGGTGGAAAGCAAATGGCTCCTGCTGGAAAGAGAAGACACTAATGTGTTTGCTGTAGGCTACCAACATTTTTGATCAACTTCCAAATATTTTTCAAATATTTTTTTACAAAGTAAAACGAGAGAGAGTGAGGCTTTTGGCACGAATCACCAGCCAGTAAGCTGCACACCATGGGTGAGTCAGTGAAACTGGAAGGCATTTTTAGGACTATCATTTCCTCTTCATATTGTAACCTACAATATGTGTGTCTCCACACACCTATGCCTAGACTATTGATGGATTCAAGAAAGGTTGTTTTTATTGATCTCAGTGTGTCAGTGTCAAAGTATACTGTCATTTTGACCATTTGTACGGTATTAAAAAAGATTCTGCCAAAGTCTCCAGTCATGTAAAATGATGCAGAATTGCATGAAATGCATTCATAAAAGGCATTTTTTTCCCGCAGACCTTAGGCTACTAAAACTTTTATCAATTTGTGCAACTTCTGTAAGTGCCTCTGCTCTACTTCTCTATGCCACTACGCAAATGCAATAATCTGCATGCAGTGCTTTATTAAAGGGGATTTTTCTCTCATGCGTTCCAGTACATCAGAGCTCCCCAGCTTACCCCCCTCTCGCACTAACTTTTTTGTTCCGGCACCTCCCGATTTACAAATGAAGCACTGATTCTCACCCAGAAAAATATGTATGTGCTTCAGTATGATGAGCTGTTAGTCAACAGCTGTACTGATGCTCCTGCCAGGGCCTGTGTTTGTCCTGGGCTGAAATGGGCCCGTCTGAGATTGTGGACAGTGCTGCTGACACTGGGACTCTCCATCCTGCACCTGTGAGTCTGGCAGAGTAAGCCTCTCTATCCTGAGAGTTTCCTGGGAATCTGCATGGTCAGCCACAGACAGACCGAGGACAACCATTCCTGATCTGACATGCTTATATAACCCCAAATGCAATATATCACAAAGCAAAGTTAGGATCCTCTAAACTTAAGTGGATGGTTATGCGGATATGGTTTTGTTATGACCTGGTCTGTAAAGGTCTGCCATTCCTTTCCACTTTAGATTGCGTCCCAAATAGCACCCTTTTCCCTATGTAGTGCACTATTGCCCATATTGGCTCTGGTCAAACGTTGTGCAATATTTAAGGAATAGAGTGCCATTTGGCACGCACCCTTAGAGAGTTGACTGGCAGCTCTGGGCAGAGATGGTGTTTTTATTGCAAGTTCATCATTTCCCATGAGTGTTTCCCTCAGGACTGAGTGTGTAAGTGATACTCATGGTATCAGTCCTCTGCAGCGCTAGCTCTGTCTTGCCTGTGGCTGAGGTTCTGAGAGCTGTGCCCCATCCCTCCCTGTTGGAACAGGTCAAATCCCGGAGACTGGATCTCTTCAAAAGGATCAGCTCCTTCTGCAAATAAAACTCAGACAGTGAAACTGAGACTGCTTTCTGCTCTATGTTATGATGGGTGAATAAGAAACCTGAACAGACCATGGGTCTGCAGTTGTTGAGCCATGTAGATACTGGTCTCGCTTTACAGTGTTCATTAACTATAATAACTTGCCATTTTACTCATAGCTCTATTTACAGTAACAAGATAAAGGTTCCGTCAAGGAGAGGCTGTATGCACATCAATATTGACGTTGTGATAGAGCGTGGACACTTATACGTAGTAAGAGTACTGTGTGTTTGGTAGGATGTGCCCTCTGCTGTTGAAGAGAACAACTATGGACAACATTCCTTATTAACAGTGCATTCATCTTCAGTGGAGGGTTTGATCCCCACTGATTTAGAGTTGTGGTATCTGTGTGTTTCTGATGGGCCTCATGGTTTATTTCCCCTCGCTATCTGTGTGTACATGGACTGTATGGAGTGCAGGGGGACAGAGGGGAGGAGGGTCGGCCACTGTCAACAAGCTTGGGACCGTGAGAAAGACGACATACTGTTTGTGATTTTGTGTTAAGCCACAGCTGTCAAAATTCACCAGCGGTAAGGGTGCTGTTTTGGGTAATATCAGACGGATTCAAGATCTTGTTAAACTATTGTAACACACCCAACCCATCTCTGAGGGTGAGGGAGTGGACCTACTGTGTGTGTTGCCACAGTGGCAGTGCCTAGTGTAATCAGCCTGTCACAGATGTTTATAGAGCAGGTATTAGCTGTGGGCTGTGTAGTTCAGGGTGTTACACTGTCAGTGGAAGAGGTGGAAACATAACAGATTAAAGCTTTTGAATGGTTGCCATTGGTGAACCTGTCTGCCTGTCTGCTGCTCCCAGTGGTGTAAAGTACTTAAGTAAAAATACTTGAAGGTACTACTTAAGTCGTTTTTTCGTTTTTTCTGTACTTTACTATTTATATTTTGGACAACTTTTACTTCACTACATTCCTAAAGAAAATAATGTACTTTTTCCTCCATACATTTTCCCTGACACCCAAAAGTACTCATTACATTTTGAATGCTTAGCAGGATAGGAAAATGGTCCAATACACACACTTATCAAGAGAACAACCCTGGTCATCCCTACTGTCTCTGATCTGGTGGACTCACTGAACACATGCTTCGTTTATAAATGATGTGTTGGAGTGTGCCCCTGGCTATCCGTAAATAAAATGTAAAAACTAAAATGCCTTCTGGTTTGCTTAATATAAGCAAATGTGAAACTATTTATACTTTTGATACTTAATTACTTAAGTATATTTAAAACCAAATACTTTTAGACTTTTACCCAAGTAGTATTTTCCAGGGTGACGTTCATTTTTACTTGAGTCATTTTCTATTAAGGCATCTTTACTTTTACCCAAGTATGACATTTGGGTATTTTTCCCGCTACTGGCTGCTCCAATGTGAAGTCTTGTACAGACCTCTCTCTCCTGGCAGCTGAGTGTCAGGAGGAGTGATTTCTTTCTGCTCTATCCTTTCCTGTCTTTTTCTTCTTTTCTTCTTTGTTGGAGAGAAAGAACAGCCTGTTGAGAATGGATTTCAGATTGTCCCTTAGACCAACTGGAGGAAGGAACGCGGTGTTAAGCCAGGGTACATAGCCGCACTGGTTCGCCTCACATATACAAAAGTAATTGTTTCAAGGAAAAGAGGATCAGGTTGTTGTTTGGTTTGGACGTTGGAAAGACTGGTTCACTTATGACGTTAAGCAATACGCTCTCATTTGGCTCTCTTCTTGATATTAGAGGCAGATAATGATGAACTTTAAACAAATCTCAATAAGCTTTTATTCTGTATTTTATAGAGGAACATGAGTCCACATCTTTGTTGCATCTGTTTGCCGTTCTTTGTCCGCTGCTGGCTGCTGTTTTAGGAGTGTTCAGAGTTTACTTCAAAACACAATCCACCACTCCCTTTCAAAGGTCAGGATAAAGTGTGCAATCTGATGGAAAATCTGGCATCCCCATGTTTTCCCCTGAAAATATTCATATCTGGTTTTGCTGATGGACCCCCTGCAGTTCTGTGTTGTGAGTGTAAAGGTGAGTGATGTTGTCTGTCTCCCTCCCCGGTAGTACCCTGTCCAGCTGTATCTGATGTTGACTGTCCCCATAGAGATCTTAAAATGATTAGATATAGTGATTCTATATGTAATTCTATGGATGTCTGTCTCCCTCTCTGCAGTACCCTGTCCAGCTGTATGCATGCGGTGGTGGCTCTGCTCTATCCCTTCTCCTGGCAGCACACCTTCATCCCCGTCCTGCCTGCCTCCATGGTGGACATCGTCTGCTGCCCAACACCCTTCCTGGTGGGGCTCCTGTCCAGCTCACTGCCCAAACTCAAAGACCTGCCTGTGGAAGAGGTTGGTACTTCATTTTCTCCATCTCTCTCTCTCTAGCTTTTCATCTTTGTCTCCCACTGTCTTGCTTTTCTTAGACCAGGTTTAATGTAATGGCTCTATTAATTTCCTCCTCATTCTGCGCCTCTGATTTTGTTAGCTTGAGGCTACAGATTAGAGGCTATTCCACTGTCACATTCCATCTCTCTGTTAGACATTGGGCTGGGGAGTGGCCTTCCTGTTACTGGTCAGCAGTAAAACGCCCACAACAACCTACAGTATATTACACAGTCAATTACCCTGCTTGTTTTCATTAAACATTTACCCAATGAGGGACTTATATTTCTGGAGAGAATTGCGTAGGTATGTTGATCCTCTTGGCTGATTGGTGCAGCCATGGGACAGATTCAGAAGCATCCGGATATACAGTAACTGGGACATCTCACGAGACAGCTATCATGGTGCTCCTCCCAACCTCCCTCAGAGACCCAGGACCACCCCTGGGTTCAGGATGAAACCACACTCTCATGATGACTGTCACAGGCATTCTTTAAAAGAATGCTGGACCTTCCAGTGATTCAGAGCAATTTTACCCTCAAACGTTTTTTTTTAACGTTTATTCATTCAAGCACTCATACCAGAAATCGTTCTAAATCAGTCTCATGTTAAAGTCACAGTCACACATTGAGAAATAGCATTGTGTTTTCGAAAGATCGGGTCAAACTTGAATTCTCTGAGCGCTGAGTGTAATATGACCCGTTTCCTCTGTTTTGCTGCCATGGACACTGTAGGCTCCCAGTATTGAGTATTAGAATTCAAGCCATGAGCTTCCTAGTATTGAGCTGTCAGAGTCCACACACGGTGTGAGGCCTGCTATAATTGCCTGTTCAGAGCTGTCCAGCAGTCTCGCTGTGGTCAAAGCCTGACAGGACGTTGACCTGCAGCAGTTTTGTCACCAATTACAGAGGGAGGAGGGAAAGAAGACGTGTCTGCTTCTCTGCTCTCCCAGCTGGACTGTTCTGTTCTGTTCTGCAGCATTCTTGGAACGGTGCACTGATTTGCCAAGGCAGAGTGGAAAGAGGTGGAAATCACTTGAATCGATCCTTGTTAAAGTAGCAACTTCTCCTCCAGCCTCAACGTGCTGTAGTGTGGCTGACCCTGACCTAAACCCCCCAGTGAATGTGGCCTTGGCAGTTGGCAGCTGCTGCAGCCTGCAGGGCCCATGCCAGGGCAGCCTCAGACCTCAGCTCTGGGGTCCTGGCCCCAGTAGGGAGGGAGAGAGGGAGGTTCTGGCTCTCAATAAAAGCCTGGCAGGAGAAGCCATCAGGCCTCTTAAAGCCCAGCTCTCTGCTATTAACACAGTTAGTCCGAGTCAGCAGCATCTGCCCTCAGCCCATGGTATGAGTGAAAAGACCATCTTACCCTGTCTGTCATATTTAACACAAGGCTTTTAATGGCCTGTCAACAGTATATGTTGTCTGTTTACATCTGTCTTGATGTTACTGATCAACTCAATAAAAATTCCCCAAGTATGTTTTGCTGCTTTTAAAGATCTCGTTTTAACACTGGTATAACACTTCCAACTTCTGGAAGAGCTTGTCTTTCTCTTGATGGAGAGTTTGATTTATTTGTAGAGGGCATTGGTATTCACTTTAAGCCACTGTATGCACATGGAGGAAGCCTGGATTTGATTGAAGATTCCTAAATGTGATCGACCACCTTGATTCTGTCTTATGTAGCAACATTTTAAATTGTGTTTTTTTACATTGGATAAAGTAGAGCCTCTGCGGTAGAAAATGGTATATCATACACTCCAGTTGTGGTACAATGGGAAAGTAATTCTGCTTGAAAGTCGATAAACTTGTATCCCCACTTTTGAGAAAATGGCCATTGAATGTTTTGGTACACCTACTGGAGAGCTCTCCTTTGTCTATACCCATTCAGCATTGTTCACACCCTCTTAATCCTTAACCGCACCCATCTCTTTAAGGATTCACATGTAAGGCCATGTGCTAAACAGAGTGACTAGTTTAGTAAACAACCAAAGATTTCATGACTAAAAGTGATAAAAGTAGTAGCCTACACAAAAATAATTTACCTCCAGGTAAAAATACACTTTATATAGTCCTTGGCCTATATCCTAATCTGACTTTGGTGCAGGTCATGTTGTTCTTCTGGTAAACACACACATGCGCAGGATACAAAAGGTGTAAACGGTACAGTGAAATGGTTACTTGCATAGTAGCAATATCAAAAACAGAAAGTGTCTAGATAAAAATATTTTAGAATTATTAGATGACACTTACGCGACACACTTGTCTAAATTGATGGGTCATGTGAAGGAAATGCTATAACCACCCCCCAGCCACATCTAGCTAAGTGGATGGGTCACTATTGTCTAGAAATACAATAGATGGCCGCAATCACCCCCAGACACACCTGGCTAGCTTGATGGGTCATGTAATCATCTGGTGAAGTGGAGTCCTTTGTTTAGACATGTAGCTATCTAGCTAAACAATGAACCGGAATAATCCCAACTCATACTACTACCAATACAAACATTCTCATAGCCTTAGTATGAATCTGCAGGTAGCTTAAGCTAACCAACAAGGTTCAATGTTAGCTAGCTAACATTAGGCTATAACTAGTAGTGCAAATGGTTTTGTGATTCAAATAATATTACTATACCTATCATACAAGTAACGTTAGATAGCGAGCCCGCAAGCTAACTCTCGCTAGCTAGCGAACAGTATGCTTTAACTTGCAATGAAAACGAATTTCTGACAAAATTAGAAATGTATAATATCTGAAGATGTAGCTAGATTCTTACTTGTATACATGGATGAACGCTTCACGGCAGACTGGAACCATTTAACTCTGTTTTGTTTGTAGGTACATATTGTTTGGCCAGTATTGTGTCAAGTCACTCCGGTTCACACGGTAAACTACTTTCGGCCTGTGCAGAAAGTAGCCCATCACTTTTTCCAACTGATCTGTTGATAGCTCCCGCTAAATTCAGGGCATCAATGTTGTTGAGAAAAGTAGCATAACTTTTGCAGTTCTCGATGGCTAACCTTATATCTTTCAAAAACGGTGAGGTAGAAAGGACTATCAACACATCCTGAACAGCTGAAGTTAGAGACAGAAGCATGCTACACGTCAGACCAATCCAAACTCATCTCTCGGCATGTCCAGCCCATCCATTATATCAGCCAATCATGGCTAGCAGGATGGCTCCCGTGGCTAAACCAACTAGGCTCGTAATTTAACAATTTTATTTGTATTTACAGATGGAATACAAGTTTGTTATTAAGGCACATGAAAGTTCACATGTTCCAGAAGGCATTTCTGCCCAAAAACAAATTTTGATAAACAATGAATGTTTATGTTCAAATGCCTCTCCTGTCAAGTAGTGACGTGCGACATACGCCTAGTTTCCTGAAATGAGTCACAAATATGTGACTTGTTTGTTTCCTTTGCAGGCTTTGATGGTGGACCTGGGAACTGACCGCTTCCTCAGACAGGTTGGTCTCAATTCTCCAGTACCTCACCGTAACAAAGACCAGAACGTTTATTGTAATATAATATGGACTAATCTTTTGATATTCTTGTTTATTGTCGCTAATTAAATTGTTATGCGTGTGTATAGATGGATGATGAGGCCTCGCTGTTGCCACGGAAACTCCAGTCTGCTCTTGAGCTAACTCTGGAGCAGAGGAATGACATCATCAATCAGGACTCTGACAGCGAGTCAGACGAAGGTGAACGAGGGACACATCATCACTCTCTACTAAACCAGATGTTACGAGTGTAAATTAGGACAACAGAGCACTGGCCATGTTTCAACCCTGTGAACAAGAACATGTACAGCACATGTCTGGGAGCAATACACTGTCTGTGGAGTGATGAGAACTCCTGGAATGGGTGATTCACCTCACTGAATTGAAGGTTACTGGTGTTCAGAACCTAGTGTTTGTTTAATGTTACGTATGAATACACAATATCAGTCAAACATCAACTCTAAATAACTCTTGTGTCATTCCCACAAATGTTATAGGCCCTACTTGATTCTCAAGCACAATTCTCAAGCATGTAGTTTGTGTTGCTTCTTTCTAGATGTATTGAACATGTATTAAGTGTGTTTCAGTTTCAGCATCATAATACTAACCTATCCTGTTTCGTCTGTTTCTGTAGAGTGTAACTCCTTGAACAGCCTGGTGTCAGAGGCCTTCATCCGTTTCTTTCTGGAAACCATCGGCCACTACTCCCTGTTCCTCACCCAGAGCGAGCGAGGAGAACGCAGTTTCCAGCGCGAGGCCTTCCGCAAGTCTGTGGCCTCCAAGAGCATCCGTCGCTTCCTGGGGGTCTTCATGGAGTCCCAGATGTTTGCGGGGTTCATCCAAGACCGGGAGCTGCGGAAATGCCGGGCCAAAGGTAGAGCAAACTTACAATGACCCTGTTAATCCACCCTACACAACAGTCTGTAATATGGTCCTGTCTACTTGTTAAGAGATAATAACGTTATGTGTGTCCTGTCCTCTTAAAATGGATTCATTGTAGTTCATCATAATACAAATAATATGTAAACTGTAATGATTGGTAGAAATGCTCTTTAGAGGTAGGCTCTGCCACCCCTCACTTTTCTGCCAATGTAGTCCAAAATCCCTAATGGGATCTTCTCAATCCCATGCTGGTACGGCCCTCTCGTTGACAGCGGTTCTAGCTGGGTATTCAGTGCCATCTCCTGGCCACATAGTGAAGGGTATTTCACCCCATACCAAAACATGCTTTCTCTGATATACTGCACTGTAACATTACCTCACAATATAATATTAATAATGTAATAATGTTAATAATTACCAGTGGTGGAAAAAGTACCCAATTGTCATACTTGAGTAAAACTATAGATACCTTAATAGAAAGTTACTCAACTAAAAGTAAAAGTCACCCAGTAAAATACTACTTGAGTAAAAGTCTAAAAGTATTTGGTTCTAAAAAATACTTAAGTATCAAAAGTAAATGTAATTGCTAAAATATACTTAAGTATCAAAAGTAAAAGTATAAATCATTTTAAATTCCTTCTATTAAGCAAAGCAGGCAGCACCATTTTCTTGTTTTTAAAATGTATGGATAGCCCTGGGCACACTCCAACACTCAGGTATCATTACAGATAGCCCTGGGCACACTCCAACACTCAGATATCATTACAGATAGCCCTGGGCACACTCCAACACTCAGATAGCATTACAGATAGCCCTGGGCACACTCCAACACTCAGATATCATTACAGATAGCCCTGGGCACACTCCAACACTCAGATATCATTACAGATAGCCCTGGGCACATTCCAACACTCAGATATCATTACAGATAGCCCTGGGCACACTCCAACACTCAGATATCATTACAGATAGCCCTGGGCACACTCCAACACTCAGATATCATTACAGATAGCCCTGGGCACACTCCAACACTCAGATATCATTACAGATAGCCCTGGGCACACTCCAACACTCAGATATCATTACAGATAGCCCTGGGCACACTCCAACACTCAGATATCATTACAGATAGCCCTGGGCACACTCCAACACTCAGACATCATTTATAAAAGATGCATTTGTGTTTAGTGAGTCCAGATCAGAGGCAGAAGGGATGACCTTGTGTTGTCTTGATAAGTGTGTGGATTTGACCATGTTCCTGTCCTGCTAAGCATTCAAAATGTAACAAGTACTTTTGGATGTCAGGTAAAATGTATGGAGTAAAAAGTACATTATTTTCTTTAGGAATGTAGTGAAGTAAAAGTAGTCAACAATATAAATAGTAAAGTACAGATACCCCAAAAAACTACTTAAGTAGTACTGTAAAGTATTTTTACTTAAGTACTTTACACCACTGGTAATTACCTAATGTTATTCTGTCATTCTGTTGTGTTTCTGTCAGGACTCTTTGAGCAGAGGGTGGAGCAGTACCTGGAAGAGCTACCAGACACAGAGCAGAGTGGAGTGAACAAGTTCCTCAAAGGGCTAGGTGAGTTCTCAAATAAAATAGAATCTGCACTTAAAACAAATATTTCCCCTCAACAGACCTTACCTGTCCACTTTACCACTGGGAAAAATTGTAACCTGGCTTAAAATGTAGGATGATACAAAGTTTTGTTCTAAAAGAAGCCTATTCACATTTGGCCATGATGTAGTAATGAGCACCATGTTGTCCAGGGTTCCCCAACTGGTGGAATTTGAAATAGATTTTTTATTGTTGGACATAAAAGACTGTAAAAACACCAGCAAATCAGCTACAAGTGATTTTAATTTTGGAAATACATTCCAAACTATTCCCATGCATTATAAAGATATATATGTTATCGTATACAAATATAAACAAGGTTCAAAATTATTATGTTTTAGTCAAATATTATATATGTTTGGGCTTTTTGCGGTCAATCTGCAGTCTACAATTTATTTATAATTATGTTCCGGCCACCTAATCATCCGCTCAAGAAAAAATCAGCCGCGGCTGAATGTAGTTGATGATCCCTGATGTAGTCTAAAACTGGGATTCCATCCGAGGCACTATATCATTTCCCTGACAATCACGGAGATCACACTCACAGTAAACACTGCAGATATCGGCTCAATTGGAAAATTTAATTGAAGTGTGTTAAAAAAAAAATGACGTGACGTGAATAGTTCTTACTTGCATTTTGTTTGTGTCTTTTAGGAAGTAAAATGAAGTTTCTTCACAAAAAGAACTGAGGAAACCTGCTACTTAATAACCAAATACCGGAGCATGAAAGCTTGTTCTACTGCAAACAGAAGATCTGATACACCCAAAACCCTGTATTTTATTGACTTATTCACTTGTTTGTCTATCAAAAACATCAATGAAATGTCAATATGTTGTACATATTTCACTGTAAACTGGCTGTGATACCCTCCAATGTAGCTTGATTGTTAGGTGTCTGGTACCTTAATTATGAGGCTAGTTACAGTAGGACGGTACAGAGTGAATGTGCCTTTGTTTCTGATTAACCACTGACATTAAAGCATGCTTGAGAAGAACATGATCAGACTGAGTGAGTGAATGCATGCTGATGTATGGTGGATGTACAGTTACTATGTTTTGTAGTTTAGATCATCGTTGTCCTGTCTTTTTGCTGAATGAGAGCTGTAAATTCCACACCTGGTTGGGAGGATTTGTACATGCTTTAACACATGAATAAAGTGATTGTAAATGTTTAAAACATGCATTGCTTTGTAAAATTCAGTAATTAAACACAAAAGACTTCAAATGATTGGATTCTTTGAACTTTTTTATGTGTTACTGTTCTGAAGAAACAGAACTTCATCAGCACTTACAGGAAGCGAGGTCGGTGAACAAGATCATTGTTCCTCTTTAGGTGGAACCCAGGTGGCTCTGTACAGACAGGGAGGTTGGTTCACACATTTTAAAGAAGTCAAACACTCAAAACAGATTTGAGTGCTGCAAGTTGACAGTAAGCTTCCAAGTCAGCAGAGCTGATAAAAGCATGGCAGTGACAGCCACTGGAGTGATGTGTGAGGACATAATTAGGTTACTGGCAGCATGTGGTAGCTATGTGTGCCTTTTGGGATTCCACCCCACCAACTACACAGTTGGGTGCTGTGGGGGACTTGTCATTGAGTTGTCAGACATGACGTCTAGTGATTTTAGACATTTTGGCAATGAATGAAACAACAATCTGGAATTGAATAATGTGAGTAACTTGTCGATTTCGGGTGTCTATAAATGCATTGCTGGGTCATATTTATAATGAGAGTAATATTATATTACAGTCAATACTAGCCCAGAACATGTGTACAGAGATGAAACTGTCACTGAGTGTGTATTTGGGTAGCTGACCAGTGTACAGGAAGGCCATTCAGTGAACAAGACCATGTTTACGTTCTAGCTCTATCCGACGAAGACAACCGAGGAACGGAGGGTGTCAGGATGAGACAATAGTCTCAGGACTAACAGGTTAGGTATACAGTGCATTCGGAAAGTATTCAGACCCCTTGACTTTTTCCACAATTTGTTACGTTAAAGCCTTCTAAAATGTATCAAAGATGTTTTCTCATAAATCTACACACAATACCCCATAATGACAAAGCATCAAAAAGGTTTTAGACATTTTTGAAAATCTATTTAAAAAAATAAAATAAAATAAAACTTATTTGCATAAGTATTCAGACCCTTTGCTATGAGACTTGAAATTGAGCCTCAGGTGCATCTTGTTTCCATTGATCATCTTTGAGATGTTTCTACAACTTGATTGGAGTCCACTTGTGGTAAATTAAATTGATTGGACATGATTTGGAAAGGCACACACCTGTCTATGTAAGGTCCGACAGTTGACAGTGCATGTAAGAGCAAAAACTAAGCCATGAGGTCGAAGGAATTGTTCGTAGAGCTCCAAGACAGGATTGTGTCGAGGCACAGATCTGGGGAAGGGTACCAAAACATTTCTGCAGCTTTGGAAGGTTCCCAAGAACACAGTGGCCTCCATTATTCTTAGCTGGCCGCCCGGCCGAACTGAGCAATCGGGGGAGAAGGGCCTGGGTCAGAGAGGTGACCAAGAACCTGATGTTCACTCTGACAGAGCTCTAGAGTTCCTTTGTGTAGATGGTAGAACCTTCCAGAAGGACAACTATCTCTGCAGCACTCCACCAATCAGGCCAGATGGAAGCCACTCCTCAGTAAAAGGCACATTACAGCCTGCTTGGAGTTTGCCAAAAGGCACCTAAAGCACTCTCAGACCATGAGAAACAAGATTCTTTGGTCTGATGAAACCAAGACTGAACTCTTTGGCCTGAATGCCAAGCGTCACGTCTGGAGGAAACCTGGCACCATCCCTACGGTGAAGCATGGTGGTGGCAGCACCATGCTGTGGGGATGTTTTTCAGCGGCAGGGACTGGGAGACTAGTCAGGATCAACGCAAAGATGAACGGAGCAAAGTACAGAGATATCCTTGATGAAAACCTGCTCCAGAGCGCTCAGGACCTCAGAATGGGGTGAAGGTTCACCTTCCAACAGGACAATGACCATACGCACACAGCCAAGACAATGCAGGAGTGGCTTCGGGACAAGTTTCTGAATGTCCTTGAGTGGCCCAGCCAGAGCCTGAACTTGAACCCGATTGAACATCTCTGGAGAGACATGAAAATAGCTGTGCAGCCCATCCAACCTAACGGAGCACAACTGTATTTTTGTGGCGTCAAACCCAAGGAGGCTGTAATTGCTGCCAAAGGTGCTTCAACAAAGTACTGAGTAAAGGGTCTGAATACTTTTTAAAATCTTTAATACATTTGCAAATATTTCCAAAAACTGTTTTGCTTTGTCATTATGTGGTATTGTGTGAATATTGATCAGGAAAAAAAACTATTGAATTCATTTTAGAATAAGGCTGTATCGTAACAAAATGTGGAAAAAGTCAAGGGGTCTGAATACTTTCTGAATGCACTGTACACTATCTAAACCAGTGGTTATTAAAATCAATCTGGGTTACAGTGTGATACACTAACAGGGAGACAATAACGGGGCAAGTTTACACATACTTTCATTGGCTTCTGCATTAAAAGGTATTGTATCACCATTGGATCTGTGATGGTGCATATCATCTGTCAGATGTTCTGTGTTGAGCTGTGGGATGGCAGAGCAAAGACGGTCAGCTGAAAAATACCCGAAAAAACGATTGGGATGCAGTTATACATTAGACCAAAATAAGGGTATCCCTCACCATACGCCCATGCCCGTGGATGACGTGCCCGATGCCTTCTAGTTTCGGTATTTATGGTGGGCTAGGATGAATAACGGGTTGGGTAAGTTAAATATTATTAAAACAATAGTTTACCTGTACTGTCCTATCGTGATACTGTCCTGTCATGGTATGATGCTTGCACTGAGTTACCAGGCAAGCACAACTGGCTTTTACGGTGGAACATTAAACATATCGACAGCATATTTTAAGCTTGAATAGATAGGCGAAATAGGCTAGTCATAATGTTACCGTCATAAAATGAATGTGAAATGTATGTGTTTGGGAAGATATTTGTACAAAAATGCATTATGACAATAAGATTAACCGAAGATCAAATGTGTTTGTGTGTGTGTGTGTGTGTGTAGGGGGGGGGGGGGGGGGGGGGGGGGGGGGGTGATGATGTGAGATTTCAGATGGGAAGTACCGTTTTTCCCGAAGAAATTAACGCATGTAAGTCTCACGATCAAACACGAGACTTTGTAACTCCAAAATATTTGAGCTGGACAAAAGAGCGACATCCAATGGATGGAGAGGGGATAGCCTGCCTTATACGGTGATGATCAGGTTAAGGTAAAAAACTCGAGCTTTGGTCATACTTGACTTGTGACAGCCCTTCACTATAATAGGATAGGCCTAGGTGAGTATATTCTGTATCGTATCGCAGTGAATATACCAGTAGCCTACAGTCCATTTCAAATTCGTAAACATGGTCATAATAATAATGTAGCACGTCCTAGTACACTACGTGCGCACTGACACTGAAAGCAATTGTCATCACATAACGGTAGTTGATATTGTCTGACTCTGAACCTTGCGGACGCACTGCCAAAGCGAAAGTTATTGCGTTTGAGGTATGTTATGAGCAACTATTGTGTTTTGTATCTTAAAAACGATATTGTAATGCATGATTTTTTGGACAGCTTAAATACATGCGTAAATAATCGAATGAATTTAGGTGCGGCTCTGTTGACTATTGAGTAGCTCAAATTATGCGCATCCTCCGATACTGTATGCGAGCCAAGAATTCAGCAATGTCATTTAAACAACAAATCGATACCAGTTAGGTTACCATTATATTTAGATTACAACAGGGAATGCGTCAGTATAATTAGACTAGATTGTTACACAATCTATCTGTCTAATTTTAAAGTCATTGATTCACCTGCTCCTTGTCTATCATGATGAAAATCAGATATTTGCACATAGCCTACTGGAATGATAGCCCAGCCATGTATCATAACTTGTTTTACTTTTAACAACTTGATATTTTACAGAAAATGGTTGAAACAACAGCAACCACGTTTGCATTCATTGATCAGGCTCAATACACAATTGATATACATGATGACAATGACAGGTTATCAATGAGTGACATTGACCTCTGTTAAGTGTCAGTGTGGCCGATCTGTATAAAATAGGGCAATAATACAATAATTTCCCCACACATTGATTCCATATTGGGAGGTTTAAAAGATAATTATGCAATTTCATAAAAAGAGAAATGCCCTGGAATTCATACCTGCAAATCCACATATTATAGCTTATTGCCATCAGAAACATGAACAAGCTGGGAAGTGTGTAGTCCCCCGAGCATACAGGGCCTCCCGAGTGGCACAGCGGTCTAAGGTACTGCATCGCAGTGCAAGAGGCGTCACAACAGACCCGCGTTCGATCCCGGGCTGTATTACAACCGTCCGTGATCGGGTGTCCCATAGGGCGGCGCACAATTGGCCCAGCGTTGTCCGGGTTAGGGGAGAGTTTGGACGGGTGGGGCTTTACAAGTAGGCCGTCATTGTAAATAAGAATTTGTTCTTAACTGACTTGCCTAGTTAAATAAAGGTTAAATAAAACAAAAATAATAATACTTCCAGGGAGGTGTTAGTGAAACACAGGCACTGCTATAAAGCTGTTATTGACAGACAGCCAGGGAGTGATGCTCACATTCCTTCTCACAGGAAAAGCATATCAGCTCTCAGAGAGCCCCCTCAACACTCATCATCACTCAATAGACAAGACCCAATACATGGATGGTGCATCATGATTAGGGGTCATAATGTAAAGAAAAGTAGCCTAAACACATGCAGATACAGACAGTGCCTTCAGAAAGTGTTAACACTCCTTGACTTTTTCCTAATTGTTTTGTGTTACAGCCTGAATTGAAAATGGATCACATTTAGATTTTTTTTGTCAGTAGCCTACACATAATACCTTATAATGTGAAAGTGGAATTATGGTTTTAGAAATTTTTACAAATTAATAAAAAATGAAAAGATGGAATGTATTGAGTCAATAAGTATTCAACCCCTTTGTTATGGCAAACCTAAATAAGTTCAGGAGGAAAAATGTGTTTAATAAGTCACATAATAAGTTGCATGATTTCTTAATGACTACCTCATCTCTGTACCCCCACACATACAATTATCTGTAAGGTCCTTCAGTCGAGCAGTGAATTTCAAACACAGATTCAACCACAAAGACCAGGGAGGTTTTTCAATGCCTCGCAAAGAAGGGCACCTGTTGGTAGATGGGTATTAAAACTAAACAGACATTAAATATCCCTTTGAGCATGGTGAAGTTATTAATTACACTTTGGATGGTGTATCAACACACCTAGTCACTACAATAATACAGGCGTCCTTCCTAACTCAGTTGCTGGAGAGGAAGGAAACCGCTCAGGGATTTCACCATGAAGTCAATGGTGACTTTAAAACAGTTACTGAGTTTATTGGCTACGATAAGAGAGAACTGAGGATGGATCAACAACATTGATTCAGGACATAAAGTTAATTGCATTCCCAAATGTTTTGCATTATTACTTTATTGCCTTGTTGCAAACAGGATGCATGTTTTTGAATATTATTATTCTGTAAAGGCTTCCTTCTTTTCACTCTGTAATTTAGGTTAGTATTGTGGAGTAACTACAAAATGTTATGTTTGGGGCAAATCCAATACAACACATTACTGAGTACCACTGTCCATATTTCAAGCATAGTGGTGGCTGCATCACGTTACGGGTATGCTTGTAATTGTTAAGGACTGGGGATACAAAAGAAATAGACCAAAAGGCAAAATCCTAGAGGAAAACCTGGTTCAGTCTGCTTTACACCATACACTGGGAGATTAATTCACCTTTCAGCAGGATAATAACCTAAAACACAAGGCTACACTGGAGTTGCTTACCAAGAAGACAGTGAATGTTCTTGAGTGGCCAAGTTACAGTTTTTTGACTGAAATCTACTTGAAAGTCTTTGGCAACACCTGAAAATGGTTGCCTAGCAATGATCAACAACCCATTTGACAGAGCTTAAAGAATTTTAAAAAGAGTCATGGGGAAATATTGCCCAATCCAGTGTGGAAAACTCTTAGAGACTTACCCAGAAAGCCTCACAGCTGTAATCACTGCTAAATGTGCTTCTACAAAGTATTGACTCAGGGGTGTGAATTATTATGTTAATTAGATATTTATGTATTTCATTTTCAATACATTTGCAAAATATTCTAAAAACATGTTTTCACTTTGTCATTATGGGGTATTGTGTGTAGATGGATGAGAGAAAAAAATCTATTTAATCCATTTTGAATTCAGACTGTAACACAACAAAATGTGGAATAAGTCAAGGGGTATGAATTCTTTCTGAAGGCACTGTATCACTGTGTACATGGATTCACTATGCCTGATTTTGAACAGAGGACCACAAGAGTACCTTCAGTGATGAGAGTGCTCAAATGATTTAAATTATGCATATCTTTTATGATTTTTTTATATGCTATTATCATTAATTCAATACGGATACATCTGTACCACAAGGCAGATTCCAAGGAAGAGTATTGAACACATTTTTCTCCTGTAGGCTATGTAATGAGTTATGGACTTAAATACACTTTAAATGGGTTGCTGTGAATTTGACAGTAGCGTACAGGCAGCTCGGTGGCAAGTATTGTTCTGTATTTCATATTACAGTATTATACTGTATTATTACAGTATTATACTGTAATATACAGTATCAAAGCAAGTAATGTGTAATGACACACAGTACAATACCGTAAAATGTACTGTAAAAAGAATACTGTAAAAAAGTAATGCTACCGTAATCAACAAATAATGAATGAATGGATGAATGAAATTAATTGAGGGAGGGGTTTGTATTTCACAGTATTATACAGTAATTACAAGAGATTGCAAACAGGTTGGCTGCTAGGTAAAGTGTTTACACATTACAGTATATTCATGAATATTTTGTGTTTTATATCACTTGCACTTCTAGAGGCCTTAACAAAGGCTTCCAAACTGGCAGCGACTACAGGGCCAAACAGACCAAAAGGACATGGCAAAATGCTCAACCATTTAAGGTTTTGGACTTGCTGCCACTCCAATCTGTCCCCTATACAAATTGATGGGGCACTATAAGGACTTAAATTAGTACAGCCTTCTCACTCATGTGTGCAACCAATATAGCCTATGACAAGGCATACCTCAAAATACACTACATCACCAAAAGTATGTGAACAGAGGGCGAACAATAATAATTTGATGAATCCATTTAACTGATGTGAATGCATATTTTTGATATCAGTGATGATGATACAGTATTCATCTCTCAGTGTTCATATGAAAGCCTATTGTTACTACATAATGAGAAGGTATTTATCTACAGTTACAGTTTAAGTTGGAAGTTTACACACACCTTAGCCAAATACATTTAAACTCAGTTTTTCACTATTCCTGACATTTAATCTTAGTAAAAGTTCTTTGTTTGAGGTCAGTTAGAATCACCACTTTATTTTAAGAATGTGAAATGTCAGAATAATAGTAGAGAGAATGATTTATTTCAGCCTTTATTAGTTTCATCACATTCCCAGTGGGTCAGAAGTTTACAGACACTCAATTAGTATTTGGTAACATTGCCTTTAAATTGTTTAACTTGGGTCAAATGTTTCGGGTAGCTTTCCACAAGCTTCCCACAATAAATTGGGTGAATTGTGGCCCATTCCTCCTGACAGAGCTGGTGTAACCGAGTCAGGTTTGTAGGCCTGCTTGCTTGCACATGCTTTTTCAGTTCTGCCCATACATTTTCTATAGGATTGAGGTCAGGGCTTTATGATGGCCACTCCAATACCTTGACTTTGTTGTCCTTAAGCCATTTTGCCACAACTTTGGAAGAATGCTTGGGGTCATTGTCCATTTGAAAGACCCATTTGCGACCAAGCTTTAACTTCCTTACTGATGTCTTGAGATGTTGCTTCAATATATCCACATCATTTTCCTCCCTCATGATGCCATCTATTTTGTGAAGTGCACCAGTCCCTCCTGCAGCAAGCACTTCCACAACATGATGCTGCCACCCCTGTGCTTCACGGTTGGGATGTTGTTCTTCGGCTTGCAAGCTTCCCCCTTTTTCCTCCAAACATAACGATGGTCATTATGGCCAAACAGTTCTATTTTTGTTTCATCAGACCAGAGGACACTTCTCCAAAAAGTACGATCTTTGTCCCCATGTGCAGTTGCAAACTGTAGTCTGGCTTTTTTATGGCGGTTTTGGAGCAGTGGCTTCTTCCTTGCTGAGCAGCCTTTCAGGTTATGTCGATATAGGACTCGTTTTACTGTGGATATAGATACTTTTGTACCTGTTTCCTCCAGCATCTTCACAAGGTCCTTTGCTGTTCTGGGATTGATTTGCACTTTTCGCACCAAAGTACGTTCATCTCTGGGAGATAGAACGCGTCTCCTTCCTGAGCGGTATGACGGCTGCGTGGTCCCATGGTGTTTATACTTGCGTACTATTGTTTGTACAGATGAACGTGGTACCTTCAGACTTTTGGAAATTGCTCCCAAGGATGAACCAGACTTGTGGAGGTCTACAATGTTTTTTTCTGAGGTCTTGTCTGATTTCTTTTGATTTTCCCATGACGTCAAGCAAAGAGGCACTGAGTTTGAAGGTAGGCCTTGAAATACATCCCTCAGAAGCTTCTAAAGCCATGACATAATTTTCTGGAATTTTCCAAGCTGTTTAAAGGCACAGTCAACTTAGTGTATGTAAACTTCTGACCCACTGGAATTGTGATACAGTGAGTTATAAGTGAAATACTCTGTAAACAATTGTTGGAAAAATGACTTGTGTCATGCACAAAGTAGATGTCCTAACCGACTTTCCAAAACTATAGTTTGTTAACAAGAAATTTGTGGAGTGGTTAAAAAACTAGTTTTAATGACTCCAACCTAAGTGTATGTTAACTTCCGACTGTATATATACCACAGCAGGTTGGTGGCGCCTTAATTGGGGAGGACAGGCTCATGGTGGAATTAAGTGGAATGGTATCAAATACATCAAACACATGTTTTCCATGTGTTTGATGCCATTACATTCACTTCGTTTCAGCCATCATTATGAGCCGTCCTCCCCTCATCAGCCTCCATTGATATATACACTACATGACCAAAAGTATATGGACACCTGCTCGTCGAACATCTCATTCCAAAATCATGGGCATTAATATGGAGTTGGTCCCCCCTGTTCTGCTATAACTGCCTCCACTCTTTTGGGAAGGCTTTACACTAGATGTTGGAACATTGCTGCGGGGTCTTGCTTCCATTCAGCCACAAAAGTCCAATTTGTAAGTCGCTCTGGATAAGAGCGTCTGCTAAATGACTTAAATGTAAATGTAAATGTAAGAGCGTTAGTGAGGTCGAACACTGATGTTGGGTGATTAGGCCTGGCTCGCATTCAGCGTTCCAATTCTTCCCAAAGGTGTTCGATGGGGTTGAGGTCAGCCAGTCAAGTTTTTCCACACCGATCGAGACAAACCATTTCTGTATGGACCTCACTTTGTGCACAGGGGCATTGTCATGCTTAAACAAGAAAGGGCCTTCCCAAACTGTTGCGACAAAGTTGGAAGCAAAGAATCGTCTAGAACGTCATTGTATGCTGTAGCGTTAAGATTTCCTTTCACTGGAAATAAGGGGCCTAGCCCGAACCATGAAAAACAACCCCAGACCATTATTCCTCCTCCACCAAACTTTACATTTGGCACTATGCATTCAGGCAGGTAGCATTCTCCTGGCATCCGCCAAACCTGGACTGCCAGATGGTGAAGCATGATTCATCACTTCAGAGAATGCGTTTCCACTGCTCCAGAGTCCAATGGCGTCGAGCTTTACCCCACTCCAGCCTGCATTGCGCATGGTGATCTTAGGCTTGTGTGCGGCTGCTCGTCGTTGGAAACCCATTTCATGAAGCTCCCTACAAACAGTTATTATGCTGACATTGCTTCCAGAGGCAGTTTGTAACTCGGTAGTAAGTGTTGCAACCGAGGACAGATGATTTTTATGCGCTGCGCGCTTCAGCATCAGCTGTCCCGTTCTGTGAGCTTATGTGGCCTACCACTTCGCGGCTGTGCCATTGTTGCTCCTAGACCTTTCCAATTCACAAAACAGCCCTTACAGTTGAACGGGGCAGCTCTAGCAGGGCAGAAATTTGACGAACTGACGGACTTGTTGGAAAGGTGGCATCCTATGACAGTGCCTCGTTTAAAGTCACTGAGCTTTTCAGTAAGGCCATTCTACTGCCAATGTTTGTCTATGGAGATTGCATGGCTGTGTGCTCGGTTTTATACACCTCACAGCAAAGGGTGTGGCTGAAATAGCCAAATCCACCAATTTGAAGGGGAGACCACATACTTTTGTATTTATATTGTATGTTAATGAGCCAGAAACAACAATACCATTCACCCACTAGTGGTCAAAAGGTTTTTGGTGCTCCAAAGATATGGTACTGTTTTCTGTAGGGTGCAATTACAGTACCATTAGAAATACAGCAGTTCTTTCCCCACCCACAACATTTTCCCACAATGCACCATCATTTACAGTATGCTGCAGTAAAACGTTTCAGAGTATTGATAATACCCAAAATGACCTTATAATTTACAGTTTTCCATTACAGTGTACAGTACAGGGAGTGATTGAGGAGTTTGGCCAGAGAAGTCATGAATATTTACAGTCACTATGTAGATAATTGTCTGATCAGGGAAGTGACATTGGAGTGGTTTTTCACTTGGATCCCATCACCTCAGTGTTAATGGATGTTACATAGGTGTGCTTTCAGGGGAGACATCACCAGTGAAGTTTCTATTATTGTGACATCTCTAGAGATGTCATGCTTTCAGGCTGCCTTTTATACAGCACCAACCTCACTTAGCAGGGCAGGAGAGCTGTCCCTCACAGAGAGGTATAGTGCTAACACCTTTCTGGTTTAAAAGCAAAATGGGGAGTTTGAAAGGGGAGGAGGGGGGTTTAAAAAGCAGGAGAGCTGAGTGAACAAGAGGCGGGGTCCGCTAGGTTTGACTAATTGTGTTTTAAAGTGGGTCTTTGAGCACACAATGGGGAATGGGATGGTTTTTAGCTCCCCTGTGAAGCACCAGAGGATGAGAAAGTTGTCAGATTTGTAGGTCAGGCTGCAGGGCTTGGTGTTAGGCAGACTCAGAGCAGCAGCAATGATGGTGTTTTGATCTTGATTTCGCATAGTGAGGGTGTCTTACTACTCTTTTCCACAACTCTTTCAGCATTACAGCAACGGGAGGAGTCATATCTCCCTTCTAATAGTGTCACTTTTTGCTGATGCATTTTAAGACAGTTACAACATGATCCTCCTCTCTAGTACTGTATATGGATTGTCTATCCAGCCACAAAGTTAGTTTTGTTTCCTTGCAGTGTGCCATTCCTTCTCTTCTGCAATACTGTAATAAAGATAAAGCAGGAGTGCTTCCTACTCTCATCTGGTGCTCATCAGAGCCTGACCCGGTTATGGTGTGCTACGTGAGCATGTATGGCTCCAAAGGGACCTGTCCCCTCCTTGTGCTGATACAGGGATGCAGAAGGAGGTCACCAGCAGCCCACCACAACCCAGCCCACCACAGCCCATCCCATCCCAGCCTGCTCCACTCCCGTTTGCAGTGCTTACAATTCCCTCCAACATTGTAGGTCATTCGGCCTCTCCTTCCATTTTGGGAAGGGCTTCCGGGGATATTTCGCCCTAGAAAAAAAATAATTATCGTATCTCCCTAATTCCCAATTATTATGCACAGGCTTATTTAAGAAAAAGGATTATGTTTTTTTGTGTGTTAGAGAGGATGGATTTGAATTTGACACTCCTCTCCTTCTGTTCTGTGAGGAGTCCTACACACAGATGAACCAGGCGAGGAGAGGAGAGGAGAGCTCAGCACGCAGGCTGTCATGTAAGCCGTATTCTCTGGGGCCACCTCTCGGTGCATGCTGCTTCCTGCCGCAGGTAAAAGCTTCAGTGTGAGTGCTGCTGTGCTGTGTGTGAGCGTCAGACTGTGCTGTCCTCTCCCTCCGATAGCGAGAGCAGCTCTGCTGGGTACCAGCTCTACCGTTCACTAGAGGACACATTACCCCAGTGCTGACATGGAGAAGGTAAGGCGTTCTTTCAACGTTCTATTAACATTCCTATGACACGGCTGACACAGATTACCTCAACTCTCTTTTTCCCCACAAGCAGATTTTCTATTCTACTTTTGTTTGTGCCTCTGTGTGTAGAGGCAATTGCAGAAATAGAATGAATGTAAATGCATGGACTTATTATTTGCTGTCTTAGCCCGAGGGTATTCAGACTCTCTCAAGTCTTTGATGTGCTTCAGTGTATTTCTAACAAAGTGAATATGAATATTTTTCCAAATAACTCTGAGGGGGATAATGTTAACTGTTAACTGTAATGTGAGGAGGATGAAAAGATACACAACACGTTCTGAAAGAAGAAAGGATCATCCTGTGCAATTGGCATGACTTCAGTATGACCTGTTTTCTTATATTGTTGCAGCTGTATTTTGATATGTGCTACTAGCTGTCTTTAAGCTGCATTAAAAGGGAAATGAATCAGCTGGTTGGGCAGCTTGTGTCTGTGACTCTCAACATGGCTTCATTTTGAGGAACTTGATGGAATGCATCTGACATTCTCTGGGAATAGCTCAGAATGTGTGAGCATCGACACAAGTAACCGCTCTGAGGAGTGTGATTTAGCCCAAAGTACAGAGGGAGGTAACACAAATACTTCTGACATATGTCACCCCATCTTTATATCAGACGACCTTGTTGTTTTGTGTGTGTGCTTGTGTGCGTGCGTGCTTGGTGTGTGTCAATACATGACAGGTCTTCTCTTGTCTGTGGCAGCGTTGCGCAGAGTGCCCAGAGCCCAGGCTAGCCCAGAGCCTGTGTACATTCTGCAACAAGTGGCTGTGCTACCAGTGCACAGACATGCACCAGCACCAGAAAGCCTCCCCTCAGTGCTCAGACCTGCACAAACACCAGAAGCCCACTAACCAATGGGCCGACCTGCACCAGAGGGACCAGATAGCCCCCAGCTCTCTGCCTCCACCCGAACCAGGCAAGCATCTCTCTCTCCCAGACAGGTTCTCCCATCCCTCACTGCCTCTCCAGTCTCCACATCCGGGTGTCTCTGGCCGGTTGGGTGGAGATGGGCTTCGTTTCCCCGGGGTCGTCATCAGACCTGTTTGGGTTTCTTTGTTTCAACTTTTTCCCATGTTTGTTTGTTAATCATGTCTCAGTAGGAATGATTGTGATGAATTATGCATGTAGCCTGTAATGGTTGGTGGTACAGTAATGGTTCCTCCACAATTCATTTTATCATGTGGCCCACATTCAGAAAGTGAACACTCTGAGAATGATACTATTTTTGTAGCAGCAGTGTGATATTATTCGTGGATGCTGAAAAGTACGTTTCTAGGGCTCTACTCTTGGATGCTAAAAGGCGAAGTCATACTGTAACTCTGTGATCACATCTCACCTCTATTGCCACCTCTAAGTGTTGCTGTCTTAGTGTGTTAGTGTTTTGTTTTTGTGTTTTGGTGAGAACATCAGTTTGAAGTGTTGCGGGTGAGAAAGCGTAGCTCTGCAGGCAGGATGTGGTCACTCAGCTCTTAGCACTGGGGCTGTGCTACGCAGTGCACAATAGGCCTTGTGGAGAGCATTGTGCAAAAGGCACTGCTCATTGGAGTGGTGTGTCCAGCAGAGTGCAGTAGGGTTGTGTTCAGCAGATAGCTATGTTCAGCTGAGACTTTAGTCAGGCTCTGTGGGCCTGTGTGCAGCAGTTTGCATATGAACTGGGATGTGATCTTTATGTTATAGGGTTGTGTTGAGCGCTGTACTGTTCTGTTGAGTCAGTGTTTAGTTGACTGTACTAACTAGGGCCATGCTTAGCTGTGTGTGTGTGTGTGTGTGTGTGTGTGTGTGTGTGTGTGTGTGTGTGTGTGTGTGTGTGTGTGTGTGTGTGTGTGTGTGTGTGTGTGTGTGTGTGTGTGTGTGTGTGTGTGTGTGTGTGTGTGTGTGTACAGCAGCAGTACTGTGTATTGTTGGGGGCTGTGTTTACTCATTGTGACCCTGTGGTCTCTCTATCACGTTGTGATCTGTTTCCTGCCCCTTCTGGTTTTTGTGTGTTTGTGTGTGCGTTTGTGCCTGCGTGTGTGTCTGTGACTGTGGGAAATCCTTCTGCATCACCCCAGAGTATAGACATAGGACCAACTTTAATGTGTACAGTGGATAGCCATCTGAACATCACCCAGTCTTCTCAGTCAACCCCTCATAACAATGCTTAGGCCTGCTCCGAGTGCAGTGCACACAGTTTCATGACACAATCATTACCCAAGAGGGGAAATAAACACCAGCATCAGGATACAACAATTGGTTGTTATTGTTCTCAAAAGTCAATTAAAGGCTTCAGTCAATTTGGGTCCAGTTTTGAAGTAAATTAACTAATGCCACATGGTGATTGCTTGGACTCCGTCCCAAATTATACCCTATTCTTACATAGTGCACTACTTTTGGCCAGAGCCCTATAGGGAACAGGTGCTATTTGGGATATAACCTTAGTGTGAGGAAGTGATAACTTTGGGCAGGAAGTCTCATATATGCTACATAAGAATCACATTTCCAGCTATTTATACAGATCATTTGCATAGAGTAGGAACTCTCATTACATTGCAAATCAAATGACTAATGCTGCATTTATTTTTAAAACATGGCCGTTTATGCATGCGCACATGAAAGTAATTTGTTCTCTAGCAGCATTTGTTACTGTCTACATCCTGCGGTGTGAAGGTTTTGTTTGATTCTTCAAAAGCCAACCGAACAAAGTTATTAATCTAGATTGGCACTGGTCTTTCATTTCTCCGATCAAAGACCTTCTCTCTCTGCCCTATTTTCCATCTGTTTACCCATTCTTTAAGCCCAGAAATATTTACTAGATTTAAAGGATGCCATATTTCCCCAACCTAAAATAGTTTTGGAATGATGATGATACTGAATGACTGTTAACTTGAGGCCAATATCAGATTCAATGTATTTTCCAACTCTAAAATAGAGTAGAGTGAGATTGCAGATAACATTTGAAACTAAATTAAACAAGACTCAACAGGAAACATTCAGCGAAATAGTAGTTTGTCTTGTAGATTGATTTAAAAATAGAATAAAACGTTGATGTACATAAACTGTGTGCTGCCAGACATGAATGTTATGCAGTTGCTCTTTAGTAGGCCACTTTTGTTTACATGATGTGTCTTTGAACATTTGTTTGCATGATATATCTTTGTGCATTTAGCAAATAAATGTACAGCACCAATTCCTCCCAATACCTTTAGCTGTAGTGTGAATTGCTTGTTTAGTCCTTCTCTGTGGTAATGCTATGCTTCTCTCCCCCCTCCCCCCTCTGCCCGGCAGGCCCTGGCTCGTGTGGCCGCCCCCTCCTCATGTGCCACTCTCACAGACAGGAGCCCTTGGAGCTCTTCTGTGAGTCCTGTGACCTCATGTGCTGCAGCAGCTGTCACCTGTCCGCCCACAAGAACCACAGGTCAGTCCTTAGACACGGCACAAGGGCATTACAGTGAGGGGCTAACAGCAGGTTAAAAACCTCTTGCATTGTGTCTGGTGCATATCTTCAACCTACCTAATTCTAATTCAGTCCATATGATACATTGCCCTGTTGCCTGTGATTTTGCAGTGCATTAGTGGTCCCAAAAGTCCCTAACGTCATACAGTAACTAGCCCTCAAGGAGATGCTTTAAATGAAAGGGTGTAAAGTGGTGAGGTTAAGTGGTGTTTTTATTGTATTATTTGACCCACTGTGATATCTGTTTGTCCTCAGGTTGGTGCACATTGGGAAGGCCCTGCAGGACCAACAGTGGCAGTTTGAGAGCCTGATGGCTCAGGTGGAGGAGAGGAGGTCTGCAGTGGAGAGCACAGCCAAACAGATAGAGGACAGGTAAGCTCCGCGTGTACAATACATTACAGACAGATGTGTAGAATGAGCAAGAGTATACACTGATCTCATAAAGCAAGTGTAAAGCCAACAGCTGGTGGTCTCAGAAACCTGGCTCAAATTTACCAGAGCAATGTTGATGACATGTATATGTCCTCTCAAAGATCATATACAATACACTCTCCAACTCTGAATGAAATACCCATCTAACATTTGAAAAGCATCCAAGTGCAATAAAGCACTTATACACCACAATCCATCAACTGTTTTGGTTTCTCTGTCAGTAATCAGAATGTCATTTTCTCTGTGTTCCTCTCAGGCTGCACGGTGTAAAGGTCACGCAGAGGAAGGCTGAGAACCAGATTAAAATGGCAAAGATGATTATGATGAATGAGCTGAACAAACGGGCTAACCTATTAATAGAGCAACTGGAGGTAATGACTCTCTCTCTCTCTCCCCTCAGTCTCTATGTTTCCAGGAGCATTCATCTCCAGTGTCTAGCTGACCATGAATGTACATGTTCCCAATCAGGAGCGCTCCCAACATTATCTAATCAGTTCCGACCGTTCGCAATGGAGAGGCAATAATGATCTGTCAAAAAAGCAGGGATCTTAGGAATGAAATCCGGCGAAAAACAAGCCATTGATTAGCCCCTCTCTTTCCATCTGTAATTCACTCTCTCTGTACCAGCAATTACACGTGAGCATGTTTCTGTCTGCCTCTGTGTGTGTGTGTAGAAGATCTCAGAGGACTTCCAGCGGCGTCTGGAGGACCAGCTGCAGGGGGCGATAGAGATGTGCAGCCAGCTGGACCACGTGCAGAACTTCATCAGCTGGGCAACGGCCCACCACCTCAAGAACCCACTGCTCTTCAGCAGGGAGCTGGTAGGTCTGAAGGGACAGAAGGGTGGGCTTGCGGGTCAAACACAAGACCATTATTTTGCCACTTGTAAAATGCAAGGCCATTTTCTAGTCTCATTTTAAAAAAGAGAAAGAAAACATTTTTGGAGTTGATTATGATAAAAGGTCATTTGGGCTTTTACATTACGCCTGTCCTCCTTTAGATTTCTCTCCAGATGCAGCGCCTGCTTGAACCCCCACTTCACTCAGACGCCTGGCTCCCTGTGAAAATCAAGTTCAACTGGGATGCCAGCTACTGGACTAAGCAGATCTCAACTTTGGGTAAACTAAGGCTTAAAGGACTTGGCTACAGTAGCTTGGCTGCAGTGACTGGTTGTAAACTGGTAGTATGTAATTTTTGAAAGTGTTGCATTTAATGCCTTCCTACTGGAGACCTGGACTTATTCCTAAACTACAAGTATCTCTGTTGTTCTAGGTCAGCTCACTGCTGAGGGGGGAAATCGCTCCTACTCTGAGGGCGTGGCCTTCCCCAGCATCCTGAGGCCCCAGCCTATCACCTGCTTGTCCCTGCCATCTGTGTGCCATGGAGGGCGGGAGCAGAGCTGTGCCTTCCAGGCCTGCTGTCAGCCCCAGATGTGCTGCCTCCACTGCATACCGCCACAGCCAGCTGTGCAGCTGGACAAGACCCAGCGGGAACCCTACTCCGCCAGGTGTGCCCAGTCCACCCTCAGCTCTCCCTCACTGGCTCTGCACCAGAGTCAGCTGCTGAGGTGCTGGGGCCCTGACAGTCCTCCAGGTCCACCAGCTGTGGTGCCCTCCTCCATGCAGCGTCCCCAACAGCAAGAGCATCTCCCGGCTGCTGACCCAGGCCTGCTCAGCTCCAGCTCCAACAGTAGAGGTCTTGGACTTCAGCCCCCAGCCACAGCCCTCTACCAGCCTCAGATTCAGCTGCTTCCCGAAACTCATGCACAGCCAGCCACAGATGGGGCCAGGGAAGGCCAGGGCCAGCAGGCCAGCAGAGAGAGAGAGCAGACTCCTGGGCAGCCAGCTGTGGACAGAGAGGTGTTGACAGAGCAGATCCAGGAGGGGAGCAGGGAGAAGACACATGTACAGACAGGGGTGGACAGAGAGGTGCTGACAGACGGGATCCAGCAGCAGCAGCAGCAGCAACAGCAACAGCAGCAGCTCCTGTCTCCCCTAGTGGCCGAACTGGCAGTGGAGCAGCAGGAGGAAGAGCAGCAGGAGGAAGAGCAGCAGGAGGCCAGGACTACACAGCCATCCAAAGACTGCAGAGATGGCATGGTGAGTTGACCAAAGCACACTATAATGAACATTGTTTCTTCACATCAGAGATGCTTAAACCATATCCTCTTAGTAAAGCTGTCCATGTTTGCTCAGCGATAGTGCACTTTTGGCCTACGTTGGAGTTCCCCCATTGTTGTCTGTTGACCAGAGAGTTGTATAGGTCCCACAACCTCATTTCGCTTTAACTCTGTTGACTCCCCAGTGGTCACACTTGTCCCTCCTCATTCTCTATGGCCTTATAGACCTCACCACACACTCTGAGCTCAGAGGTGTCAAAACACACAGTCTTGCTCACAAACACCTCTCAGACTCACAGTAACACACATGCCTCAGCCCTGCTTCGCTTCTGGCAATGCACACATACACGCACACACAAACCACAGGTCACACACCTGTCCTGAGGAGAATAGTGCAAGGTACAGCCATTGTTTCACTTCGGTTGTGCATTATGGCAGAATAAAAAGCCAATGGGTTGAGGGCAGGCTGGATACAGTAAATTGGTTTCATGGTGTTATAATTGAAGCTCAAAGCACATTGTACCGCAGGGAGCTTCGCATGATTGCAAGTCTTAAAACCCAGGCTGACAGCAGTATTTCCTGTCTCAATATCTACATACAGCGGATATTGAAAGAATTCTGGCAATAACTTTGTTTACGCCAAATGATCAGTCACAGTGGTTGACAGCTGCCCTGAAAACAGATGGTGCTACAGAAACCTGAGGTGCTTCCATTTGAAGAAGGAACTATGCTTAAGAAAGAGGCACACTAACACAATCAAAGCACCAGCTATGCTGAAATATATTTTAAAAAACTAAAAAAAGATTATACTGTTTACCCTTGGTACCAGGGATTGAGCAACCGAATGATCACCGATCAAAAATGTTCCTCCTGCATGATTACAACAACAGAGGCACATGATTTCCGCCTTGCCAAGACACAGTGAGTGAAAGAGAGAAGAAAATGCGCTTGGGCGCAGCCACATACATACTTAACCTGGTAATAATGAGACACTTGGGGAATTGGTGGAGCTGGCAGGTTGATTTCAGCTCTGGGTACACTTCTCTCAGATACATCCCTGTCTTCTGTCTCGCTCCCTCTTCCTCTAGAAGAGGATTATAGCTTTTTTCTCCACATTTAGACTCCTTCACACCTCTCCTCGGGGCGCGGATCAGGTAAGTGTTTTAACCGAGTGGTAATTATGAGCACATGCTCTGTGTCAGCTGGTCTAAATCTCCATGGTGTGTGGCACGCTGTGAGAAATAAGACAGAGAAAAAAAGGGAGGGAAGGAGAGGTGAGAGGAAGAGGAGGGGTGAGAGGAAGAGGAGGGGTGCTGAGACACAGGCTAGTGCTCGAGCTTTGTCAGGCGTATGGCTGCATTAGCACAGAGACACAGTTGCTGGGGGCTTTTTGGAAAACTCACATTAGTGAAATGATGACGAGAGGGGAAGGCCAATGGAGGAGAGACAGAAAGAGAGTCTAATCTGTGATGTGCTAATGCCGCTTATTCAAAGGAGCCTAGCTAACGCACTTCTGATGGTGGATTTACATACGATAATTGGTGTTGTAACTAAGCCCTTCATTATCAGTAGAATGACGGTGTTGTGAGCAGTTGTGTGGGCCATCTCTCGCTGAAATGAATGGGCTTTGTAGCGATTGCGTTGTTTTTAATCAGACAGGCAGGGCTCACAGAATGGATTCTGAGTGGCGTCCTTAGTGCGTGTGGTACTGAAGGTTGTTCCGCCACACACCTCCCACCACCGCACTGTCTCTCTGTTGCTATGACATGAATAGATGCACCTGTGTTGTATGATGCTCAGTCAGCAACAGTAGAGTGTGCTGAGGCGGTCTGCCTCCGTGTTTCTGTGTTCTGACAGAGATCCACTTCATTGGAGATGTCTGTGACGACCCATGGGTTTAGTGTTGATGCTCAGAGCAGCAGGCCCAGCTCACTGTGTGGGAGGAAGAGTCGATCCCAGAGCATCCCACCAGAACTGGCAGGCCCCTCCAGCAGCCCCTCCACAGACAGGCCCCTGGGGGCCACCCACAGCCTAGCAACAGCAGCCGTGGAAAGGGGACGCATGGCAGACCAGGTAACCTATTACTAAACAGAGACCTGCTGCCATAGAGATCCTATAATTAATGTAATTCTATACAAAGAAAATAACATTGTAAAAGAAAACAATATTCCAAATACTGTATCTATTACAATATGTCAGTTATTTTAAGGTGCAGTCTCAGCAGTTTTGGATTTGATTTTAAAGGGATACATATAAATGTGGTAGAAAGGTTTGGCAGTCAGACTTAAAACCTTGTTCTTGTTACACACATGGCAATGTAAATTCTTTGCAGAGGGTAAAAGACATTACCAAAAAACAGAACTGATGCAGCAATGAGTCCATTTGCTTTTTTTGCAAACAAATTGGACAAAGTTGCTAGTGTTGCTGTTTAAAGGTACATTTAACAAAATTACCTTTTTTGGGTCAATCAGATTCCAGGTTTTTGGCAGCAAAGCCTTTTCTTGTTTTTGTCTCTGCAGTTGACTTTGTAGCATGATGTAGTACAATACCCATAATGTTTTGTAACGATATCTGGTTTATCTTACTAAACACATTCCTAAAGCTAACACTAAGGTGTCCCTTCTCCTTATTCTTACAGACTTTGGATGTAAAATATGGTTGGTGTCTGTGCTTGATACAGTAGTTGATGTTGATTATGACTGATTCCCTCCCTCAGCAGGGTTTCATGGATCTCAGGCGGAGGGGGTTGTCTTCTGATGGAGTGATACGATCTGTGGCCTCCTTGGAGAGATCCTTAGCCACTCCTCCCTCCAGAGGCCAGCCCAGCCTACGCCTGTCGCCTTTGACCATCTACAAGACAGAGCCTGGTACTGAGCCACTTAACTTCCAAATATTATACATTTATCATTTATTTATTATTATACAATATACATTTCTCAGATGATTTATTTATTTCTGTATACACTGTACACTGCAATTCATATCTAGCTGGCAATATTGTACACCATGGCAATAATAAACAACACATCTCTCTCTCTCTCTGTCTCTCTCTCTCTCTCTCTCTCTCTCTCTCTCTCTCTCTCTCTCTCTCTCTCTCTCTCTCTCTCTCTCTCTCTCTCTCTATCTATATATATATATATATATATATATATATATATATATATATATATATATATTTATAACTGTAGATAAATATGTTCTGATTATGTAGTAACAATATGCTCTCATATGAACATATGACCACTGAGAGATGTATACAGTATCATCATCACTAATATCCAAATTCTGCTTTCACATCAGTTAAATGGATTCATCAAATGATTATTCTTTCTCCTGTTTACCAGATTATGTCTATGCATATGATGAGACTGGGCATGACGTCAAAGGAAAATGCAGAATACCAAGAAAGACTACAGACAACAGGTATGTTCTATTTAAACATCACAATAATCTTCAAAAAATTGTTTAAGGGGAAAAGCTAAAGTTATGTTGCTTCACCACTTCCCTCTTCATACATCAGTGACAGAGAGGTACAGAAGGAATCTGGGAGTTCCAGTTCCAAGGTTCCAGTGGTGTGTTTGGAAAGGCTGAAGATCCTGGTGTCTCGGATCCCACCACAGGGGCGGCGACAGAGTGACCCTCTGCCAGACACCGCAACAGAAAGGACAGGACCTGTTCCACAGAGGGGATGGGAGGACAAGATGACTGAGGTAGGCTCCACTAAAACGCCGTGAACTCTCTTCTCTTCCAGAAAGTCTATGATGTCAGATTATACTCATTTCATAACCACAATAAACATTTTGTCTGAACTAGTTTTGTCCAGCAGCTGGTTCTTATAAGCAGCAGCAATTAGCCCAGAGAAGAGGCTAGGTCTGAACTAAATTGCAATGTGTTTCAGATCAGGGTATAATACTACTGGCATGTTCTAAATGTCCAACTCTGTACTTTGTCTACAGGGAATATCAAAAGAAGCCAAGGTCGCAACGGTCAGCCCGTCTCTGGATAAACAATACTCAGAGAGACACACTATCAATCAATCTCTCCCACCTCCAGTAATCAATGATTGGCCTGAGCATGGAAGAGACAGTCCTCACAAAGAGCTCACACTGCAAGTACCCGCCACTGATCTTGTATCACCCCCACCTTTCTCTGCACCTGACCTTGACTCTGACTCAGATCCCAGGTCAATCTCAGAAACTGTTTCTGACCCTGAACTGGACTCGGACCCACAACCAGAATCAGATCCCCAGCAAGAGTCTGATCCACCAGCTGAGTCTGCATCGGAGGCTGATCTGGAATCAGTTGCTGATGAGGAATCTCCTGATGAGGCTGCTACAGAATCAGAACCTAGTTTGGAATCAGAACCTAGTGTGGAATCAGAACCTAGAGTGGAATCAGAAGGTAGTGAAGAATCAGAGAATGGTTTAGAATCAGAGAATGGTGAAGACCTGGATGCTGATGCGGAATCAGAGGCTGATATGGAATCAGACCTCCAACCTGACCCTGGCTCAGACCCCCGTTTTCCATCTGAAACACGTCCGGGATTAGATTCTGACCTGGAATCAGACTGTGCACAACCCCCTGAATCACAAGTGTCTGCAGAATCTGGACCAGATCTGGAATCGGAGCCAGACTCAGTCCCTGACCCAGCCTCTATCAGTCCTGACCCAGGAGTGGAGTCCCGTCCAGCCCAGAGGGCTCTGCCTGCAGACCCTGGTCCACAGATGCATTGCGAAGAAGCCGAGCAGGTCATGCCTGGGGCAGAGACCATGGAGATGGAGAGTGAAGACTTCTGTGCCGTGTGTCTGATCGGAGGAGACCTTCTGTGCTGTGACCGCTGTCCCAAAGTCTTCCACCTGTCCTGCCATGTGCCCGCTCTCCTCAGCTTCCCCACGTAAGTCATCTCACCGCCATAAGTCATAGACTGTGTCCCAAATGGCATCCGATTCCCTATATAATGCATTACTTTTGACCAGGGCTCATAGGGCTCATTGGGCTCATAGGGCTCTGGTCAAAAGTAATGCACTATACAGAGAATAGGGGGCCATTTGGGACACCTCACTTCTCTCATCCATCAGTCTTGTCTACACTACTGCTCTGTGGTTGAGGATAACCAATGTCTGCCTCTGTGTCCTCTCCTACTTCAGGGGTGACTGGGTGTGTACCTTCTGCAGAGATATCCAGCAGCCAGAGGTGGAGTATGACTGTGAGAACCAGAGGCTGGCTGCAGAATGTTCAGGAAAGCCATTGCCTCATGTGCTCTCTGCTTGTGACCAGAGAGTAAGTATTATTCTTCATTATGAAAATTTGAATCAACTGACACTGGACTCAACATATTACTGGTAATGACCAGTCAGTAGTGTCAAGGAGGGCTCAATGTATTCTGTAAGTGGGGTTTCACACCTACTAGTTACAGTAAATGTTATTTATCGTAATAAATCAATGTTGTCCCCCCCTCTGTAGAAATGTGAGAGGTTGACTCTGTTGATCTGCAGCAACATGCTAAGTGCTCCCTTCCATGAGCCGGTCAGTCCACTGGTAAGTGATCCCAATCTTATTCTTAATCAGCATGTTAGTATTCACAATACTCCGCAAAAACACAGTGATCTGGTTTAATAAAACGTGTTTTGAAACCTAGGCTCGCCACTACTACCAGATAATCAAAAGGCCCATGGATCTGTCTGTGATCAGGGCCAAACTCAGCAAGAGGAGCACTCACCACTACTATTCACCTGAGGAGTTTGTGGCTGATGTCTCCCTCATGTTCAGGAACTGTGCAAAGTTCAATTATGTAAGTGATATAGATTAATAATAATATTCTAGTGATAGAGGTTAAACTGTATATATTGACCACTCTTTCAGTGCTGTATTGCAAATGCATATTTTATTGTATCATTTACATTATTAAATGTCCCACAATGCAATTGTAAGTACTGATCCGGGTCACAGTAGTAAAACCTGAGATGAGCTGTGTTTAATTTCTGGTTTCTCTGTCTGTCCTCCAGCCGGACTCAGAGGTGGCCCAAGCAGGTCGCAGCCTGGAGACGTTTTTCAGCTCCAGACTCAGGGAGGTGTTCCCAGACAGGGCCTTCCCTGCAGCCGAGGAGGACTCCGACAGCGATGAGTACGACGAGGTGTACAGAGCAGCTGAGGGAGGCTTCCCCTGGCCAGAGAAGAGAGAGCAGTGCCACAGGAAGAGGAAGAGGAGGCACTCTCTCAACTGGAGGAAGCATACCTTCTAGTTGTAGGCAGTGGGGCAGAGCCTATCACTGGCTATTTTGAAGGACAGTATGACATGATATTGCACTGGACGTTTCCATCCAAGAGAGGAAGCTGAGTTTTTATGAAGGGATTGTATGTACATATTTACATTTTGAGAATTGTACTTCTTCATTATAAAGGTTATCTGCTCTTAATTTGGCCTGATATTTGTGTCAAATATTATTGTATAACTATAATCTGACATACATCTTTATACTTATTATGCCTTTATAAACTGCGTTTCTGGTATTTGTTTTTTGTTCCAGATATATTTGGAGATTCTACTTATATATGTAGATTCTCCATCATATATACAGCAAAACCTATAAGGTCAGTATTAATAAATGGTAAACATATTTATAAATGTTAAACTCTACATTATCTTGTTTTATATATTAATATTGAGTGTTTTTAGTGGCTAAATGATTGCAGGCAATTAGTAAATACAGACTATTAATGTTAATATTTCTGTCTTTCATTTTTTATATATATATATATATATATATATATATATATATATATATATATATATATATATATATATATATATATATATATATATATATATGTGTCTCTGTCCTATATGCACTTAAAGTACAGTATAGAACGTTATGTACGGCCTACCTTTTTTTACGGTAATGATTTGAGTGACTGGCAGAGGGCGCCCTATCTTCAGCAGCAATGACTGAGCACAAAGGAAAAGGTTAAGTTCATATTGAACCAAGGGGGCTATTCAAAGAAGATTAAGATAAATATAAAAATGAACATACCTTTAGTTGAAATTGCCACAATAGTATTGCAAGGCACATATGCTTTAGATTTGCATTTATTAAATCCTAATGAAATTATACTTCATTAGTATAAGGCCAGTGTTAGTAATGATTATTTCTCAGGCTTAATGGGAGTGGGAGGTATTTGATCCAGTGTGAATAAGTAGAAAGACCTGGCGAAGTTAAGAGTGACTTAAGAGGAATGTCATGTTATTTCAACTTTCTGTAGTTTCTATGTAGAATGTACATGTTAGTTTTTCATTTATGTAAAATGGCTGCTGCAATACGGTAGAGCTGGCTGTATTTTTTTAAAGGTTGCTGCAAAATAATAGCTTAAATTAACTGTCAGATCAAGCTAAGTTTGCTATTTGAATTAACAAACGGACTTAAAACGATTGTAGGTATTTTTTCTCTGTAGTATTTCATTTGGACTTTTCAATATGGAATATCTCTGCTTCCATCTCTAATATTGAATCCTAAAAGCTACAAAGACCCTCTCAGAGTTAGCTGGTATCAAGAAATGTCCATTTAATAAAGAATAGTTGAAAAGAAAAGTGCTGTATTTGAAACGGTCCTTGCTATTCTTCTACGTTTCATTTTGATTCCTCATTTCTATTCTGTCTGAAGTTATTTTATGGGGTAATGGAAATAATAAATGTCTATCTTTAGCTGACAAAGGCATGTTTTGTATCAACGTAGTCTTCTTGCTAGTTACTACCTAAAATATATGTAATAAGCTTAAAGGTATGCTGAGTCATTTCCTGAGTTTCTGGGGGATTTGACAGAATGGGGTTGTGATTAGTTGCCAACAGTCAAGTGTCAGTCAGTGTCCCACCTCTTCTCCATATGGGCGGTGTTGCTGTGGACTTGACAATATGCAGGATGTGTTGCCAGAGTATCAGTGGGTATTAATGCAGACGACTTCTCAGGATTGTGAGTTTGTTCAAATATTTAATTTACATGAAGACATGAAAGAAAAATAATCTCCTAAAATAACGACATTTATGTTGATGTAAGCTATTTCACAACTTCTTTCATCTTCCTTTATTTACAGCAGCTAGTCATATCCAAGAAAGATAACATGCCTTACTAAATATTTAATGGAGATAAAAAGTGTTTAAAAGTTGCCTTGTCAGCCTACCATGCAAACTTTCCTCAAAGCCCCGATTCTCTGTTTGTCCAAGACTTTTCCTACATAAAAGTAATTTTCTCTTAATGAGTTAGAACATTATGCGTTGCCTGGAACCCTTCAAATCGTTCACTTTGAGTGTAGTCTTCCATTAAAGGTGATTCACAGGGTCCTTATGGTTGCTTATGGTTGAGGGCAGTGAATGATGTATGATTAATCCTGGCTCCCTTTGAAAACCTCCGGCTAGCCCCGACCAATTTTCTAATTCAATTATCCTCGAAAGTCTTGATTGAAACATCATGCAGACATTAAAGCATTCCACATTGAAATGTTTCACTAAAGGCATAATAATAACAGAGCAGCCTGGTGTATTTGTGGTGGATGCAGTGCCGGCTCTAGCCTTTTGGGGGTCCTAAGCAAAATATGGTTGGTTTTACAACAAATTTCCTGAAATTCTACACATTTTGAAAAAGGGTGGAATTTTTTATTTTTTATTTTGAGGCTAATTTCCTGCAATTCTACACATTTTGCCATGACTTATACCATGTTAATATGATATCTGAGTGAGAGTGACTAACAAAATCAATTGAGGCCCCCTGGGCATGTGCTATGCGTGTCCTGTCGGTAATTCGACCATGATTATGATAAGATATACTTTATTAGTCCATGCAAGATGGAAATTAGTCTTCTGCTTTTATCCAACCTGAAATTACAAGAGAAAAACTGCTGATGCACAACCAAATTCTGAAATTGCACCTTGTGTTTTATACTATTCTAACTCTCAACTGTAAGTTGAAACCCCGACTGAGTTCCTAAAATTATTTATATTTTATTTTTAAAATGTGGATTGGGGGTCCCCTAGCGGTCGTGGGGCCTTAAGCGGTTGCTTATGTCGATTATATCTAGGGCCGACCCTGGCTGGACTGTATAATGAGCCTGATTCTGTGAGTGGTGAGCAGTGAGAAGCAGTGCTGTCTTGACTGTGGGATAGCTAGCAGCAGACTGGTGGGTCTTCGCATCACAGAGAGGGGAGTGGTCTTTTTGGACATTTCCATCATTGACCGTAACTCATTTTCTCTCGAGATGCAATCATGGCAGCCTATTAATAATGATAGGATCATCTTAATGTGGGCGAGTCTGGAAAATACTTTAGCAGAGTTGTGAGCCATGGAAGTCACAAGAAGCAACAAGATGATAAAACACACTGTAGTCTTGGCAAAACAATCTCATATTATACTAACCACCATCATTAAGTATTAACTAAAGAATACGATCTATGCTCCTTTCATACTCTCTCTAACCATACGTTTGAATTTTTTTATCAAGGAAAAGCATGATGGATTTAATGGATTTGCATGTCCAATGAAATACCTTTTTGGACTCTCAATCCATGTAGTTAGGCCAAAGAGGTGTCTTTCAAAAGTTAAGAAATCCTAAGCCCCAAATTCAAATGACAAATGCAAACTAGAAATTGAATTTCAGCAAGGCATGAACTGAGGAGCATTTCAAACGTGCCAACTTTAGCACCTAGAGGCAGACCAGCAGAGATGAATTTGTATCAAAAGACCTCTCACATATTCCTGTGAAAAGATTTACTGGATCAAGAGTGAATTCCTTGCCCCTCCAAGCGGTTACAGTTCTCCTTTGATGAAAGGAACCAAGCTGGGTTACTTGTTCCATCCCAAGAGATGATATCATCTTTCCTTCCTGAGAGAAACACACATTTGCTCTCAGTAAATCTTATTATTCCAGTGAATCCTGCCCCACCACCCCACGGATGCGTTCCAAATGGCATCCTATTTCCTACATAGTGTACTACTTTTGACCAGAGCCATACGAGTCATGGTCAAAAGAAGTGCACTATACAGGGAATTGGGTGCCATTTGGGATGCACACTCTCACTCCAATAGACTCATTCTGGTTCATCTCTACAGACAGTATCCTGATGAGTCTTAAATCAGATCAGAGTGCTGTCTGGGAGAATTCCCTCAATACCTGCAGGATTAAGACGCTGATTGTCTGCCTGCTGTCCTGACAATGCTGGAGGGTGATGCTGCTCCCAGGAGGTTCTCATGAAGACAGACATGATGTAATCACTCTGCCTGCAGCGTTTAAACCTCTCTTTACCCTGGAAATGCTGCTCTGCTGCTGGCCCCTGTCTCATGTCAAGAGCACACATCACTTCTTTCTTAACATTACCAATAAAGGATAACATTTTTGCGGGACTAGTGGTGTTTTTTCCACGTTTTTCTGCTAGTAAATATAATGTGATTACTACTCAACTTCAGGGGAATGGTGTAGCTCATAAAAGTTCCAGACCTTATGAACTACCTCCTTACTTTATTTGGTATTGTGATGCCTGTTTTTGATTAGCCACACATATGGGAGCAGGGGTTTATTTTAATAGGTAAATCGGCAGCATTGCTTTTAAGGGGAACCCCAGTCAATCAGTGGTAAGTGTTTTGTATGTAGTGAAGTCAAATATTATTGTTGAATAACAATAGTTCGACCCCCTCGATGCGTTCGGGGTAATAGTCCAAAGTGGCAGTTTGAGATCAGTTCATGGCTGTTTCTTGAGAGAAGATGGTATGAAAAGCGATTGCCTGTCTGACAACATGAGGGATTTCTGGCTGTAGGTTACAAGTCTCCTATGACTGTGGATTGATACACTTCCACAAGTCCAGAGCCATTAGGATATGGTAGGGCCCAAACTGCAGTCTAGGGACTGTGGATCTGAAAGACAGAAATAATACACTAAATACTGTTGTTGAGGGACAGTCGTCTTCATTTGCGTGTTTTCAAGAATACCACTCTCTTGTTGTTATCTCATGAGAGCTCTTAGATAATAGCTGGTACAGTATATAAAACATGGCCTACTAAGTGACAAGGGCATTGTTGTTACCTGTTTTTACTCCATCCACCATTATAGGCATTCCCCCAGCCGTTTTGTTCTGTGTCTTGTATTCTACCTGATTCTACCTGATCCTCCTCTAATAAAAGGTAGTTGCGTAACACAGCATCACATCTTCCAGTCTAGCTGTTTATTGTCACTCTCACACCATAAAGTGCTGGCTTCATTGATTGTCATAATGTGATGTAGTCTGTATTGAATTTGTCCAATGTGTCTTTTTTTCTGTACAGTGTTCAGTCTTGTCTCCCCGCTGTGCTTCCCTCAGTGAAGATTATTGATTTGATTCTACTCATGGAACAATCAGGCCACAATATGCTGCATCATTTTTGGTCCTGGGCACATTTTAAGCCTTTTATTCCTGGGGTCTGCGACCTTTCAGTTAACAGACGTAAAATGAAACATAACAAGATAATTATGCGACACCCCTGTGAACTTTAGTCAACAATGACAGCGGTAGACATGGGAAAAAAACAGCCAGTGTAAAAAAATAAAATAAATGAAAGGACTTTTTGACTAGTGAAGCAGTCCATGAAATTGAAGTTTGAAGAATTGAATGACTTTCTTTGTTCTTTTTGAACTGTGGGGGGAAAAAGGGAAAGTGGATTGTTGTACCTCCCTTTCAAAGGTACTGAACCCTGCAATCAAACCATGCCTCATACGTTGGACATATGTTGGCATTTAATGCTGTGCAGTTGGAGCTTATGTGTTAGCCATGGTAATTGGGAGGTATCAGCGGTATTAACTGTTTCTGGTCTCCCTAAAGCCCTGTCTATCCCCACAGCACTGCAGATGTTCAGCAGCTTACATAGTGTGTACCCAGAGGCCAAGGACAAACCCTAGATAGGTGGGACTGTAGACTGGCACAGTGAATGTGAAAGAGCCATATAGAAAGCATCAAGGTTTTGTCTTTTTAGATGTCTGCATTGTAAATTGCGGTCAAATATATTACCCTTTTCTGCCATGTCCTGAGGGGGGAAAACAATAAATGAAAGAAATCAAATTATCTGGAAAACATATTAACTTTGTTAAGTTATATCGAGTGCCATTTCTCCCCGTAGCAACGATTAAAACATTCCCAAACCAGAAACCATGGATAGATGGCAGCATTCGTGTGAAACTGAAAGCGCAAACCACTGCTTTTAACCGGGGCAAGGTGACCGGAAACATGACCGAATACAAACAGTGTAGCTATTCCCTCCGCAAGGCAATCAAACAAGCTAAGTGCCAGTATAGAGACAAAGTAGAGTCGCAATTCAACAGCTCAGACACAAGAGGTATGTGGCAGGGTCTACAGTCAATCACGGATTACAAAAAGAAAACCAGCCCCGTCGCGGACCAGGATGTCTTGCTCCCAGACAGACTAAATAACTTTTTTGCTCGCTTTGAGGACAATACAGTGCCACTGACACGGCCCGCTACCAAAACCTGCGGGCTCTCCTTCACTGCAGCCTTGCAGGCCCAGACGGCATTCCCAGCCGCGTCCTCAGAGCATGCGCAGACCAGCTGGCTGGTGTGTTTAAGGACATATTCAATCAATCCTTATCCCAGTCTGCTGTTCCCACATGCTTCAAGAGGGCCACCATTGTTCCTGTTCCCAAGAAAGCTAAGGTAACTGAGCTAAACGACTACCGCCCCGTAGCACTCACTTCCGTCATCATGAAGTGCTTTGAGAGACTAGTCAAGGACCATATCACCTCCACCCTACCTGACACCCTAGACCCACTCCAATTTGCTTACCGACCCAATAGGTCCACAGACGACGCAATCGCAACCACACTGCACACTGCCCTAACCCATCTGGACAAGAGGAATACCTATGTGAGAATGCTGTTCATCGACTACAGCTCAGCATTTAACACCATAGTACCCTCCAAACTCGTCATCAAGCTCGAGACACTGGGTCTCGACCCCGCCCTGTGCAACTGGGTCCTGGACTTCCTGACGGGCCGCCCCCAGGTGGTGAGGGTAGGTAACAACATCTCCACCCCGCTGATCCTCAACACTGGGGCCCCACAAGGGTGTGTTCTGAGCCCTCTCCTGTACTCCCTGTTCACCCACGACTGCGTGGCCATGCAACTCAATCATCAAGTTTGCGGACGACACTACAGTGGTAGGCTTGATTACCAACAACGACGAGACGACCTACAGGGAGGAGGTGAGGGCCCTCGGAGTGTGGTGTCAGGAAAATAACCTCACACTCAACGTCAACAAAACAAAGGAGATGATTGTGGACTTCAGGAAACAGCAGAGGGAGCACCCCCCTATCCACATCGACGGGACAGTAGTGGAGAAGGTGGAAAGTTTTAAGTTCCTCGGTGTACACATCACGGACAAACTGAATTGGTCCACCCACACAGACAGCGTTGTGAAGAAGGCGCAGCAGCGCCTCTTCAACCTCAGGAGGCTGAAGAAATTCGGCTTGTCACCAAAAGCACTCACAAACTTCTACAGATGCACAATCGAGAGCATCCTGTCGGGCTATATCACCGCCTGGTACGGCAACTGCTCCGCCCACAACCGTAAGGCTCTCCAGAGGGTAGTGAGGTCTGCACAACGCTTCACCGGGGGCAAACTACCTGCCCTCCAGGACACCTACACCACCCGATATCACAGGAAGGCCATAAAGATCATCAAGGACAACAACCACCCGAGCCACTGCCTGTTCACCCCGCTATCATCCAGAAGGCGAGGTCAGTACAGGTGCATCAAAGCAGGGACCGAGAGACGGAAAAACAGCTTCTATCTCAAGGCCATCAGACTGTTAAACAGCCACCACTAACATTTAGTGGCCGCTGCCAACATACTGACTCAACTCCAGCCACTTTAATAATGTGAATTGATGGAAATTATGTAAAAATGTATCACTAGCCACTTTAAACAATGCCACTTAATATAATGTTTACATACCCTACATTACTCATCTCATATGTATATGTATATACTGTACTCTATATCATCTACTGCATCTTGCCATCTTTATGTAATACATGTATCACTAACCACTTTAAACTATGCCACTTTATGTTTATATACCCTACATTACTCATCTCATATGTATAGACTGTACTCTATACCATCTACTGCATCTTGCCTATGCCGTTCTGTACCATCACTCATTCATATATCTTTATGTACATATTCTTTATCCCTTTACACTTGTGTGTATAAAGTAGTAGTTGTGGAATTGTTAGGTTAGATTACTTGTTGGTTATTACTGCATTGTCGGAACTAGAAGCACAAGCATTTCGCTACACTCGCATTAACATCTGCTAAACATGTGTATGTGACAAATAAATTTGATTTGATTTGATTTGATACTATTATTGTTTTAACTGGAAAGGAGCAAGAGAGATTCTTAAGGTATTCAGTGTTGTGGTGACCTCTGTGTAATCCAACTTGGCACTCTCCTCATTGGGTGGGAGGGGACATGAAACATTGTGTATGTTTTCTTTTTTTCCACAGGCATCTGTTGTGGCTGAGCAGTTCTTACAAGCACAGTTCTAATCCTGATACCGCCTAACGTACATGACAGCAGAAAGAAAGAGAGCTCAGGTAGTCCTTCTCAGCAGCTCACCTCCAGTCTGCAGACATGAATGACATCAAGTTGGCTCTGCTGGGCAGCGAGGGAGCAGGGAAATCAGGTAAGTGTCTGAATGAATAATGTATGTGTTTGCATCATTAAGTATTTCTTTAACTGTCTGGTTTCTTGTGTTTGACTGTAGAGGCTTGCAAGGTCTCCAAAATGAACAGAATAATTGAACTGCTTATTTCTATGCTTTGCATACGAACGTGTAATTTCCCTCACTGTAAACAGTGTAACATTGTACAGTGTAGCCGTGACCAGGGGGAAATGATCACCTAGACAGATAGATAGAGATCGCTGCATGAGCTCCAAGCACAATGTTTTTAGATCATAACTCTAGAAGAGTAATGAAGTTGCCATATTTTTGTAAGGATTTGGAGAGAGGAAATTAAGATTGATGGTTGGAACATGCATCTAATTGATGAGGAATTATTTTTCTTGTAAGGCAGGGGAAAGTGCGATCCCTCAGGCTAACTGGAACAGGTTCAACCAAGGTCTCTTGAGAGAGAGAAATGATACTGTGGTAGAAACTAATAAAAGTAGATGCAGGAGAAAGCCCACTGCAGTGTTCAATCCACATGGAGGGGAGAGTGGAGAAGTGCAGAATAGGAAAACAGCACGACTGAACAGCCCTGTTTTAGCTTACCAAACAACTGTTCAGGGTTCCACTACTAAGACCAAAGTATCCAAGCCTAAATTCAACTATTTGTTGTTTATGTTTTTGTTTCCTGTATATTAATAAGCCTGTCTTACCCATGTCACATTTCTCCCTCTCCAGCTGTTCTGGTAAGGTTCCTGACAAAACGTTTCATTGGAGAGTATGCTTCCAACGCCAGTGAGTACACAGATTTCTCACTAATATTTAATGTAGGGTAGTAATGTTTTTACAATGTCATATAGATATGCTCGCAGTTACAGTCTGTTGCTACTGGCTGTTCACCAATGTCATCAACTTAGGGAGTAAAACGTTTTATTACTTTATTACCCCTGGGAGTCTGACATGAAACACACATACTGCACAGTATAAGATCCACCAGGAAGTTAAGTATAGTTCACACAGGCATTTTAATTGTGAGTGAATTTTAAGTAATAATTTACTGATTTGACTATTCAAATGATTCTTCAAGTTCACATATAGTATGTGTTAAGACATGTTTTGGTTTAATGTGATATGCTTTGCCGAGGGTAACTTATACTTTCTTAATGAACTCATTGGCATGATGACTTGTTCCCATTAGTCATCGCTTGTTTAACATGCTGGAAGATGGCTGCATTTAATGTTCCAGTTTACACAGGGGTATATGACTTCAGACCTTTCTTTTAAATGAATTAACTGAGTCTACTTCATCAGAACAATCATGGCCTGGATGTTTGAGGCTTACAGTAATCATTATTTCATGGGAGAAGTCTGTACATGACTATTTACATCAGATTTGAACTATTGCACATTTCCTATTACAATAAGTATGCTTTGAACTTGTGTTACAGACTCCTTATACCGTAAAAGGCTCTCCATCGAAGGAAGACTGTTACACTTGGAAGTATTTGATCCGTGTTCACAGGTATCTGATCTGTTCCCTGCATTTATTCATATATTTTTTAGCTCATGCCTAACATAGTAGTGTCTAATGGCATGGGAAATAGATTGTATGTTGTGTTCTGATGTGATTTATGATATTCCCCTGCAGCTCAGAACACACTGTACACAATGATCAGCCCTTGGAAAGCTGAGACAGGCAGCACTAGAACATGTTGACTGCTTATGCAGCCGCATATGGTACCCTTTATTCCCAAATGTTGGGTTTTATTATGATTCCCCCAGGCTCAGGTAACAGGATGTGCCTTGTCTTCATCTATTCACTTTTTAGGGTCTGTGTGAGTGGTACTGTGCAGCAGGGGTACCCAAACTTTTTCACTCAGGGCCCCCCTTCCAGCATTGGGGAACATCCCACGCCGCCCCCCCCCCCCTGCATGCACGTGCCACGTCTATTTCTATGGGCACAAGCACTGTTCATGACAAACTGTTCACACCCCTCTTGTTGGTGGAGAGAATTCTGCAGGTTTAAAGCTTATTTCCTGCAATTCTATACATTTTGCCATGTCTAATGTGTATTCGTGATATTTGAGTGACAAAAAAATTACAACAATATCTATGGGTTAAAAAAACGAAATAAAAAAATGTTAGTTGATCTGGACATTTCTGACAAGTCATAAATAGCTCTCTAAGGTATGCAATGACTAACATGACAAGAGGAACTGATGATGCGCTACCCAATTTCGAAATGGCACCTTGTGCATTCTACTATTACAACTTTCAAGAGTAAGTTTAAAGCCAGACTGAGTTCCCCCCCTGCCGACCCCGGGACGCGCCCCACAGTTTGGGAACTACTGCTGTACAGTACATGTCTTTCTCTGGTCTATTTCCTGTTTTATGGAACAAAAGAAGTCATGCACTGTTGACATGTCTTTGACTTGCCCCGAATCCCCCTTTCCCCAAAACATGTGTACTGTAAATATTGGACTATAAATCGTGCCTTAATAATACATATGTTCAAATGTTTATTCTGTTCTACTGAACCATTTATTTTATGTTCGTGTTCTTATCTTTTATTTCTCATTGTTGAGAAGGAACCTGTAAGTAAGCATTTCGTTGGATGGTGTATACCATTTGTATCCCTTACATACGACTAATAAAACTTGAAACTATAATTTCTAAGTGTAAGTGCTATCCAGAATCGTTTGGACATCCCTACCCTAAACCCTAACCTTAACCCCTACCTTAACCCCTACCCTTACCCATAACCATAACCTTTACCTAACCATTTTAAATGTCAACTTCAATGGTGTAGGGGATGTCAGATATCATGGACCAATTTGTAAGCTCCTGTGGCAAGTCTTTTTCAAGTTGACAAGATGGCGCCGACAGACACGGTTGCCCCGTTTTTAGGTCAAAGACAACTTTGTATATGCATTTCGCTGCACCTGTCATAACGCCTGCAAGTCTGTGTACGCAACCAATAAACGTTGATATGATTTAAACACAAGCTTGTACTCAACAGCTTCACTTCCCATTACTTTTCTCATATTCCATAGTTCTCTGAGGGGTGAGGCTACCTAATAAAATGGACCTCTATTAAATAGTTTAAAGGTTTTGCACAGTTACCTTATTTCCTGTAAAGACCGACGCTGGAGATGAGAAGCAGGTACAGGGAGTCAACATTTAATCGGGAACAGACAGGTAACACAACAGGAACAGCGTCAGCACACGGGTAAACAACAAGGAGGGGGTAATGCTGGGGAGCCTGGCACCTTTGAGCGCCAGGGAGGGGGAGCGGGAGCAGGCGTGACAGTACCCCCTCTCTGGGGGCGCCACCCGGCGTCCCACCTGCCCGAGCCTGACAGGCCAGCCGAGGCACAGGTGCTGGACAAGCCGGCTGGGCGTAAACTCCCGACGAACCGGCAGAGGCATGGGAGCCTGGCATGCCGGCTGAGGCATAGAAGCCCGACGATCCAGCTGGGGCGTGAAAGCCTGTCGATCCCGCTGAGGCGTGGGAGCCTGATGATCCTGCGGAGGCGTAGCAGCCTGACGTAAAAACCTGACGATCCGGCTGAGGCCCGACGTGGGATGGGTGCCTTCCGAGCCAACCAGGGCAAGAACCTGTCGAGCCAGCTAGGGCATGGCAGCACGATGAGCTGGCTTGGGCACCCCCAGTTCCATCAATGGCCGGCCCACCAATCGGAATGCCAGCACTCCCCGATGCTTTGTATTATGGCTTCAACATTCTGTGAAGACCGACGCTGGAGATGAGATGCAGGTACGGGGAATCAACATTTAATCAGGAACAGACAGGTAACACAACAGGAGCAGCGTCAGCATACGGGTAAACAACGACAAACGACAATTAATGCTGAAGCAGGGAACAGAGCGGGGAACCAGACAGATATAGGGGAGGTAATGACAGAGGTGATTGAGTCCTGATGAGTCGAATAATCGCTGATGCGCGTGATGGGGGGGAAGGCAGGTGTGCGTAATGATGGTGGCAGGAGTGCGTAATGCTGGGGAGCCTGGCGCCTTTGAGCACCAGGCAGGCGTGACAATTTTCCATGTAAAATAGCCTTTGAGTGAAAACATCGTTCATAATATTTTTTCCATTAGTTTCCATAAGTTAGGTAAGATGTGTGAGGATGTGTTTGTGATCTGTTGTCCACCCCCTGTCCCCTGCCCTGTCAGAGTGGAGAGAGCAGATGTATCCTGGAAGAGCCGGTGGAGTGGGCCGATGGATTTATCGTGGTGTACAACATCAGTGACCGAACGTCCTTCCTCAACGCCCAAAACATCCTATGTCAGATCAAAGAAGCCCGCGGAGAGAGCTGCAAGGGGTGAGTGACTGTGACCTGTGACCCAGTGCCTGATGCCTACCAGAGGGAAGGGATTGGGCTTTGATGAATTAATGATTCCCATTCCTGGACAGACGTTTAGGCTAACAGGGGGGCACACACCAGTTAAAGTGACAGATTCCAACATGATTTTAACATTGTTGTATCATAGAGAAAATAGAAGTCAAAGTGAACACAAAAGGCAGCTGTCTGTGATAGAAGTGTAGGCTTTTCCTTCTTGATAAACATGTTTTGTAGGATTTACAACCTCATGGCTCGACTTAGTTAATTATATGAGTAAATTATTTCTCATGCTCAATTGAATTTGCCCCAGAATGACTTGTATTCAATTTTCTCAGAGGCGTTAATTAAAACATGATTAAATACTAGAGGAACTATTGGGATTCCACTGGACATTTGTTACAGGACTTTAAGTGAAAGTAGTTTGCAGCCAGTCGACTGCCGCTGTGTGGAAGCGTGAGCTGGGACAGCTTGAGATGATAAAGACTCACATATGGCTCACAAAATGACATGGGTGGTCAGACCTAATTTGTGTAGCGGGATTTTACTTCAGCCGGGTCCTGATGGTTTGACACTCCATGAAATAGATGTGAAGCAGAAGTCACCCTCACTGTATATCAAAAGAGCACTTTGGGCGAGGGCCTGTCTGCATTATATAAACTCTCTGAAACTTCACTGAAGCCACCACTTGGCCTACTTGGTTCGTTTTCCTTTGATACCGTGGGCTGCTTCAGTAAACATGTCAGTAGTTTACACAGCCTTACTAATTCAGATGAATGTGATGAACGTCAGATGAAGTTCGTGATGAGTCAGCAGAAACACATATTTTGATTAAGTTTATGATCATTTTAAGGAAAGTTTAAGGGAGGTTTTTGACCCTGGTGTGCTTGTTTGGGACAGAGAGATGGACAAGATGGATATCCCAATCTGCCTGGTGGGGAACAAGCAGGACCTGTGCCACGCCCGTCAGGTGTTTGAAGAGGAAGGCTGTGCCTTGGCTCAGGAGCACAGATGCCACTTCCAGGAGGTGTCTGCAGCAGAGGACTATCTGGAGATATCCAACCTCTTCACCAAGCTCATCCGCCACGTCATGGATCACCTGAAGTACCGGGCCGACCGCCGCCGCTACAGTGGCTCTAAGTCCATGGCCAAGCTCATCAACAATGTCTTCGGTAAGAGGAGGAAATCTGTCTGAAGGTGGGGGTGCTCATGTGGACGTTGATGGGATGTTTGATTGGGATGACTTGTGTTTATATGTTGTGGACGCCTGGGTTGTTGATTCTGATGAACACTTCTTGTGATAGGGACAGGGACAGCTCTGTAAGTTTGAATGACATACGTCATAGTCCAGACTTTACAGTGGTGAAAAAAGTACTCAAATGTCATACTTGAGTAGAAGTGAAGATACCTTAATAGAAAAGTAAAAGTGAAAGTCACCCAGTAAAATAACACTTGAGTAAAAGTCTAAAAGTATTTGGTTTTAAACATACTTAAGTATCAAAGGTAAAGGAATTAATAATTAAAAATGCCTTATATTATGCAAACCAGATGGCACAATTGGTATATCTTTTTTATTTACGGATAGCCAGAGGCACACTCCAACACTCAGACATTAATTTACAAATGAAGCATTTGTGTTTAGTTGGTCCGCCAGATCAGAAGCAGTAGAGATGACAAGGATGTTCTCTTGATAAGTGTGTGAATTGGACCATTTTCCTGTCAAAATGTGACGAGTACTTTTGGGTATCAGAGAAAATGTATGAGTAAAAAGTAAAAAGTACATTATTTTCTTTAGGAATGTAGTAAAGTAAAAGAAAAAGTAGTCAAAAATATAAATAGTAAAGTGAAGTACAGATACCCCCAAAAACGACTTAAGTAGTACTTTAAAGTATTTTTACTTAAGTACTTTACACCATTGAGACTTTATCTGTAGCCCCTGTTTACTGTTGATTGTGTAACATCTATGTATTTAGCAACGGCTGACCCTATTTAGTGTCATGTAATCAAATAATTGTTCTCTTTTTTCAAGAAGTCACTTTGCCATTCAGATCTTCTTACATTTTTATTTTTCCCTCTTGATATTCTAAATCCCATGTTGCCAGTAGAGTATCCTTCAACGCTTAAGTTCCTTTCTTAATTCCAAACTATTTAAAGGAAAATTACTTTCCAAAAGTAGTTTTATGTTTCTAAGAGCACAATATATTTGAGTTTGCATCAAGGAATATGCACCAATGTCTTAATGTAAATTCCACCTCTCAGAGGGGACAGTAATAAGGTGAGAATTATGGGTAAATTGCCTCACTAACAACATCTTATGGCATATGACTTCACATAAATCCTATTGAATTTCTGCTGTGGCAGTATTACATGGGCTGTTTCTAATTTTAAGCTGTAACAATGGGTAAAATTGCTTTTCCGTGGACAGGAATGTAAGCAGCTAGTATATTCATTCCCTACATAGTAGTAAAGGAATGTGCAGCAATTTTTTTTGCATGTACATATTCTGTTGATTTCCTGTATTCAATGTGTTTGCTGATGTATTACAACTTTGGATAGTACGAGCAAATGTCTGTGATTGTGCTATGCATAAAAACAAACGTTCCCTCTCATTCTTGTTTCTAGTTGAAAATTACCCACTGGGCACAGATGTCAATTCAATGTTTATTCCACGTTGGTTCAACGTGATTCAACCAGTGTGTACCCAGTGGGTGATTATGCCTGGTGTGGACCAACTTGCAATTAAAGAGCTATTTGGGGGTATTGTGTGAATTATTAAATGAACTAAATAATGTCCCATTTGTATAATGTGGTTTAAAGTCAATGATTCAGCTACGCTCCAATAGTTTGTTCTGGTGAAACACCTTTCTTTTTTTCATCCAATAATTTGGTTGAATAGTGCTTTGAATATGAATCGAATGCAAAACAACCCACAATTAGCATACCAGTCATTGCTTTGGAGTCTCATTAAAACTATGTGCCGACTGTTGGTAGGATAATGTGTATACAACCCAGCTCAGACCTGCAAGGCTTAACTGCTGTGCTTGGATTTCAGTCTAGTGATTGTTATCTTTGCAAAGGAGCAGAAACATTGATTTAACTCAGCTTGTAGTGTCTTTAAATGTCTGTCAAATGTCTGTCTTTAGCATGTCTGTCCAAAATGTTATCCCTAAGTTTGAAATGCTTTTTTAGTTTGGCTCAGTTCTTAATAAGGAATTTAATATCACAATAATGTTTTATGTCTTTTCCATTCTGTTGTATTTAGAAAATGTGGTCATATGTTGATAGACAATAAAATTGCAAAAGTATATTATACAAGCATCACTCTTTCAAATGTGCAACCATAATTAATGTTTACAATGGACAGTCCAAGAACTGGCAAGATGCCCAAACAGTGGAAGCTATTAAAGTGGGGGACTCAAAGGAGCTCTGGAATCTAATAACGCTTACAATGTGTTTGATGATCTTGCCTTTACTTTTAAGATTAATTAAAAGTTGTTGTCATGCTACAGTAACAGGGATTGCATTTTGTCAAAAATAATGTTGCTGTCATCTTCATAAACTGCCAACTTGGCATTTAGGTAGGTCTAAAAATGTGTACTGCAAGGAGGTCCAAATACCACTGTTTATCACATTTAAACTGTATCGTTCCCTCCTAAAGCTGATAATTGGAAATATGACTTTTTGAATTTTACAGAAATGGAATTGTAACATTAGGTACAAAATAATAATAAACATATTGACGGCAATCATTTTCTATATCACTTTTCTCCACTAGATGGGGACTAATCACCATGTAGGCAGATAGGCCACCCTGTGAAGTTTGCATACGTAAACCATAGTGCTATTCAGTTTGACTTACCATAGTCATAGACGTATTCTTATCTTCATGAAATGTGTGAAAATAAATAGGTTAACTATTCAAAACATTCCAATGTATGACAATTTGTATACCGTAACAGCAATACATGAATTATGTATTTCTATTAGAATATACATTTCCTTTAGCAGAGCATTCAAATCAAGTGTTGCTGTTGGGGTAGAGAATATTATATGACGCCAGATTTTCATTGCGCTTTTTTGTCCCTGTTTAGTACCCGTAGTACACCACCTTTCGCATCACGCAAGAAAAGTTTGGGAAAGTGGCTCTTGCGATGTCACTTGATTCCTGGTTGCTAAAGAGACTGTAACGTTGGATGAATACAATAACGGATCTCACCGTTACCCTCAACAAACAAACATAAGGTAAATGCATGTTAATAGATTAATAGGATTTAAATGAGTTAGCTATGTTTCAATGAAAAGTAGGTAGTTTGCGTACTTCTCGCTGTTGCCATGGCAACACACGCAAAAGCAGCAGTGTGTTTTGTTTTGTCTAGCCTCTGCAGTTTTTTTTGCTGATGACTAACGTTAGGTAGTCTTCATTAATATTGTGTAATTATGTAGCTATATATTACGTTTTGTGGCGGTGGCTACATATAATTTAATTAATTCGAGATTAACGTTAATCTAGTTCAGGGATGGGCAACTCCAGTCCTTGGGGGCTGGTGTGCCGGTGTCACATTTTTTCCTAGCAAATAGAGCTGATTAGACTAATTGCATGCTAAACTGAAGATCATGATTAGTTAATTTTTGGAGTCAGGTGTGTTAGCAGGTGCTGGGACGAATGTGTGACACCAATCCGTCCCCCGAGGACTGGATTTGCCCATCCCTGATGTAGTTAATGATTATTTTGAGGAGTCCTGTATTACTAACGTTAGCTCTATTTCATCAGTGAACTGTGTGTGGAAAAAAAGTTACCTAACTAATAGGCCTAAAACTATTTTCCCAACATATATTGTAGGTAAGTAGTCAGTGGTGTAAAGTATTTAAGTAAAAATACTTTAAAGTACTACTTAAATCGTTTTTTTGCTATCTGTACTTTACTATTTATATTTTTGACTACTTTTACTTGACTACATTCATAAAGAAAATAATGTACTTTTTACTCCATACATTTTCCCTGACACACAAAAGTACTCGTTACATTTTGAATGCTTAGCAGGACAGGAAAATGCTCCAATTCACACACTTATTAAGAGAACATCTCTACTGGGACTCACTAAACACAAATGCTTCATTTGTAAATTATGTCTGAGTGTTGGAGTGTGCCAGCCTGTGGCTATCTGTAGATTAAAAAAAATAAGAAAATAAAAGAACATTGTGCTGCTTGGTTTGCATAATATAAGCAATTTTATTTATACTTTTCATTTTGATACTTAAGTATATTTATAACCAAATACATTTAGACTTTTACTCAAGTAGTATTTTACTGGGTGACTTTTTTACTTGAGTCATTTCCTATTAAGGTATCTTTACTCAAGTATGAAAATTGGGTACTTCTTCCACCACTGTAAGTAGAAAACTAGCTATCTGACTTCATTTGCAGACAGAAAGCTGTTAAAAGGAATCCTTCAAACTCCATTCAATCAGTGCATTGAATGTTTTTAAACATCACACACATTAAAACACTACTATGCAGGTTTCATGCCAGATAATTATATTTAGCAGGAACAGGTCATAGAAAGTTAATTGCTGCTTGTATGAGGTTGAAATAATTGTGTTTCAAGCAGCTGGGTATTGGCTCCTCCTGCAATAATGCCTTTCTTGGTTAAGAATGTAATGTTCTTGTTTCATGGCTTCCTCTAATGACACGTTTGAATAGGCTAGGCCCATATAATTAGAACAGTAATGGTAATTTAATAAGATCTCTATGACTAGGCCTACCAGTCTAAGATAAACTGCGGTGGGCCGAAAAGCATGAAGTTGATCGATCCCCGTCAAGGGAGGCGCTGATTTCTTTTTTTTGTATATCATACAGTCTTATGACTATAAAATGTGTTGGCACCTTAAATTCTTGCAGAAATGTTTTATGAAGACTGAAATATGATCAAAATCTGTTTTTTGAGTGCACTTGAAATATGCAGCATGCAATGTGAATTGTCTTGATCGTATGAAGAGGTAACTCTGTTGATCGCTTAGCCAATTTATTGAAAGCTAGTCAATGTTAGTCTGACTAGCCTAGCCAGCTATTGTAAATGTCAATTTGCCTGCTCAGGAAGCTAGTGTTTCATGAGCTATCTGTCAGTGAATTGACATTTTGAATCATGTTTTGGCATGGTTATGTCTCATTTCAAGTAACTATCGGCAGGCGTAGGCCTTTACACTTGTACGGGTTGAAAATGGCAGATTTGGACACTGATAAGTGGCTGTACTGTAATTTGCTATACATTACTTCAGAGCTCAGGTTTTCCACTTCACAGCTTTGCATGGGTTTTGACTGACAGCCGTTCTGTTTTGAGCCCCGAGCGTGACAAGAATTTGCCCCTATCCCTCCCACTGATTGGGCAACTTTTGCAAATGTTTTGTTGTCTGAGTGAGGAAAATGCTGTAAATTACAAGGACTCTATTTACTTTGAAAGATAAGACGTTGAGGATTATAATAAATACAGCTTTGATGTCATATAAGCAAGCCAAACACCCGCAAGTCCAAATGTGCACTTCACGTTTCCATATCATAAAACTCATGTCATATACAGAGTCAATATTTATGATCACTGTTTGATGTACAGTTAGAAGATGACATGGTGTTATACAGTTGAAGTCAGAAGTTTACATACACCTTAGCCAAATACATTTAAACTCAGTTTTTCACAATTCCTGGCATTTAATCCTAGTAAAAAGTCCCTGTTTTAGGTCAGTTAGGATCACCACTTTATTTTAAGAATGTGAAATATCAGAATAATAGTAGATAGAATGATTTATTTCAGCTTTCATCACATTCCCAGTGGGTCAGAAGTTTACATGCATTCAATTAGTATTTGGTAGCATTGCCTTTAAATTGTTTAACTTGGGTCAAACGTTTTGGGTAGCCTTCCACAAGCTTCCCACAATAAGTTGGGTGAATTTTGGCTCATTCCTTCTGACAGAGCTGGTGTAACTGAGTCTGGTTTGTAGGCCTCCTTGCTCGCACAAATTTTTTCAGTTCTGCTCACACATTTTCTATAGGATTGAGGTCAGGGCTTTGTGATGGCCACTCCAATACCTTGACTTTGTTGTCCTTAAGCCATTTTGCCCAAACTTTGGAAATATGCTTGGGGTCATTGTCCACTTGGAAGACCAATTTGCGACCAAGCTTTAACTTCCTAACTGATGTCTTGAGATGTTGCTAATATTGTTGCTAATATATCCACATAATTTTCCTCCCTCATGATGCCATCTATTTTGTGAAGTGCACCAGTCCCTCCTGCAGCAAAGCACCCCCACAACATGATGCTGCCACTCCCGTGCTTCACGGTTGGGATGGTGTTCTTCGGCTTGCAAGCATCCCCCTTTTTCCTCCAAACATAACGATGGTCATTATGGCCAAACAGTTCTATTTTTGTTTCATCAGACCAGAGGACATTTCTCCAAAAAGTACGATCTTTGTCCCCATGTGCAGTTGCAAACTGTAGTCTGGCTTTTTTATGGCGGATTTGGTGCAATGGCTTCTTCCTTGCTGAGCAGCCTTTCAGGTTATGTCAATATAGGACTCATTTTACTGTGGATATAGATACTTTTGTACCTGTTTCCTCCAGCATATTCACAAGGTCCTTTGCTGTTGTTCTGGGATTGATTTGCACTTTCCGCACCAAAGTACGTTCATCTCTAGGAGACAGAACGAGTCTCATTCCTGAGCTGTAAGACAGCTGCGTGGTCCCATGGTGTTTATACTTGCGTACTATTGTTTGTACAGATGAACGTGGTACCTTCAATATTTTGGAAATTGCTCCCAAGGATGAACCAGACTTGTGGAGGTCTACAATTTTTTTTTCTGTGGTCTTGTCTGATTTCTTTTGATTTTCCCATGATGTCAAGCAAAGAGGCACAGATTTTGAAGGTAGGCCTTGAAATACATCCACAGGTACACCTCCAATTGACTCAAATGATGTCAATTAGCCTATCAGAAGCTTCTAAAGCATTGACATTTTCTGGAATTTTCCAAGCTGTTTAAAGGCACAGTCAACTTAGTGTATGTAAACTTCTGACTCAGTGAATTGATACAGTGAATTATAAGGGAAATAATCAGTCTGTAAACAATTGTTGGAAAAATTACTTGTGTCATGCACAAAGTAGATGTACTAACCGACTTGCCAAAACAATAGTTTGTTAACAAGAAATTTGTGGAGTGGTTGAAAAACGAGTTTTAATGACTCCAACCTAAGTGTATGTAAACTTCCGACTTCAACTGTACCTTGGCTTGTCTTGAACAGAAAAAGCCTATATTTGTTGTATTGTGAAGAAAGTTTACAGCGGCTCACGCATCTAAATGCACTTACGACTCCATTCTATTCGCACCAAAATTACCATCTGCTTCTCTGAATTGCCTTGAGAAAGCGTAAAGCGTAAATCATAGTCTACTGATGCTGAGATACTATAGTCCAGTGCCCTTTGTGACATAGCTACATGGCTCTGAGACCACCACCCGCTGGAAACGCACAGCCTGATCGAGCACCTCCCTCCCCACAATTCTCAACCAACGCGGCTCTGTTACGCGTCCTCTATTCATTTGAATGTGTTGACAGTTAGAGAAATAGCTTGAGCTGCACTGAGAAGTCAAAAAGTATGAAAGCCAATGGTCCAATATTCTAGGACACTGCTGTGCATACGCATATGCATTTTGGACTATGATAAACACAACACTGTAAGATCATATTTTATCATTTTGCTAGTCATGTTGGCGACACGCTTTCAAATGATGCCCACCCGACCCAGGTTGCTATTTATAATGGACTCTTTTTGGATTGCATAAACAACAGTAATTGTGTGAAGGCGAGGATGCAGGGCTGTGTTCCAAACAAAACAACTAAAAGTGATCTTGCTCTAGTTCCTCATCGGCACAGCTAGGAGAGCTCAAAATAGCACCTTTGTAGTTGACTCTTCTTTGAGTCATAAAAGTTCATTGAAATTACTTAGGGACTGTGCACACTTTGGAGAGCTGTGTGGCAACATATAGATGTTGCACCTAACCCAACTTTTCCAATAATATTTTTATGTTACGGAATGTATCCAAAGTATTTTCAGATTTTGTTATAAACAAATGTGGCGGAAAGTACAGTAAATGTAAAATGCACATAAAATCAAGTTTTATGTTTGGATTCAGTCTTGTCAGGTAAACTGTTGTCCTCACCTTTAATCATAATTTTCCCATAATCCCCAAACTGTTCCCTTTTCATTGCTACCATGGTTATGCATATGCTTTCCATGTTTCTTCTGTAAGAAACATTTCAATTTAGCCCTATCCATATAGGCCAAATCTCATGAGTGTAAGGGTTAAAGAAACATTCAGTCAAATCATTTGCATAAACCCCAAAAAGTATAGATAGAAATGTATGTTAGAATGGTTTATAAACTACAGCTGCATATTAGCCAACGTGACATATCCTACACATAGACTATACCTTGCAATACAATCTTCTCTAAAAACAGCTGGGCAAAATGTATACAATGTGCTCTGCAATAAGATGACCACAGTTTGATTCTAAATCAGATGAGTTCTCAAATGTCAGCAGCTGCCCAATGCCATGGTCGGCACGCATAATGTTGAATGCATTTTAATATGAGGTGTGGAGAATGATAAAGAGTCTGCAGGATTATAGAAAAAGCAGTCAATATTTGAGTTTCAAATGCTAAATGTCCAGTGAGTTTTAATAGATTTAGGTGGTTTAAATGATTACTTTTCTACTAACCTTCAAAGTTGACGGTGCCAAATTCTTGCCAATCCATTATTCTACTACTAAATATGCATGTTTTCCATAGTGTACCTGTCATGCCTATACATTAGAACAAAGAACATCACATTTAGTGTTTCACCATTTTGAGTACAAAGACAAATAGTGAAGATGTCTCAGGCAGTATTTGAAGTATCTGTCATCAACACAGATACCCCCCCCCCCCCAAACTGCAGTAGGATGGTTCTCCTCACAGGTGAATGACTCAGCTGAGCCCATGCTTGGTGAATAGCACTTGGTTGATCACTGGGACCAGGACAAAGGAGAGGAGACATGAATGAATCAAAGAAATCATCACAGCAGAAGATTGTAGTTTAGGACCTAGAAAATAACATCCTGACAGCCAATTTTTTTTTAAACAATAACTGGGCTACTAGGGTAAGGATAGAGAAATGATAATAACTGGGCTACTAGGGTAAGGATAGAGAAATGACAATAACTAGCCTACTAGGGTAAGGATAGAGAAATGACAACAACTGGGCTACTAGGGTAAGGATAGAGAAATGACAATAACTGGGCTACTAGGGTAAGGATAGAGAAATGATAATAACTGGGCTACTAGGGTAAGGATAGAGAAATGACAATAACTGGGCTACTAGGGTAAGGATAGAGAAATGACAATAACTGGGCTACTAGGGTAAGGATAGAGAAATGACAATAACTGGGCTACTAGGGTAAGGATAGAGAAATGACAATAACTAGGCTACTAGGGTAAGGATAGAGAAATGACAATAACTAGGCTACTAGGGTAAGGATAGAGAAATGACAATAACTAGGCTACTAGGGTAAGGATAGAGAAATGACAATAACTGGGCTACTAGGGTAAGGATAGAGAAATGACAATAACTGGGCTACTAGGGTAAGGATAGAGAAATGACAATAACTGGGCTACTAGGGTAAGGATAGAGAAATGACAATAACTGGGCTACTAGGGTAAGGATAGAGAAATGACTAACTAGGCTACTAGGGTAAGGATAGAGAAATGACAATAACTGGGCTACTAGGGTAAGGATAGAGAAATGACAATAACTAGGCTACTAGGGTAAGGATAGAGAAATGACAATAACTAGCCTACTAGGGTAAGGATAGAGAAATGACAATAACTAGCCTACTAGGGTAAGGATAGAGAAATGACAATAACTGGGCTACTAGGGTAAGGATAGAGAAATGACAATAACTAGGCTACTAGGGTAAGGATAGAGAAATGACAATAACTGGGCTACTAGGGTAAGGATAGAGAAATGACAATAACTGGGCTACTAGGGTAAGGATAGAGAAATGACAATAACTGGGCTACTAGGGTAAGGATAGAGAAATGACTAACTAGGCTACTAGGGTAAGGATAGAGAAATGACAATAACTAGGCTACTAGGGTAAGGATAGAGAAATGACAATAACTAGGCTACTAGGGTAAGGATAGAGGCAGGGTGCTCTGCATCCTATTCCAACTAGGCCTATTGACAGGGATAATGTAGTCTCAAAATCCCAACCCTAGGCAACACGGTGACTCTTTTGGCATAGAGGAACTACGTCACTGCCTACGTCTATAAGGGTAGAAAAAATATCTGTGGACTCTCCCAACAGGGAGAGGCAGACATGCCAGAACGCTGCGGATGTTGATGCAAACTAGCCACTTGTGAAATGCACTCCATAAAAAACATCCGTGATCTTCATCTTGCTAGCTACTAATTCGTTTTTTGTTGAAGTGGATAAACTAGTGACGTAGTTCCTCTGTCAAAAACGTCCATCCTTGAAACCAGACCCAAGTCACCCAACCCTAGGATCGGGTTTACAAGCATTTCTTTTTTTGTCAGCATGAATGCCTTGTATTAGCTTTACAATACTTGTTATATATAGATTTTTGTAGTCTTAAATTATTACTAATAATGATAGCTAAAGCGCCCTGTCCCAGAATGGCATGCTAGTGATAAAGCTACAGTATCTGCTGCTGCCAGCTAGCAACATGTCTGCTTATTTTAGCTCGCTAGCTACATTGCTAAGGTTACTGCGTTCTAAGTAAAGTTGGGAGTTATTTTACATTAATGGTATCATGTTTCTATAACTAAATAGATTACAAATATTAAAAAGACTTGATAGCAGTTTGTCGGGCTGAGATCTCTCGAGCTGTCGCCAGCTGTGTTTATGTATCTTAGGTACAGAGAACATGATTGGCAGACGTGATCAGCAGAGATGGTACCTGGATAGTAAGAGTTTTGATTGATTTACTGTTTAGTACTTGGCAGCGTTTGCCTGTCCAGCTAGCGAACATACAAGTATGTATTTTGAAAACAATTGCAAGAATTAACATGGCCAACAAACAGAAATGTGTTCATATGAAATATGCAAAATATAAAAAAACATCTCCTCCCTCGTCAGAAAGCGATCATCTCCAAAACTAAAGCAGATCCGATGCTTCGGCCCACCACCTACAGAGGATAGTGCTGTCCAGAGTCGTACTGTATATAGAGAGTTGGGCCAATGCATGCGGTTTCTGTCTGAACGTTCAGCAAGCGTAACTTTCTCTTCCATAGCCGCTGTTAAGTGACAATTGACACGTCCGCATTGTGCTGTTCATTTCTAATAGTTTTTAAAACCAATGAAGATGTGCAGTGAAAGCATACTGTGTATGCAATTTGTTGACACCGCAACACAGTACGGACTTCCCGAATGCTAATCAATAAAAATTTCAGTTAAATTCACTGCTCTGTTTGACTTGTTTACAGCGGGTCATGACGTAGGAAATTGTCAGAGTCTCTCTTGTATTGGTCACCAATTTTCAGAATAAAGGTGCTAACATGGCGTCCGTTCCAAAACCTGGCCCAACTCTCTTAATATATGGCACTGGTGCTGTCCATAGGGTAAATACATTTGAATTAAATTACAGACCCCTTTATTTAAAGGGGGAGATCAAGCTGATCCTAACTGTTATAGGGCTATTTCTATTTTGCCCCGTTTATCAAAAGTGTTGGAAAAACTTGTCAATGATCAACTGACTGGCTTTCTTGATGTCTATAGTATTCTCTCGGGTATGCAATCTGGTTTCCGCTCAGGTTATGGATGTTTCACTGCAACCTTAAAGGTCCTCAATGATGTCACCATTGCCCTTGATTCTAAGCAATATTGTGTTTCTATTTGTATTGACTTGGCCAAAGCTTTTGATACGGTAGACCATTCCATTCTTGTGGGCCGGCTAAGGAGTATTGGTGTCTGGGGGTCTTTGGGCTGGTTTGCTAACTACCTCTCTCAAAGAGGGCAGTGTATGAAGTTAGAAAATCTGCTGTCTCAGCCACTGCCTGTCACCAAGGGAGTACCCCCAGGCTCGATCCTAGGCCCCACGCTCTTCTCAATTTACATCAACAACAGCTCAGGCAGTAGGAAGCTCTCATCCATTTATATGAAGATGATAGTTTTATACTCAGCTGGCCCCTCCCCGGATTCTGTGTTAAATGCTCTACAACAAAGCTTTCTTAGTGTTGATCAAGCTTTCTCTACCCGTAACCTTATTCTGAACACCTCCAAAACAAAGGTCATGTGGTTTGGTAAGAAGAATGCCCCTCTTCCTACAGGTATTATTATTACCTCTGAGGGTTTAGAGCTTGAGGTAGTCCCCTTATACAAGTACTTAGGAGTATGGCTAGACGGTGCACTGTCCTTCTCTCAGCACATATCAAAGCTGCAGGCTAAAGTTAAATCTAGACTTGGTTTCCTCTATCGTAATCGCTCCTCTTTCACCCCAGCTGCCAAACTAACCCTGATTCAGATGACCATCCTACCCATGCTAGATTACGGAGACATAATTTACAGATCGGCAGGTAAGGGTGCTCTCGAGCAGCTAGATGTTCTTTACCAATAGGCCATCAGATTTGCCACCAATGCTCCTTATAGGGCACATCACTGCACTCTATACTCCTCTGTAAACTGGTCATCTCTGTATACCTGTCGCAAGACCCACTGGTTGATGCTTATTTATAAAACCCTCTTAGGCCTCACTCCCCCTATCTGAGATATCTACTGCAGCCCTTATCCTCCACATACAACACCCGTTCTGCCAGTCACATTCTGTTAAAGGTCCCCAAAGCACGAACGCATCACTGGGTCGCTCCACTATTCAGTTCGCTGCAGCTAGCGACTGAAACGAGCTGCAACAAACACTCAAACAGGACAGTTTTATCTCTTCATTCAAAGACTCATTCATGGACACTCTTTTACTGACAGAGGTGGCTGCTTTGTGTGATGTGTTGTTGTCTCTACCTTCTTGCCCTTTATGTTGTTGTCTTTGCCCAATAATGTTTGTATCATTTTTTGTGCTGCTACCATGTTGTGTTGCTACCATGCTGTGTTGTCATGTGTTTCTGCCTTGCTATGTTGTTATCTTAGGTCTCTCTTTATGTAGTGTTGTGTTGTCTCTTGTTGTGATGTGTGTTTTGTCCTAATATTTATATATATATATATTTTTTTTTAATCCCAGGCCCCCGTCCCAGCAGGAGGCTTTTTGCCTTTTGGTAGGCCGTCATTGTAAATAAGAATTTGTTCTTAACTGACTTGCGTAGTTAAATAAAGGTTAAATAAAATGTAAAAATACCATGAGACATCCATGTCTTTATTATAATTGTTTTCACCTTTATTTAACCAGGTAGGCCAGTTGAGAACAAGTTCTCATTTACAACTCCGACCTGGCCAAGATAAAGCAAAGCAGTGCGACAAAAAACAGCAACACAGAGTTACACATGAGATAAACAAAAGTACAGTCAATAACAATAGAAACAATTCATCACTGGAAAAGATAAACAGTTGAGATTTGATATCATTTAAAAGCTTACAAACAGGGTTGTCAAACTATTTTATAATTTCTGGTAAAAAAAAAACTGAAATAAAATAAATGTTAACTTTTTAATGTCAATTATCTAAAAACACATATGTTCACATATGGTGTAGCTAAGCCCCTATTTTACATCATCTAAGGTTTTGGTGTTGTGCCCGCCATCGGTTGAGACACAACTTGCTCTTGAATACAGGGTGGGTGTAATGTTTTGGCAGATAAATGTACTACAATGGGAATATATTTTAAATTTCAACTCTCAAATGGTACCACAAAGATTGCTGGTGGTCCACACGTCAGAGAATGTTTACTTGAATGGGAATATGTTTACAATTTTACTGTCAATCGTCCATAGGAAACCTATTGAAATCCTATAGATTTAGAATAAAAATGACCATTTAAGTTGACATTCGACAGTGGGTGGACCGGCGGTCATGTTTGTGATTAGTAATTGAAGTTAAAATTTAAATGACTTTTAATTTCACTGGTGTACCAGCCAAATTGCAATGGTATGAAGGATTAGGTCCATTCTATGAATTATATTTCTAAGATTGAAATGACACCCACCCTGTATTCAAGAGCATATTGTGTTTCAACCAATGGCGGGCACAACACAATCAACTCAGATGATGTGAAGTAGGGTCTAAGCGAACACATGCAAATATACAACAACAACAAAAAATTGGAGTTTATGCAGTTTTAGGTAATTGACGTTAAATGCCTAAACATGACATGATTTTTATTAAACATTACTTCTTGAAAAAAATAAAATTGTTTGAGAACCCTGTTTGTAAGCTTTTAAATGCCATTTATCTTTTCCAGTGATGAAGACATGGATGTCTCATGGTATGGTGGGGTATACAAAATGGGTCAACTTTGAGTACCTTTTTATTTCCTGAATTCGGGTCAAAAAAGTAACTTTTTGACCACTTCCATGGGCAAACAGTATGGAAAGTTTTTGTTTAAATCAAAAGGAGATTTTTTGGGAAGTCCGGGGTGACGAGTACCGGGTGCGAACATAGCGCATCCTTCAGGGCCTGGAACGCTGCCTCTGTGTCCTCCGTCCATTGCACCGTCTGGGGTAGTGGTGCCTTCGTTAAGTCTTTGAAGGGTGAAGCTATTGTGGCAAAGTTAGGTACAAATCTACTGTAGTACCCTGCTAACCCCAGGAATTACTTCACTTGCCTCTTGGTTCGGGGGACCGGCCATCCCCTAATGGCAGCGATTTTTATTTATTTATTTTCTTGGGGTTTCACATTTCTCCTCCCGATCTGATAGCCCAGGTACTCCACCTCAGCGTAGCCCAGCTTGCACTTGTGGAGTTTGCGGTCAGACCTGCATCCCTTAGCGCATCAACCATGGCCTGTAACCTACAAAGATGTGACTCCCAACTGTCACTGTGCACAATTATGTCATCTAGATAAGCAGCTGCGTACTCACTGTGCGGCCGCAGGACGCGGTCCATGAGTTGCTGAAAGGTCGCTGGTTCCCCGTGGAGCCCGAAAGGCAGAACCTGGTAGTGGTATAGCCCCCCCCCCTGGGGTGGAGAAGGCAGTCTTCTCCCAGGAGGCTGCTGCCAGTGGCACCTGCCAGTACCCCTTCGTCAGGTCCAAGGTGCTGACATATCTCGCCATCCCCAAGCAGTCGATCAGTTCGTCCACCCGGGGCATGGGGTAGGCATTGAACTTACTGACCTTGTTCAGGCCCCGGAAGTCATTACAGAAGTGGACGGTTCCGTCCGGTTTCGGAACCAGCACTATGGGGCTAGACCTCTCACTGTGTGACTCCTCCAGTACCCCCATTTCTAGCATCGTCGTCACTTCCCGCTGGACCGCCACCCTCCGGGCTTCTGGTATCCGGTATGGCCGTTTACGCGCTTTTCTCCCGGATGGGTGTGGATATGATGTTCCACGAGATCTGTGTGCCCCGGCACCTCGGAGAACACGGCCATATTCCGCTGGACCAACTCTCTGAGCTCTTGTCGTTGGGTTGGGCTGAGGTCTTCCCCCATTGCAACTTCAACCAAGGGCGGGCCCTGCTGTGGCCGGGTCCACGTTACGCACAGAGCCTCACGTGCGTGCCATTTATTCAGTAAGTTCACATGGTAAAGCTGGAGGGGTTTTCTCCGCCCCGGTTGGTGGACCTTATAGTTGACGTCGCCTACCCGCTCAACGATGTCGTAGGGCCCATGCCACGTAGCCAGGAATGTATTCTCCGTTGTAGGGATCAGCACCAAGACCTTCTCACCTGGTTGGAACTCTCGTGGTTGGGCACCCCGGTTGTAGACATGCTCCTGGGCACGTTGCGCCTGGGCCATGGGCTCTCTCACCACTGGCCAAATCGCCGTCATCCTCTCCCTCATCTCCTCCACATGTTCTACTACGCTGTGAAGGGGGGTCGGCTGCTCTTCCCAGACCTCCTTGGCTAGGTCCAGCAGCCAGCGGGGCCGACAACCATACAGGAGCTCAAAGGGGGAGAACCCTGTGGATGCTTGGAGTACCTTGCGCACTGAAAACATCAGGTCGGGAAGCAGCTGGTCCCAGTTCCTCCCGTCTCTCTCGATGACCTTCTTCAGCATCTGTTTTAGGGTCTTATTGAAGCGTTTCACCAGCCCGTCCATTTGTGGATGGTACACACTGGTCCTCACCTGTTTTATTCGTAACAGATTGCAGACATCCTTCATCACACGAGACATGAACGCGGTGCCCTGGTCTGTCAGGATTTCCCGCGGAATACCCACCCTGCTAAATAAATGGAAGAGCTCCCGTGCGGTACCTTTTGCTGCCGCCGTGTGTAGCGGGAATTCCTCAGGATACCGGGTGGCGAAATCCATGATTACCAGGATGTGTTGGTGTCCCCTCGCGGTCTTCACCAACGGACCCACCAGATCCATTGCCACCCGCTCGAATGGCACTCCTATAATGGGCAAGGGAACCAAAGGGTTTCTATAATGCACCCTCGGAGCTGTGATCTGGCACTCAGGGAAACTACGGCAGAAATCCTCCACGGCGCGCTTGACTCCGGGCCAGTGGAACCGGTTCTCGATCCGCTCCCTGGTTTTCTCCATCCCCAGGTGTATCCCAAGCATGTGGGTGTGGGCAAGCTGCAACACAGTCCTAACATACTGGCTGGGTATGAGTAACAAGTCTTTTGTCTCCCCATTATGCTTTACTACCTGATACAATAAATTATGCTTGATTGCGAAGTGGGGGTAGCGCCAATCACTTACCCCAGGTAACAGTTCGCCATCCACTGGAGATTGGGGTCTTCTAACTGGGCCGTTCTGGAGATTGGGGTCTTCTAACTGGGCCGTCCTGAACTGACCCGTGAGGATTCCTGTGTCGGGAGGTCCGTCTAGGGCCTCCACCTCCATAAAGGGGAGCCTGAGGTCTTCCTTGCACGGTTGCTCGCTTGCCGGAGCGGGGTCGTCTCCCTCCTCCGAGTTCGACTCGGGCCCAGTGGACACCTCTCGTGGCGGGGGTTGGGTTGCACAGACCACCATCCTTTTTCCTTTTCTTCCTACCTCCTGTGTGCGCCTCCCCAGGTCCCTCCTCCACAGTGCCTGGAAGAGAGGGCAGTCTCGACCGAGGAGAATGGACACATCTTGGCCATGTTCTGTTATAATCTCCACCCGGCACAGCCAGAAGAGGACTGGCTACCCCTCATAGCCTGGTTCCTCTCTAGGTTTCTTCCTAGGTTCTGGCCTTTCTAGGGAGTTTTTCCTAGCCACCGTGCTTCTACACCTGCTTTGCTTGCTGTTTGGGGTTTTAGGCTGGGTTTCTGTACAGCACTTTGAGATATCAGCTGATGTAAGAAGAGCTTTATAAATAAATTTGATTTTGATTTACACAGAACACTGTCATCACTTCGTCCCCCGGTTCCTCCTTCCCCTCTCGTGTGAGCCACTGTGGGTGGGCCAGGGTCACCATGCTGCCGGAGTCCAGCAGAGCGCTGGTGTCGATGCCATCGATTCGTACAGGAACCATCGAAGGGGCCGTCTCGGTGTGTGCCCAACAGGAGGTGACTTAACTCGCCATCCGGGTTACACCAGAGCTGGGGGATGCGGAGGGCATGGCCTCTTCCTGGCTCCACGCCCCGGCTCACCGCACTCATAGGAGCGTCTCTGATCTGGGTCCATCAGCCGCCGATGTCGTCGGTTTGGGTCACCCTCCCGATTCACAGCCTCAGCTGGTTCTGTACGGACACCCTTCAGCCCCTCGCCTCTCTTTGTGTTGTTCGTCCCCTCACCACGTCTCCGCTCGGGCCCCTCTCAGCAGGTCCTGGGTGTTCTGGTGAATTTCTACCGTGGTCAGCAATTCCTCCAGGCTCTGGGGGTTCTGCATGCTCACCGTCTTCTTCATCTCGTATGGCATGGCCCGAAGGTATTTATCCAGGACAAGCTTGTCGAGCATCGGGAGGGACGGTACTTCCGTCAATAGCCAGCCCTTGGTCAGACGCACCAGGTCGCTCATCTGAGCACGGTCAGGAAAGGGTGGGGTCAAAGTCCCAGTCATGGACCAGTTGTGCACAGTGTGCGAGATTGAACCCATAACGGCTCAGGATCTCCCGTTTGAGTCCCTCATAATTCGCAGCCTGGTCAGCATTCAAATCAAAGTAGGTCTTCTGGGCCTTCCCAGAGAGGTAGGGTGCCAAAAGGGTGGGGCTTGGGCCATCCTTCCCTCTGTGCCGTCCTCTCGAAGGTGCACAAATACGACTCCATATCATCTTCCTTCCTTAACTGAACCAGGAACCCAGACTCCTGAGCCCACCCAACCTTCAACTACCAGTCTGCGGTTTTGTTGGTGCTGCTCCTCCAGTGCTTGCTCCTGGAGTGCCTGTTGCTTCTGCTGGCTGAGGATGAACTGATCCACCAGCTCCTCCATGGTAATCTCCGTACGCTCGACCCCACGGCACCCAAAGCTACTGAGATGCTCGCATTCTCCACCATATGTGGTAAACCGTGGGGTGTTGGGTTGAGCATGCAGAGATTGACACTGAGACAGGGAGGTTTTAGTCTGCAAAAACAACTTTATTAAGACAGAAAATAAATATAACAAAGAAAATCACTTAGGTTTGGCTCGGTCCTTGTTCTCTACTTCTGCTCGCTGTCGGCCTCTCCCCGTTCTCTCTCGCGGTGTCAGTGTTCCTTTTATTTTGCCTCCACGGCTGGTTGGCATTTTCCCCTAATTGCCTCCACTTGGAGCTGTCCGTGTCGGGGTGCCCAGCTCCCGTATTCCCAGCAGAGGGAGCCAACGTCGCCTCACGTACCTCCCCTCTATTACCATCCCCCGGGGTAGACCTCCTGGGATACCACAACACATACAGTGATAATGATAGACCTGGATGGCGTTGTCCGATTTGCTGTGACTACAAAACAGTCCAGTATAGCAACTTAAGTCCAGTAGAGGACTGTCTGTGACACAGTACAGCACATAGCCTAGTTCTTCTAATGTATGGTTTAATGAAATGCACCAACATGATATCAGACACCCTTTGATAAGATCACCATCCTTGCAGGTGAGTATATCCCCCCCGAAGTCTTCAGAAAGCGAACTAATTAATTTCCACTTTGTTATTGTCCTTTGATTCCTATTGCATGGATAGTTTGAGGCCTTCTGGCATCTTTTCTTGCTTAAAAATTATGAATGACTGAAGTTTAAACTTGGCTATTAGGCCGAGTTGGTGTTTTGCTAAGATTCCTTTGCAGTGTTTACATTCTGAGATGTTTCTCTTTGAGATGTCATTTGAGAATCTGTGGAATATATCCTTTTCAAGATGCCTTCTTTGGTTCCTATTGCTTGGGCTAGTGTTATACAGAAGTTAGCCAATAAAACCATTAAGAATTGCTTTAGAATTTGTTGAGCCTTATCTGCTAGCAACATGTAGAGTCCTCTGTGCATGCAAGGCAAATTGATTTTTAGGTTCCCCTGAGTAAAGCATGTGCCACTGGCCTCTGGACACGTACAGTTGTTTGTCACTGGCCTACATAATGGCAAAGTGGAATAACCCCTATAATGGCAAAGTGGAATAATGTTTAAAAAATATATATGTTTACAAATTAATAAAAAATGGAAAGCTGAAATATATTGTGTCAATAAGTATTCAACCCCTTTGTTATGGCAAGCCTAAATTATCTAAGTCACGTAATAAGTTGCATGGACTCACTCTGTGTGCAATAATAGTCATTCTAAAATCATGTTGAGCACTGTCTCATCTCTGTACCCCACACATACAATTATCTGTAAGGTCCTTCAGTCGAGCAGGGAATTTCAAACACAGATTCAACCACAAAGACCAGGCAGGTTTTCCAATGCCTTTCAAAGAAAGGCACCAATTGGTAGATAAAAATAAAAAAATCATTTATTAAAAAAAGCAGACATTGAATATCCTTTTGAGCATGGTAAAGTTATCAATTACACTTTGGATGGTGTATCAATACACCCAGTCACTACAAAGATACAGGCATCCTTCCTAACTCAGTTGCTGGAGAGGAAGGAAACCGGATTTCACCTTGAGGCCAATGGTGACTTTAAAACAGTTACAGACAAGGTGCAAATCAAATTTGGGGGTGGTCTCTAAATAATGCAAATTCAACCATTCTCCTATTTGTTTGAAATGTAGTGGTAAATCTGTTTTACAGTGGTAAATATTAAAATATAAGCTTCCAAATGAAACAAACACCCCCACCTCTCTGTCATGGTTTAAACCAATATACACTGCTCAAAAAAATAAAGGGAACACTTAAACAACACAATGTAACTCCAAGTCAATCACACTTCTGTGAAATCAAACTGTCCACTTAGGAAGCAACACCGATTGACAATAAATTTCACATGCTGTTGTGCAAATGGAATAGACAACAGGTGGAAATTATAGGCAATTAGCAAGACACCCCCAATAAAGGAGTGGTTCTGCAGGTGGTGACCACAGACCACTTCTCAGTTCCTATGCTTCCTGGCTGATGTTTTGGTCACTTTTGAATGCTGGCGGTGCTTTCACTCTAGTGGTAGCATGAGACGGAGTCTACAACCCACACAAGTGGCTCAGGTAGTGCAGCTCATCCAGGATGGCACATCAATGCGAGCTGTGGCAAGAAGGTTTGCTGTGTCTGTCAGCGTAGTGTCCAGAGCATGGAGGCGCTACCAGGAGACAGGCCAGTACATCAGGAGACGTGGAGGAGGCCGTAGGAGGGCAACAACCCAGCAGCAGGACCGCTACCTCCGCCTTTGTGCAAGGAGGAGCAGGAGGAGCACTGCCAGAGCCCTGCAAAATGACCTCCAGCAGGCCACAAATGTGCATGTGTCTGCTCAAACGGTCAGAAACAGACTCCATGAGGGTGGTATGAGGGCCCGACGTCCACAGGTGGGGGTTGTGCTTACAACCCAACACCGTGCAGGACGTTTGGCATTTGCCAGAGAACACCAAGATTGGCAAATTCGCCACTGGCGCCCTGTGCTCTTCACAGATGAAAGCAGGTTCACACTGAGCACATGTGACAGACGTGACAGAGTCTGGAGACGCCGTGGAGAACGTTCTGCTTCCTGCAACATCCTCCAGCATGACCCTTTTGGCGGTGGGTCAGTCATGGTGTGGGGTGGCATTTCTTTGGGGGCCGCACAGCCCTCCATGTGCTCGCCAGAGGTAGCCTGACTGCCATTAGGTACCGAGATGAGATCCTCAGACCCCTTGTGAGACCATATGCTGGTGCGGTTGGCCCTGGGTTCCTCCTAATGCAAGACAATGCTAGACCTCATGTGGCTGGAGTGTGTCAGCAGTTCCTGCAAGAGGAAGGTATTGATGCTATGGACTGGCCCGCCCGTTCCCCAGACCTGAATCCAATTGAGCACATCTGGGACATCATGTCTCGCTCCATCCACCAACGCCACGTTGCACCACAGACTGTCCAGGAGTTGGCGGATGCTTTAGTCCAGGTCTGGGAGGAGATGCCTCAGGAGACCATCCGCCACCTCATCAGGAGCATGCCCAGGCGTTGTAGGGAGGTCATACAGGCACGTGGAGGCCACACACACTACTGAGCCTCATTTTGACTTGTTTTAAGGACATTACATCGAAGTTGGATCAGCCTGTAGTGTGGTTTTCCACTTTAATTTTGAGTGTGACTCCAAATCCAGACCTCCATGGGTTGATAAATTTGATTTCCATTGATAATTTTTGTGTGATTTTGTTGTCAGCACATTCAACTATGTAAAGAAAAAATTATTTAATAAGAATATTTCATTCATTCAGATCTAGGATGTGTTATTTTAGTGTTCCCTTTATTTTTTTGAGCAGTGTATTTCTGTGCTTGGCACTGTCCACTCAGTACTGCTGTATTTCGGCCTTAGCTGAGCTCCTTTACGCATAGATTTTCCTTGGTGCTTCCTAATTTTCGCCATTTGTTTTCCAATGCGTCCTTGATTTAATAAATGACCTATTCCTTTATTCCAATGCATAAGATCTTTCCATTGATTTTATCATTGTTTGCTTTTATCAGTCAGCTGTTTAGAGCGCTCATTGTGTTGTTTTTCAGGTCCGCGCGGGTACTGGTGTTCTCCGTACCATCCGTGGCCAAAACTATTTGACCATTTATTTAGCTTTTATTTTCTATCATTATTTGTTTTCTTTCCTGGAACAGCTGATGGTCGACAATATCACTAGCCTACAGCTAGACTCCAATCTAGCCAACAAAAAGGCTGGCTATACGTTAATGACAGGTGACTCGGTTAGAAGCATTCAATTTTGCAAGGGCATAGGCCTACAACTGTCTTCACGGTGAAACATAATGAAATGTTACATAGGCATACTTAGAGTGCATTTTCAGAGATCTCCAAGATTCATGATTCTATACAGGCTTCAATGTTCTAATTCAATTGTTTTAAATGCTTAATAATGACAACACTGTCATTAATGTAAGGAAAGAAAGATGGTGTTTTATGTCACACAATCTGAAGACTCCAAGCATTAACTGGGGCTCCCGAGTGGCACAGCGGTCTAAAGCACTGCATCTCAGTGCTTGAGGCGTCACTCAAGACACCCTGGTTCAAATCCAGGCTGTATCACAACCGGCCGTGATTGGGAGTCCCATAATTGGCCTAGCATCGTGCGGGTTTGGCCGGTGTAGGCCGTCATTGTAAATAAGAATTTGTTCTTAACCTTTATTTAACTAGGCAAGTCAGTGATTTTTTTTTTTTACATTTACATTTAAATCATGAAATCATGTAAAACATGTTTTGATTCAACTCATGTATAATATTGAATGTAGGCTACCTGAGTATATTCATGTGTGTAAAATTGCCTAGGCATAGAGGGTAGGCTACAAGCAGTGGTATGGTCCTAGTGGAGGGTAAATGTAAGTAAACATTGTTTACCCACATTTTTCAGAAAAATGCATTGTATAGGCAGTATAACTTTAAAAAATGTAATTATACCTTGACCGGCAGTCAGTTTACCCACATTCTTTTTACCACTACATCACTGGCTACTGGTAGGCCTCTTTGAAGATTCATGGTAATACACATTGTAACATATTCTAGTAAGTTGTGTGTGTGTTAGGGTGACCATCCCGTTTTCCCCGGGACCGTTTCGGCCCCATTTCAGGTGTCCCGACTTTTCATGTTACAAAAAAGGTCAATTTGTCAGCAAGACGCATCAATTAATGCTGAATGTCATTAGGCCCACTGTTTGGTGTTCTATAACAGATGTCTATTTCCCTTCATCAAATGGCAAGAGTATACATGCAGTTTTAATGCTGGAATTATTTTGGAGTGGACAAACATGCACAGGCAGCCTTCTTTTTGAAGTTATTTGTTTGACAATCAGATTCAAATATTATGACTGGTTGTGTTCATGACACATTTTAAAAGATAATTCATTTTTACAGTTTAAGTGACGTCTTTATTATTAGGCCCATACTATTTTTTTGGAGACCCCCGAATGTCATGATGTAATTCACACTGGTTACAGAGCTTAATGGCTGTGATAGGAGAGAACTGAGGATGGATCAACAACATTGTTGTTACTCCACAATACAAACGTAATTGACAGAGTGAAAAGAATGAAGCCTTTACAGAAAAAAACATTCCAATACATGCATCCTGTTTGCAATAAGGCACTGAAGTAATACTGTTAAAATGTGGAAAAGCCATTAACTTTCTTCCCTGAATACAAAGTGTTATGTTTCAGGCAAATCCAATCCAATACATTACTAAGTACCACTCTCCATATTTTCAAGCATAGTGGTGGCTGTATCATGTTATGGGTATGCTTGTAATCGTTAAGGACTGAATGAGTTTTTCAGGATAAAAAATAAATGAAATGGAGCTAAGCACAGGCAAAATCCTAGAGGAAAACCTGGTTCAGTCAGCTTTCCACTAGACACTGGTAGATGAATTCACCTTTCAGCAGGACAATAACCTAAAACAAAAGGACAAATCTACACTAGAGTTGTTTACCAAGAAGGCAGGGAATGTTTCTGATTGTCCCGATTTAGTTTTCACTTAAATCTGCTTTAAAATCTATGGCAAGACTTGAAAATGGCTGTCTAGCAATGATCAACAACCAATTTGACAGAGCTTGAAGAATGTTGAAAATAAATAATGTGCAAATATAGTACAATCCAGGTGTGCAACGCTCTTAGACTTACCCAGAAAGACTCACAGCAGACTTACCCAGAAAGACTCACAGCAGACTTACCCAGAAAGACTCACAGCAGACTTACCCAGAAAGACTCACAGCAGACTTACCCAGAAAGACTCACAGCAGACTTACCCAGAAAGACTCACAGCAGACTTACCCAGAAAGACTCACAGCAGACTTACCCAGAAAGACTCACAGCAGACTTACCCAGAAAGACTCACAGCAGACTTACCCAGAAAGACTCACAGCTGTAATCGCTGCCAAAGGTAATTCTAACATGAATTGACTCAGGGATATATATACTGTATTTCATTTTCAATAAATTAGCTAAAATTTCTTAAAACATGTTTTCACTTTGTCATTACGGGGTATTGTGTGTAGATGGGTGAAAGAATCTATTGAAAATCTATTGAATACATTTTGAATTCAGCCTGTAACACAACAAAATGTGGAATAAGTCAAGGGGTGTGAATAGTTTCTGAAGGCACTGTATCAGACATGACCTGAGAAGACAAAAGGAATTATTGGAAGGCCCACTAAGTGGCTTGTTTACAGGGTGCTACATACTTATGGCTGCAGAGTGGAGGAACTAAAGGCACCTTACATTTCTTTCAAGTGCCCATCAATTGAAGCTGTCAGGTAATTCAGAATGATGGATACGATTTTAAGCAGATATTGGATGTCTGAATGTTCAGCTTGGCAAAGACAGGGCTATAGTTCCTTCAGTTCAGACTGATTGCTCTGCCAGGCACAGTTCTCAACAATAAACACACTCAGCACAGATACTGTACTGCACAAAGGCATACCTTTTTAGAGGAAGTCAATTGTAACCAAGGAGAGCTTGTGACCGACTCAAGACTATTCTTTTTTTTATTAACCTAAAATGTCCTTAGTTTGAAAGTCTCATGGCATTGACAAAGAACATGTGATTTTGCTCATCAATCAGTTAAATCTGTCTATATAATGTTATTCATCCCATAATTTAGTGAACTAGACTGCCTCAGCATTGTCATTCTAGACATGCAAAGCCTTCCCTCATCAGGTAATGTAATTCCATGCTTCATTAGTACTGTGAAGTTTATCATTTGTCATCAAAGCCAGCTGTCAATAAATAATTAAGTTGCAGATGAGAAGAATGAAATATTTTGGCTGAAGGAAGGAAGATTGCTGTCTACATTTTAATTGCATACACACATTTTGTGTGTGTGTCCAAGGTTTTAATTAGCTGTGATGTGGCTACAAAGCAGCACCTGTTCATAGTCTGCCTACTTTTTGAGCTCTACTTTCACCTTCAACAAACATCATTATTTAGCATATTTACACCTATAGAAGAAAACATTTAGGCTAATGATTATATAGCAAATGGGCAGACAGTTCAGGCACTGCTCCCCTTTCATCTGAATGAAAAAGAATAGGAGCCTAACGGCAAACCTGCCATTTTTTGGGGACCAATGTCTTGTTTATTACAGTGTAATAATTGTGGAAGAATCAAAACTATAGATTTTATTTAGGCCTACACCTTTCCGTTGCCACACAGACCATGAAAGTGCGATGGCAGTGCATGTCGAAGACAGAAGAAAGAGATGGAGGGGCTGGAGAGCGAGATAGAGGAGACCTCTATCTGGTCCAGAATTATCTTCGTGTACAGGCATCATTCCAATGTCACATTTTTTATTTGCATTCCAAGCTGAAACACTGCAGCTCCCTTGCAGTCAAGGGAAACAATGTGCATTTCCATCCACAAACAATCAGTAAATAAACTCTAATGGGGTTCTGACAGAATGTCATCAATCGATCCCTCTGCTTTTTCAATCCTCTCAAACATAACTATCTGCCATAATTACTTTCTCCTGAGATCTGGCGAGCATGAGGAAGCATGTGGTTCCTGTCTGGTAGGATAGCCTACATGTTAATATATTCTACTGTATCTCTGTGTGTGAACCAAGCCTATGATGATGCTGTTTTAGAAGGTGGTGGAGACCAACCTCTATTCAGTCTGTTAGGCTAGTACACTAGTAAAAAGGTGCACACAAAGCAGGATATCAATCACATCGGAAATGATGTAAGAAGTTTGTTTCCCCCATTCAAAACCCCATTTCTAATAGGCTAACTTGTAATGTGCTCTTTGCTATTGCATCTTTATTACTCCTGTTTACATGTATATTACCATAAGTATTTATATATTCCCACTACCAGTCACTTTTTATGTATAAACCCACCTCAACCATTCTAGCACATTGAAAAAGGTACTTGCACTGACCAGTGTATATACCTGCATTCTCGTGTTTCTTTAACACATCGTGTGATTTAAATTTGTACATTTTATTATCTATAATATTATTATCACTGCATTGTTGGTAAAGAGCTCTCAAGGTAAGAATTTCACTGTACTGTTTTACACCTGTTGTATCCTGTGTACGTGGCGAATAAACTTAGAAACATGAAACTTAGAAACATATTTGACGTGTAAAATAAATCAGTGATGATTAAATGTGTATTATAACAGCATAAGCCTATTTTTTGTGTTCAGGTCTGATGGGCTGTGAGAAGCAGTAAACATGGAACACTTTGAGGCTGCTCCAGGTTGGTAAGTACAGTCTGCGTTGTCTTGTTGTCATTCACGTACATGCTAGGCCTATGCAATACATGGCACTTTTGCTGCCGCTGATTCATTGAAGGAAGAAAGCTGCTAACGCAAAAATGTAGTTTGTCTAACTCATCTTTTTTTGCCTCTAAATATGTAATTTGGGGCTTCATAAGTGCCAATAGTGTTTCAGTGAGCTGTTGATTAGTTTTGAGTGCAGTCGTGCCTCTTCTGTCTATACCATTCGTCATGCTAATTCACATTTTAATTAATGTCCGTCAAGCCCTATGGTTAAAGCAATATTCACAGGCTTGACTACCCCATTAGAGGCTTTAGTACTGAGTAATACATGTATATGGTTTGTTCAGATTCTCAAATCCACAGCAAGCGCAGTAATTCTGATATTTTGGAAATGCTTACAATCAAATTCAATTATATGTGGGCCTATCTTTTATGGAGCCGTTATGGCAGCTCTTACTGATAGATCTAACGCATGTTCTCAATTTAGCCAGACTGTACAGTACATTCTGTTCAATCAGTCTGAAAGCTGACATATCACTCATTTAAGGTTTCTTTTAGAATCCATTACAGTAATATCCTTCTCATGAGACTATTAGCAGATCACTCAAACATGATTGGGAGATTGGCTAAACCAAGAATGTGATAGTACTGTAAGGCCCCTCTGGCTTAAAGCAATCCAAGACCTGTGGATCTGTAGTGACCCATTTTAAGGTCAGACGTCTCCCTGACCTGACCCTGATATCTAATTTCCTCCCCACTGGGCTGGCTGGCAGGCGGGCACACCCTCCCTAAGGCACCTGCAGAGCAAGACGCCGGTCCTTCCCTGTGATACACTCATCACATGCCTCCCTCTCCCACAAATGAGCTGTGATTGAGGTGATTGGGATTTCCAGAGGCTGTCACAATGGTTTTGACTAGCAAATAGACGGGTGGTAATGGGAGAGACAGGCCTGTTATGAGAGCCCTGTCAGGGATAAGATAATGCGTCAGAGTGAAGAGGTTAAAGACACCGCTTCCCTGTTAATAATTAATTGGTGTCCGTGTGGCGGATCCACTCCAACGCTCCCAGTCATCACTTGATAATTGCTTTACATTTAATTTGGCTTTGGAGAGCATTTTTCAAGCGAAGTAAATTGTGCTTAGTGTTAATAATATGAACCCGTCTTCAGACACCGGTTTGGTCAGAAACCAATGGTGAATAGACAAAGGTAGGCAAAGTGTGCCAATTTGAACGCTGGAGATGGTGTCTCCATTTCTAAGTAGTTTATCTTAAACACTAATTTACATTGTCGTTTGACAGGGGGAAATATATCTATGGTTCTGTGATTTAACAAAGAAGATAATTGTTACCATTATCAAAAGTAAATTTGGGAATAATCAATTTTTTCAGTTGTATCATAGAATGACTAATTAGGGGATTCATAATACTATTACTTTTACCTGGGATGGATTAAAAGAGTAGGCCTATTATTGTACACCACAGTAACTCACTTCTATAACGTATTAGAATGCTATCATGTGAAATGAAAAGTCTGAATAGGCATCTTATTGCGTACTATAAGGGGGAAACGGAATGAACCCTTTACTTTTCTCAATGTCAAGTGTCTCACCTAAGCATTTCCCAACTTTAATCCTCTTAATAAAAAAAAATCTGCCAGGTGCTCTTTAGCATTTTGGGGTTCTGTGTTGCGGCAGCTTGCTCTGGTCTAAACAGTGGGGGAGAAAGAATCTGAGTTACCTTAAGTAGCAGAGCTGTCGCCACAGTGACAGTGTCAGGCCTCCTACTGAGGCGCCCTCCAACTGACTGGCTCCTAAGGTCATGTAAGTTAAACTGCCCAGGTGTATCTGTGTGCAATTAAGTGCTAGACATAAGAGAACCAGCAGACGTCACGTCAGACTCCGGCCCCAGAGGACAGGAGTTGCCCATCCCTGACCTATATAGTGATTAGGGCTGGCACAATTACTGCATAACCAACAGTTATGGATGAAGATTGTAATTTTAAATAAAATAACAGTTTACGTTTATTTGATACTTTTTTTGTGTGTGGCACGAACAGCTGAACATGGATTCTTAACAATGTGATGAAAATGTGTTGCTCCTTGCTGAAACAAGCAAAGAGTTGTAGCAAACAAGTCTTTGGTTGCCTAGGCAATGCCCCCTCCCTGCAGCAGCAGCACGGCAACACATGCAGTCAGGAGAGGAGGAGAACACTATTGGAACGGTGACCACTGTCATTTGGCTGACCAATAACTGTCACCCAAAATTCCATGACTGTCACAGTCCCAATAATGATGTTAAATAACAGTTGGACATCAACTGAGCAAAATCCTATTTCTGCTGAAATAATCCTGTAAAAATGTACATTGTTGTATGATTGTTAGCTGTAGTGTGATTAGACTGTATGCCTGGATGCACCCAGAAGGGGTAATGTGTGCTCGTGTGTGTGCGCTTCACCCAGCTATAAAGCTCCTCATCTGTAGATGACACCATCAGATGTTTGTGGAGCTGGCATGAAAATGGCTTCTCAGTGGAACACTGCCCGTGTGAGCAGTGCAGAGAGGAAGGTGCCCCACACCCGTATGGAGGATGAGGCTGACCTCCAGGTAGGTAGAGACCACATCCATGTTTATTCCCAGTTTCCCCCCACCGCCCTGGGGCACTAGTACCACCCTCTACCCCTCCCCGGCTGACCTCTATACTGCCTCCATCTGCACCAGTTTGCTCCTGATTCCACCCCCTCTCGGTGCTTCGGATGCTCTCTTTGCCAAATCTGCAGCAGGCAGTGCTCAGCCTTGCATGCGCAGAGATAATGATCAAGTTAATTAGACCTGAGATTGAATGAACTGCGGCAGCAACTTAATCATTTGTAACTTGATTAGAAATACTATATTCTGCAACTCCAGAGACTGGCAAACTTTCCTTATTTGAGTGCTCGAAAATTAAGGTCCACTTTAGGATTCAGGTCTTGAGATAATGTTGCAATAGAAGCAGGGAAATAAATCCGAGCTCGTATACTCAAACAAGCCCATAAGCTGAGGGTACATTTCCTTGTGAATGGTTTTACTGAGTTGACAGAGCAGATGTGAGTTGCCTTTCTGTTAATGGTTCCTCTGTTATCCCCATAGCAAATATACTCATTTGGGAGGAAATTAGGTCAAGGTAGCTTTGGTGTCGTCTGTGAAGCCACCCACAACGAGACAAGGAAGAAATGGGCTATTAAGAAGGTGAACAAAGAGAAGGTGAGTGCATTAGTGTTTCCCATGGGCAGCTTGTTGACTGCTGTGTTGAAAAGAGACACTCTAAAGTCAGTCTAATGGCTACTAGAACAGCCCCACACCTCAGTGCACTCACTCAGCTTCTTCCCTCCATGCAGGCTGGAAGTTCAGGTGTTAAACTGTTGGAACGGGAAGTGAGCATCCTGAAACGTGTGAACCATGCACACATAATACATCTGGAGGAAGTCTTTGAAACACAAAAGGTAAGGGATGCTTTCTTAGAAGTAATGGAGTCAATATCTCAGTAGTGTGCGTGCAGACGATTGCGTAAGCACCATGAATGAGAGCGAGGCCGGTCAGATCTATTTGTGGGGGCCATTATCAGTCTGTGTGCTGTGCTTTGTGTCCAGAGGATGTATCTGGTTACTGAGCTGTGTGAGGGAGGGGAGCTGAAGGAGCTCCTTCAGAAGAACACACGCTTCACAGAGGAGGAGACCAAGCACATCATCAACAGCCTGGCTGAGGCCATCGTCTACCTGCATAAGAAGGGTGATATGACTGACTAAAGTTATAGGTTTCACACCGTTACAAGGCTCTACATTTGAACATTTTACACTGTGAAACTGTATTTCAAGCAACAATAAAGGGTAAGAGGCAGAATATCAGACTATGCCTTCTTTGACCTTTATGAAACATAACAAACTAATCTAGGTGCACTGATTAAATCATTCCAACATTAATGCAAACAGTACAGACAATGTGTTGTATGAGTAAATTGTGTGCGGGGACGATGTTCAAATTGGTGATATCACGGTCACATCGTACTCAAACGAGTCAAATTGGTGATATCACGGTCACATTGTACTCAAACGAGTCAAATTGGTGATATCACGGTCACATCGTACTCAAACGAGTCAAATTGGTGATATCACGGTCACATCGTACTCAAACGAGTCAAATTGGTGATATCACGGTCACATCGTACTCAAACGAGTCAAATTGCTTTGGCCTCATTGACGTGTGATAATCAGGGAGATGATACCACGTTATGGCTCCCAGTCATTATAGAACCTGGCTTATTCTAATAATGAGATAATAATGAACAACTGCCAGGCAAAAATGGTAGCCCTTTTAATTGAGTCTGAGGGGTTTATTTGAAGATGCTGCTTTTCCCCCCTCCTGATGGTGAAATCTCTAGTTAGAGGTAATTTAGGACGTTGCTTGGCAATGAGACACCATTACATGGGGCTAATGACTCATTTACAACGAGCTGGGGAGGAATACAGATTAATAGGTGTGTTTTCACACTAAGAGTCCCTCTGCGCTGTCGTGCCGCACTTCTATGGCGACTAATGATACCAGTGGGGATGTGATGCTAAAGGTTAGCAGTGACTGTCACAGGTAGTGCCTTAAAGGGCAATTCCACCACTTTTCAACCACATTTTCATTGTCTCCAGCTCAATAGCAGTGTGTACATATATGAAAACGGTGCACCACTACGTTTTGTAGAAAGAAATATAAACGTGCTGTTTTCAGATATGTACACACTGGTTTGGTGCTGGAGATGATGAATATGGGGTAAAAAAGTGGAGGAATTGTTCTTTAACCATATATAAGCAGCATGCACATTCATTACTTCTTGAAAAGGAAATATGACAAATTGTTTAGTAAAGACATTGATATGATACATTTATTTTGCATAGAACGATTCATTTGGTCCCATGGAATATTACTATGAATTTTGTGAACCATTTGTTCATTGTACTATTAGTTCTTCACCATGCTGTTGTTACTATATAGATATAGAGGTTCATCCACTGTTGCGCACCCCGGAGTCTTTTTATTCAGTCCATATCTTCCTGAGCTCAATCTACATGAACATTCGAGGAGAGGAAACAATATATTAGAGGTCAGAATGCTCCGCCCCCCTCACAAAATCACTTTAACAGAGTCGAACTTTAAGACTCCAGGGGAGAGAACTTCTCAAACTAATATGTGTGCAGACACTTTATTTTCCATCCCATCAAGTCAATCTAGCAGCAGCATCTAATCTAACCTTTATAACTCTCTCAAACGTCTCCGAATCCTCCGCTCAATTCTGCACATCTCTTGTAATGACCACTGATACTTTGTGGCTCACCATTTTTAAAAGGAGGCTGATATCTAGAGATTTGTCATAGGGATTGCTTGAATTTAGTAACGCGCTCATGGTTTTCCTGAGGATAAAGTAGCTGTTCTTGTCACAATCTCTGGGACTTCAGCTGGGGCAGAACCCCTCTCTTTCTCAGTAAATCAAACTCATTCCCAGTGGAATGCTCGATGACATCCATGATTGATTAAGGTTGTGGAGATGTCACCTGTTGAAAACAAGGCAACACTAAACATATCGTTCCCCACGAATGATGCAGGGATTTCATGTGTCCTACTTATATCAGTACACTCGTAAAACTTCTATTAGATCAAATATGCCACACACAGCAAAAAAAAACATTCAATTTATTGTCACCAAATTTGACACGAATTGCAAAAAAAGTATATCTCCCTCACTAACTTTAAGCATCAGCTGTAAGAGCAGCTTATCGATCATTGCACCTGTACACAGCCCATCTGTAAATAGCCCACCCAACTACCTCATCCCCATATTGTTATTTATTTATTTTTGCTCCTTTGCACCCCAGTATCTCTACTTGCACATTCATCTTCTGCACATCTATCACTCCAGTGTTTAATTGCTAAATTGTAATTATTTCGCCACTATGGCCTATTTATTGTCTTACCTCCCTAATCTTACTACATTTGCACACACTGTATAAAGATTTTTCTATTGTGTTATTGACTGTATGTTTGTTTATTCCATGTGTAACTCTGTGTTGTTTGTGTCGCACTGCTTTGCTTCATCTTGGCCAGGTCGCAGTTGTAAATGAGAACTTCTTCTCAACTGGCCTACCTGCCATCGTACTTGTCCTCTCTGCTAAAGACCTTTTGAAAGCCATTATGGTTGGTTCTTCTCATAGTAAAGGTGGTGTTCTTTTTTTGTATTTCAGACATAGTTCACCGAGACCTGAAACTGGAAAACATTCTAGTGAAGAGCTATCATCATGGTGTTGATAATGACATGATCAATATCAAGGTGAGACGGCGACACAAACTGGAAGACTTTCACTGCCGTTTCTCATCCAGCCAGTCTCTGCAGGGACTTAAGGACAGGCTCCTGATGTGTTTTTCTTTTCTTTCTCCCACTCCCCCTAAATGGTTTTAAATGCTACCTCATTATGACAGACCCCCTTTTGGTTCCCCTTTATATCACGCCGTACAGAAGGGTGAATCAAGAGCATCTTTTAAGACAAATTACCGCCTGGGCCCAGCATGTTGTGTGCATTGACGGAGCGCAGGTTAAAGCAGATACCTGGAGCGCGGGCTCAAACAAGGCAGGGCGGCAGCATAAATCACACACACACTGCTGAAAGACAGCGTTGTTCTGGCACGGTATAAAAGGCTTTTATCTGTAAGGAGGAGGTCATCTCTCCTGGATATTTTCTCCTGTTGTATTTCTCATTAACTTAATCATTATGATTTTCCCCTCACTATTGTCATTGGTTGCACTAATTGCACTGTTTGTCTACATAACCTGGTTCAAGTATTCATGACATTACCCTGAAGAAGGCAAAGTGATGCCAAACGTTGGTAAATACCCAATAAATTACTGGGAGTTTATACATGGAGTGCGACTTTCTTTATTTTGATAGTTTATAGTATTTGTCCTGACTGCCATTATTTACTAGATGAGACCATACAGCATGTACAGCTCATATTTGTTATTCATCTAACATAGAGAGACCCAGTTATTGTTGCTCTTCAAGTAAACCTTGTTTTGTCTGATAAATAACAGCAACAAGAAAGGATTTGATATGAGATGGATACATGCTGTAGGCCTGCGTGTGTATCAGTGTCTGCTGTCTGCTCTCTCCTCCCAGGTGACAGACTTTGGGTTGTCAGTGAAGAAGGGGGGTGTTGGCAGTGAGAACATGCTGAAAGCCACCTGTGGGACTCCTATCTACATGGGTAAGACTGACACGCTCAGCTCCTACACACAAAGATCACATCATATTAGAGTAGTCCTGTTAAAACCAGTCCTCTCCTCTCTGTTTCAGCTCCTGAGGTGATCAATGCTCATGAGTACAGTCAGCAGTGTGATGTGTGGAGTATTGGGGTCATCATGTACATGCTGTAAGCAATGCACCCACCCATCCCTCCTTTATCACTGCCTGTCTTTCTGGTCTGTCTGTGTCTCTCCCTCTCACTGTAGCAGCTTTTCCTATACTGTGTACAGTTAGCCCAGTGACTGATCAACTAGTAGTATATATTTTTTTCTAGTAGTATAGTTGTCACTGACAGGGCTGTGTGACTGACAGGGCTGTCTCCCTGTAGGCTGTGTGACTGACAGGACTGCCTCCCCGTAGCCTTTGTGACTGACAGGACTGCCTCCCCGTAGCCTTTGTGACTGACAGGACTGCCTCCCCGTAGCCTTTGTGACTGACAGGACTGCCTCCCCGTAGCCTTTGTGACTGACAGGACTGCCTCCCCGTAGCCTTTGTGACTGACAGGACTGCCTCCCCGTAGCCTTTGTGACTGACAGGACTGCCTCCCCGTAGCCTTTGTGACTGACAGGACTGCCTCCCCGTAGCCTTTGTGACTGACAGGACTGCCTCCCCGTAGCCTTTGTGACTGACAGGGCTGCCTCCCCGTAGCCTTTGTGACTGACAGGGCTGCCTCCCCGTAGCCTTTGTGACTGACAGGGCTGCCTCCCCGTAGCCTTTGTGACTGACAGGGCTGCCTCCCCGTAGCCTTTGTGACTGACAGGACTGCCTCCCCGTAGCCTTTGTCACTGACAGGGCTGTGTGACTGACAGGGCTGTCTCCCTGTAGGCTGTGTGACTGACAGGGCTGCCTCCCCGTAGCCTTTGTGACTGACAGGACTGCCTCCCCGTAGCCTTTGTGACTGACAGGACTGCCTCCCTGTAGGTTGTGTGACTGACAGGACTGCCTCCCCGTAGCCTTTGTGACTGACAGGACTGCCTCCTCGTAGCCTTTGTGACTGACAGGGCTGCCTCCCCGTAGCCTTTGTGACTGACAGGACTGCCTCCCCGTAGCCTTTGTGACTGACAGGACTGCCTCCCCGTAGCCTTTGTGACTGACAGGACTGCCTCCCCGTAGCCTTTGTGACTGACAGGACTGCCTCCCCGTAGCCTTTGTGACTGACAGGACTGCCTCCCCGTAGGCTGTGTGACTGACAGGACTGCCTCCCCGTAGCCTTTGTGACTGACAGGACTGCCTCCCCGTAGCCTTTGTGACTGACAGGACTGCCTCCCCGTAGCCTTTGTGACTGACAGGACTGCCTCCCCGTAGCCTTTGTGACTGACAGGACTGCCTCCCCGTAGCCTTTGTGACTGACAGGACTGCCTCCCCGTAGCCTTTGTGACTGACAGGACTGCCTCCCCGTAGCCTTTGTGACTGACAGGACTGCCTCCCCGTAGCCTTTGTGACTGACAGGACTGCCTCCCCGTAGCCTTTGTGACTGACAGGACTGCCTCCCCGTAGGCTGTGTGACTGACAGGACTGCCTCCCCGTAGCCTTTGTGACTGACAGGACTGCCTCCCCGTAGCCTTTGTGACTGACAGGACTGCCTCCCCGTAGCCTTTGTGACTGACAGGACTGCCTCCCTGTAGGTTGTGTGGGGAACCTCCATTTATCGCCACCTCTGAGGAAAGACTCTTTGAGATGATCAAGAAGGGAGAACTCCACTTTGTCGGACCCGTCTGGGACTCTATCAGTGATGCAGGTGACATACAGTAGTACTGCTTCTCAACCTCTCTGACTTCTATTTGTAACATCTCTGGTGATATGGAACTCTAAGGACACATGGTACTTGACCACATCCAGGTTGAGCTGACAGGTCCTTCTTACAATGGTTATTATTACATGACTTTAACATAGCGTACTGACTATCACATTTTTATCTCACCAGCCAAAAAAGTGTTGAGTTGCCTCCTGAAAGTTGATCCCGCCCATCGCATCACAGCCAATGAGCTGCTGGATAACCCCTGGATCACGGTAAGGGGCTGATCCACCCAGCTACATTTCACATTAACAATAATGAGTACAGGAAGGACTCTCTCTGGTATTGCTGCATGATGGGGTTGGGAATTGGTATCTCACAGCCTGGTTTATGGGGTTTATTGCAGTGTGGTGATATTAACCCTTTAGAGGGGGTCTAACATTAGTTAGTGGTACTGTGTCTTACAGGGTGACACCAACACTCTGGCCACACCCACCAACGTGCTGGAGATGATGCGTCTGTTCCGGGATGACCCGGAGGAGGTGGAGAGTGAGGAGGAGAGCGAGGTGGTCAGTGACGTGCTGAACGAGCTCTCTCTCAGCTGCTCCCAGGACAGCCTGACTCTGGAACCCAGGGCAACACTGGAGGACGGGGCAGGATCAGAGCATACAGTAACACTGGAACCTAGGGTTAGGCCTGAGAACAGGGCAGGGATGGAGGGTGTGGCCAGGCTGGAGGACCAGGTAAGGCCGGAGCCCAGGGTGGCCTCAGCATGCAGGAACATTGCTGAGCTCAGCTATGAGGGAGACACAGACAGTAGCAGCAGCAAACCCACCACCCCCACCAAACAGGTACTGTAGTATGCAAAGTTACCACATATACTGTACACACAACTCAGTCACGCCATGAGACTCATCATGACCTGCCACTTCATAGGTGTTAGGTTCAAAATAACCTATTTCACTAAACCCACCATGACTCAAGCTCTGGTTTAAAATTAGTCTTCTTGGCAAGTGAGCTGTTTCAGTTACACACTGGTATACGATCGTCCATTTCCCTTCCACTTCCACCTCAATTAGCTTATGTGGTAATGATCTTGTTTTTGACTAAAGACTATCTCTCTGTTGCGTAGCTATACTTAAAGCATGGGAGTTATCAGGCTCTCTACAATATTTAGGGTTATTCAACCCCCCCTGATATCTCTGTAATCCACTGCAGAGACAGAAGAAGAAGGTTGCTGCCTCATCGTCCAATGGACTGAAAACCAACAGCTCTGCTGTGAAGGTCTGCAACTCACTCAGTCCCCCCACTTCACAGGTCAGTCATTTAGCAGTCTGTCTGCAAAGTCCTCTTCTTACAACACTGGGAATTAGGCTGCCATTAGATATTTGTTTTTTGACAGTTTAGACAATCGTTTTTTTTCTGATATTGATGCAATAAAGATGATTGCAACTTTTCATCGTGCAAAAAATGGTTTGAATTTGTCACACGGGCCATTGATTCATGTATTTTATATTAAGCCAAGCTGAATCTCTATTTGTCTTCACAAAACAGCCTGGAATGTATAAGATCTGATTCAAAATGGGTTGACTTGTTAAAGAAAATGCTTTTAGTTTGTTTTAAAGGCCCCCACCAGCGGGCAATGCCACCCCTATTTCGACGTAATTCCTGTCTTGTAGCGGAAATTGTTGTTTAGGTTCCACCTCCGAAGAATAACACAGGCTGCTAATACATATTCATGATTTGGGGCTGGGAACATTGTGGTGATTTCCACGGAGTGGAGTAAAACAACAAGCAGGGTGCTGATGACTGTCAGTGTAGCTAGCTAGCATGCTAACTTTATCTAGCTAGCTAATGTTATCTGTTGTTCAAAAGATTAGCCAGCTAGGCTATGGCTGGTTCTGGAGCTGGATTTGTCATAAGCATGTAGGGCAGGGATGGGCAACTTTGAGGGTGTGGACCACAAAAAATCTGAACTCATCATGAGGGGCCGTAGTTGCTCGCTGGTTTTTATACTCGCATCCATAAAGCAAGTTTGCTTAAATTAAGCACATTTTGCCATGGAGCGGAGAGAAGATTTCGCAATTTTTTAACTAATTTCATGCAATTCTACTCATTTTGCCATGGAGCGGAGAGAAGATTTTGCAATTTTATAACTAATTTCATGCAATTCTACTCATTTTGCCATGGAGCGGAGAGAAGATTTTGCAATTTTATAACTAATTTCATGCAATTCTACTCATTTTGCCATGGAGCGGAGAGAAAGATTAGCTCTTTTACGGATAATTTCCTGCTATTGTACACATTTTGCCGTAGGGTAGAGAGATGTTTGCAGTTTTTAATATGATATCTAAGTGAGACCGCTGGCCGCTAAGCTAACTTAGCAATCACGTTTTTTTGTTTTTTTTGTTTGCTGACATGGGCTAATTGACTGACTATCACTAGCTAGGTTTCCATCCAATTGGAGACAGATTTTCACGTGAATATTCTAGAATGCGTATTAAGAAAATATGTACATTTTACCAGCGGTGGTATGTTTCCATCAAATGGAGTTGTTTCAGATAAATGATGACATAGTGGTCACAAAATATACTTTTTCATTAAAGTTTTTATGTACCGAATAAAAATCTAAAGTTTGACGTGTTTCCATCTGATTTCCAACTCTACCAATACTTTTGTCACAAAAACTGTTGCGTTAAATAGCAAATGTGCCTACTCTGGGCTTGGCACCTGCGCTCAAGCCAACAGCTCGCAGGTACAGTGTGGGGAGGCTGTGCGAGTTGTCTAGATTTGGTTTATTAGGATCCCCATTAGCTACTGCACATGCAGCAGCTACTCTTCCTGGGGTCCACATAAAAATTAAATGCATGACAAAGTACAGAACAGTATTAGACAAGAACAACATAAGATATTACATTAAATTCAAATAAATACAAATAAAATAAGACTTTTATATATATATAGTAAAGACACCAAGAGACAACTAAAATCCTATCTAGTATAAAAAATAATAGTGTCTAGTCTACATGATGAGATTATTATGGAGAAGAGCGAGAATAGTTTATTTTTCAAATGGCAATCAAGCATTGATCATCATGTAGCCTAATAAACTGCAAGGTTTCCCGAGTCGTAATGGGAGGACTACACACCATATCATCGGGTGAATCCAAATTGACTTCGATATGATGGTTATATCAATATTTAGGTATACGGGCCGCCATTTCTCGAATAATCAATTTTACCAAAACAAAAAGATCCCATCAGGTCGAACGAACAAATTATCTGTCAGCATTTATAAATTGCACTGAAACCTCCTGTTTTCATCACAGCTGCCTTGATATTTTGTATTTTTTTTTCTCCCCAATTTTGATCTTGTCTCATCGTTGCGACTCCCCAACGGGCTCGGGAAGCGAAGGTCGTGTCATGCGTCCTCCGAAACATGACCCGTCAAACCGCGCTTCTTAACACCTGCTCGCTTAATCCGGAAGCTAGCTGTACCAATGTGTCGGAGGAAAAAACGTTCAACTGACGACTGAAGTCAGCCTGCAGGTGTCCGGCCCACCACAAGGAGTCGAAGAGCACGATGAGACGAGTAGAACCCCAGTAGTGATGCCGCAACATTGCAAGGCAGTGCCTTGGACCGCTGTGCCACTCAGGAGGCCCCTAATGATTTATTTCTATACAATATGACTTAACTCGCATAAAAACTGTGGATGGAAACGTGGTTACTGACTGACATAACAAGAAAAATTATCTGCTGATGCACAACCAAATTGTGAAATCGTACCTTGTGTATTCTACTGTTCCGAGGGCCTTCAAACTGCGGGCCGCCAGTTGCCCATCCCTGATGTAGGGATACTTCGCCACAGATGGATAGGGGAAACAAGTTACTTTGACTTTGTCATCTATTGTTATCTCCAGTTTTGGCGTCTTCCATAAATTATCTATTATATTTTTCAGCTCAGTCGGAACTCGCAAACTTTGCAGGTGTTTATGATTAATAAACAATGCCATGCTGGTAGGTGGTACCATTCAACTAAAACTTAGCCCTGAATCGAAATATTGGCTAAAAAGAATGTGCATGTCATTTCATAGGAAAAGACACGTCATTGGCACGAATTTGCACGAAGTGGGCAATTTGGGTTTGTCACATCAAGCCCAAATATATTATACTTTGACCTAAAACAATGAATTATTGACTTCAATCGTTGTGCAACACCATGAGTAAGCTATGGCAATTGTTTTTCAGCTCAGAAAAGTGGATTTCTTCTAGTATGGGTGTTTTAATGCTTTTTGGCCATCATGTTGGTGCTGTTGATATTCACTCACCACTAGATGGTGACAGATTTACCTAGAAGGTGAGTCGAGCTAGTGACAGATCCAGTAGATGTTGTTCTGTAGAGGTGAACCTGTTGTGTTGGCCTTGTGTGAGATGAATGTGAGTATCTTATCTTTGCAGTCCCATACAGGTGGCAAACTCTCCAGGCAGTCGAGTGCAAATCGTCTCAGCCCACAGGACAAGAGCGAGACCCGCCCAACCTCTTCCCCAGTGGGGCCAGCTCCCAAACCAGCGGCCGGTCCAGGGAAGGCAGAGGCCCACAAACCCCCCCACACCCCCTCTGGCTCTAGGCCTGGGAGCCGCTCCCCACGACCACCTCTCTGCAGCAGGCATAAGAAGAGCTCCTAGGCACCAGCAGCAGAGTCCCCATCCCCACGGGCGCGGCGTGCCAAAGGAGAGGAACCCAGTCAGAGCTGTACTCTTGGGGGTGGCAGGCCTGCTAGACACATGACCTGTTGGTATTCATCTATACACTGTGTGGCACACACCAGCCCTGAACTGAATGAATAGTCTCTCACACACCCACTGTGATGTTGTTTAAGAATGGCCAGTAGACAGATGCTGAAGATAGGTTTGTCAGTAGCATCAGCTTGAATGCATTCAGAGGGTAAACCAGCATGCTGTGGAATCAGGAGAGCAAATAATTGACCTAGCAATAATTTCACAGTAAAGCACCTGATTCCTGTTGTTCAAACTATCCCTGTTGTGTCCCCACTGACCTATCTTAGGCTACCTGTCGTTTCTGTTATGCTTAGTTACATACTTTGTCTGCATTTTCCATATCAAACTCACCGACAGTCGGAGTCGTTTCAAAATACACTCATTAAAAAGTAGATGGGGAAACTCAAAGGGAGTGTTCATCTCTCTTATTTATTCCGTTGGGCATAATTCATGATTTATTAGTGGTACACTGGGTTGTGTAGCTGTTAGTGTTTTCTATGTACTGTAAAAGTATACTATTTCTTTCAGTATCCTAACGGGCAAATTTGTTATGAAAGATCTTCAAAGTGCTTTGTTTTTCCCCACAAATGTCATTAACATAAAAATAGTCCAACATTCATTAGTAGTCAGTGGCGACCAGGGGCTCAAGCTTGTCTGCTGTTTATTCTTTTCATTGAGCTGTTTTTAGGATGATTTAAGGATGATTGCCAAGCATTATGAGAAGAAGCTAATGTACAGAAACTCCATTATTTTGTGTTCAATAAACATAATCAGAAATGTGATTTATTTTTTTGTGATTCTGTGATAACTTTTCCATTATTCTGTTTTGATCTCTCACTTTTTCTAAAATAAAATCAAAATGCAGTTGACCCTCTTTGGGTCCATACAGACCGCCAGTGGCACACAGGCTGGTTACGCACCATCAAAACGCAGGGGATTGGGACTGAGGGCAACCATGGCTCTAATCTCGTTTGGGAGGCCATTGAAAGCAGCAGGAGCTACTTTGAGGGCTCTGCCATTCAAGCACAGGTCTTTCTGTTGTAGAGAGAATAATCCCCAGCATAGATACAACATTAAAGTAGTCAAGCAGAACCCACAGAGGCTGTATTTCAAATCCACCCATTTGCATCTTGAAGTGAATGTGTGCAGACAGTGGAGCACGGATTGAGCAGAGGCTTTCTCTGTGTGTATGTGTGTGGTGGTTGGATTAGCTCTTTTGAAGTGAAGCACATGGCACATTTTTCCTTTTGGGTGATTGGTTCACGGCCTTTAAACTGTGTAAATAGCTCCCTTTTATCAAAGGCTGCCAGTGCTTTGTCCAGGTAGGCATGCTTGCCTTTCCTGGCCTGGTGGATGGAGCCTAGTTTTGATACACAACTTTCAAAATAAAATAGAAAATGCTTTATGGGAGCACAGAGTGAATGACAAATTAAATATATTTTATAGTATTCACTGAGTATACCAAACATTAAGAACACCTTCCTAATATTGAGTTGGAGGGGCATGGACTCCACAAGGTGTCGGAAGCGTTCCACAGGGATGCTGGCCCATGTTGACTCCAATGCTTCCCACAGTTGTTAAATTGGCTGGATGTTCTTTGGGTGGTGGACCATTCTTCATACACACAGGAAACTGTTGAGGGTGAAAAACCCAGCAGCGTTGCAGTTCTTGACACAAACCGGTGCGCGTGGCACCTACTACCATACCTCATTCAAAGGCATTTAAATGTTTTGTCTTGCCCATTCACCCTCTGAATGGCACACATACACAATCCATGTCTCAGGGCTTAAAAATCATTTAACCTATACCTGAAGTGATTTTAACAAGTGACATCAAGGGATCATAGCTTTCATCTGGTCATTGTGTCTTGGAAAGAGCAGGTGTCCTTAATGTTTTGTATACTCAGTCTATATTATCAATAAAAATGAAGGGCAAAAGGAAATGGGAAAACACCAAACTGTAATAATGTGGGATTACATTTGCAATTTACTTGATACTACTTATGTAAGCACCAGATGGAGCTGTAGTGGATTCCAGAGTTAATTTCTAGAGTTGACAGGTGGGCGCTGGCTAGAATGGCCTGCTATCTGGTTTCATGTGTGAATGCAGCTGTATACGTGTGTGATTGATTGAGCCATTTAAATAATTATGATGGTGTATGTAAGTTGTCAGTGATGAATAACTGCATGTTTGCTGTGATGTCTCGATGATTCATTTAAGGAAAATAGCATGTTGAAAGGGACATTTTCGCCCAGCATAATCCACTGATCTGAGAAAAAAAGCATTGAAGATAACAATGATTCATTCAGTTTGTAAACCCCTCCTCCCTTTAGACCCGTGAACTGAATTTGCATAAGGTCTGTTTAGACAACCTCCTGTATGGCTAATGCGTTGTCAGAGGCAGAGATGGGATTTCAGCGTATGGTCCTCATTTTCTTGTGCCAGACTTTTAATTCATTATAGAGGGGAAAAAATCTCCAAATTGAATTGGGGAAGTGGAATGTGACCTGCAGTAAGTGTGTGCATCTACAGACCTCAGGGAAGAAGACATTTAAAGAGATTGAATGTCTTCATATGCAGCTAGGTCATATGCTTTGACATTCGCAGTATTGTCCATTTATGTATTAAAAAAGCAAACAAATGTCCGCCAGATTTTTTTCTTGATGCACCAAACTTCTATCAGATTTTGCAGAAGTACAGAGAGGGAGAAGGAGAGTGCACAGAACAAGCAGCGCGGTATGGGGGCTAGGTTAGGGGCGTGAGTTTGCGACAAGGCATGGAGGCAAAGGAAATTAGAAATTCGGCGGGATGGAACCAGGGATGCGCCCTCTGCCCCCATCTCCAGTGGTGCTCCTGACAGATGGGAGCAGGGGGAGGGTGCGAGCAGCCTCCCGAGTTGGGAGATTAAAACACTGCAGCCCCTTTTGCAGCCTGGAGAGAGTGTGTCACTGTGGAAGGGTGGGGTGAGGAGATGGCACCTGTGGTGAGACTCTTGGGGGGTGCAGGACCGCTAATGTCAAAGGAGGAGAGGATGCATCCCTCCCCTGGCCCCCCCTCTGCTGGAACCCCTTTTATTCACTGCCAGGCAGAGATGAGGGTGGAGGGGGGTGGGGGCTGCATCTCAATAACCTTAATAGAGCTCCCTTTAATTAATCAGCTCATCTGCAGAGACCCGATACCTGCAGCTGAGCCCCCCATCCACTCCCCAACACATCCTCCCTCACACCACACCTCTCTGCTGCCGTGACTTTGTGCTAATGAGGTAACGCAGCTACAATGTCATGGAAACATTTCAGAGACGTTATCTGTAGGAGCTCATCACACATGCTGAGGTCCCTGATCCCCTTCAATGTTTGCATCTGTGTGTGTGTGAGTCCTCCCTTGCTGTGCTACAATGCAACCATTTTACCAAAACAAACATATTCAAAATGATAAAGGAGGAGGGGAAACCATGATGTCACAGCAGTGGGTTGGATTTCTAAAGAAGAAGAAAGGCGTAAAAACCACACCTCAAGTAAACATTTGAGACAGATGGCAATTTCAAAGCAAGCCTCATCAATCTTTGTTGACACTATTCCTTTTTTAAACTACTCTTATTTGGGATATTTGCAATTATAATACATATGCTCATTTGAATATCAAATTAATTAGTGAACACACTAGAGTAAATGCCTTTTTTATAAGTCGTTGTTAAAAGTGAGAAATTCTCGATAACGGTTGGATGGTGTGTTAATTTACAGTGATATCTAATCCCAAGTTACAGCACATAAAAGGCATTACTATACATATTTTAATGGGGAGGTGGTTGTTTTCCAAACAATTTTCTGCTAGAGTACATTTTTAATTTATTCCTATTTAATTTATTGGTCTCTGCATATCCACTCAGTAAAACTAATCAACAGCATGTATGGGCCCCTCTTAAAGTCACAGCTCTCTCTGGCAGCCAGCCTCTGATCAGGATAAACCCTTCATTTCAAAAGTTCTTTCCATTTCTGCAAAGAGCAGGCTGGGTAAAATACCCTCTCTACATTCAGTCAACCAGGATGATACCATCTCCAAGGAGACTGTTCGATTCTCACAGACAACCTTTTAATAATTGAAAAAAAAGTCAGAAAATGAAAAATGTGCCCAGCCTTGAATGATCCGAAATATTTCAATTTCTGCGGGTACTGACCGTCGCCACCGCTGTCAGAATGTCATCGGCTAAGGACAGAGCCTCTGCCTCTCCTCAAACTCCTCTGCCCTTGAGTTGGCTTTTTTACGGTGCTTTGGCAATCATTTAACACAGTGTGACTGGAGTTCTTATCACCTCCACTGTACGCTCCAAATACCTATCGACCCATTGACACACGGCGAAGAGGGACCTGCACAACCTTACACATGGAAATGATTTCAATTAATTACCATTCCCCCTAGAGGTGGCAGAGCGGGGGTGAGACAAAGGACCCAAACAAGGAGCATTTCTCTGGCGTAATGTGCACCATGTGTAATGAGCGGCGGAATGGTCATTTGACACATTTCTGCAAGTATGAATCAATTTATTTAGAGCACGTAATTCTGTAGTCACCTCGGCGGCATCGTGGTTTGGCAATGCATTGAGAGGGTGTATTACTAAAGTGGGTCTTCAGTTTCCTCCCTGTAGCCCCGGCTGACCGCAGGAGTGCCTGGAAAGCAGGGAGATAGCGAAATGGAGTGTGCCAGATGCAATCAGTCATATCATAGGAAAATCGCCTCCATCACCTTCAGTGTAATTGGAACATTCATTACAGTCCAGTAAAAACGCAAGGCACCATTAGATGTACGCTTTAGGAGTGGATTCCTGGAGAATGAGAGACTTTCGGGGTCTCGATACGGGGTCACAGTCAAGTAAATAATAGGAATTGTTCCTGCGAGGCTCAGAAAACCACTAGGCCCCTGGTTACGCACCAAAACACAACCTGGCACAGCAGAGGGGAAGAAATTCAATTATCGGACAGAAAATAAGATGCCCCTTGTGCCCCTCAGTACAACAAGAACAACAATCAGAACAGTCTCCTATCCAATATCTCACTTGGAGATTCACACGTGGTCATTCTTGTTAATGTCACGTGTCTTCTACATTTGTCAAGTACCTGACAGTATTTTCTCAAAAGTTGAAGAATTGGTAGATTTCAGTCAATGTACTGTAGGATGCAGCTGATGGGACTTCTTTATTGATTGCTTCTGTCACATAATTTTCAGAGATCTATTCTGTAAAAAACACTGATATTATTTGCAAACCCGGTAAGGTACAGGGTATGGATTATGTGTGCAATGTTTAACATGTATCATTATTTTAAGTAGCCACCTCTGTCCTCATGGCCTTAGTGTCAACTGTGAGGATAAACATTCTACTGCCACCAGGGGGACCAAGCCCTAGCCACAGCCTTGTCCCCAATGCTACAGTTTGGAGCCATTGTAGTATTTTGTTATTCCTTGTTTTATGTTGTACTTGTTTGTAATGTTTTCCAACGGGTCTAGAGGGAAATTTGTCACTGTAAACCATGCTGAAAATAAAACAAAAACATTTGGTCGATCAAAGGAAGAATATTTAATATGTTTAAGTTTGAAAATTGACTTATTATTTATGTTCTGAGGGCTGTTTTTAGGAAACTTTGTTGTAAACAAAACAGGCAGAAGAAGAATAGAGTGTAAATAAGAGTGTATACAGGAATTCTACTCAGAGTAAGCCTAAAGTCACTTCCAGATATCATCATTTTACATTCTCTTTGTGAGGTATAAACACCCTAACAACAAATCCACCCGTTTATAGTATCTCTAGCCAACTCTCACTAATGACTGTTTTGGGGGGTAAAATTCATCTGCATTAAATATGAATAAAAAGGCATGATGAAATAATTAGGCAATGCCTTTCATGTAACATACACACACTATGAAGGGCTTGTGACTTATTTGAACTAAAAAACCTTTGCTCTGTCCAAATTGACCCTCAATTCCAAAAGTATGTGTAATTACCATAGCAATTAAGAGCACTAAATGACTACTAAAGGCATTTGGGTTAAACAAATATTTATATTCCCCCACAAATTTCTTTGCTATAAAGTGGGTGAAAATGTATGATTCTTCGACGAGCTGGTATGTATTCAGTGTAGTTATGTAGCTAGTGGTGCAGGTGCTCCATACAGTAAGATCCTCCTGGTCCTTCCCTGAGCCCATTCATTTCCTCTGGGATGACTGAAGCTAGGGCTCAGTCACAGGAAATATGGCCTGCTGTGCTCTACCCCAGTCCTCTCTCTATATACCCCAGCCCTCTCTCTCTATATCCATCCCTCTCTCTACCCCAGTCATCTCTCTATATACCCCAGTCCTCTCTCTCTCTCTATCCATCCCTCTCTCTACCCCAGTCCTCTCTCTATATACCCTAGTCCTCTCTCTCTCTATCCCATCCCTCTCTCTACCCCAGTCCTCTCTCTATATACCCCAGTCCTCTCTCTCTCTATCCCATCCCTCTCTCTACCCCAGTCCTCTCTCTCTCTATCCCATCCCTCTCTCTACCCCAGTCCTCTCTCTATATACCCCAGCCCTCTCTCTCTCTACTTCATTCCTCTCTCGCTATACCCCACCTCTCTCTCTCTACCCCAGCCCTCCCTATCTCTCTACCCCAGTCATCTCTCTCTCTCTCTCTACCCCAGGCCTCTCTCTCTACCCCAAACCTCTCACCCCTCTTTACACCCCAGTCCTCTCTTTATACCCCAGCACTCTCCCTCTACCCCAGCCCTCTCTTTATACCCCAGCCCTCTCTTTATACCCCAGGCCTCTCTCTCTACCCCAGCCCTCTCTCTCTACCCCATCCCTCTCTCTACCCCAGTCCTCTCTCTATACCCAGTCCTCTCTCTCTACCCCAGTCCTCTCTTTATACCCCAGTCCTCTCTCTCTACCCCAGCCCTCTCTTTATACCCTAGTCCTCTCTCTCTACCCCAGTCCTCTCTTTATACCCCGGGCCTCTCTCTCTACCCCAGCCCTCTCTTTATACCCCATCCCTCTCTCTCTACCCCAGTCCTCTCTTTATCCCCCATCCCTCATTCTCTACCCCAGTCCTCACTCTATTTACCCCATCCCTCTCTCTCTCTACTTCCGGTCACAACTTGCAGACTTGTTTACGTGCTGCTGTGCATTTTGTTGCTAGCCTTACTTTGCTACCTGACAACTTTACGGTTTTTACTTTTTAATTACCGTTTATATTTTTAGATTTCCCTCCCTCAACTTTTTCACTCCGGACGCTTTATCTGGACATGGTTCGTCAGGACCTCCACAAGCCGAAGCTAAGTAGTAACATTAACATGATGCCTTCTAATTGCAGTCACTGTACTCATAATATACAGGAGAACGATCGCCTTACGGCGAGGATAGCTGTGCTACAAGCCCAGCTTCAGACGCAATCGTTAGGCAAGGGTTATTTCAGTGTAGGAAAGGATGAAACAGCGTCTGTGCCACCAGTAAGTACAGATAGTAGTATAAATCCACTCGCATGGTTCCTGCAGCCGGACAACTTTCTCATGGCTTCTGGAGGGAAATGCTGTAGGAATGCTCAACCAGTGTCGCTCATTGTCGACATAAACTTTCAACCGGTTCTCCCCATTAAGCAGCGAGTCGGAGTCAGAGGCCGAGCCTTCTCTGGTCTCCACTCCTCCCGTTACGGGATCTGAGACGCCGAAGCCTCACACCATTAGCTCTGACAAATTGAAAACCCTAGTCATTGGCGACTCCATTACCCGCAGTATTAGACTTAAAACGAATCATCCAGCGATCATACACTGTTTACCAGGGGGGCAGGGCTACCGACGTTAAGGCTAATCTGAAGATGGTGCTGGCTAAAGCTAAAACTGGCGAGTGTAGAGAGTATAGAGATATTGTTATCCACGTCGGCACCAACGATGTTAGGATGAAACAGTCAGAGGTCACCAAGCGCAACATAGCTTCAGCGTGTAAATCAGCTAGAAAGATGTGTCGGCATCGAGTAATTATCTCTGGCCCCCTCCCAGTTAGGGGGAGTGATGAGCTCTACAGCAGTCTCACAACTCAATCGCTGGTTGAAAACTGTTTTCTGCCCCTCCCAAAAGATAGAATTTGTAGATAATTGGCCCTCTTTCTGGGACTCACCCACAAACAGGACCAAGACTGGCCTGTTGAGGAGTGACGTACTTCATCCTAGCTGGAGGGGTACTCTTATCTTATCTACGAACATAGACAGGGCTCTAACTTTCCTAGCTCCACAATGAAATAGGGTGCAGGCCAGGCAGCAGGCTGTTAGCCAGCCTGCCAGCTTAGTGGAGTCTGCCACTAGCACAGTCAGTGTAGTCAGCTCAGCTATCCCCATTGAGACCGTGTCTGTGCCTCAACCTAGGTTGGGCAAAACTAAACATGGCGGTGTTCGCCTTAGCAATCTCACTAGAATAAAGACCTCCTCCATTCCTGCCATTATTGAAAGAGATTGTGATATCTCACATCTCAAAATAGGGCTACTTAATTAATGTTAGATCCCTCACTTCCAAGTCAGTTATAGTCAATGAACTAATCACTGATCATAATCTTGATGTGATTGGCCTGATCAAGGGAAACACTCAAGTGTTTTAGTACTATATCTTTTGACACAATGATGAAAATAATCATGGCCTCTAAACCTTCAAGCTGCATACTGGACCCTATTCCAACTTAACTACTGAAAGAGCTGCTTCCTGTGCTTGGCCCTCCTATGTTGATGTCACGATCGTCGTCAGGGAAATGACCGGACCCAGGTGCAGCATGGTGAGCGTACATTTGTTTTATTGATAAATGTCGCCAACAAATCAAAGAACAAGGAAACGACCGCGAAGCTTACTTTGGCTATAATGCCACTAACAAAGACAACTACCCACAAATACAAAAGGAAAAACAGCTGCCTAAGTGTGATTCCTAATCAGAGACAATGATAGACAGCTGTCCCTGATTGAGAACCATACCCGGCCAAAACATAGAAACAAAGAACATAGAGTTTCCCACCCGAGTCACACCCTGACCAACCAAACATAGAGAATAAAAAGATCTCTACGGTCAGGGCGTGACAGTACCTCCCCCCAAAGGTGCGGACTCCGGCCGCAAACGTGACACTATAGGGGAGGGTCCGGGTGGGCATCTACTTTGGTGGCGGCTCCGGTGCGGGACGCAGACCCCGCTCCACCTCTGGCTCCCCCCACTTTGGTGGCGCCTCTGGTGCGGGGACCCTCGTCGCCGACCCCAGACTGGGGACCCTCGCCGCAGGCCCCGGACTGGGGACCCTCGTCGCAGGCCCCGGACTGGGGACCCTCGCCGCAGGCCCCGGACTGGGGACCCTCTCCGCAGGCCCCGGACTGGGGACCCTCTCCGCAGGCCCCGGATTGGGGACCCTCTCTGCAGGCCCCGGACTGGGGACCCTCTCCGCAGGCCCCGGACTGGGGACCCTCGCCGCAGGCCACGGACTGGGGACCCTCGTCGCCGGAGACCACGGACTGGGGACCGTCGCCGGAGGCTCCGGACTGGAGACCGTCGCCAGATGCTCCGGACTGGAGACAGTCGCCAGAGGCTCCGGATTGGAGACCGTCGCTGCAGGCTCCGGACTCACCAGGCTGGGGAGACCTACTGGAGGCCTGGTTCTGGAAGCAGGCACAGGACTCACCAGGCTGGGGAGACATACTGGAGTCCTGGTCCATGGAGCAGGCACAGGTCGAACCGGGCTGTGGGGGAGCACTGGAGATCTGGTGCTTAAAGCTGGCACCACTCGTCCTGGCTGAATGCCCACTTTGGCCCGGCACGTGCGGAGTGCAGGCACAGAGACAGTGGGCGGAGAGACAGTGCGCAGAGCCGGCGCAGGATACCCTGGACCGAAGAGGCGCACCGGAGACCAGGAGTGCTCTGCTGGCACAATCCATCCTGGCTGGATACCCCCTCTAGCACGACACATGCGGAGAGCTGGCTCAGAGCGCACCGGGCTGTGAACGTGCACTGGAGACACCGCCAACCGCCCCGTGTGCCCCCCCTATTTTTTGGGGGAGTGGCCTCCCGGTCTCCCTTGCCAGCCGTGACCCTGTGTAACGCTGGTCCCCTCTTCTCTCTGCTTCCGCATTCCTCGCTGCCTCTGCCTGCTTCCACGGCAGGCTCTCGTGTCCTGACATCACCTCCTCCCAGGTCCATGATGTTTTCCACTCTGTCTGCCCCTCCTGGCCACGCTGCTTGGTCCGCTTGTGGTGGGTAGTTCTGTCACGATCTTCGTCAGGGAAATGACCGGACCAAGGTGCAGCATGGTGAGCGTACATTTCTTTTATTGATAAATGTCGCCAACAAATCAAAGAACAAGGAAACGACCGTGAAGCTTACTTTGGCTATAATGCCACTAACAAAGACAACTACCCACAAATACAAAAGGAAAAAAGGCTGCCTAAGTGTGATTCCCAATCAGAGACAACGATAGGCAGCTGTCCCTGATTGAGAACATAGAGTTTCCCACCCGAGTCACACCCTGACCAACCAAACATAGAGAATCAAAAGATCTCTACGGTCAGGGCGTGACAGTTGAACATAATAAACGTCTCTCTATCCACCGGATGTGTACCAAACTCACTAAAAGTGGCAGTAATAAAGCCTCTCTTGAAAAAGTCAAACCTTGACCCAGAAAATATAAAAACAACTATGGGCCTATATCGAATCTCCCATTCCTCTCAAAATAAATTGAAAAAGCTGTTGCGCAGCAACTCACTGCCTTCCCGAAGACAAACAATGTATACAAAATGCTTCAGTCTGGTTTTAGACCCCATCATAGAACTGAGACTGCACTTGTGAAGGTGGTAAATTACCTTTTAATGGCGTCAGACCGAGGCTCTGCATCTGTCCTCGTGCTCCTAGATCTTAGTGCTGCTTTTGATACCATCGATCACCACATTCTTTTGGAGAGATTGGAAACCCAAATTGGTCTACACGGACAAGTTCTGGCCTGGTGTAGATCTTATCTGTCGGAAAGATATCAGTTTGTCTCTGTGTATGGTTTGTCCTCTGACAAATCAACTGTAAATTTCGGTGTTCCTCAAGGTTCCGTTTTAGGACCACTATTGTTTTCACTATATATTTTACCTCTTGGGGATGTCATTCGAAAAAATAATGTTAACTTTCACTGCTATGCGGATGACACACAGCTGTACATTTCAGTGAAACATGGTGAAGCCCCAAAATTGCCCTCGCTGGAAGCCTGTGTTTCAGACAAGGAAGTGGATGGCTGCAAACTTTCTACTTTTAAACTCGGACAAAACAGAGATGCTTGTTCTAGGTCCCAAGAAACAAAGAGATCTTCTGTTGAATCTGACAATTAATCTTGATGGTTATACAGTCGTCTCAAATCTAACTGTGAAGGACCTCGGCGTTACTCTGGACCCTGATCTCTCTTTTGACGAACATATCAAGACTGTTTCAAGGACAGCTTTTTTCCATCTACGTAACATTGCAAAAATCAGAAATGTTCTGTCCAAAAATTATGCAGAAAAATGTATCCATTCTTTTGTTACTTCTAGGTTAGACTACTGCAATGCTCTACTTTCCGGCTACCTGGATAAAGCACTAAATAAACTTCAGTTAGTGCTAAATACGGCTGCTAGAATACTGACTAGAACTAAAAAATTTGATCATATTACTCCAGTGCTAGCCTCCCTACACTGGCTTCCTGTTAAGGCAAGGGCTGATTTCAAGGTTTTACTGCTAACCTGCAAAGCATTACATGGGCTTGCTCCTACCTATCTTTCCGAGTTGGTCCTGCCGTACATACCTACACGTACGCTACGGTCACAAGACGCAGGCCTCCTAATTGTCCCTAGAATTTCTAAGCAAACAGCTGGAGGCAGGGCTTTCTCCTATAGAGATCCATTTTTATGGAATGGTCTGCCTACCCATGTGAGAGACACAGACTCGGTCTCAACCTTTTAGTCTTTACTGAAGTCTTTACTGAAGAGTTCTCCTGTCTTATCCGGTGTCCTGTGTGAATTTAAGTATGCTCTCTCCAATTCTCTCTTTCTCTCTTTCTTTCTCTCTCTCGGAGGAACTGAGCCCTAGGACTATGCCTCAGGACTACCTGGCATGATGACTCCTTGCTGTCCCCAGTCCACCTGGCCGTGCTCCTGCTCCAGTTTCAACTGTTCTGCCTGCGGCTATGGAACCCTGACCTGTTCACCGGACGTGCTACCTGTCCCAGACCTGCTGTTTTCAACTCTCTAGAGACAGCAGGAGCGGTAGAGATACTCTCAATGATCGGCTATGAAAAGCCAACTGACATTTACTCCTGAGGTGCTGACCTGTTGCACCCTCGACAACTACTGTGATTATTATTATTTGACCATGCTGGTCATCTATGAACATTTGAACATCTTGGCCATGTTCTGTTATAATCTCCACCCGGCACAGCCATAAGAGGACTGGCCAACCCTCATAGCCTGGTTCCTCTCTAGGTTTCTTCCTAGGTTTTGGCCTTTCTAGGGAGTTTTTCCTAGCCACCGTGCTTCTACACCTGCATTGCTTGCTGTTTGGGGTTTTAGGCTGGGTTTCTGTACAGCACTTTTAGATATCAGCTGATGTAAGAAGGGCTATATAAATACATTTGATTTGATTTGATTCCTCTCTCTCTCTATTCCCTATCTCTCCCTCTTCCCGAGCGCTCTCTTTATACCCCATCCCTCACTCTCTACCCAAGTCCTCTCTCTATATACCCCATCTCTCTCTCTCTACAGTATTCCTCTCTCTCTATTCCCTATCTCTCCCTCTACCCCAGCCCTCTCTTTATACCCCATCCCTCTCTCTCTACCCCAGCCCTCTCTTTATACCCCAGCCCCCTCTCTCTCTACTTCAGTCCTCTCTCTCTCTCTACCCCAGTCCTCTCTCTCTCTCTCTCTCTCTCTCTACTCCAGTCCTCTCTCTCTACCCCAGCCCTCCCTCTCTCTTCCCCAGCCCTTCCTCTCTCTCTCTCTCTCTACCCCAGCCCTCCCTCTCTCCACCCTAGCCCTCCCTCTCTCCACCCCAGCCCTCCCTCTCTCTGCCCCAGCCCTCTCTCTCTCTTTCTCTCTCTCTATCTACCCCAGCTCTCTCTCTCTCCATACCCCAGTCTTCTCTCTACCCCAGTCCTCTCTCTCTCTACCCCAGCCCTCTCTCTATCTCTTTCTACCCCAGCCCTCTCTCTCTCTCTACCCCAGTCCTCTCTCTACCCGGTCCTCTCTCTACCTCAGCCCTCTTTCTCTCTCTACCCCAGCCCTCTCTCTATCTCTCTCTACCCCAGCCCTCTCTCTCTCTACCCCGGTCCTCTCTCTACCCCAGCCCTCTCTCTCTTTCTCTCTACCCCAGCCCTCTCTCTATCTCTCTCTACCCCAGCCCTCTCTCTCTCTACCCCGGTCCTCTCTCTACCCCAGCCCTCTCTCTCTTTCTCTCTGCCCCAGGCCACTATCTCTCTCTACCTCAACCCTCTCTCTCTCTACCTCAGCCCTCTCTCTCTCCACCCCTGTCCTCTCTCTACCCCAGCCCTCTATCTCTCTCTACCTCAACCCTCTCTCTCTCTACCTCAGCCCTCTCTCTCTCCACCCCTGTCCTCTCTCTACCCCAGCCCTCTATCTCTCTACCTCAGCCCTCTCTCTCTCTACCTCAGCCCTCTCTCTCTCTCCCTCAACCCTCTCTCTCTCTACCTCAGCCCTCTCTCTCTCCACCCCTGTCCTCTCTCTACCCCAGCCCTCTCTCTCTCTACCTCAGCCCTCTCTCTCTCTACCCCAGCCCTCTATCTCTCTACCTCAGCCCTCTCTCTCTCTACCTCAGCCCTCTCTCTCTCTACCTCAACCCTCTCTCTCTCTACCTCAGCCCTCTCTCTCTCCACCCCTGTCCTCTCTCTACCCCAGCCCTCTCTCTCTCTACCTCAGCCCTCTCTCTCTCTACCTCAGCCCTCTCTCTCTTTCTCTCTACCCCTGTCCTCTCTTTACCTCAGCCCTCTCTCTCTCTCTCGACCCCGGCCCTCTCACACCACTCAGCGGCCAGTGTGATTGGACTTCTCACTCTCTGCTGCTCCACATTATTGGCCATTATCCCGCTGTGGTCCATGTGTAGGGTGGCACTGGTGTGGTGATGGAGAGGCGACAGGAAGGACCTCTACTGCAATAACGTATTATTAGCTTTTTCACAGCTCCCCTGGGCTGGATTTACACTGGATATCCACAGACCTCTGAGGGCAGCCCACTGTCACAACAGCACTATCCACCACCCGAGCAACGTCCAGATACACACCCACACCGATGCAAGCGCACGCACACACCAAATCAGACGGAACATTGTGACTTTTTATTCACAGATTCTCATGCCTCTTTCCAATTAGCCCTAGCAGTGCTGAAGTGCTGGTGTGGAATGGTATTATTGTATAGCCTCTATTGTTCAGAAACCATCAAACACATTTTCTCCTGTCATTACTTTATGTTCGTAAGCTGTTCTTCGGGAGAATAGAATAGAACAAGTATCGCCATGCAGAGCACACTGTTACCTGCTGTGCACGACAATGCATCACATCACATCACGTGTACATTGGATTGGAAACAGAGTGGCACTTCTAGCATTAGAGCTATTTTCTGTCAATGCGCTTGTCCTTTGTAATGTTAACCATGTCCCATGTGACTGCTACCGTGTGTCCCTGTCCCTGTCCCTGTCCCTGTCCCTGGACAATAACGTTGGCCAGGCTCAATTAAAGAGACATTTTGCTGACATGCAGATTGCCTCTACTCAATCTTTTTATGTAAAACATTGATATGCCAGTCACTTATGGATGGATGAACTTTGGGAGAATCAATAGTATTGATGAATCATAGATCATACAAGCCAACAAGACTGGCATTATTACAATGAATTCATTGCATGGGGAAAGTCAACATTCAACTGTAATCATAATCAGACAAAGTGAGTTATGCACAATCAATAGCACAGCTATTATAATAGAGCTTGTCTTTGTGGTGTAGGCACATTCAAACAGACTGCACTGTGTGTGTGTGTGTGTGTGTGTGTGTGTGTGTGTGTGTGTGTGTGTGTGTGTGTGTGTGTGTGTGTGTGTGTGTGTGTGTGTGTGTGTGTGGTGTGTGGTGTGTGTGTGTGTGTGAGTTTAGTCTTGCATCTTTACATTCATTTATCATATAACACACAGCGCCACAGTGTACACAAACTCAGTCGGCTTATGCATTACTATGAATGATAGGTCGATCAACATGAAAAGAGAGTGCATCACTCTTGCAGAAATGTCCCATAGCATACAATAGCTGGGTGACAGTCTACCATAAAATAGTGTGAACTAGCCTTTTAAACTACAGGGTATTTCAGCACTGCAGGAAGAGAGAAAGATACATTTGTCCTCTCATCGTCAGAGACAGTAATCACCCAGGATGTAAGGTAACATTCTAACAGCACAACAGGACCATTCTGAACCCTGATGGAACTTCTCTACACCTCCATGAGTATGAAAGACAAAAAAGCACCCCGCAGAAGCATTACAATATTGGAACCTTTGGCAGTGCCCCATTTTGTAGTGAAACATATTAGAAGGGGATTGTCTGGAGAGGAGCACAATATCGCTGTGAAATCCGAGGAGACAATGGCATTTGATTGTGTCCTTTGGTGAACCCTGGGATATTGGCTGGATTGCAGTTTTTTTTTACCTGAGCAGCAGTGGCTACTCTGTCTCTGCTTCACTATCTGTTGGCGCTCCTCTGGAATGGCACAAGGCAAAATCAATAACCACAATGATTAGAGAGAGACTTTTCTGGACAGAGTTGTGTTTTTTCTGTGAGGAACTATTGATAAGATATTATCCCTGTTGCCAAAGATAATTCAAACAGAATATTACAGCACAAAATACAAAGGTGCTGGAACAACTGAAATATAGGTGACACTGCACTGAAACTCCAATGCTATGAATTAAATCATTCAAATATTTACACCATAAATCAGCATTCGTGTAGCCTGTACTTCCTATGAACTACACTCAAACAGTGTTATGTTTGAATCTGCTCATGGTAAAGAAATGTATGTCAAAGAAAAAATGGTAAATGAAATCATTCAATTCTGACAAAGCCCCACATTCCCGAGAGCCCCTCAGAGCCCCTAGGGTGACAGATGAGGCCTGGTTCAGTGCGTGTGAGCACAGCACTCAGACAGTCATTTGTAGGCCTGTTGGGGGTCGAGGGCACAAAGAGACAGAGAGAAACTCCATATTAGGATGAGCACAAACAGTAATCCTCTAATTCAGTCCGGTTATGTCACTCAGTTGACATGAACCAAGAGTATTGGACAGAGAGAAGGAGAAAGCGAAAGAAAGGGAGAGATGGACAGAGGGAAAGTGAGAGACATGAAGAGATGAGAGATGGATAGACACTCCCCCCACTTATTGAACCCCACTGCCCCTGGTCTGCATTAATGGTGTCCGTCAGACCAGTGAATGTCATCGGCTTTTACCATCTGTCATCTATTAGTCCAGCTGACCTAAGGACAGACATGGATCCACCCCGTCCCAGGCCTGTTCCACTCCCTTCCATATGTACTGTATGGTGCTTCTCAAGCCCACCAGATCAGCTGGCAGCTCATCACTCTCTTCACCATGTGGTTTCCTCTCTCTCTCTCCCCAGTGGTTTGTCTTAGCAGAGATGGGCACTCAGGCCTACGCCAGCCAGCCATTGAAAGACTGACTGGTAACCCCATCATCACTCCACCCGCATATACAGTATGATGTCAAGCCCTAAAATAGAACACAGGACTAATTGTGCACATGAAAAACATTATGCAACTGTGAAGTATGGGGAAGGTTTTGACATTTTCCCTCTCCAGTTTGAAATGCAATTAGAGCCGAAAGATCAAACATTCTAACAGATCTACTTTCAGACATTTACATTTGTAAGTTTAGCAACCAACGTGATCATTTGAATACCAGCAGTCACTTTACCTCATTACAGATAATAGCCCTATCGCATGAGTTGTTCTCAGAGCTTTGAACTGAAGGAAGTGACACCCTCCTCCTCTCTTCAGCTCTAACTGAGCGAACAGTGAAACAGCTCAAATGTCTCCGCTAACTTGTAGTACACGTGTGTGTGTGTATTTTCCAGTTCAAATTCCAAAGTTTTTTTAATCTTGATGTGAGGTAAATGTGAGCTAAATCTTCTATGCAACTATAGTTAAAAAATGCTTGTTTGCTTTCCACTTGATGGGTTTTAGGAGAAAACGCTGTGATGCTTGGAAGCGTTTTGGCTTCTTCTCCACCCGGTGCAGCCGAGTGTTGGCACTGTCTCTGTGCACATCCACAAGATCCCAGTTTGATCAATCGCCTAAAATCGCTCCACTCAAAAGAGAGATTTAAGACCACTTTCATCATGAAAGGCCCTTATAAGATGAGCAGAATATACCTGCATCGAAGGTTTTCCTTTTGCTGAGCATGCTGTACAAAACTGGGACAATTTTTGCGATGATACACAAACTCACCATCTTGTGCAAGAAAAATAGATAAGTCTGCTCCAAACTTGTCTGATTTCCCCTCCCTGGCTTTCATGTGATTTCAAGTTGGAGTGAAAATATCATCCTTATTTGCTCTTCCCCCATGAAATCCATGGCAGCCTTTGTAATAAAAAGCATTGCACTTTGAATCATTCAGTCTAATGAATTCCTTCAGAATGAGATGGCCTCTGTCATCTTCATTTTTGCCTTGTTAGGGCCCATTCTCCACCATGGGGCAGGATTTTTTTATTTTATTTTACCTTTATTTAACTAGGCAAGTCAGTTATGAACAAATTCTTATTTTCAATGACGGCCTAGGAACAGTGGGTTAACTGCCTGTTCAGGGGCAGAACAACAGATTTGTACCCAGTCAGGTCAGGGATTTGAACTTGCAACCTTTCAGTTACTAGTCCAACGATGCGTGAGCGACTGGGGTCAGACACTGTCATTTGTGCCCAGTGAAAAAAAAACTATGAAAACCTAGGGCTAGGTGAAAACAATGTACAAGGGCGTTGGCCTCACTTTGAAACTGGTAGAAATGACAAAGCCAGCAGGTAAAGCCATTACCGTGAGAAGTGTCATTATGGTAAGCCTGAGCAACATGGTCCAGACTACACACCCTGACACCCTCTCCATTCAGTTACATTTGAGTCATTTAGCAGCCGCTCTTATACAGACCAACTTACAGGACCAATTAGGTACATATGCCTTGCTCAAGGGCGCATCAACAGATTTGTTTTACCTAGTTGGCTCTGGGATTTAAACCAGCAAACTTTTGGTTACTGACCCAACACCCAACACTCAACACCTTAACACTTGGCTCCCTGCCACCATTCCTTTCCTACCCTCTCTCCTCTTGCTTTTCCTCTCTCCTTCTCACTCTATGCATCTTACTCCTCTCATCCCCTCCTCTGCCATATTTCTCCATGCGACTGCTCAGGCTGTTTGCCTCCACTGTTCAGCAGTGCAGTACAGTGTGACTTTAGAGGCTTCCCTCCCTCCCTTCCTTCACTGTAATGGAATGCATATTTCCTTTGGTGTGAAAGTGGGTACTAATGAATAGCTCAACCTGGGTCCTGTCCTGTCCTCCAGTCTTCTGTCTTTCATTGAATGCTCTTTGTTGATTAGACATAATTGAGGCGACTCAGAGAGACACAGGGCCAGCTCTCAGTACCTTCCTCCAGCGCAGTCGGCACAGATGAAAAAGCCCATCTAGGCGCCCGATGTGGGGGGTCAGCACAAATCAGATCCCAGGCTTTCTTGTGTCTGGTAGCCGACACTTTTAAATGTTAATGGGGGGGGGGGGGGGCAAAGACGAAATGGGTCTGAAAATGCTAATTGTCCCTAATTCATGTAAATAGGTTTTCTAATGGAGGAATTAAGCATTTTAAATACGCAATTGGAGGCAATCAGTCCTTTCATTTGGTGGGGCGGCACAGGTGTAGTGGATTGAAATTAATCTTTCACACAGGGCTGGCTCATTTGTCACTTGGCTGTGACCAGGCAGGGATGACAGAGAGACAGGGACTCAGAGTGGGCTGTGTGTGAGCAGGCAGGGATGACAGAGAGACGGGGACTCAGAGTGGGCTGTGTGTGAGCAGGCAGGGACAACAGAGAGACGGGGACTCAGAGTGGGCTGTGTGTGAGCAGGCAGGGATGACAGAGAGACGGGGACTCAGAGTGGGCTGTGTGTGAGCAGGCAGGGATGACAGAGAGACGAGGACTCAGAGTGGGCTGTGTGTGAGCAGGCAGGGATGACAGAGAGACGGGGACTCAGAGTGGGCTGTGTGTGAGCAGGCAGGGATGACAGGGAGACGAGGACTCAGAGTGGGCTGTGTGTGAGCAGGCAGGGATGACAGAGAGACGAGGACTCAGAGTGGGCTGTGTGTGAGCAGGCAGGGATGACAGAGAGACGGGGACTCTGAGTTTTTTTATTTATTTTTTATTTCACCTTTATTTAACCAGGTAGGCCAGTTGAAAACAAGTTCTCATTTACACCTGCGACCTGTCCAAGATAAAGCAAAGCAGTGCGACAAAAAGCAATAACACAGAGTTACACATAGGATAAACAAAAGTACAGTCAATAACACTATAGAAAAATCTATATACAGTGTGTGCAAATGGAGTGAGGAGGTAAGGCAATAAATAGGCCATAGTAGCGAAGTAATTACAATTTAGCAAATTAACACTGGAGGGATAGATGTGCAGATGATGATGCGCAAGTAGAAATACTGGTGTGCAAAAGAGCAAAAAAGTTAATAAAGACAATATTGGGATGAGGTAGGTAGTTGGATGGGATAGTTACAGATGGACTATGTACAGCTGCAGCAATCGGTAAGCTGCTCAGATAGCTGATGCTTAAAGTTAGTGAGGGAGATATAAGTCTCCAACTTCAGCAATTTTTGCAATTTGTTCTAGTCATTGGTAGCAGAAAACTGGAAGGAAAGGCGGCCAAAGGAGGTGTTGGCTTTGGGGATGACCAGTGAGATATACCTGCTGGAGCGCGTGCTACAGGTGGGTGTTGTTATGGTGACCAGTGAGCTGAGATAAGGCGGAGCTTTACCTAGCAAAGACTTATAGATGATCTGGAGCCAGTGGGTCTGGCGACAAATACTATGTAGCGAGGGCCAGCCGACAAGCGCATACAGGTCACAGTGGTGGGTGGTATATGGGGCTTTGGTGACAAAACTGATGGCACTGTGATAGACTGCATCCAGTTTGCTGAGTAGAGTGTTGGAGGCTATTTTGTAAATTACATCGCCGAAGTCGAGGATCGGTAGCATAGTCAGTTTTAAGAGGGTATGTTAGGCAGTGGGAGTGAAGGAGGCTTTGTTGCAAAATAGGAAGCCGATGCTAGATTTCATTTTGGATTTGAGATGCTTAATATGAGTCTGGAAGGAGAGTTTACAGTCTAGCCAGACACCTAGGTATTTGTAGTTGTCCACATATTCTAAGTCAGAACCGTCCAGAGTAGTGATGCTAGTCGGGCGGGCGGGTGCGGGCAGCGATCGGTTGAAGAGCATGCATTTAGTTTTACTAGCATTTAAGAGCAGTTAGAGGCCACAGAAGAAGTGTTGTATGGCATTGAAGAACGTTTGGAGGTTTGTTAGCACAGTATCCAAAGAAGGGCCAGATGTATACAGAAAGGTGTCGTCTGCGTAGAGGGGAATCAAGGAATCACCCGCAGCAAGAGCGACATCATTGATATACAGTTGAAGTCTGAAGTTTACATACACTTAGGTTGGAGTCATTAAAACCAATTTTTCAACCACTCCACAAATTTCTTGTTAACAAACTATAGTTTTAGCAAGTCGGTTAGGACATCTACTTGGTGAACGACACAAGTCATTTTTCCAATAATTGTTTACAGACTGATTATTTCCCTTATAATTCACTGTATCACAATTCCAGTGGGTCAGAAGTGTACGTACACTAAGTTGACTGTGCCTTTAAACAGCTTGTAAAATTCCAGAAAATGATGTCATGGCTTTAGAAGCTTCTGACTCATTTGAGTCAATTGGAGGTGTACCTGTGGATGTATTTCAAGGCCTACCTTCAAACTCAGTGCCTCTTTGCTTGACATCATGGGAAAATCAAAATAAATCAGACAAGACCTCATAAAAAAAATTGTAGACCTCCACAAGTCTGGTTCATCCTTGGGAGCAATTTCCAAACGGCTGAAGGTACCACGTTCATCTGTACAAACAATAGTACACAAGTATAAACACCATGGGACCACGCAGCCGTCGAACTCCTCAGGACGAGTCCTACATCGACATAACCTGAAAGGCTGCTCAACAAGGAAGAAGCCACTGCTCCAAAACTGCCATAAAAATCCCAGACTACAGTTTGAAACTGCACATGGGGACAAAGATCATACTGTTTGGAGAAATGTCCTCTGGTCTGATGAAACAAAAATAGAACTGTTTGGCCATAATGACCATCGTTATGTTTAGAGGAAAAGGGGGGAAGCTTGCAAGCCGAAGAACACCATCCCAACCGTGAAGCACGGGGGTGGCAGCATCATGTTGTGGGGGTGCTTTGCTGCAGGAGGGACTGGTGCACTTCACAAAATAGATGGCATCATGAGGGAGGAAAATTATGTGGATATATTGAAGCAACATCTCAAGACATCAGTCAGGAAGTTAAAGCTTGGTCGCAAATGGGTCTTCCAAGTGGACAATGACCCCAAGCATACTTCCAAAGTTGTGGCAAAATGGCTTAACATTTCTCAACCACCCATCCCGGATCCGGGATAATTGTCATCAGCAACGCTGAATAGCATAGCGCCACAGTCAAATAATATTACTAAAAATATTTATAATCATGAAATCACAAGTGAAATATACCAAAACACAGCGTAGCTTGTTGTTAATCCACCTATGGTGTCAGATTTTGAAAATATATTTTACAGCGAAAGAAATCCAAGCTTTTGTGAGTGTAGTTTTCAATGCTACATCAGCTAACCCCAAATTAGCATAGTCACGAAAGCATGAAAAACAATAAAATTAATCGCTTACCTTAGATAATCTTCAGACGTTTCCACTCACGAGACTCCCAGTTACACAACAAATCTTCTTTTTGTTCGATAAATATTACTTTTATCACAAAAAAACGCCATTTGGGTTGTGCGTCATGAAGAAAAAAACGACAGCCTCATTCAGGTCCTGAAAAGAAGACGGAAATTTCCAAACGTATCAGATTACAAAATATTTATAAAAATATTTATAATCATGCAATCACAAGTGAAATATACCAAAACACAGCTTAGCTTGTTGTTAATCCACCTATCGTGTCAGATTTTGAAAATATATTTTACAGCGAAAGAAATCCAAGCTTTTGTGAGTGTAGCTTTCTATGCTACATTAGCTTAGCTTTATATTAGCTTGGTTAGCTTGGTCACGAAAGTAAGAAAAGCAATCAAATTAATCGCTTACCTTTGATAATCTTCGGGTGGTTCCACTCACGAGACTCCCAGTTACACAACAAATTTTATTTTTGTTCGATAAATATTACTTTTATATCCAAATACCTCCGTTTGTTTGGTGCGTTATGCTCCGAAATCCACCGGAAAGAGCGGTCACGAAAACGCATACGAAAATGCCAAATAATATCCATAATGTCCACAGAAACATGTCAAACGTTTTTTCTAATCAATCCTCAGGGTGATGATGATTTGTACGGGTCCAGGTTTTGCAGCTCTTTCAGAAATCTGCTATCTGGATTTGGGTGAAGGAGAAGCTGGGGAGGCTTGGGCAAGTAGCTGCAGGGGGTGCGGAGCTTTTGCCCGGGAAGAAAGCATGGCCAGCCGTAGAGAAATGCTTATTGAAATTCTCGATTATCGTGGATTTATCGGTGGTGACAGTGTTTCCTAGCCTCAGTGTAGTGGGCAGCTGGGAGGAGGTGCTCTTATTCTCCATGGACTTTACAGTGTCCCAGAACTTTTTGGAGTTAGAGCTACAGGATGCAAATATCTGTTTGAAAAAGCTAGCCTTTGCTTTCCTAACTGACTGTGTGTATTGGTTCCTGACTTCCCTGAAAAGTTGCATATCGCGGGGACAATTCAATGGTAGTGCAGTACGCCACAGGATGTTTTTGTGCTGGTTGAGGGCCGTCAGGTCTGGAGTGAACCAAGGACTATATCTGTTCTTTTTTCTACATTTTTTGATAGGGGCATGCTTATTTAAGATGGTGAGGAAATTACTTTTAAAGAACAACCAGGCACCCTCTACTGATGGGATGAGGTCAATATCCTTCCAGGATACCCGGGCCAGGCCGATTAGAAAGGCCTGCTTGCAGAAGTGTTTTAGTGAGCGTTTGACAGTGTTGAGGGGTGGTCGTTTGACCGCGGACCCATAACGCATGCAAGCAATGAGGCAGTGATCGCTGATATCCTGATTGAAAACAGCAGAGGTGTATTTGGAGGGCAAGTTGGTCAGGATGATATCTATTGGGGTGCCCATGTTTACGGATTTAGAGTTGTATCTGTTCGGTTCCTTGATCATTTGTGTGAGATTGAGGGCATCTACCTTAGATTGTAGGACGGCCGGGGTGTTAAGCATATCCCAGTTTAGGTCACCTAACAGAACAAACTCTGAAGATAGATGGGGGGCAATCAATTCACATATGGTGTCCAGGCACAGCTGGGAGCTGAGGGGGGTCTATAACAGGCGGCAACAGTGAGAGACTTATTTCTGTAGAGACAATTTTTTTTAATTAGAAGCTCGAACTGTTTGGGCATAGACCTGAAAAGTATGACAGAACTTTGCAGGCTATCTCTGCAGTAGATTGCAACTTCTCCCCCAGAGAGAAGTTCTATCTTGACAGAAAATGTTGTAGTTTGGGATGAAAATCTCAGAATTTTTGGTGGCCTTACTATGCCATGATTCAGACATGGCAAGGACATCAGGATTGGCAGAGTGTGCTAAAGCAGTGAGTAAAACAAACTTAGGGAGGAGGCTTCTGATGTTAACATGCATGAAACCAAGGCTTTTACGGTTACAGAGGTTAAGAAATGAGAGCGCCTGGGGACACACAGGGCCTGGGTTAACCTCTACATCACCCGAGGAACAGAGGAGTAGGATGAGGGTACGGCTAAAGGCTATCAAAACTGGTCGTCTAGTGCATTTGGGGACAGAAAATAAAAGGAGCAGATTTCTGGGCGTGGTAGAATAGATTCACGGCATAATGTACAGATGGTAGGGTGAGGGTACAGTGGAGATAAACCTAGGCATTGAGTGACGATAAGAGAGGTTGCATCTCTGGAGTCACTAGTTATGCTTGGTGAGGTCACCCCATGTGTGGGAGGTGGGACAAAAGAGATATCTGAGGCATGTTGAGTTGGGCTAGGGGCTCAGCAGTAAAATAAAACAATGATAAGTACCCTAAACAACAGTATACAAGGCATATTGACATTAGAGAGAGACATAAAGCGAGGCATAAAGCAATCACAGGTGTTGATTGGGAGAGCTAGCTAAGACAACAACGGGTAAGACAGCAACAGCTAATTAGCTAAGACAACAACAACAGGTAAAATGGCGATGAATGAACAGAGAGGGTCAGCTAACTACACACAGGGCCTCAGTTCGAGGCTGGGGACGACAAATAAACAAAATAAACAAAATGGAGTTCCGTGATTAATGAACAGTCCAGCAGGCATCAGCTATGTAGCCAGGGGATCATAGGGTCCAGTGAACAGTAATAGATGAAACAGGGAAGTCGTTACTATGCTAGCAAGCGGGAGACACAGCGTTCATGAACTTAGCAGGCCGGGGCTAGCAGAAGCGTCTTCACCGACGTCCGCCAAAGGCCAGTTGAGGGCACATGGGACGGAATTACGTCGGCAGACCAGTCGTGATGGATCGGCGGCTCCGTTTCGACAAAGGGTCCATGCCAATTGGCAAAAGAGGTATTGTAGCTGGAGTAATTTCGTTTGCTAGCCGGCAGATGCGCCTGGCTCGAGGCTAATTGGTGCTAGCTTTGGGACAAGGGCGTTAGCCACTATAGCCACCCGGTAGCAGTTAGCTAGTTGCGATGATCCGATGCAAAGGTCCAGAGCTTACAGCAGGAATCCGGCGATGTAGTGGCTTTTAGTCGTGTTAGTGAAGAGTCCGGGAGTCATCAGCTGTGTAGCCGAGTGATCATAGGGTCCACTGAGCAGGAGATGGAGGAGATGGGCAGGAGATGGGCCTGGCTCAAAGGGTAGCTTCGGGGCTGGGCCACTCGGTAGCAGCTAGCTAGCTGTGATAATCTGGAGTAATTGTCCAGTAATGAAGTAATCTGGAGTAATGGTGGAGAAAAGCAGTCCGATATGCTCAGGGTTGATATCGCACTGTGCAGACTGGCGGGTATTATCCAGGGTAAAAATGGCTGGTGTCTGAGCTAGAGGTAAAGGCCGCTAGCAGTGGCTAACAATGACTAAATAGCTTGTAGCTAATTAGCTGGTTAGCATCTGATGGCTAGCTCCTGATGGAGGTTCTAGCTATAAAGTCTAAAAATAGCAGATCCGTATCACATTGGGTAAGGCGGGTTGCCGGAAGGTATATTTAATTTAAAAATGGAAAAAGAGATTGAAATATATTGAAATATATACAAAAAAATACGAAAAATTACAAAATTTACATGGGACAACGACAAACACGTCTGCACTGCTACGCCATCTTGGATTCAAGAGTGGGATGTGTGTGAGCAGGCATGCTCAGGAAAGCCTCTGGATAACCTCTCATTGTATGTAAGGTATGTATGGAAAGGTATGAATAGGACGATTAACCAGAATGTTCTCAAAACTACTTATCTTCAATAAATGTTATGTTCATGATGCTGATGTCATGCAGGTGTCAGGCTTTAGGTTAATAGGTAGAGTGTCCATGGATGGGCATAGACCAACATTGTGTTGGTAACACTGGTCTTCACTCATGGTCCTGAGGAATGGACAGCATCTCGCACTGAAATGTGCACTCAAGACAATAACAAATATTCCACACATTAAAACAATGATTCATTTATATAACTACTGTAAATAACGTAACATCACAGTATAGCTCATTGTGTTGTGATGGGACTGGAATGGAGAAGAGGGCACACAGACAAACACTCACTATCACCCATAGATGCCACAGAGACTAACAAGGGGAATGGTCTGGGAATAGAATCCTCCTGACTTATTACTCTGATCATCTCAAACAGACAACAGAGCACGAGGTCATGTTCCACCATGTAGTAACACGGTGTAGCAACAAGGCCAGAGAGCGACAGACACAGCACAGACATGGCATAGGGGGTATGAATCAAATGTGGGAGAATGACTTATTAGTCAATATGAGGCGGATACTGTGGCTTTTAGGGTACTGTGAGAGAGAGAGAGAGAGAGAGAGAGAGAGAGAGGGCGGGGAGGGGGACGGGGGACGGGGCAGCCCTCACTAATGAATGAGACAAGAAAAACCTTGTTTAAAAGGACAAATCAGATCAGAAGATTTCCAACCCATTAGGCGCTACTCACCGGGAATGATAATAATGATAAAAGACGGTTAGGCCTCTGGACTTCTGATAGAAAACAGTGTTGTCTTGGGAGAAAAGCTTTTCCTGGAGGAGAATCAAAGAGCAGTTCATTTTCACTCTGACCTTCAGGGCTCCAGGCAGCCAGACAAGGGCACAAACAGATTGAGAATTAATTGGTGCAATTAACATTTTGTGATTATAAGGGCTCCAGATCAATACGCTATGCAAATAGCAGTATTGATGTGCTGCAGAAACCTTGTTAATTGTGTTAGGCGAACAAACAAGCCCCTGTGTTACTATTCCATAATGGAACAGGAGGCACGGACGGGCTCAAACTGCTGACCACTTTAGATGCATGAGGACGTACAGCACTCTACTCTTCTCTCCCCACACCCTCCATTCCACCCCCAACCCTCCACTCCTCTCCACCCCTCCATTCCACCCCCAACCCTCCACTCCTCTCCACTCCTCTCAAGACGCTTAAGGAAAGTTGCAGAGTTTGATAGTCTTGTTTGCTTTTAAGTTGTCCTTTTAGTGGGCCTTTGAAGAGGCCCTGCTTGAAGAGAAGAGTGTGGATGCCGCTGCTTCTCTGTTGCTGTGATCTCTCCAGTAGCCTGCTCTCATTTCAGGTTGTGGCAGATTACACAAATGGCCCTCTCCCTGGTTTCTTTGACTGTTTGTTTCAGTACAGGGGAGCAGGGATGGTCATGCGAAACACAATTGAAACGCTCAACGCAGACAGCCATTCTAATGAATTAGTTTCAGCTTTATTGCTATGGACTGGATTTTCCACTCTCGTTATTAAACCGCGTTGAAAATGCACTTTCATTTCAGATAAGTACCAGTAATCCTGTTTGCGGTGCGCAGTAGATGAAGTTAAATATAATTTAAGCAGAAACGGAAACTGGTGGAACAATGTAATCACTGAAAGTGAGATTGAAGTGATGCTATTATTGTTATCATTATTATTATTTTCATTATTAGAGCTTACTGCAGTGTAGAGAGCAGGGATGGTGATGGCAGGTAGCATCGGTGAGGGGAAGAGAAAACCCACTCGACCCAATAGCTATCAGAGAGATCCAATAAATCATAGCTCACTCAGCACCAGGCTTTTTCATATTGCCCATCTCACTGTTTGTCCCTGTGACAATGGCTTGCAAATGACATTCTAGGGCTTACTGCCTACAGCCTACTGGAAATTCACACATCCACAAAGAGCTGTGCACATTCCAGAAAGTAAAGTACCATAGTAAAGCGCTACTGTTAATTACATGGGGTTAATAAGACAAGGGAGCAGTTAGAATGGCCTTAGCGGTACAGTGTAGCCGTAGCATTAGCCATGGCCGTGGTGTAATGCTCGCTTTTGTCTTCTACCCACATAGGAGTGCTGCCCACATTTGCTAAGGACTCTGGGAACAAAAAGAGAACTCCCTGGTGACAGTATGGCAGAGTCGTGATAAAAAGGTGCAAATATTAATCCTGCACTGCTTTATTTTAGTCACGGCTTTTAACAAATAGAAATTATGAATATTAAAGGAGAATTACAGAGCAGTGTTGAATAATTTAACACTCCACCCCATTCATTAGGATGGAAAATTAGGTTCTCAACACAAAGATTACAGGTAATGTCATAAAATGGAACAATTGACATGTTATTAGCCATTTGTTAGCATGTTAATTGCCCTTAATTCTTTTCATTTCTGGGCCGTGCTCATTGAAAGCATTAGCATTAATCCCCTGGTGATGAAGTTAGTGTTAGGAATGGGAAGCACTCGAAGCAAGTACAGGTAGGGAAGAGAGTGGACACGACATTTCACACCCATGTTTATTAGACCATGCAGCTAGTCTTACTATTGATGTACTATGTGTTCTTTTATGACAGATATGCAGATATATGGTCATGCGTTTCCTATACAGGTGAATATGTCTCCTATGCAGTCCTTTTCTCTGTGGCATAATTGATCTAGATATTGTATCTAGCAAGTACATTGGACACAAAAGTAGCCTAATACAGGACCAACTTATACATAGGCCTATCATCTGCATGACAAATAGCAAATTCTTGCCCATAGTACTTTCCTCCTTATCTATTTGACAGTATAGATCCACAAATTGCATAACAAATGGGATCATTTGAAAGTAATGGGATCATTTGAAATATGTGCCCGGTATCTTTGGTCATGATTGGACGCAGAGTGTGCATCCAAAATGGCATCCTATTCTCTGTTCAGTGCACTACTTTTGGCCAGGGCCCTATGGCTTGACCATATGGGCCCAGGTCAAAAGTAGTGCACTATATAGGGAATAGGGTGCCATTTTGGACACCCACTGAACTCCTGCCAGAGTTTGACCCTGTGGTCCCATCGTCATAAAGAATCCATTCACAGAGTAGGGGTCCTCCTGATAAACTTCCCTCCCTACTGGATCAATCCATGGCTGCAGTCAGGAATCCACAAATCACCACTCAATAAATCAGCAAACACATGGGGATGCAGACCAATCCACATGTAAACAGCAGTGTCGGGCAGCAACATGGACTGTGTGGTTAAAGTATTTACACTAATGTTGAACGAAACTGGCTAGACAAGAAAACAAGCATCCTGCTTCATATGATGGTAATGATGATGATAATGATATTACAGTAATGATGGACAAAAAGTAATTATATAGCAACAACAGCTGATTGTTGAGAATTGCTACTAATAATAGTACTATTATCACTACCACTACTATCACTGATTATACAGTGGGGCAAAAAAGTATTTAGTCAGCCACCAATTGTGCAAGTTCTCCCACTTAAAAAGATGAGAGAGGCCTGTAATTTTCATCATAGGTACACTTCAACTATGACAGACAAAATGAGAAATAAAAATCCAGAAAATCACATTGTAGGATTTTTAATTAATTAATTTGCAAATTATGGTGGAAAATAAGTATTTGGTCAATAACAAAAGTTTATCTCAATACTTTGTTATATACCCTTTGTTGGCAATGACAGAGGTCAAACGTTTTCTGTAAGTCTTCACAAGGTTTTCACACACTGTTGCTGGTATTTTGGCCCATTCCTCCATGCAGATCTCCTCTAGAGCAGTGATGTTTTGGGGCTGTTGCTGGGAAACACAGACTTTCAACTCCCTTTCAAAGATTTTCTATGGGGTTGAGATCTGGAGACTGGCTAGGCCACTCCAGGACCTTGAAATGCTTCTTACGAAGCCACTCCTTCGTTGCCCGGGCGGTGTGTTTGGGATCATTGTCATGCTGAAAGACCCAGCCACGTTTCATCTTCAATGCCCTTGCTGATGGAAGGAGGTTTTCACTCAAAATCTCACGATACATGGCCCCATTCATTCTTTCCTTTACACGGATCAGTCGTCCTAGTGCCTTTGCAGTAAAACAGCCCCAAAGCATGATGTTTCCACCCCCATGCTTCACAGTAGGTATGGTGTTCTTTGGATGCAACTCAGCATTCTTTGTCCTCCAAACACGACGAGTTGAGTTTTTACCAAAAAGTTATCTTTTGGTTTCATCTGACCATATGACATTCTCCCAATCTTCTTCTGGATAATCCAAATGCTCTCTAGCAAACTTCAGACGGGCCTGGACATGTACTGGCTTTAGCAGGGGGACACGTCTGGCACTGCAGCATTTGAGTCCCTGGCGGCGTAGTGTGTTACTGATGGTAGGCTTTGTTACTTTGGTCTCAGCTCTCTGCAGGTCATTCACTAGGTCCCCCCGTGTGGTTCTGGGATTTTTTCTCACCGTTCTTGTGATCATTTTGACCCCACGGGGTGAGATCTTGCGTGGAGCCCCAGATCGAGGGAGATTATCAGTGGTCTTGTATGTCTTCCATTTCCTAATAATTGCTCCCACAGTTGATTTCTTCAAACCAAGCTGCTTACCTATTGCAGATTCAGTCTTCCCAGCCTGGTGCAGGTCTACAATTTTGTTTCTGGTGTCCTTTGACAGCTCTTTGGTCTTGGCCATAGTGGAGTTTGGAGTTTGACTGTTTGAGGTTGTGGACAGGTGTCTTTTATACTGATAACAAGTTCAAACAGGTGCCATTAATACAGGTAACGAGTGGAGGACAGAGGAGCCTCTTAAAGAAGAAGTTACAGGTCTGTGAGAGCCAGAAATCTTGCTTGTTTGTAGGTGACCAAATACTTATTTTCCACCATAATTTGCAAATAAATTCATTAAAAATCCTACAATGTGATTTTCTGGATTTTTTTCTCATTTTGTCTGTCACAGTTGAAGTGTACCTATGATGAAAATTACAGGCCTCTTTCATCTTTTTAAGTGGGAGAACTTGCACAATTGGTGGCTGACTAAATACTTTTTTGCCCCACTGTGTATATATATATGACCAATGAGAGTAGTAATAGTACCAAGGCTACCAACAACAAACAAGCACTCATGTCCATCTTTTGTCAGACCGTAGAAAGCAGGTGAAAAAATACACAATGGGATTGCCTTTTCAGCCGTGGCTCAAAAAGACCTTGTCAAGATTGATGTCTTCCCTGTAGCTCTTGAAGTCTCTAGTTAATAGTAGGGGAAGACTCTTGAAATTAGAATCCACTTCTTGCTAAAAGCACCAGGCGTGAATTGAGGACATTAGAGAAAAAACAGAAAGGTCCATGTCATTTCTATAGGGTGGTGAGACACCGGGAGAGGAGAATAGCCAATCTGTGCGGTGTAATGGATATGTCAAGAGTTTCTAAATCATAGGTGTCCAGGGCAGATAGACAAGAAAGCCAAACATAATGGCATCCTTCAGAGAGAAAGAGAGAGAAGAGGAGAGAGGGTGGGAGACAAACCAAAACGTTCAAACAGATGCAAGACTGAGAGAAGGTCATGGAGTATAGGGTTTACATTTGGACTCAAATTTAAATAATATGAACTGTTTATTATTTTCCTGTATGCTGTTACTTACTATTACCTCCCTGGCATATTGGCTTGTGAGCACTATGGAAATGAAGTAACGCTACTTTGCTTAACAATAACACACTGACTTTGAATCCTCTTACTTAAGGTTTGATTGCTTCTTGACGGTGGTTTTAAATGAATTGTGTTGAGGAGTGATAAAGAGCTTATTGTCAGGAATAAAAGCCCAGAGCAGTGAAGAAAAGCTACACATGGCCAGACGATACAGGCTATTACGGTGAGGGAATGGTGTCCTTGACTGCCAGGACGGCTTAGAATTTTATTTCATCTTGTTTTGCCGGCTGCTGACAATGATGCGTGACTCTGGCACTGGTGGAAGAGGGCAAACATGAGAGCCATTTTAGATCTCATTTACGTGTGTGTGTGTGTCTGTGTGAGCCTTGTGTATTAGCAAGCGTGTATATGTGTGTTGGTTGCATTGAGTGAGATGTGTGTGTGTGTGTGTACGTGCACGTGTGTGTACCACACTCAGACTGACCTCTAGAAGTCTCACGCACCTAAGCCCTAAACTTTATGTAAATGACCACCGTGGAGGACTGAGGGACTCTGGGAATTGTTGTTTGTCTGCCTTGTAGAGAGGACGGTTGAGTTGTAATGGCTCTCCAGTGGGTTCAGAATGTGGACGTTGTGTTCCTCAGCAGTTTGAGGCCGTCCCTTTGTGCTGTCTCCATGTTAGTTTGGTTGGCTGCTTGATTTGAGGCTAGCACATAGTGCGTTTAGAGGTTATCATTGGTTTTGTCAAGGTGAGTCAGTGCCTTGATTGTTTACAGGCTCAACCCTGGGCAGATGTCTGGACTGGCTGGAGCCCCAGGGAGAAGCTCCTCTCCGCTGGGTTCATCCTCTCTGTAGGCAGACCTCCGTCAGAGGGGATTCACACCAGATATAAATGATTACACCACCATAAACGAAGGCTGAGTTAATTGGTCTTTTAGGAATAAGAAATAAATATCCATTCAAGGGGAAAAAAAGAAAGTCTGTGATGAAAACCTCACAGAGTGAGACAGTAAGTTTGTTAAGGGCAGCATCCCAATGAATTATGCAGAGATACAAAACAAAAGGGAAGAAAACACCCAGTCTGAATTTGTCTCTGAGTCAGGCATGCCAAAAGCCTTTACTCTTTAAGTAAAGTATATGTCCAATAATTATCATGTCATCCTGCGTGTTTTCAAGCATACAGGAAATAATGATCCTGCTCCAAAAAAAGCACCCCAGACATCCTTTTCAAAGAGATTCGGCCAGAGCCTTTCTTCCTCATAAACACATTGAGGAGCAATCTGTAGGATTAGAGGACATTGCAGAGATGATTTTGGTGCTGAAGAGGTCCACATGACCAGGATCCCCCAGTGTCCTGCTAAAGTCCTCTTAGCTGCAGCCTCGGCCACAGACAGACTCAGACATTCCAACCAACCCCCCAGCTGCAATCACAGCTCCAGCCCCTCTCCTATGAAGCCTCATCATCATCCACCTCCCCAGCAGCAACACCACCAGCAGCCCCAGTCTAAACCCCAGCCCTGTCCCCAGTCTCCAACCCTCCCTGTCTGCACCCGGCTGGAACTTTATTTAATGAGTGAAGTTTGGTGCTGGATATGTGGGGGTCCCACACCAGGCTAGGAGAAGCAGCAGAGGGAAAGCTTTCATAAAGCATGGGCGAACAAATGGGATTTAACACACAAGAGGCTCTGATGGCCTATTAATTCTGCTTTGGCTTGCTTCCAGAATGAGACAGCCTCTCTCCTAATACATGGCTAATTTCTATCAGAGGTACCAGGAGACTTTTTCTTTCCTGGGCAGGATGCATCCGCATAACTTTAATGGATTCATTCAAGGGCTACGGCACGGAGACATTGATTAGACTGCCTCAGAGGCCCTGCTGCTAGTCGCCTGACATAGGCAGCAAATGAAATGTGACCTCCGGTAAACAGGCCTGAACCACCCAGCCCCAGCATAATCCATTAGCTCAGAACCTTTCCCAATCCCATTTCATTAATGAAGTGATTTGAAAAGGGGGCTGCTGCAATTACCAATTTCTGAAACTGAAAATTCTGGAATTCTAGCAACAAGAGAAAAATCGAACACATAATGAAGGGTAAAAGATAGGTTGTTGAAATCCTTGAAGATGGGGTGGATATTCCAGCATTAAAACAGGATGATCCAGCCGTAAACACATGCAGATGTGGAAGAATGAATGTGGCGGCTTGAGGAAAATGGCCCACTAAAGGACCTTTTTTGGGCTGGATAACCAAAATATTTGTCAGCAGGAGAAAAGTCAATTTATTCATAATTTGCCAAAGTCAAGCAATGACAGCAGGGGAGAGAGAGTTAATCAATTTGCAGTGAAATGAAAAGCAGAGAGTAAAAATGCTATCCACTTTTGTCTGATGCATTGGGGATTTAACAGTAGGACCATTCTGTCCATGCTACATTTACAGGGTTACAGAACTTAATCAGAAAGCTCTTCAAATCTGGTCTTTGAGATTCACATACAGTCCACCCCCTGTCCTTTTTAACCGCCATCCTTTTCCTCAGCAGGTTCTGTTGTTTATACTACCACCATTTATTTCCCTTGAAAAAAGCTTCACCTTCCTCCTCAATGTCAAAAGATAGACAATCACAGCATCACTGTAGGTGTATATGTATATGTAACATCACTTCTTTTTCTAATATCATTCATTTATTCATTTTCAATTAATAATTTATAATGCGACACACAGTTGTATGCAAATGAACAATTTAATTTTAATTAGGTTTTAATGACCAAACAAAGAATTAGTACCCGGTGTGGTGTGTGCATGTAATTTGCTCAGGAATGAATTTCAGAGCTTTGTTCAATGTTTGGGTAGAGCACATCACTGGTAATTCCACTGGCTGAGTCCACCTTATGCTATAGCTGATTACATGTATAGGAAGACATTTGATAGTCATAAGTCAAAAACATTGACACATTTTTCCTATTGTACTAGGTCAGTTTGTAACAAATGCTGTGCTGAAGAAATAGCAGTGACCATTACAACCAGCGTGAACATAACAATCATGTGGCAAAATAGAGGCCCTGCACACTTTGAATTAGTCACATCACTGTTCCAGACAATGGAAAAGTCCACTAGCAGCAATGTCCTACACATTCTAACGATTCCCATTGCTCTGGGAGGAAAGGCAGGCGGAGGGCTTGATGCCGCTGGACCCAAATGGCATTTGATAATGGCTTTTTTCAGCAAACCCAAAAGACATTGTTAAGATTTACATTTTCAAATATGTGCTGACCTTTTTCCCCTCCTCTCCTCTGTTCGCTTGTCATCAGGCCTGTAATTGAATCAATATATTTCCTGATCAGCCCAGAGATTGAATAAGGTCACAGGAAGCCATGTGTGGACATTAAAAATCATTATTCTACTCAAATTGAGCAGAGATGGCATAGACCATTCAGGGTTCAAAATGAAATTCTATTAGAGTCTATTACACTTTTACAATTATAGAGACGTTCCAATATTACAACGGGAAATGAAGTCATAATAAAAAGCCCAGGGGTGTATTACAAAGAAATGTCCGTGCTATTTTTTTCTGACTTTGAGTCCCTTATTGAAATGATGAAGAGAACTTGGTGACTTTCCGGTCACTGATAAGTGACCTTGGTCATGAAAAATAGAGGAGTCTTTCAGTATAGCTCCATTTTCCTATTTCAAGTTATGTCTATACTCCCCTTGGCTATACCAGTTGCAGGCAAAGTTTCCTTCCTCCACAACGTGTTGTAATAATAGTGTGTCTACCTTTAAATCGATTATCCTTACAGGCACGTTTTCAGACAAGTGTTATTAGCTGCAAAAAACTATTATGGCTTTTACTTACATTGAATTATACATAAAACATTTTTGCTGAGAAATGGTTCCTGCAGTACCTTATGCACTGTTCTGAATGGCAAAACAGGCTAATTGAAATTCCAAATGGAATCGTGCATTTGGAGGACAATGACTAAATCCTGTTACCACATCATTCCAGCAAAAATAAAAGGGAAAATTAAATATATCACACTATTAACTGAGAACTTTCAGTTTTAAACTCTGGCAAATAATGTCCATCTATCAAAGCAGGAATTAGATAAAATTCCATTTTTAATTGGCTTAGTTATGGAAATTAATAACACTTATCAGCAATCAACTTATCAACTCTGCACGCACGGAGAAGAGAGACACAGAGAGAGAGAGAGAGAGAGAGAGGGAGAGAGAGAGGGTGTGTGAGAGAGAGAGTGTGCGAGAGGGCGAGAGAGAGAGAGCAAGAGAGAGAGAAATCTGCAAAGCAAAGCGAGAGAAAACTGTTCCTTCCAGCTTAACATTTATGACGATCAGTCTACTAGTGCCATTTAGTTTACATGTTCATAAATGAGCACTGGGTCTGTCTTCCTCAAATGGGAAAATCTGTCTTGTGTCACATGGGGAGGATGACCTGTGTCTGGACTGTAACATACATCTGCTAATGTGGAGGAAGATGCTCGCCTCGCCTCCTCAGTTGTCATGCTGATGTTTCACACTAACTACAGCCCCTCTGGTCAATTAGGTGTGATGGCTACAATGTCTGCAGTGTTCCTACGCTCCTTAAACCCCAGTCAAATGACAGCGAACAGGGAAATTCGAGCGACTTGGAATCGTTGCCGGGCATTGCAGCCATTATCGCCGGGTGAAAATGGGCTTTCATCTCAGGTGGAACAGAGTCATTGATAGACTACATCTCCGCTGTGAACCGGCCCAGTTAAAGTCTGCATAAAGAGAGGGATGCTAATGAAATAGACCATTTATACCTTCAGTTCCACCCTCACCACTCCACATTTCTGGAGCATTAAACATCCAAGTGGAACGTTTATGAAACACGTAATGACAATCTAAATCAGTGGGCTGCTCCAATCTTCGAGGATTAGTGGTTTTGATGTAGTTCAATACGTGAAGGCATACTTGTCGCGTTATTAACAGCTTCAGAAGTCGTCCCTGAAGAAGCGGGCGGGGGGAGGGAACTCTCTCTGCTACAGTACTCCACAGATCTCAGCTAGCAAATTAGGGCCTGTGATAATCTATTCAGGATGAAAAAAAGGGAGCGGGAGATACTTGGCCTGTCAGATCTGTCAGGTAGAAGAATGGAGGGTTATTTCATGTCTCCTTAGTGGATTTTTTACTTTAAGGGTTTCTTTTCTTGTCTCCTCTGTAAAACTCAGTGCACCACTTCCTCTGCAAGGCCCATATTAACCAGCCCAGTACAAAAGCAGTGGGATGACAACAATCGTGGCAAGTTTATAGCTAGGTTCATGCTAAATAAACTTGCTGCTTGGTGGCAAGCCATTATACAGTACATGTTACAACCAGTTAACCACACCAAGAGCATCTGAGAAGGGTCTTATTAACCCCATAGCTCCCATCCCACCCAGACATCAGGGGCAGTGTATTCACTTCCACCCTGTATACAAGATGTTACTAATCCACAGCTGCCATCTGTCTGAGACACTGAAGCCTGTGGGCTCTAACAGCTCTCAGACCAGCACTGGTGCCTGCCCTCCCCAAAGACCCCAGTCACCTGTCCACACATGCACCATTAACTGAAAGCAGAGCTCCAGTGTGGGTATATTATCAGCATGTCAGAGGATAGGCTCTCAGAATGCATTAGCAGGTGACTGGCAGGCATGCAGGGGGACTAAGGTCACTGCCTCGGCTGCCTCTGGGGACCCAAGGAGGTCAATCATATCATATCACTTCACCCACACTGTTACTGTGGAGATGGTGCAGACAGTTAGGCTACTATTCCTCCGTCACTCCAGCACCAGCAGCCCATCCATACGGAAACACTAAGGTGTCTTGACTGGGATGCTAAGCCTGGCTGAGGCCCTCTTCTCCCCAGCTTAGCAGGCTGGCCCTCTCCCTCTCCCCCAGGTTTGTTGGGGGCCCGACGGTGATGAATGTATTTTCCGTTGTGCGGAGCCCCCTGTACTGCTACAGCAATGCCAGATGGAATGAAAAACAGATTAAGGAAGCAGGCAGCCGGCACTGTGAGGATGTTTGGCTGGTGGCTATTGAGTTATCGGCCGTTTTCACACTTAATGAAACAACTTATAGCGCTGCAGCTTACTAAATATCCCCCAGTCGCTGGGCAGCGCAACAGAGCTGCCAGGGCTGAGAAGTCGACATTAGATTTTAATTAAAAACAAACAAACAAATTACCAAAAGAAAGTGGAAGGAAATGTAACTCTCCATCCAAGCACAGGGAACTTTGAACTCTTCAGGTCACTTTTACAAATCCACAATGAACTGTGGCACCATCTGAGTTAACATGGTTGAGGAAATGACAGGGTAGCCTACACACCCACATGAAAAAATACTATAGTATTCTATGGTTAAATACTATAGTATTCAATGTAATGTTTTTGCAAACTTTACTGTAGTATTCACTATAGTTTTGCAGACATGCCTGTAGTATACTGTAGTATTTACAGTTTACTATAGTATAAATACTGCAGTAAGAAAAAAATGGTAGTATATACTAACTATAGTCGTTACATATTCAATCGATCCCTATCCTAGTCCGCTGTCCCCACATGCTTCACGATGCCAACCATTGTTCCTGTTCCCAAGAAAGCCAAGGTAACTGAACTAAATGACTATCGCCTTGTAGCACTCACTTCTGTCATCATGAAGTGCTTTGAGAGACTAGTCAAGGATCATATCACCTCCACCCTACCTGTCACCCTAGACCCACTTCAATTTACTTACTGCCCCAGTAGGTCCACAGACGATGCAATCGCCATCACACTGCACACTGCCCTATCCCATCTATACAAGAGGAATAGCTATGTAAGAATGATGTTCATTGACTACAGCTCAGCATTCAACACCATAGTATCCTCCAAACTCATCATTAAGTTTGAGTCCCTGGGTCTTGACCCTGCCCTGTGCAACTGGGTCCTGGACTTCCTGACGGTAGGAAACAACATCTCCAGTCCGCTGATCCTCAACACTGGGGCCCCACAAGGGTGCGTTCTCAGCCCCCTCCTGTACTCCCTGTTCACTCACGACTGCGTGGCCATGCACCCGTCCAACTTAATCATCAAATTTGCAGACGACACAACAGTGGTAGGCTTGACTACCAACAACGACGAGACAGCCTACAGGGAGGAGGTGAGGGCCCTCAGAGTGTGGTGTCAGGAAAATAACCTCTCACTCAATGTCAGAAAAACAAAAGAGATGATCGTGGACTTCAGGAAAAATTGACGGGACAGCAGTGGAGAAGGTGGAAAGTTTTAAGTTCCTCTGTGTACATATCACCGACAAACTAAAATGGTCCAGGCACACAGACAGTGTGGTGAAGAATGCGCAACAGAACCTCTTCAACCTCAGGAGGCTGAAAAAATGTGGCTTGTCACCGAAAACCCTCACGATCTTTTACAGGTGCACAATCGAGAGCATCCTGTCGGGCTGTATCACCGCCTGGTACGGCAACTGCACCGCCCACAACCACAGGGCACTCCAGAGGGCGGTGCAGTCTGCACAACGCATCACCGGGGGCAAACTACCTGCCCTCCAGGACACCTTCAACAAAAAAAAGATAATCAAGGACAATAACCACCCGAGCCACTGCCTGTTCACCCCGCTTCCATCCAGAAGGTGAGGTCAGTAGAGGTGCATCAAAGCTGGGACAGAAAGATTGAAAAACAGCTTCTATCTCAAGGCCATCAGATTGTTAAACAGCCATCACTAGCACAGAGAGGCAGCTGCCTACTTAGACTTAATATCATTGGCCTCTTTAATAAATGGAATACTAGTCACTTTAATAACGCCACTTTAAGAATGTTTACGTATCTCGCTTTACTTATCCCATATGTATATACTGTATACTGTATCTTACACTATCTATTGCATCTTACCCGCTCTGTCACTGCTCGTCCATATATTTTATATTCTTATCCCATTCCTTTACTAGATTGTGTGTATTAGGTTTTGTTGTGGAATTGTTGATATTACCTGTTAGATGCTGCGGCACTGTCGGATCTAGAAGCATAAGCATTTCGCTACACTCACAATAACATCTGCTAACCATGTGTATGTGATCAATAAAATGTGATTTGATTTACTGTAGTGTTTTTGTGGACTGTAGTATACTGTAGTGTTTTTTCAGACATTACTGTAGTAATTACTATAGTGTTTTTGTTTTATTATCTTTGCTTTGACATAGCAGTTGGAGCTTTGTCCTTGAGAAAACCTACTGGCCAAAATACTCAAAAGCAAATTTTCCATAACCTGTATGTAGGTAGATCAGAGGTCTGAACAGACAGTTCAGAACTTCTACTCTTTTTATGACATGTATGGAACACACTATATGGTCTATACTTGGCATGTACGTTTCTCACTTATGGGTGGCACAAACTGGGATATGGGGGAGGGGAATGGGCAGCGTATATGCAAACGTGTACTTTAGTATATACTATAGTAATTACTGTAGTATTTTTGAGGACATTACTATAGTAATTACTGTAGTGTTTTTGCAAACATTACTGTAGTATTTACTGTAGCGTTTTTGTGGTCTGTAGTATACTGTAGTATTTACCATAGTATTCTACAGTATACTACACCATTCTATAGTAAGTACTACACATGATCGTGGTATACTACAGTGTGTAGTATAGTATTCTACAGTATACTACAGTTTACTTCAGAATTCTATAGTAAGTACTGTACTGTAGTATTCTATAGTAAACTATAGTATTTTTTCATGTGGGGACACACATACAGTACATCAAAAGAACTCATCAAAAGGCGGAACACTGGATATCAGAAGACAGTCAGGAGAAAGAGAATGAGAAGATTAGAGTCAATCAAAGTGAATGCAGCGTCTACATCAACAAACACGTTCCACAAACCCAGCAATTAAGACTATACCACTGTCTCTGATGTATGATTTGATAATCAACCTAATCTCTTTAACCTTCACTGCAGGGCACTTATCATGAGCACATCAGATTGCTTTTGAAAATCATATTGAGACGGGGCAAGAAATAATTTGCCTTCCCTTTTGTTCATGCGAATTTCAATGGATCTTTATTTTCAAGGCTACACGTGTCCTTTCAGGTGTAAATGGTTGTGTGAGATGTCCTATCATGGTTGCTGTGTTCTCTGGAGATGCTAGATCTTTAAATAGAACTAGAATCAGCCAGGCAGCTCATTATGCCCCTCTCTGTTTATAATGATGTTTCCAGAAATCTATCCATCGCTCCACTTTGTAATTAAACTTCCCCAGAATTGCTGGGTTCAACAGTTTCTCCTCGTACAGGCCAACTCCTTATCGTTGCTTTAATTTTCCCTGTGCCTCCAGCACAGCACATCCAGCTTTGAAGGCTATCCTCTCCTCTCAGGGGGGGAAGAAAGTTTGTTTTAGCAGTATCGGTTTTAAACAGGACCTTTATAGACATTCTGTACTAACACTTATGGACTTTTATCATTGAAATAGATATGTATTATAGGAACAAGAGCATTAACATTTGTGCTCTCTCATCACTTTGTGAAAAAAGACAAATGATGTCAGAGTGGAGGCGGTGTAACAGCTGCAGTAGGGGCTGCTGGCCTCCTATCCAGGCAGCCAAACCAATGTAGACCATAGCTTCCCGGGGCCCTTCCTCCTAACAGCCTCCTTCTCCCTCTGGATTCTTGCTCCTCCAACTGCACACATTGCCTGCCTTGTTCCTTTCATTTGAGTTTGACCCCTGCTTTCCTTACTTCCGAGTGGGCTTCATTAAATGCCTCTCTGGCTCTTTCACAGCCCTCTCTCTCCCTCACTAAGTGGGAGAAACGTTACAAAAGGAAAGCTTCCAATGCGCAATTCTCAGTGGAGAGGGTGACCCCAACATTAGGGAGAAAAAGAACCTGAGGATAATAGCAAATGAAGCCAGGGGCCGCATTAATGGGTAGACACTAGCTCGCCAAGTTCTGGGAGCTGCTTAAACTGACAGACGTGTATATTAATACTCAGCACTTTTATTGAGAGTAGTAAGAAATATGAATATTCATCCTCATTTATATTTCAAGGCATTTCCATTCCTGCGGGGGCAGGGCTAGGTTTTGACCAATTTCCATCCCCATTACGGAAATGACAGCTCTCACTCCTGGGCCCTGACAGAGGTCTGCCCAATGCACAAGAGGTCCTGCAAGGAGGGAGCTTGCGCCCGTTCCCAGCTGTCCACAAACAGAGGAAAATATCCAATGGAATCTGTGAGAATTTTTAATCACACAAAGGGCCTGCTAATTAGGCAGCTGATGGGGCATGGAGAGCACAAGGACGAATTCTTTAAACAAAGGACTGGAAACTTTAGGAGCCTTAATTACTCGGGCAAAGAGTTCATTCCAGAACTGGAGAGCACATCATTCCACTAATGAGACCAAGTGGCAGCACATATTAGTGAGAAATAATGTGGAAAGTTCAATTATATTGTGCTTTTGGAGCCTTTCCCCCCTTCTGTTGCCTGCTTCTTATGCACACACATGTAAGACAAAGCCCAGGCCAGGGGAGGAAGGAGGCAGTGGGTGGAGGACACGGAATCGCTGGCACCACGACTTCGTTCTTCCCGTGTAGCTTGGCAAGCTTGATCGTCTTAATTGCCCATTAGAATGTTCTCCTGTTTGAAAATGAATATCATTGTGGCCCCCGGATTTGGCCTTCGCTGGAGAAAGTCTTATTGCAATTTTGTCATTCAATACCGCGTGTCTAGAATTCTAAACACACAATTGACCACTAATTTGCAGTAACTGGACACCAGCAAAATTATGAAAGAAGAAGCAGAAACAGACTTAATCACCCTGCCCTCATTACTGAGAGGTACAATTATCTTCTATCTTTTTCCTTTCAACATGAACAAATATCCTTTATTAAAACTAAACACATATACATGGCCCAGTCTCTTGGTTACCAGGAACCATGAAAAACAAATCACCAAACTCCAAACGGCTGTCATGGATTCAGGCCTCTAGGAAGACATTGCTGATGGAGTCACAGACCAAGGATCAAAGTTCCTCTCACAGTAAGGCCTTTGCTGGGCCAATACAGTGTTGACGGTTGAAATGATATGGCAATTATACTTACATTATAACCAGTGTAATAAAGAAAATACAAGAACCACAAATGAAAGCTACCATGTCAACCATGCTGCTACTATGGATCTGTTTCCCATGTTTTGTACTGGGGCAGAAGTCAGTTGGAGGAAAAAGTGATGCCCATGTTTTTACAGGCCTCAGATGAGGTTATTATCTTAGTGTGTTATGAGAGAAGTTGGTGGGAAACATTAGGCCCGCAACCCAGCTAATAACATTAGTTACAATGTTTAACTCTGCTGAAACCAAGTGTTTCACAACAATGTTGTGGTAAATAATGGAGAATTACAATCAAATAACGGGCCACTGAAAGGGTCATTTATGCATCTTTCACCTGCGTAAAAGATTGCGTTAAAAATTCTAATGCCCCACGTCAGGAGGTGCCTACATACCAATTACAGCATGCAGGAAGCAAATTCCCCGTGAAATAAAACAGCTAATGGGAAATAGAGTGCGGCAGGAAGGCAGGCAGGAGCATTCCTCTCTGCTAGCTTAACTAGCACCAGGGGGAGAGTCAGGCAGGGAGAACCAGTGAGAGACCACAGCTGGACATAACCTACTGTAGCGCGGTGGGGCCTAATGCACCATCTCTAATGAGATGGAGGTAGATGTGTCAGCCCTCAGAGACAACCTGATCACCACACTCATGGTCAGGCTCTTCACTTACATTACATTTCTTTATAATGAAATATAGACGTAGGCCTACTATATATATATATATTTCTCACAATTCTTAAGCTATCCATTAGGCTCTGTATCAGAGCACTCACAGTGAGTGCAGTGCAGTGGAAGTCCAATATATTCCATACTTGACTGTAACATGCAGTATGAAGTCTATTTTTACTATGGTCCTTACGTACAGTATATCCTTTTACAACATGTGCATCAGACATGAAAATACACTCACCCTAATGTGCATGTATTCTAAGGACAAAACACGTAATATAACAGGGAGCTCGCCAGTTAAACCAATGCATTAAAAAGTTTATGTTTGAGACCACTGCTTCTACTAAGTACTGCCTCCCTCCTACTGAGAAAAAATAAGCCCTTAGCTGGAAACTATCTGACATTTCGAAGATGAGTCACTAATGTGTATGCTCTTCTGGAGCCCGTTCCACCAGCTCCTCACACTGTCTAGGTTAAACGCATATGAGCTGCGTTCACAGGCCCTCGTTCCAGCTTAAGATACTGTATGTTGGGAAATTAGGAAGAGCTTGACCGTGTCCTCCTCTATACCCATCGCCTGCCTCCCCAGACGTCCTAACCCAGGAGAGTAGACTGACCTCAGAGTTAGGGAATCTATCGATTTCCTCCCCGGCTGCTGTCTTCCTCGTTGTGTTTGTTTCTTCTCGCCTATCGCACTCATTTTATTTCCAGGGAACAGGATCAATAGAGACGCGTCTGTACTTGCTTGTTTCCAACTTTATGAAAACACATAAAGTTTCACACCCTTAAGCACATCAGCGGATCTGCATCATTTCTCCAGTGTTTCAAATAATTTGGGTTCAAATGATTGACAAGTGTAATTGTGCGTGAGGGCTGCTGTAGAGAGAGACAGGCTGACTCTTCATATGTATATTTGTAGAGCAGTCTTCAGGGCTGTCAGGAACTAGGCAAAATATCTCCACTATATCGATATCGACCTTTCTAACTTTCCATTTTTTAAGAAGTCACTTAAATGTGAATGGAAGACTTTAAATAGTTTCTACCTGGAGACTTTCTTAACTGTGTCTCTCTGGGACTTAGCATGAATACCAATCCTCCTATATAATACCACAGAATTTGAGTTATGTCCACAATTTAGGATCATAACTTCATAATTAGGCAGCTTAAAACATTGTTAAATGTCAATTGACTGGTGCTTTATCAAATCTATCCACACAGGGTAGACAAAAGCCCTTATTTTGTCCCAGTTATTAAATAGAATCAGTTTAAAAAGACAGTACTGACATTGCATACATGAATACAATTTTACCATATGTGATAAAAGCAGGAAAGAGGAAGTTTAAAAAACCTCACTGTATAATTTCACATTAGAGACAGGACTCTAATGACGTTGGTCATCAAGATGTTGATAACAGGTGCGCACCAAAGTTACGTTTCAGACCTGTATATAGCAGTTTTAAAACTTGCAAGTAGGCAAGTATGAGGACAGCTTACTGTAGGCTCACACACACTCCACGTTTTGCTGATGTGCAGAGTGGTCTGAGAGAGTTGACCAACATGACTCCCCAATTATGAACTGGTCACTCCTCTGTGAAGCAAGTGGTACACAGACACATTATGTCTGTGCTGGTTAACTATAATAAGACAATTTGAGAGCTTGGTACTATAAGGTTCTATCTGCATTTTTGTCAAAATGTAGTTATTGTCATAGCCTTGTTCTGTTCAATGTTCTCTACCTGTATAGTACATGAAATACCCACAATTCATGTTAAGTTCAAAAGAATACAATAAAAAATTGCTGACACCATTCAAACCAATGTGGGTTTGGAACTTTAAAGTAAATTGTCTCAGGATCATATTTTTTTGCATTAGGAACCTTATAGTCTCAAGCTCTCAAATTGCTAGATACATAACTACAAGGGCTCAATAGCCTCCATACAGTAACATGAAGTCCTGTGTATTAAGAAGTTTTCTGTTTATGGAGCCTTCATCCTCCCAACCAACTGTTCCACCATCCCTTGCTGGATACACAATGCTGAGACACCCTTTTCGCCGCAGAGGGTGCTACGCGTTGAATTAAAGGGGCCTGATTGATAAGGAGGTTGAAGGCAAATCTGCTCCCACTAATTGTCTTTCAAATGCCCTCATTAATCAAAGCGGAGCGGGCCGTGTGACGGGCAGCCCTGTCAGCCGCTGTGCTCCAGCTTCTCCTCTGGCCGCTCACCTCCCAGCGTGAGGCCCGCTCCCTTCCCTTCCCCTCCGTCACGCGCCGCCATCCGAGGAGCATGGGCCGTCCGTCCGCCGCACACCTGCCTTCTGCCAGACAGGATCTGACCGCCCCCTGCCATCGTGGCGGCCCCAGAGACCAATTTAGCAGCCACTTAATGATTCATGGCTTCAAGTGGGGGAAATGAGGGCAGCATATGATAACAGGAATAAACACATTTAATTAGCTCCTCGTATACATTATTTATTTATTTACCTGCACCCTGATTCATTTATATATTGTGTGTTTGTGTTGCAGGGTTTTTTGTTATTCACAGCATCTGGTGGGAGCCTTTGTTGTGCGCTTTAGAGTGCCCTTTCTCCACATCCCTGGTCTGGGGGCTGGCTGTGTAACTCCTGTGTGTATCTGGGGACCCACATAAAGGGCCCGGGGGGGAGGGGGGCAAGCAGGAGGGTGGAGTCATGAGGGATTTGGCAATCCCCTACAATGAAATGGCTGGGATTATTAGACTTTAAAATATACAGTTCCCTGCGCACTAAGTAGCCTTATTTGTGAATTGTCTGACAGGTAGCTACTCCCCCGGTTTTCTTTGAGCACTTCTTTGAGCACGGGGCATACATTTTCATGGAGGCGCTAATCAAAGCTGAGCTGTGGCAAACGGTGGAGCCGCAGCCAGCCCAATCAGAGACGGACCTGGCTCTCTTCCATAAGGAACGCTGATGACAACTCTTACCCCGGCATCTGCCATCACACCCTCGCCAGTTTGTCTTCTCACACACACTCATCAGCAGCTCACAGGGATCTCACTCAATAGAGAAGCACCCACTGAATATGAAACCATCGGTGAGCTAGAGTAACAAGTTTCGCCCTTACCCAAACTACTATGGTGCAGCTGTAACAGGGTTGGTTATGTTTCCACGTGCCACTGCAGAAATATGCATTTACATATTTACAATGTGTACGAGTTCACTATGTACATTTCCTGATGTATATACAGTACCAGTAAAAAGTTTGAACATACCTACTCATTCAAGGGGTTTTCTTTATTTTTACTATTTTCTACATTGTAGAATAAACTATGAAATAACACATATGGAATCATGTAGTAACCAAAAAAGTTTAAACAAATCAAAATATATGTTATATTTGAGATTCTTCAAAGTAGCCGCCGTTTGCCTTGATGACAGCTTTGCACACTCTTGGCATTCTCTCAACCAGCTTTATGAGGTAGTCACCTGGAATGCATTTCAATTAACAGGTGTGCCTTGTTAATAGTTAATTTGGGGAATTTTTTTCATTCTTAATGCATTTGAGCCAATCAGTTGTGTTGTGACAAGACAGGGGTGTTATACAGAAAATCGCCCTATTTGGTAAAAGAACAAGTCCATATTATAGCAAGAACAGCTCAAATAAGCAAAGAGAAATGACAGTCTATCATTACTTTAAGACATGGTCAGTCAATATGGAACATTTCGAGACTTTCTTCAAGTGCAGTTGCATAAACCATTAAGTGCTATGATGAAGCTGGCTCTCATGAGGACCGCCACAGGAAAGGAAGACCCATAGTTACCTCTGCTGCAGAGGATAAGTTCATTAGAGTTATCTGCACCTCAGATTGCAGCCCAAATAAATGCTTCACAGAGTTCAAGTAACAGACACATCTCAACATCAACTGTTCAGAGGAGACTGCGTGAATCAGGCCTTCATGGTCGAATTGCTGCAAAGAAACTTTCTTGGGCCAAGAAACACGAGCAATGAACATTAGACTGGTGGAAATCTGTCCTTTGGTCTGATGAGTCCAAATGTATGATTTTTGGTTCCAACCGCCATGTCTTTGTGAGATGCAGAGTAGGTGAACGGATGATCTCCGTATGTGTGGTTCCCACCGTGAAGCATGGAGAAGGTGGTGTGATGGTGCTTTGCTGGTGACGTTGTCAGTGATTTGTTTTTAATTCAAGGCACACTTAACCAGCATGGCTACCACAGAATTCTGCAGCAATACGCCATCCCATCTGGTTTGCGCCTAGTGGGACTATCATTTGTTTTTCAACAGGACGATGACCCAACACACCTCCAGACTGTGTAATGGCTATTTGACCAAGAAGGAGAGTGATGGAGTGCTGCATCAGATTACCTGGCCTCCACAATCACCCTACCTCAACCTAATTGAGATGGTTTGGGATGAGTTGGACCACAAGGTGAAGGAAAAGCAGCCAACAAGTGCTCGGCATATGTGGGAACTCCTTCGAGACTGTTGGAAAAGCATTCCAGGTGAAGCTGGTTGAGAGGATGCCAAGAGTGTGCAAAGCTGTCATCAAGGCAAAGGGTGGTTACTTTGAAGAATCACAAATATAAAATATATTTGGATTTGTTTAACACTTTTTTGGTTACTACATGACTCCATATTTGTTATTTCATAGTTTTGATGTCTTAACTATTATTCTACAATGTAGAAAATAGTAAACATAAAGAAAAACCCTGGAATGAGTGGGTGTGTACAAACTTTTGACTGGTAGTGTATGTGTACGGTACCTGTTAGATAATTGCTGTAGGAGTGAGTTAGCTAGCATGCTCTAAATGTAATGGTCGCGTTAGCTCCCTGCTAATACACATTTGTTGTTACGGATTTATTCATCTACAGCCATCAACAACATCAAGCCTTGCTCAACTAATGTGTCTCCTATCTATTATCAGGTACTTACACATGTTGTATTTTGTCATATGTTTGTCATTGCTGTCATTGTTTATTGCAAAGCCCAGTCTGATAATTCTATGCAAGAGAGTTAACGATCGCATATGTTACGCGGCCATAGGAGAGTAAACATGATAATACTTTGGATATGAAAATAAAATGACAATATAATGCACTCAATCTACTATAGAGATAAACATTAGTTTGGTTTCTACTGATTCTGTTGTTTTTCTCCTGGAACACAGTAAGAGAGAGAGAGAGAGAGAGAGAGAGAGAGAGAGAGAGAGAGAGAGAGAGAGAGAGAGAGAGAGAGAGAGAGAGAGAGAGAGAGAGAGAGAGAGAGAGAGAGAGAGAGAGAGAGAGAGAGAGAGAGAGAGAGAGAGAGAGAGAGAGAGAGAGAGAGAGAGAGAGAGAGAGAGAGAGAGAGAGAGAGAGAGAGAGATGAGGGAGAATCTTATCACTGACATCCTCTTAATTACCCAATCTGGAGGAGATAAACAATCATTTCCTCCACTGCCGCAAATTAAAAATGTTGAGTGGTTAACAAGCTCAGAAACACTGAGCTGTCCACACACACAGCCAGAGAGAAGAGACCTATTGTCTTATCCAGGATTCCACTCCAGACTGTAGCACTTGTGTGAAGTGAAATCAGTGAGATTGTGTGGGTGTGATGAGTATGGGTGAGGAGGTAAGGAAAGGGGTGAGGAGGTAAGTTAGGGCAGGGTCCAGTACTGTGAGACACAGAGACCCCCTCTGTTCCCCTCTCTGTCCCCTCTCCCTCTAATCCCTGGCTGCTGAAGACCTCCAGACTCCCTCCTCTCATAATGACACGGCTATCAAACCCAATTGCTGTGGCTCAGACCCAAGGCAGTGCATTAAACCCCTTAGAGTCTGATTGCTTCTCCAGAGTCAAGTGGCTGTGTCCTCCTTGTCATTCCCCTGGCCGCCACACCACCATTGCTGCTGCTACTGCTGAGGAGATCCACTAATGTCCAGCTGACCCATTCTGCATCCCAAATGGCACCCTATTTCCTACATAGTACACTACTTTTGACCAAAGCCCTATGGCCCTGGTCAAAGGTAGTGTGCACTGTATAGGTAATAGGTTACAATTTGGGACGCAAAACTACCCCCCCACCCCATTCACACTGACCCAACAACACACAGCCAGACTTAAATGGAGTGGACATCCACTGTGACATCTGTTTTCATCATTGTTTTTGTGACAAACATCAAAGTAAGCCCACCCATCCCCTTATCAAACAGTTTGGAGAACAACATACATGTTTGTTAGTCATTTATTAGAAATTTTCCATAAACAAATATTACAGTAACAGTTTATTGACACATTCACAGTGCTGCCCATTGACCATTTCCCCAAAATGTGTTACTTGTGAGTGTACTCTTTATTCAAATCATAATATGCCTCCAGGCAGCCATAGCAGGAGAGTGCTGTAAAGGCTGTTTTTACAGTAATGGTTTTGAGTGCAGGGCAAATGGGAACTTCCAACTCCACTGCTAACTCACAGTCACAGTCAGGGTGCTTGTGTTGTATGTGTGCACAAAACAGAGTGTGAATGACAGAGAGCGAATATCTGCAACTGTTGGTTTGTCAGCGTGAGTTTATGTGTGTTTTGTGCGTGTGTGCCTATGTGTGTGTGTGTGTGTGTGTGTGGGCGTGCATACGCTTGTATGTGTATGTGTGTGTCTAAGATGGAGCGCTGTGCCAGAGTTTGGGCGGAGGGTGAATAACTACAGTGCTTACAGTGTAATCATGGTTCCCGTCTGGGCGGCTGCAGCGCTGCAGTACACAGGACCCTGCAGACTGAGATCTATGGTGATGAACGGCAGGCGCTGAGGAGCCCACTGCACCTGGATATTTATTAACACTGGCCTGACAGTAATGAGGCCTGAACAGGTGGGCTGGGACACACACATCACAGAGTTAGATGCCGTCCACCAGGAGGCGGTGGAAGAGATGGCGGTGCAGAGTGGAAGAGGTTCAGATCACCCTGCAGGTATACAGAGCACCACAGAGACCTGAGGCTCCACTCCCACTCATCACCACACTGACTGGGAAAACTGAACATCATTTTTTTTGCTTTACAGTTTACGTTACAACCTGGTGCAATTCAACAAATGTCCAGATGGATGATCATTGGAGTACAAATAACAAGCAATATTAATAGTAGAATAGATTTTCCTTTAGCATGTAATACTGTATGAGGCCATGTGAAATTACAACTGTTTTTGAAACATGTAAAGACTTAATAATGTCTATAAAGACTTGATTCCATGTTAGTATTACTTCAGTGTTATCAGTGGCATACATTAATGAGTATTGAGAAGGGAGAAGGGCTCTGCAGCATAGCAATACTGGTAACAACAGCACTGCCACAGCTTAGGTCAAAGATCAAAGGTCATTCTCAGACTCTAGTCAGGAGTCCCTGTGGAAAACAGACACCTCTAAACTTTCCTTCCCTGAGGGTATTTGAATGAGTAGGATTTGAATATTCTGAACACTTTACCGCCATGAAACAAATGGAGCAGCAAACAAAGCATCCAAAACATGAAACGCCTCCTGAATTCAAACACCAAAGCCACCCTCAAGTACACTTGCTCACAATGCAACATAAACAACTCTTTCCTAAGAGATAGAGATGGAGAATAGGGCTGGTTCTCAGCCCACGCAGTATGATCTACAGGAGTTAGAGCTGGGAGGCCTGGTCTCTGCAGAGATAGACTGGGTAGAGACTGTGAGCGCTCTGCTCTACTCTGCCTTGCTGTCTTATTAAGACCCATAGTGAGGTTGATAAGCCCTGTCACCTGACGCTGAACAGATGCACAGAACAAAGGGAAGGAGGAGGCCTCCGTCGGCCAAAGGTGCATCTGCGGGGGAGGAGAACCCTGAGCTGCCGCTACAGGGCTCTCTGAGCTGATGCTAGGCGATTGGCGCTCCCTCTCAACTATGGCGTGCAGAGCCTAATGGATAGGGAGAAGGTAGAGGTGGAGTGTGACTCCGTCCGACATCTTGTGTCAAAACCACCTCAGTGATGCGTCACCGTCGGATGTGAGTGACATGATTGGGGAAGCCTGGTGTCTCACAATGCCCATCCTAAATGGCACATGGAGAAATTCATTTAACTAATGTGAGTCAGCCGTATTCAGGATCCAGTCCGGTAATATAGAATAGAGGTGGCCAACTGTGAACAGAGGTGGTCAAGTGTAGTCTAAGCACAGGGGTTTGACATCATTGTGAGGGTTTCAGATGAACCTTGTGCCTCTTTTTGTTTCTCATCCTTTCTCACTCTTCCTCCCTCTCTCTACATTTGGAAACATAATGGCAAATACATAACCCCTTTCACATATATTTTCAACAACTTTCCTCTCATTTGCACTATCCGACTGTCGCTGTTACCTTTCTTATCCATGCTCTGTCTGTTTCTCTGTATCTCTCTCTCTCGGTCTCTCTCTCTCTTTTTCTCTCATTCTGTGTCTCCCTCACAGAGACATGGTGCAGGGTGTGGCAGGGCTGTAAGGCACTGGGCTGACTCACCTGTTTGCCTGTAGGGGAGTTACATGCTGACCACACCGGTCACGTCGCGTGTGCGAGCATTGCAAAATAAATGTACACATACATGTTATTTAATCATTGCACCCACACTGCTCATGCGCGCCAACGAGTATCTGCGTTGCCAAGTGCTAAAATAGAAGTCAGTTCTATTTGTGACGCTGAACGAGGTCCAAGTCCTGCCTCTCCTATCTCCTCATTGGTTTATAGAAGCATATACCCACGTGCCATCTCCTCATTGGTTATACCCACGTAGGTGATTGAAATATGAACTGAGGTTTTGTCGGTTGGTTGTGGTAATACACCTTATTATGAAAGTTAGATGCCAATCGCCATATAAAGTCCAAAGAAGAAAAAGCCTGGAAGGAGGAGAGATGACTAGAAACGATTCAGTTGACCATTTATGTGTGGATGAATTGTCGGAGTAGAGGATCTTGTGCATTTCAGGAAAAATAACAACTCAACGTTTATATCCTAGGACAAATTAGCTAGCAACAGCAAGCTAGCTAAATAGGACAAATTAGCTAGCAACTGCAAGCCATCTAGGTAAATTGGCATAAATGTTTAATGCTTTTCAACTTGTCCCCAAATTAATATAATTGGTTCAGAGTTTGTTTTGATATTTCAACCTGCGTGTCGTGATCGCGTTTGGTGTGGGGGGACAAAATCAATTTGCACACGATGGCGCACGCACGCGCGTGTCCGGTTTGGGCATGGTGTTAGATCACATCTGTAAGCTTCCTGCAGAGGCCCAATTCCCATGGAAGGCCCGACTCATTCCCTATTCAGCCCTATTCATCCAGCCCTTCATAATGTGTGACCTTGGGTCTACCAGAACAGGTCCGTGCCCTCAAAAACAGACATGAAACAATCACTACAGAGAAAAAGTTTAAAGTGAGTGAGTTTGAACTTTAGATAAACTATTCCAATTTACTGGCTATGAGCACATCCACTGAACACAATAAAGATGTTTTAGACAGGTCTAATTCCAACATTTGGGGGAAACTGAAGCTTTTTGTTAATCTGTGGAGATGTGTATCTCGTTCATGCAATTTAAGCTCGCCCTGAAAAAGAACATTCATCAAGGAATATCTATCATCCAGGGCCAATAAACTGAAACACAAAACAGAATGCAGGATAAAATTGGAAATGCCGAAGCGTACATGGATTAAAATGATAATGTTCAACATGCTTCACACACCAGTAAAAGGTTTTTCTTTTCTTTTGTGGTAAGGGTTCCGTTTCTAGCCTTCCAGTCAAACCTGTCACAGGCACAGACAATAGCCCTTTATTCATCTATCCCCTACACAGGGCCCACACAGTAACACAATGAGGGCAGATCTCCAATCTGAAGAGAACAGCAGCTCCCTTTAACAGAGCCTGTGTCTGGGCCTAATCTGGTCAACTCTGGTAAACGCTGCTCAACACTCCAGATGGGGGGAATTAGCTGCCTCAGACAGAGCAGAAAGGCCTTAAACCCGGAGATACCTCTGAGATTAATTAGCTTTAAACTTGAGATATTATTATAGAATTCTATATTACAACAGGCATAGCCATGTGTCCAACTCCCTTCCTCAGATACAGGGGCAGATTGGGATGAAAATTCAGCCCTGGCATTTTAGCCACACCAGCCAACATCACTGGGCGCCACTCTGTGCTTCTCCTTGTGCTCCTCTGTTGTCACACTGTCTGTTTGTCTTTCACTCCTAAGTGTTAATTGCTATTACATATAGAGCCAACATATTAAGGAACTGGCAATACATCCGTGTCTCTCTGTTTTCTTCCTACCTCCAATGCACTCATCTCTGAGCTGTCTCTGCTAAGCCTAGCATCCTTTCCCACAGCACTGGTACCAGAATACCAGGGGACCACACTGCCTGAATGAATAAACACATGTATTAGATAAAGAAGAAAGATGACTGAATAAATGCCTAATAGATAACCATTGGCTCATCAAAGCAAAACCACTTATATTGCAAATATACTGTAAGTGCCTGGCTTTCATACACACCCCCCCCCCATATTATAGAGCCAAAATATTAAACCTGGCAGTACATGTGTCAGTGTGTCTCTCTCTTTCTTCTTCCTACCTCCACTGCACTTAACTACTGCAGCAGCAGCTGAGCTGTCTGTGCTACTAAGCCTAGCATCACTGGGACCAGACGACCAGACGACCATACACTGACCTTTAACAGAGGATCATTTAGCTATTATTATGCATTAATTCAGGGTTCCATTGTTATACATGACTTGTATGAAATAAAAAGCAGTAGCACTGTATTTAATGTCTTATAGATGGCTGTTGGCTTATGTCTTATAAAAGCCAATCAAGCGACTTTTTGGCTATTGCAAGTTACTACCTGTCATATGCGTTCCCCCGAATACCTCCTTCATTAATTAGGCCTAAGTGTTAATCAGCCTACTATTTCATACGATATACAGCCAAAGTATGAACAGGAAGCAGCAGGATACATCAGTGTCAGTGTGTTTATCTTTCTCTGTTTTCTCCCTGCCTCAACTGAATTGTCTTCTGCAGCAGCAGCTGATCTGTCGCTGCTAAGCATAGTCATTTCTCAGCACAGACTCAGCCAATAAGAAAACCGGGCCGGCCCATCTTGGTAGGGGGGGCCCGGCCATTGCCCACTGATCAAGCAAATGCTCAAATATATTATGACCACAACAGGGAAATTGCACAAAAATATAAAAATATAAAAAAACTTAACAGAACCATGGGCCACTGACTGTGTCCATGATACATTTATTTGGGACCAGCCCACCCAACAAAAAGATGGTTTAGCCCATCTGGCATTTGCCAGAATTGCCAGATGGCCAATCCGCCCATGCTCAGACAGTTCTGTAGCATAGTCCAGGCGGGTTGCAGGATGGAGAGCAGAGGAGAGGTCCTTAGCAGGCCCTACTGTGTTCCATAATACATGTTGGCCTCATCCCCACTCTGACAGCACTTAAAGAACGTACAGCGATTTGAGTGACAAAGATCTCATCTATTTTTCAGCTGCGACTCACAGCTCCTGCAGGAGGAGAGCTGGGGTGGTGAGAGAGGAGGGGAGGGTGGAGGTGGTGGGAGGGTGGAGGTGTTGGGTGTAGGGGTGGAGCGAGTGACAATTAGAAATGTGTTGTTGGACAACAGCCTTGGACTCACTCACAAATTAGCTCAACCCTGCGCTTGCAGCACGAGCAGAAGAGTCTCTGTGTGTGAGCTGGAGTTTTAATGAGTTCTGTTCACACAGTCTCTCCATGGCCCCCGCTCGCTGGAGGTTGCCTATTTTTACTCTGCCTTACAAATCTATGTGTCAGAGTATATGTGTAGGATAAACCTTCCAATTTACGGAAGATGAGGAATACATACCCAGAAATGATCCAAACCTTTCGAGGGGAAAAAATAGACAATCTCCAGCCAGTATGAAATTTATATCAAATCATATGAGTCCTTTACTGAAAATGACCTGCAGCAAACACACTGCTCAGAAGCTGCATCTCTCTCCCTGTCTCTGTGTCTGAGAGCTTAGATTCTGAGTCCACCGATCACACTGTATGGTTCTCTGGAGATGAATTTCATTTGATGTGATTTAAAGATGCATTATTAAAAATACTTTCAAGCACTTTCAACATCCGGCTAACATGTACAATATAAGCCTGGCATGTTATAGAATTGTATTGAGCAACTGTCAAATGAATTTGCCTAATGCAGAGTCAAAGTGCACTCTGTCAGTAGTAATTGCCCACTTGCAAGCTGTTTGTCAGTCTCTCTTTGTTGCGTCACACAGAGTGGGATCTCAGCTTTAAATTAATGCTTTGCATGCCATTTGCCCATGTAATATTTTTTGACAGTGCCGCACAGCATGTTATGCTTCACTCTAAAAAAAGTCATCCAGCTAGACAAGCCATTAATGCAGCATTAATGCAAACTTTTAAGCCCCATCAAACAGGCCCTCCAATATTGGCCTCTATTTTGGAGGGGTGATTCCTGGTGCTCACTAGGACACACTAAACAGACTAGAGAGGCTAGAGAGGCTCAGCACAGCCAGCAGCATATGGTGAGAGGCGTGTCAGCGGCCTGGCTGTCCAGGATATGTGCTCTCTCCTCTCTCATAGACGCCAGCACTATTGATTTCTATAGGGCTTTTAATTTAAGGCACTTCACTTCAGGCTGGGGCAGGTCTGTGAATGGGCTGGCTGCATATTCAGCCGTTAATACTATCAGGTCCAATTAAAAATGCATGAGGCCTCGGATGTGCAGATAGGGCCCTCTAACAGGCCTGTATTACTCATTAGATAATAAGGATTGATAAAAGTTACAGGGCACAACGCTAAAAATGCATCTATCGATTAGCCAGCACCTCAATAATGAAAGCGTCGGCCCGCGGGACGAAAGCCATGGATCATTTTGACAAAGGGCCCTCAGATCATGGATGAGACAGAGTGGGGACAATTAATCCCTTCGAGCCTCCGACTCACAAATAAAGTAGTTGCAGCTCATTACTGGCTGACCTTGCTAAACAGTCTTGAGAGCACAGGTGACCTTCCACCACTTGGGGGGGAAAAATTGTGTTTTCAGCTTTGGGGGGTGGGGGTGAAGGCCTGTGTAGAGAAAGGAGGGTAACCTTGTCTGACTGACTCTAACAGGACAGGGTAAGGGTAACAGGAGCATTTACAACCAACTACACAGAAGGCGTGCATGACACCAGGGCACAGATTATAATACTGCTCTATGTAGAGCCCGCCACTCTCCTTTTAAGTAGCCATACAGGGTCTCTTGCTACAAAGCATCATGTTGTCCTATGGTGTAATGGCAATACTTTGAGTAGGGGGATGAGGAAAAGCCCACAGTGTGTAGAGTGATGTTAGACACTGTTGTACTGGAGCCTACTTCAGAACAGAGGGGGAGCCAGAGAGCACCAGCGGTGAGGTGTATGAGATACGAGCTGTGGATTTTATGGAGACAAACAGAAGTCATTATGCAGTTCCAAGGCTTCTCAGCATATCTTCATTTACCATGTCACCATAGCTCATCATCTGGCTTCCCCACCTGCACACAGCCTGGGCACACAGCCTGGGTCTGCCTGGCCACACACAATCAGAGTGATGACTAAGTACATAGGCCTATCTTGCCTATTAATCTGGGCACCCAGCTGTGCTGTGCAGGTGAGCGGGAGGCTGGCCTATCTCTCCAGGCTTTCCCCAGGTCCACAAGGGACGCAAACAGGTGTGGTATCACTCGCCATGTTTGGATTTCAGTGGGAGCTCTGGGTCGTTTCGGGGGAAGGCGATCACACCAGATACATGGCCAGAGAGTTAGTGTTTTTGAGTTGCTACTCTTCGGAGCTAACTGCCACACCTCCTACAGAGACAGGCAGAGACATAAAGGTTCACACAAAAACACAACGACAACAAAAACACGGACACGTGTGCACTACACACGCACGTACACTGGTATGTGAAAGTACTGCACAGTGCCACACAGCCTGTTACCTGAGCATTAGCACAGAGCAGCTCCCCATAGTGGCTGCATAGTCTCAGTCACCATTCTGAAACCAGAGAGAGAGAGAGGTAGCAAGAGATAGAAAGAGAGAGAGAGAACGAGAGAAAGAGTGAGAGAGAGAATATTATCTCCTGCAGCACAGTCTTAATTAATCCATCACTAGCTGATCTCCTATTCATACTGCTACTATGATGATATACTATACAATACAGTGATATCGTAAGGTTTTAAAGATTAACTAGAAGCATCAAGGTGTATTACCTCCTCTGTCACAATACAACTACTGCTTTTGTATAAAAATGCTATTATTGTACTCCAACATTCATAATCCATTAAAAAGAGACCTACTGGACATATTGGATGTAAAATAATTTAGAGAACTTTAAAGAATGCATAGAACATTTACATTTTATTAAGACCAGTATTCAATATATCACTGAAAACCATCACTGAAAACCAAACCAGGCAATCCAATTCATAGAAAATGTATGCATATTAATAGAATAGAATAGAAAATCCTATTACTCTTTGGATCTCTGTGTGAAACGCATATATTGTGCGGGTGTGAGAGGCGACGGGGAGGAGACCTGTTAATGAAGGGGCCTGATTAACATTTGTTAAAACTCCGTGAAGTTCTGAAATGCTAAAGGTCAGTTCACTGTTCTGACATGGGGAGATGAAAACCTTCTACTTTTTGGGGAATGTCATGATTTGAATTAAGATTGTCAGATTGGCTGTAAGCTCGTATCGCAGCGCAGGCGTCTTGTATGACCTTTTCAGGGAATTGTCATTTTCTGCCCCTGTGATGCCACCATGGCTCAGTGGTGGAGAGGCCCCTCTTCTCCTGCCGTGTAATTTGTCCTGGGTGTTACCGTTCACACTGCACTACTCCCAGCCAGTCGTCTAGACGCCAATGTATCTACAGACCAGCAGGCTGCAACTGGAGAATAAGGAGAAAGAGCCGGCTCAGGGATCCACTCCATGCTCTGTAGCAGACAGGAGGGCCTCTCTCTCCCACTGGCTCCTGTGTGCTGCTGCTTACTGCAGCTTCTGTCCAGGACTGAACAATCCCAAGGCCTGCGTGTTAGGAGCACTCACTGATCTCAAGTATATGCAGTGCCTTCGGAAAGTACTCAGACCCCTTGACTTTTTCCACATTTTGTTACGTTATAGCCTTATTCTAAAATATATCAAATAAAAATAAAAACTCAGCAATCTACACACAATACCCCGTAATGACTAAGCAATAACAGGTTTTTAGACATTTTTGAACCACCCCCAGAAATAACCTTAACTTTTACTGCCTCAGAAACCCGGATCCGGGAGCACCCCCCACCCCCCACACACTGATTAGCATAGATAGCATAGCTTCAGAAGTAGATAGTAGCATCTAAATATCATTAAATCACAAGTCCAAGACACCAGATGAAAGATACAGATCTTGTGAATAAAGCCACCATTTCAGATTTTTAAAATGTTTTACAGGGAAGACAAAATATGTAAATCTATTAGCTAAACACGTTAGCAAAATACACCACTATTCTAACTCCATCAGTTTCTTACTCCTTCAGGTGCTATCACCAATTCGGCTCAACTAAGATATTGATAGCCAATAACCTATAAAAAAAACCATCAGATGACAGTCTGATAACATATTCATGGTATAGGATAGTTTTTGTTAGAAAAAAGTGCATATTTCAGGTAGAAATCACAGTTTACAATTGCACCGACCATCACAAATCCACTAGAATTACTAGATAGAGCAACGTGTATGACCAATTTACTCATCATAAAACATTTCATAAAAATAGACAAAGCATAGCAATGGAAAGACCCAGTTCTTGTGATTTCAGACCATATTTCAGATTTTCTAAGCGTTTTTCAGCGAAAACACAATAAATCGATAAGTTAGCATACTACATGTTCCAACGTTACCAGAGCATCGATTCCAGCCAAAGAGCGCTATAACGTAACCACCGCCAAAAGATATTAATTTTTTCACTAACCTTCTCAGAATTCTTCCGATGACACTCCTGTAACATCATTTTACAACATACATATACAGTTTGTTCGAAAAGGTGCATATTTAGCCATACAAAACCGTGGTTACACAATGAAAATACTAGGAAATCAAGCCTCAATATGTCTGACGTCATCTATCAGAGTGATCTAGTTTAATTAAAAGCTAATCATATACTTGACTAAAAAATACAGGGTTGACAGGAATCGAAAGACAAATTAGTTCTTAATGCAACCGCTGATTTACATTTTTAAAATTATCCTTACTTTTCAATACAGGGTTGGCCAAGTGAAGCTATACCAAACAAAATGGCGATATATACGTTTAAAATATTTCGACAGAAACACGGTTTATCATATTAAATATTGCTTACTTTGAGCTGATCTTCCATCATATTCTTGGGCAATGTATCCTTTCTATGTTATAAACGTCTTTTGGTCGATAGATGTCCTCTGTCCTTCGAAATGTCCACTAACAACGACCGAGACCGCGAAACGTTCCCAAAGCTAGAAAGTGCACGACAAATAAATTCCTCAGAATCGCACTAAACGGATATAAATTGCTATAAAACGGTTAAAATTCACTACCTTATGATGTTTTTAACAACTATAACGACTGAAAACATGACCGGAGAAATACTGCTGGTTAGAAAACGATTTGGAACGAGGCAGGTCCGATGGCCTTCACGCTTGAGGCGCACGTTGAGAAAGAGGGGTCTCTGTACATTTTTGTCATTTATAATGGCTCTGAACGTCCCATAGACTTCATTGAAAACGTGATGACGTACAGACACCCAGAGGAAGACGTAGGTAGTGTCGGTTTCTTCATAGCATTCACTGTGGCCTTATAAACAGACCCCAGATCAGAGGTAAAAATTTCTGAAATCTGAACCCTGTCATGAAAAGTGCTGTAGAAATTGTTCTGTACCACTCAGAGACAAAATTTCAACTCCTATAGAAACTATAGACTGTTTTCTATCCAATAATAACAATAATATGCATATTGTACGATCAAGAATTGAGTACGAGGCAGTTTAATTTGGAAATGTAAAAAAAAAAATAATGCTAACAGCTCCCCCTATTGACAAAAGGTTAATTACATAAGTACTCAGACCCTTTGCTATTAACCTCAAAATTGAGCTCAGGTGCATCCTGTTTCCATTGATCATCCTTGAGATGTTTCTACAACTTGATTGGAGTCCACCTGTGGTAAATTCAATTGATTTGACATGATTTGGAAAGGCACACACCTGTCTATATAAGGTCCCACAGTTGACAGTGCATGTCAGCGCAAAATCCAAGCCATGAGGTCAAAGGAATTGTCCGTAGAGCTCCGAGACAGGATTGTGTTGAGGCACAAATCTGGGGAAGGGTACCAAAAAATGTCTGCAGCATTGACGGTCCCCAAGAACACAGTGGCCTCCATCATTCTTAAATGAAGTTTGTAACCACCAAGACTCTTCCTAGAGCTGACCGCCCGGCCAAACTGAGCAATCGGGGGAGAAGGGCCTTGGTCAGGGAGAAGACCAAGAACCCGATGGTCACTCTGAAAGAGCTCCAGAGTTCCTCTGTGGAGATGGGAGAACCTTCCAGAAGGACAACCATCTCTGCAGCACTCCACCAATCAGGCCTTTATGATAGTGGCCAGATGGAAGTCACTCCTCAGTAAAAGGCACATGACAGCCCACTTGGAGTTTGCCAAAAGGCACCAAGATAATCTCAGACAATGAGAAACAAGATTCTCTGGTTTGATGAAACCAAGATTGAACACTTTGCCTGAATGCCAACCGTCACGTCTGGAGGAAACCTGGCACCATCCCTACGGTGAAGTATGGTGGTGGCAGCACCATGCTGTGGGATTTTTCCCAGCTGCAGTTACTGGGAGACTAGTCAGGATCGAAGGAAAGAAGATCGGAGCAAAGTACAGAGAGATCCTTGATGAAAACCTGGTTCACCCGCTCAGGACCTCAGACTGGGGCGAAAGTTCACCTTCCAACAGGACAACAACCCAAAGCACACAGCCAAGACTTACTTTGAGGAAAGCCATAGTGTCTATGTATGTGGATGACTCAACACTATACATGTCATACCCCACAAGACATGCCACAAGAGGTCTCTTCACAGTCCCCGAGTCCAGAACAGACTATGGAAGGCGCACAGTACTACATAGAGCCATGACTACATGGAACTCTATTCCACATCAAGTAACTCATGCAAGCAGTAAAATTAGATTTAAAAAACAGATTAAAGAACACCTTATGGAACAGCGGGGACTGTGAAGCAACACAAACATAGGCATAGACACATGCATACACACACACACACACGATAACATACGCACTACACACACACTTCCACATAGATTTGTACTGTATATATGTGGTAGTGGTGGAGTAGGGGCCTGAGGGCACACAGTGTGTTGTGAAATTTGTGAATGTGTTTTAAAAAATTTATAAACTGCCTTAATTTTTGCTTGACCCCAGGAAGAGTAGCTGCTAATGGGGATCCATAATAAATACAAATACAAAAAGACAACGCAGGAGTGGCTTTGGGACAAGTCTCTGAATGTCCTAGAGTCGCGCAGCCAGAGCCAGGACTTGAACCTGATCGAACATCTCTGGAGAGACCTGAAAATAGCTGTGCAGCAACGCTCCCCGTCCATCCTGACAGAGCTTGAGAGGCTCTACAGAGAGGAATGGGAGAAACTCCCCAAATACAGGTGTGCCAAGCTTGTAGTGTCATACCCAAGAAGACTCAAGGCTGTAATCGCTGCTAAAGGTGCTTCAACAAAGTACTGAGTAAAGGGACTGAATACTTACGTCAATGTAATATTTTTTTATTTCTACAAACCTGTTTTTGCTTCGTCATTATGGGGTATTGTGTGTAGATTGATGAGGATTAAAAAATATATATATTAGAATAAGGCTGTAACGTAACAAAATGTGGAAAAAGTCAAGGGGTCTGAATAATTTTCGAATGCACTATATGATCGACGCTAACGATAGAAGTAGTGCTGCGTACTTCTATTCCAACAGAGCAATGGAGCAAAGAAGCCTGTAGAGCAGTGGAAACGAAATTCAAAGTTGTAGAACACTTTAAATTGAACACTGCAGAGCTCTAGTATACAGGTAGCTTGCAAGAAAACATTGACTGCACACAGACCAAGAATAATGTGCATATTTAGATCAGAAAAACAGCTTGTAATTAGTTTTATAGTGGTAAATAAACAGGAAGGAAGGGTCATGGCCTTAAAACTACATCCACTAATAATTACAGCAGGGATTCCATACTAGCCAATGAGGTGTGTGCAGTGGTGAGGTGAATACACAGCACAAACATTGACTTTGGTTCTACTTTTCTCAGCTTCGTGCAGCATGGCGTGATATGCCTCATAGTGAGGACCTACAGTCAAAGGTGAGGACGTAGCTCTCAGGCCTGTTCTAAGTCAGTGATGGCCGTGCAGCATGGCATTCCTCCAGCTGACGTGGCACATCAGCAAGAACTGCCCTTTTATAGCTAATTATCTGCCCTGCGGTCGTCATCTGGTTATCAGGCTCGTCATTGGCTGCCGCTCCGCTCAACCTGGCAATTCTTGTGTCACTAGTCCATGTTTCTGTAATTAAAATCTGTCATCCAGAACCACAGCCCTTCTCAACTCTAAATCCTCCCATCAGATGGCACCACTCAGATAAACTGCCCTGAGCTAGGGATGCGTGTGTGTGCGTGCATGCACGTGTGTGTGTGTATGTGTGTGTGTGTGTGTGTATGCATGCCCGTGAAACTCAGAAGAGAGAGGCAGTAAAATACATTTAAGATATCCTTTCAAAATGAGGAAATTGCCTGAAGTTCTTGGCCTTGAAAACTTCCATTAGAAGTCTATAGACAAACCAGTAGATGAATTGGTAGATTAATCAATTGATGGCTAAATGTAATCAACCCTGAGAGATTAAATTGATTAACAACCCTTGAAAAACATTTTTAAAATGTAACTGTTTCTTTCTTCATGTCTGTCTGGCACATTAAATGCAGCTGGGTCTACAGGTACCCTAGTGGAGGCACAGGACTGTTTGGAGCCTGCAGAAAGAGCTGTGATGGTGCATCACGTTCACAGTGTTTTATCAGCGACATGAACAGCAGATCCAGATAGCAGCAGTGAGGGGAGTGAAAGGCACTTGATGTTTTTAATGATGTCGAACATTTGCTCAGGGCTGTCGCTGCAGGAGAGCAGCTCCTCCGTTCTGTTCCTACCAGGCTGGCCTTCCGAATGGGGGGGATGAAAATCTTTGGAAATTAATTAGAAGCAAATCCCTTCTCGCTGCTGAAGTGTGGCATTTAAGGCATTGTCCTTGGTACTCGTATAACACCACCTTTCAGTGTCGACCTCTCTCCTCTCCGCCGGTTGGCTAATGCAGCCTAATCCACATATGCAATCACTCCAGCCCCTGTTTTCTAGCAGCAGCCACTTCTAATTGCCTGGCATTATTAGGTACTTTACTTGTACATTTGCAGAGGAAGAACATAGCTCTTCTGCATCCAAGCATTAAATTACCAAATGTCCCTTAATTCCCAACAAACGTCACTCTGTGTCTTTCTCTATACGCTCTCCCCCTTTAGTGTTTTCAGCTCCATGGGATGATTTAAGTATACATCTTTTTTTTTTCAAAGCATGTCCAATAATTTATTCAAAAAGGGAATAAAACGAATCAATACAGACAAGTTGATGGTAAATATTCTGACAACAAAAGTATCGCATTTACAACGAAGTGCATTTAACATGTCAATAGGGCTGTGGGACTCAGTGAATCCATCAATAATTCAAGGTTGTAGGATATATTCCATTCAATATCCATTATTACATTCAGTTTAAATACTGCACGAGCCCTCACTCTAAACAGCAGGAGTATGAGTTGCATTAACTTCTATACAGCAGATAAACGATTACAACAGACTGAACACCAATAGAAGTTTTCACTGCCAGGCCAGGTCTGTCGCACAACTCTGAGTTCCCTTTCAGAGGCATATCACACTTGTTTACCAGATTATTAAGGAGAGATGAATTTAGGATGGTTTTATTTTACGTTTGAAATTCAAACACAGAAACATCAACATCAGAGAAGTAACCCTGGAACAGAGAGTCTCCCTTCCCTGCTGGAGCTCAGCTTCCAACAACAATGTCTGGATTTTTTAAAGAAAAAAAGAACTAAAAACATAACAAAACAACAACAGGAACAGCAACAAAGGACATTGTCAGAAATCAACTTGCATTTATTTTCCCCTTTGTTGGATGGAATGTAATAACATTGCCTTATTGTGTTTCATGTGTGACGCGTTTCATTTGGAGTGCCAGCGCTGTCAGTGGGCTGTGAACAGGAGGATTTCATCAGCCCTATTTTTACCCAGCTACCCCCTCTCCATCTCCTCTCCCACCCTAACTAGGCCAGCAGGCCTGCCACTTTGAGTACACGCAGCACAGCCCAGATAAATGAAATGCAGATGATTGGTAAAATGATATGATACACAAAAGCAAGTGTCATGATCCTGTTGTGTTCCCTTGTTCCCCCTTCAGTGTCTTGTGGCACGCTGCCTAGGGCCGGGCTGCCTGCGTCCAGACTCCAGTCCCATGTATACATGCCTGGCTGTACGCTCGTTAATGCCACGTGTTCCTGTGATGGTGGCCGTCTGGCTGACAGACATAGGGACGGGCGTGGTGGCCCCAGCTGTGTGGGCCTTTTAATAGAGCCAGATCACACTCACAGACATGAAGGCAGACCAGCAGTCAACAACTCTACAGGCAGTACAGACAGACAGGGTAGGCCCAACATGAGACAGAGAGACACAGAGGGTGAATGAGAGAGAGAGAGGAGTGAGGGTTAAAGAGTGACTATCACAACGTGAAAGAGAGAGAGGAGAGAGAGAGAGAGAGACTATCTTCCTTTCCCTCAGGCCAGTATCTGAGTCGCGTATTAGGTCACTTAGATATTTACATTTGAGGGATTTAAAGCTGAGATCCTTCACTAATAGCTGAGCAGTAGTAGCAGCAGCAGCAAGGGCCTGGGGGGCTCATTTCTGCCTTGATGCTAATGCAGAGCCATCACATGAGCCTTAACCCCTCTATAAATAAGTGTAATTTGGTAATTAAGTAAACGACTCGCAGTACTGAAGCAAAGCCTCCATTAGATCAAAGATGCTCTCTTCCTCCGTCGCTTTTTGGAATTTAAATGATGACACCTAAACTATTCATTTGAATACAAGCTGACTCTAGCGAGGTTTCCACATTTGATTGAGGCCATGGATAGAATCAAACAGATCTGATGAAATGATTATCTACATTGGCTCTCCATCTGTGGCTATAGCTTTTCTAAATACATTCTTCCTGGCCTTTATCTCTGAAGCCTTATTCAGATACACCATTCATTTTCCTGAGTAAGACCAAGACAACGTCGGGACTCCCTTGAAGCCAGACACAGATACAAGTAGGGGCTATGTCGTTACCACGAGGACCCTTCACTCCAGATCAAAACAGCAATAATTCCACTACCTTTGATTTCCATTCATATCCGGGCTACTTCAGGCAGTGTATCAGAAAGACAAATATCCCTTGTGACCTATTATTTCCCTGAACTAGAAATGAAAGGAAGTTAATTGAGCTACAGAGCTCGACTTTTCTTTGGGGGAATCAAATAATATTTTATACATTCTCAATTATCTTGAACCTGAGCTATAAAGATGGCCTATATAACCTCGGCCCTGCACAGAATTAAGAGGAGTAAAGATCAGCAATTAGGCCTCCATCCATCCACTCTTTGTTGGCACTCCAGCATCAGGCAGCCATCAGGAGAGAGACAGAGAGAAGTGGGTCTGGAAACATGCAAAAGCTCTTTACGTAAAAACAGGAGGAAACTCTCTGGATGAAAATGTCTAAATACATAAATGAATAAATAAACAAGACGAAGTGTGGGCACGGTTCTCATTTTGTGGCTTGGATGCTGTCTTGTCGTATGGCACTTAAAAGCAAGGGGGCTGGTGTAGGGGGAGGTTGAGATGTTTACTCTAATGGATGCCATAATGAATGCATACAGAGCAGTGCTCTGGCTCCGATAGGGGGCCCTGTGCCAGCATAGCTTTAAAGGAGCTAGCTCTGTCTGCTGCTGCTGCCTGACGCCCTGGGCGCTTGGCATGGACACTTCTCCCCAATCTCCCGGCACACACAGAACCAGCGGTGAGGACCAGGAGATAACCGGCCGTGAAATCTCTCATCACATGCCTCTGATTGCCTGTCCACAATTTAATGTTTTTAAACCCTCAACCTCAAACGCAGTAAATAAAACATGATTCCTAAGACCCCCCTCTCTTTCCTCGAAAGGCCCTGTTTATTGAAGACGTCTGTCAAAAAGTTGCTGCAATGTTCCCTTGTCTCCCTCTGCAAGCCCTAAGCCTCTACGAGAGAAGGGGAGGAGTACACATGTATAATGGTGCTGGATCATCATCAAGTATCTGATTGTCTGGCTATTTCTTGAAATAAATTAAAAGGCCTTATCCTCATCAAAACAGTATGTAGGTGTGCCTGTTGTTTATGTTTGTGTACATGCCTGTGTGTGTGTGTGTGTGTGTGTGTGTGTGTGTGTGTGTGTGTGTGTGTGTGTGTGTGTGTGTGTGTGTGTGTGTGTGTGTGTGTGTGTGTGTGTGTGTGTGTGTGTGTGTGTGTGTGTGTGTGTGTGTGTGTGTGTGTGTGTGTGTGTGTGTGTGTGTGTGTGTGTGTGTCTGTGTGTGTGTGTGTCTGTGTGTGTGTGCGCGTGTGTTCAATTTGAATCATGCAGAGCCTGTCAGTGGCTTCTCAAATTGCAGGGCTGATGAAATTGACTTGCAGTTATTTAAAAGAAGTTGTAATCCATATGAAAAGGCTGTGATATAATCCATTTAAAGTCTTATTCCTCTCAGTAATAACACTGAGTAACAAAACATGTATCAAAGCTAGTGATTTAGTAATTATCTTAATTTAACATTACTGCAATTCAGTTCGGATTAATTGGAGTCTTATCTGCACAGAGCGGCAGGTCACTCACCTCAATACACCACAATGTGTTTAATCTTAATCATCAGCCACCAACCAACTCAGCCGTGACCCGCAGTGACAAGGCAAGATTATTTTCAGATGCATAAAATCAGCAACATAAACACCCAATCACACTGAAGTCACCAATTATTACATTACCTTTAATTGGTTCCCCAAGATAAAAGTTTACAGTGAGGTGAGCCAGTAAAATGTGTGTCTCTACTCGCTACACTGGGCACAGGGCCTCTCTCTGTGACACAGATAATGGCAACAGGAAAGCCTTCAAAACCATTTGAGAAGTTAATAAACACTGTAAAAACAAATGCCACATGGCATAAGTATTTTGGTGAGATCCCACTGTAATAAAACCGACACCATGATCCTCTCACCCTCAACACCCCCTGGGAGAAAGAAACGAAGCCTGGTGCACATCCAAGCTTGATACAGTCTGCACATTTTCCCCAGCGTAGAAGAAGTTGAGTTCATTTATGAGAGATGCTAAGTGTGCCCCCTAATGAGTAAGCAGGCTTTAGGCTGCACCCCCCCATAATAATACCCCCACAGCTCCATGACTCAGCCAGCTCTGACAGCACTTTGTATCTCCTTGTACCTGGACTATCTGACATCTGACACCAGATAAATCACAGGGCTTCTAGAAACAACACAGAGAGACAGAGCGAGAGAGAGGGGGAGTCTGAGAGATATAAAGGGAGAGAGGAAGGGCCTAGGGAGGAAGTCAGAAGGAGGAATGGACATTTTAGAAGTTTCCTCATTATAACCGCACTGCCTTTGTTACAGTGCTTGATATATACCATGATCAAAACATTTCTGATACCCTAACTACTCTACACTGAGTGTACAAAACATTAAGAACATCTGCTCTTTCCATGACATAGACTGACCAGGTGAATCCAGGTGAAAGCTATGATCACTTGTTAAATCCACTTCAATCAGTGTAGATGAAGGGGAGGAGAAAGGTTAAAGAATGATGTTTAAGCCTTGAGACAATTGAGACATGGATTGTGTATGTGTGCCATTCAGAGGGTGAGTGGGCTTCAAGCTCAACACAACAGTTTCCCGCGTGTATCAAGAATGGTCCACCACCCAAAGGACATCCAGCCAAAATGGGGGGGGGGGGGGGGCGCAGCTCAATATTAGGAAGGTGTTCCTAATGTTTAGTATACTCAGTGTATGTACTGGTTACATGTAATACTAAAGTTAACAATATACAGTACGCCAAGCATTAATCATACTCCCAAGTGGTGCAGTGGTCTATGACATTGCATCTCAGTGCTTGAGGCGTCACTACAGACAACCTGGTTCAAATCCAGACTGTATCACAACTGGCCGTGATTGGGAGTCCCATAGGGACACAATTGGCCCAGCGTCATCCAAGGTTGGCCGGTGTAGGACGTCATTGTAAATAAGATTTGTTTCTTAACTGACTTGCCTAGTTAAATAAAGGTAAAACATTTTAAAATAACTTCATTAATGGTAAATAGATTCCTCATATATACGGCAAGTGAGTAAATAGAACAGAATAGAGTCCTTATCATGTATATCTGAGACAGGATCAACTATTTTCAAGGCCACCAGAAGCCTGCCTGTCTGCTCTATGAGGTGGCTAAAATGCATGAGGGCCTATCCTCACACTCACTTTTGAAGAATAATTGATTCCTCCACATGTCGATTCACTTCAGAGGAGCACAGAAATGACTTGTTTTGACATGGGTTTAGAACTCACTCAGTCATGGCCTTGGTCTGTCTCACATACATACACACGTACACATGTAAATCCCCACACACGTTCTGCAGAATATATGTTCATGTCTGATGCCTTCAGAGGGTGTTTTCTGTCTCTGTGAGTCTAATTTGCAGATATCTGCGTGTTTTGGGGCTCCTGGGGCCAAGCATTCCATGTCTTTTGGGGGAGGGGGAGGTTGTTGCGTCAACTGGCCCTTTCGGGACGGGAGGAGGCGCAGATAAGATCGGCGGTGGGAAGTGGTGAGCCAGACCGTTTGTTCTCCTTGGCCGTCTCTCATGTTGCGCCGCTGATTGGGAGGAAAGCTAAAATTGCTTTCACCGGGGCCACGGCTCACTCCAGCAGTAGGCAATGATAACTAACAATGCCCCCAGGACCTAGTTAAAGCTGCATCACATGCACTGGAAAAGCCCTTTAATGTGGCAGCGTTAGGAGGCTGTCAGCTGGTTGGTGGGGAAAACAGACTTGAACACGTCGAGGATTATGAAAACATTTGTTACACTCACTTTAAAAAACATATATAATCAAGAAGGAATGTTTCATTTTGCTTCCCACAGCCCTACCATTAAGCAATAAAGGTTTTAAAGATGATTAAAGAAAGGGTGTGTATGCATTCGCTGTCTCTGTATTTCTCTCTCTCTCCTGGTTTGAGAGGTTTAGTTTAGGTCCTATATAACGTCATATATAAAGATGCAGGGTGAGGGTATGATGAAAGAGTTGTTCTTGTGTACTCTGGGTATAATTCACACACTGTTCACACTGCACCAACTTTTTACCAACATGTATAATAAAACCGGGCCACACTATCAGCTGGTATGAGAAACACATTGTGGCTCTAACAGTGACAAGACTATTTTGTCCTGAGAAGCATACTGCAAAGTGAGAAAAACCCACAGCTCAAGCAAGAGGCCAGATAAAACCAGTGTTTTCATATTAGTGCACATTTTACCTTGATGTTGACTCAATAGAAAAGAGAAGCCTGTTACTCCCTTTTATTTATTTTATTTATTTCACCTTTATTTAACCAGGTAGGCAAATTGAGAACACGTTCTCATTTACAATTGCGACCTGGCCAAGATAAAGCAAAGCAGTTCGATACATACAACAACACATAGTTACACATGGAGTAAAACAAACATACAGTCAATAATACAGTGAAAAATAAGTCTATATACAATGTGAGCAAGTGAGGTGAGATAAGGGAGGTGAAGGCAAACAAAATATATATAAAAATAAATAAAAATAGAAAAAGGCCATGGTGGCGAAGTAAATACAATATAGCAAGTAAAAAAAACACTGGAATGGTTGGTTTGCAGTGGAAGAAAGTGCAAAGTAGAGATAGAGATAATGGGGTGCAAAGGAGCAAAAATAAATAAATGAATACAGTAGGTAAAGAGGTAGTTGTTTGGGATAAATTATAGATGGGCTATGTACAGGTGCAGTAATCTATGAGCTGCTCTGACAGCTGGTGCTTAAAGCTAGTGAGGGAGATAAGTGTTTCCAGTTTCAGAGATTTTTGTAGTTTGTTCCAGTCATTGGCAGCAGAGAACTGGAAGGAGAGGCGGCCAAAGGAGGAATTGGTTTTGGGGGTGACCAGAGAGATATACCTGCTGGAGCGCGTGCTACAGGTGGGTGCTGCTATGGTGACCAGCGAGCTGAGATAAGGGGGGACTTTACCTAGCAGGGTCTTGTAGATGACCTGGAGCCAGTGGGTTTGGCGACGAGTATGAAGCGAGGGCCAGCCAACGAGAGTGTACAGGTCGCAGTGGTGGGTAGTGTAAGGGGCTTTGGTGACAAAACGGATGGCACTGTGGTAGACTGCATCCAATTTATTGAGTAGGGTATTGGAGGCTATTTTGTAAATGACATCACCGAAGTCGAGGATTGGTAGGATGGTCAGTTTTACAAGGGTATGTTTGGCAGCATGAGTGAAGGATGCTTTGTTGCGGAATAGGAAGCTAATTCTAGATTTAACTTTGGATTGGAGATGTTTGATGTGAGTCTGGAAGGAGAGTTTACAGTCTAACCAGACACCTAGGTATTTGTAGTTGTCCACATATTCTAAGTCAAAGCCGTCTAGAGTAGTGATGTTGGACAGGCGGGCAGGTGCAGGCAGCGATCGGTTGAAGAGCATGCATTTAGTTTTACTTGTATTTAAGAGCAATTGGAGGCCACGGAAGGAGAGTTGTATGGCATTGAAGCTCGCCTGGAGGGTTGTTAACACAGTGTCAAAAGAAGGGCCAGAAGTATACAGAATAGTGTCATCTGCGTAGAGGTGGATCAGAGACTCACCAGCAGCAAGAGCGACATCATTGATGTATACAGAGAAGAGAGTCGGTCCAAGAATTGAACCCTGTGGCACCCCCATAGAGACTGCCAGAGGCCCGGACAACAGACCCTCCGATTTGACACACTGAACTCTATCAGAGAAGTAGTTGGTGAACCAGGTGAGGCAATCATTAGAGAAACCAAGGCTGTCGAGTCTGCCGATAAGAATACGGTGATTGACAGAGTCAAAAGCCTTGGCCAGGTCAATGAATACAGCTGCACAGTATTGTTTCCTATCGATGGCGGTTACGATATCGTTTATGACCTTGAGCGTGGCTGAGGTGCACCCATGACCAGCTCTGAAACCAGATTGCATAGCGGAGAAGGTATGGTGGGATTCGAAATGGTCGGTAATCTGTTTGTTAACTTGGCTTTCGAAGACCTTAGAAAGGCAGGGTAGGATAGATATGGGTCTGTAGCTGTTTGGGTCAAGAGTGTCCCCCCCTTTGAAGAGGGGGATAACCGCAGCTGCTTTCCAATCTTTGGGAATCTCAGACGACACGAAAGAGAGGTTGAAGAGGCTAGTAATAGGGGTGGCAACAATTTCAGCAGATAGTTTTAGAAAGAAAGGGTCCAGATTATCTAGCCCGGCTGATTTGTAAGGGTCCAGATTTTGCAGCTCTTTCAGAACATCAGCTGACTGTATTTGGGAGAAAGAGAAATGGGAAAGGCTTGGGCGAGTTGCTGTGGGGGGTGCAGTGCTGTTGACCGGGGAAGGGGTAGCCAGGTGGAAAGCATGACCAGCCGTAGAAAAATGCTTATTGAAATTCTCAATTATAGTGGATTTGTCGGTGGTGACAGTGTTTCCTATCTTCAGTGCAGTTGGAAGCTGGGAGGAGGTGTTCTTATTCTCCATGGACTTTACAGTGTCCCAGAACTTTTTGGAGTTTGTGTTGCAGGAAGCAAATTTCTGCTTGAAAAAGCTAGCCTTGGCTTTTCTAACTGCCTGTGTATATTGGTTCCTAGCTTCCCTGAAAAGTTGCATATCACGGGGGCTGTTCGATGCTAATGCAGAACGCCATAGGATATTTTTCTGTTGGTTAAGGGCAGTCAGGTCAGGAGAGAACCAAGGGCTATATCTGTTCCTGGTTCTAAATTTCTTGAATGGGGCATGCTTATTCAAGATGGTGAGGAAGGCATTTAAAAAAAATATCCAGGCATCCTCTACTGACGGGATAAGATCAATATCCTTCCAGGATACCTCGGCCAGGTCGATTAGAAAGGCCTGCTCGCTGAAGTGTTTCAGGGAGCGTTTGACAGTGATGAGTGGAGGTCGTTTGACCGCTGACCCATTACGGATGCAGGCAATGAGGCAGTGATCGCTGAGATCTTGGTTGAAAACAGCAGAGGTGTATTTGGAGGGCAAGTTGGTTAGGATGATATCTATGAGGGTACCCGTGTTTACGGAATTGGGGTGGTACCTGGTAGGTTCATTGATAATTTGTGTGAGATTGAGGGCATCAAGCTTAGATTGTAGGATGGCTGGGGTGTTAAGCATGTTCCAATTTAGGTCGCCTAGCAGCACGAGCTCTGAAGATAGATGGGGGGCAATCAGTTCACATATGGTGTCCAGAGCACAGCTGGGGGCAGAGGGTGGTCTATAGCAGGCGGCAACGGTGAGAGACTTGTTTTTAGAGAGGTGGATTTTTAAAAGTAGAAGTTCAAATTGTTTGGGAACAGACCTGGATAGTAAAACAGAACTCTGCAGGCAATCTTTGCAGTAGATTGCAACACCGCCCCCTTTGGCCGTTCTATCTTGTCTGAAAATATTGTAATTAGGGATGAAAATGTCAGAATTTTTGGTGGTCTTCCTAAGCCAGGATTCAGACACGGCTAAAACATCCGGGTTGGCAGAGTGTGCTAAAGCAGTGAACAAAACAAACTTAGGGAGGAGGCTTCTAATGTTAACATGCATGAAACCAAGGCTATTACGGTTACAGAAGTCATCAAAAGAGAGCGCCTGGGGAATAGGAGTGGAGCTAGGTACTGCAGGGCCTGGGTTCACCTCTACATCACCAGAGGAACAGAGGAGGAGTAGGATAAGGGTACGGCTAAAAGCTATGAGAATTGGTCGTCTAGAATGACTAGAACAGAGAGTAAAAGGAAGTTTCTGGGGGCGATAAAATAGCTTCAAGGAATAATGTACAGACAAAGGTATGGCAGGATGTGAATACAGTGGAGGTAAACCTAGGTATTGAGTGATGATGAGAGAGATATTGTCTCTAGAAACATCATTGAAACCAGGTGATGTCATCGCATATGTGGGTGGTGGAACTGAGAGGTTGGATATGGTATAGTGAACAGGGCTAGAGGCTCTACAGTGAAATAAGCCAATAAACACTAACCAGAACAGCAATGGACAAGGCATATTTACATTAAGGAGAGGCATGCTTAATCGAGTGATCATAAGGGTCCAGTGAGTAGAGGTTGGTTGGGGTCACGGCGATCCAGACAGCTGGCCGGGTAGATGGCTATCAGTAGCAAGATAGCATAGGATGGAAGTCTATTTTTAGACACCTCGTGCGTTTCCGTCGGTAGATTAGTGGGGTTCCGTGTGGTAGAGGGGATCAATCCAATTGGCAAAATAGTTATAGTGACCCAAGAAAAATTGTCCGATATACTTATTCAGATAGCAGCCGATAAGACAGCTAACGATTAGCGGGCCCCAGATGAGCGTTCAGGTAACGTTGCGACGGAGGTGCCAGTTGGATAACTCCCTCGGGCAGATAATGTCGGCAGTCAGTCGTGAAGGCCCGATGGGGCTCCGCATCTGCAGCAACAACAACAAAAAAAAACGGGTCCGGATAGGTGACTGTAGCCCAGGAGTGGCTGATGGAACTCCTCAGCTGGCTAGCTCCGGAATAATTTAAGTTTGCTCCGGGATCGACGTAAGCCAATAGTCACACGGTTTGCAGCTAGCTAGCTGTGAAATCAAGGTGCAAACGTCCAGAGCCTGCGGCTGAAATCCGGGGACACTGAGAAAAATAGTCCCGGTATGCTCCGGTCCGAGTCGCGTTGCACAAAAGTGCCGATAGATTATCGAGCTAAAGGAATAGCTGAAGACCACAAACGTGGGCAGCTGAAACACCAACGCTAGCCAGCAAACCGGCTAACTTCTAGGCAGCTTCAGATCAGCTACTGGCTAGCTTCTAGTTAGCTTCTGGCTAGCCTCTGGCTAGCTTCCACTGTGGATTTTCAGATTTGAGGTAAATAATACTATTCTTTTGTAATTTGTGAGGCGGGTTGCAGGAAAGCTTTTGTAGTTGAGTTCTTGGATAATAAAATATATAAAGATATGCGAAGAAAGGTGTAAATATATATATATACAGGACACGACAAGACGAGGACAAAACTCCCTGAGCAGCCTTCATCCGTGGTTCCTTTACAGCCTTAAATAGTATACTATAGTAGAATAGAAACACAGCTCACAGTAAGGCCCTGTACTCCGAAAACACGGGATATTTGGAGAAATCGTACTACACCACAACAGATCCTGTTCTTCGTGTTATGGTGGTTGGAGTTCTATATTAACAGCTGTCTTTCTCCCTCTCTTTCTGTCTTTTCTCAGCTTTCTCCCCAAAACATAATGTTTACAAGCTCGTCTGATAATGAAATAACATTGTTGCTTTTGTGAAAATATGGGAAATGGGGTGGCAATACGCCAATTGTGGGTGTTGGAAGATGTTATTTTTTCCCCAGACCTGCCTGTACCAAGCAATTACAGGGGAACATGCAAATTGGAAATGTAGAGTTCATTATAAATCTCATCATTCACTTTGATAGCGCGGGATAATTAAAAGAAAAAGCAGCTGTGAATCCACTCAGTGCATACTGCCAGCCTGTTTACAGCAGGGAAATAATGATAAAGCATGTTTGTTTTGCTTGTGTGTTTTCTCCTCATCAGTGTGCATGTAGAAGGAGAGGGTGTGGAGTGAAAACATAGCGTCTCCTACGGATACACACATTCCCCATTGACTGAAGCATAACTCAAATCACTCAACAAATGAAACACCCTTTTCTCGCCTAATGCCCTCTCCCCTCCATTTGGTGATGCTCTCAGAAGGTACAAGAGGAGTTCTTATCCATTTAATACATGCTCAGAGAATATCCTGTCAAATATAGATTTGAATCAATAGCACTCTGGAGTGGCTCGTTAAACTTAAATCAGCTTGGAAGTGGTGCATGCCTGCCTCACAGCTGCTGTCATTAGCCATCGTCCTGGAGATTACTGGAGAAACGTCCTTGTGTGAGCAGATCCTCCACTCTACCTGAGGAGAGAAGCAGAGCGGCCAGTGATAGCCAGCCCAGCAACACCTCCCCTAGCCAGATGGAACAGTCTTCAGATAGGGGAGACGAGCAGAGGAGTGCCTGGGTGTATAGCTTGGTTCAACATGCTGACAAAAGCTTGACTGACAACTGTCCATCTGAAAAACAAATAATTTACTAGTTCAACTAGACTGATTTTTTTTTAAACATATGCCTTGCCTGATAACTTTAAGCCTCTTCCATTGTCGGTGTAACTGTATGATAATCCATGATACCCATACTGTCACGTTCTGACCTTAGTTCCTTTTGTATGTCTTTATTTTAGTTTGGTCAGAGCGTGAGTTGGGGTGGGCATTCTATGTTGTTTTTCTATGTTTTGTTCTGTTGTTCTATTTCTATGTGTTTGGTCTAGTATGGTTCTCAATCAGAGGCAGGTGTTAGTCGTTGTCTCTGATTGGGAGCCATATTTAGGTAGCCTGTTTTCCTTTGTGTTTTGTGGGTGGTTGTTTCCTGTGTCTGTACCTGCACCATACTGTTTCGGTTGTTTGTATTTTTTGTTAAGTGTTCTATTGATTTATTAAATTTCTCATTATGGACACTTACCACGCTGCACATTGGTCCGATCCTTGCTACTCCTCTTCAGATGAAGAGGAAATCCGTTACACATACGGTAATCATACCTAAAGTACCTGTCTCTACTCACAAGCATGTATATAGGAGTGGGGGTGTAAGAAGCTGGCTCAGGGGGCTGTGGGTGGCGAGCACCGGCAGGAGGGAACGGGTTAACTCCGACAGGAACAATAATGAGAGCGCAGTGAGACGTGTGAGGTAATTAGTCAGTGGGCTCTCCAATATTTACCCAGTTAATTATTTGTGAGTTTTACTCATGTCTTCCCTTCAGACGGCTGCCTCTGTTGTTTTTTCCACACCATTTGTCACCGTCCAGCTCTCCCGGGCTACACTTTTCTCATCGCTCTAGGTTTTTTTTCTCTCTCTGATCTCTGGTCTATGGCAGGGGAGTGGCATTTGGGTGAACTCTTGTCAGTGAAGGTGTTAGACTGCTGTCCCTGGACGTGCGAGGTCAACCATGATTATTTATTCATCCTTCTGTTGGTCCGCCATGGGGGAGAGATGTGAAAACCCTGGTACGTGGCTCGTCAGAGAGGCAGAGGTGGAGGGCACAGAGAGGGGAGATGAGAGTTCAGCATCCTGAAGAGAGCATGACTTAAAGAGCTAGTGGCTGGAGGATGCTGAAAGCTGGGTGAATGGTGAGTGGAGGCTGGAGGAAAGGGGGATACCTAGTCAGTTGTCCAACTGAATGTATTCAATTGAAATGTGTCTTCCGCATTTAACCCAACCCCTCTGAATCAGAGAGGTGTGGGGGGCTGCCTTAATCGACATCCACATCTTCAGTGCCCGGGGAACAGTGTGTTAACTGCCTTGCTCAGGGGCAGAACGACAGATTTTTACCTTGTCAGCTCGGGGATTTGATCCGGCAACCTTTCAGTTACTGGCCCAACGCTCTAACCACTAGGCTACCTGCCACCCCTTATGGGTGGAGACTGGTTGAATGGTGGGTGGAGAGTGGGTAGAGGCTGGAGGAGGCTAGGTGGAGGCTGGGTGGAGACTGGATGAAGGGGGGCTGGAGGGTGTGTGAAGGCTGGGTGGAGACTGGGTGGAGGGTGGGTGGAGGAGGCTGGGTGGGTGGAGACTGGGTGGAGGGTAGGTGGAGGAGGCTGGGTGGAGACTGGGTGGAAGGTGGGTGAAGGGTGGAGGGTGTGTGAAGGCTGGATGGAGCATGGGTGGAGGATGCTGGGTAGTGGCTGGGTGGAGGCTGGGTGGAGACTGGGTGAAGGGTGGGTGGAGGTTGGAGGAGGCTGGGTGAAGGGTGAGTGGAGGCTGGGTGAAGGGTGAGTGGAGGCTGGGTGAAGAGTGGGTGGAGGCTGAGTGGAGGGTGGGTGGAGGGTGGGTGAAGGGTTCATGACTGGAACAGTGACAGAGGGTCATAGCGCTCTGGCCCTCTTTCCTGTCTGTGTCAAGGACCCCCCCTCCTGATGTGGAGGAGACTTCGTTGTATGTAGAAGATGATCTATTTACCTCTAAAGTCTGACAGTCATAGAGAGGTGATAATCAGCTAGAGAACCACGAAACAAACTCTATATTACACAATAGCTATCCAATCTAATGGACACAATGTTGCTGCTGCAGCCGCTGTGGGGGAAAATGAACAAAATATATACCTTCCACCGGCAATGTTTAATTAATGCTTCATACATGAGGAGGAAATAGGTTCTGTCCAATGTGTGGGGTAGGCAGGGGCAGAGGGAATAGGTTCTGTCCAATGTGTGGGGTAGGCAGAGGCAGAGGGAATAGGTTCTGTCCAATGTGTGGGGTAGGCAGGGGCAGAGGGAATAGGTTCTGTCCAATGTGTGGGGTAGGCAGGGGCAGAGGGAATAGGTTCTGTCCAATGTGTGGGGTAGGCAGAGGCAGAGGGAATAGGTTCTGTCCAATGTGTGGGGTAGGCAGGGGCAGAGGGAATAGGTTCTGTCCAATGTGTGGGGTAGGCAGAGGCAGAGGGAATAGGTTCTGTCCAATGTGTGGGGTAGGCAGAGGCAGAGGGAATAGGTTCTGTCCAATGTGTGGGGTAGGCAGAGGCAGAGGGAATAGGTTCTGTCCAATGTGTGGGGTAGGCAGAGGCAGAGGGAATAGGTTCTGTCCAATGTGTGGGGTAGGCAGAGGCAGAGGGAATAGGTTCTGTCCAATGTGTGGGGTAGGCAGAGGGAATAGGTTCTGTCCAATGTGTGGGGTAGGCAGAGGCAGAGGGAATAGGTTCTGTCCAATGTGTGGGGTAGGCAGAGGCAGAGGGAATAGGTTCTGTCCAATGTGTGGGGTAGGCAGAGGCAGAGGGAATAGGTTCTGTCCAATGTGTGGGGTAGGCAGAGGCAGAGGGAATAGGTTCTGTCCAATGTGTGGGGTAGGCAGGGGCAGAGGGAATAGGTTCTGTCCAATGTGTGGGGTAGGCAGGGGCAGAGGGAATAGTGGGTGGGGGGGTTGAAAGGGAGACAAAATTATTTCATTATGACACGACAGCAATAATATTACAGTACTGCGTGTGCAATGCTCTTATCTGTGGAACAAATGAGCTCTCCCCCCAGAGAGAGAGGAGGCTGCAGTGTGAGGCCCGAGGTAGCTAGGCCTGCATTACTCTTCCCTGCAAAGCTACTGTAGCTACCTTTTTAATATTCTCATTCACAGCACATGCAATTATTTTGAAAATACATTTAAAAATGGTGCCTCTTGGGTCAGGTAAATGACTTCCTTGTTTTTATTGAGAAGACAAGGTGTTTATTAGCGGCCTCGTTGCCTTATTTCAGGAGGTTTCTGAGTTTGAGTAATTGTCCAATTAGATGTAATTTCAGGATCGGTGCTAACCCAGGCGATTGTACTGTAGGAATAAGACCACCACCGGGACTCACATTAATGAATTCCACTGAGACCTGTCTACCTTTAAGAAAAGAGAGAGCTTGTCTGCTTCTGTTTCGCGTTCCCAAATCTTTTTAACGAGGCATTATAACTGGGATTTACAAGTGAGACCAGCCTTTCCTTCTCTCCCTCCCCCTCTTCTTCCCTATTCCATTTCTCTCCATCCTCCACTGTAGAACAAAAATAATTTATCATTCATGTAATTTCAGTTCTCTGAGAAATTGCCTCTTATTGAAACAGAAAGGTTACCTTAATTGTTATGTAGCTCAGCTATTTATGCTCTGGTATAAAATGCACGTGTTCCGCTTCACAGAAAGGTCACCTATTACAACCCCAGTAACTTTTTTCTCTTGTTGGCCACTTCACACTGTGAGATGGAACAAGGTGTCAGAAGAAGGCCCTAGACGATAGCAGCTGTAGTGTCCTATCTGACGCGCTGAACTTCCTCTCTTCCTCCTTCTCTCTCCCTACATCTCTCTCCATCTCTCCCTGTCTCTCCGCGTTTTCCTGTCTGTCCCTCTGCCATTGTGTTTGCTGGTAAAGTGGACATACACTCCCTACTAGCCTCAGCACTGTGTACACAGACCATGTTTCTACTAGCCCCAGCACTGTGTACATAGACAAGGTTTCTACTAGTATCAGCACTGTGTACATAGACAAGGTTTACTACTAGCCTCAGCACTATGTACACAGACCAGGTTTCTACTAGCCTCAGCAATGTGTACACAGACCAGGTTTCTACTAGCCTCAGCAATGTGTACACAGACCAGGTTTATACTAGCCTCAGCACTGTGTACACAGACCAGGTTTATACTAGCCTCAGCACTGTGTACACAGTCAAGGTTTCTACTAGCATCAGCACTACGTACACAGACCAGGTTTCTAATAGCCTCAGCACCGTGTACACAGACCAGGTTTCTAGTAGCCTCCGTACTGTGTACATCGACCAGGTTTCGACTAGAATCAGCACTGTGTACACAGACCAGGTTTCTACTAGCCTCAGCACTGTGTACACAGTCCAGGTTTCCACTAACATCAGCTCTGTGTACACAGACCAGGTTTCTACTAGCCTCAGCATTGTGTACATAGTCCACGTTTACTACTAGCCTCAACACTGTGTACACAGACCAGGTTTCTACTATCCTCAGCACTGTGTACATAGACCAGGTTTCCACTAGCCTCAGCATTGTGTACATAGACCAGGTTTCTACTAGCCTCAGCACTGTGTACACAGACCAGGTTTCTGCTAGCCTCAGCATTGTGTACATAGACCACGTTTACTACTAGCCTCAACACTGTGTACACAGACCAGGTTTCTACTATCCTCAGCACTGTGTACATAGACCAGGTTTCCACTAGCCTCAGCACTGTGTACATAGACCCGGTTTCTACTAGCCTCAGCACTGTGTACACAGACCAGGTTTCTGCTAGCCTCAGCATTGTGTACATAGACCAGGTTTACTACTAGCCTCAACACTGTGTAGACAGATCAGGTTTCTACTAGCATCAGCACTGTGTACACAGACCAGGTTTCTACTAGCCTCAGCACTGTGTACATAGACCAGATTTCTACTAGCCTCAGCACTGTGTAGATAGACCAGGTTTATTGACAAGGGACTATGAGCTAGCTTTGATCCTACAGTTACTGGCCAGTCACGTGACCCAACGTGTCCAGTGATTAATCAACAGACGTGTGCTGAAATTACTCTGAGCTACATGGCAGGCGCAACAGAGGGAGAAGGTATAGAGACACATTAGGGAGAGATAAAGAACAAGAGAGAGAGAACGAGCGAGAGAGAGAGAGAGAGAGAGGGAGAAAAAGAGAGCGAGAGAAGCAGGAAGCATTGTTTGGGGAGGACCTGTAATTACCTTTAGGCCTGCATGTTGTGGATGAAGAATTAATGAGGTAAGGTGCTGTGATGTTTAAACCCCTGGACAACATCCTCCCTCCTGTGTTTACAGGTCTTTTCTTTCTGGACAAATAATAGGAGTTGTGTTGTTTCTTTTAAAAAATTCAACACACTGCATAATGTACAAAGGTCTGGCACGGAAGCTCAAGGTATAGGAAGGTAAAAGAAGAAGAGTTGGACCCAAACATGTGTGTACATTGCTTTGGTAAAAGTTAGTACAAAGTTAAGCAGTGGATTCTATAGACTAAGGGGTTATAACATACAGGTTGAGCTGTTGTCATTAGGTCCTGTGTGAGATTGATTTTGCATAGCACCAACTGACTGACACTCATGGCAGAGCAAGCTTATGGAACCCTGGACCGGACCCAATCCAGGCCCACCCTGATGCAGTCCAGTCAGGAAAGATTTGGCTGTAAATGCACACAGTTTCATGAAAGGGGGAGAGGATTTCAACTATCTTACATATAACATGGGTTCATGTGGGGGTTACATCACCCTCCCTCCTCTTCCTCCTCCTCATCACTTCTCACATTAGTACCTCTCGCCATCTGCCACCACCACCACTACCAACACCAACAACACCACCGCCATCACCACCACCACCAACAACACCACCACCACCAACACAGCCATCACCACCACCAACACCACAGCCATCACCACCAACACCACAGCCATCACCACCACCACCAACAACAACAACACCACCACCACAGCCATCACCACCACCACCACCAACAACAACACCACCACCACCACAGCCATCATCACCACCAACACGACCACCACCACTACCACCAACACCACCACCACCAACAACAACAACACCACCAACAACAACAACAACAACAACAACAACACCACCACATACACCACAGCCATCACCACCACCACCACCAACACCGCCACCACAACCACCACAGCCATCCCCTTCACTGCCATCGACACCACCACCCACCTCTCATCTTCACACTAAACCATGTCCTTCTGCCAGGCTTAAGTCTCAATGTTTCCATCAGAAATAAACCTTCAAATGATCCCTGAATGTGGAGCCACCATGTAACCACAACCATCAGGAGACTCTACTTTGATAGGGACTGACATCTGAAAGGGAGAGGAATTCAAAACAAAATCAGGAATCCTGATCCAGCTAAAAAATGTGCTGTTGGGAAAGACGCTTTGGCTAAGACTTTGTGTGACATGATGATTGTGAGCCGGCTTCAAATTCCTAATGAATATGGATGGAACTGTTTATGCTCTTGGAAAATAATTAAGCACGTTCCGAGGTAAATATCTTCACAAACAATATGCACTGGAATGCTCCTGGCAGAGTATATATCAATTGTTTTGTGGGGGAATAGTATATTTATTTCAAATGTGTGGGCTTGGACCTTCAGTTCATACTGTGTTAAAAAGGATTATCTAGGTCTGATTTCAAATTGAATAGGTGAGAATTTATTTTGAGGTGCTCAATACCTCATACAAATAAGTCCCCCTATAATCCAATCCCACCCCTACCCAGGAAAAAAGATGAAGTAAAATCTCATTATATTGTCCCTTTATGTTGGCATGTCTCCCACACATAAACAATCTTCTGAATTCAACCCTGGATTGTTTACTCACAGCTCTTGGATGGATGAATATGTAAGTGGAGCACATATAATATTTCATTAATGTATTAAATCAGGTACAGAAATGCATCTCAGAGCATTAATTCATTTGGAAAACCTCCATCCCATGTCTTCTTTACTGCACCTGCAACATTGGATTCATGGTGATTGAATATTGTGGTATGGAATTAGATTGCGTTGTGTGTCTCCGGCTAATAATTCCAGATGGAATAGCTCCTCACGCAGCTTGACATGACGCCCTCTGATAGAAATATGGAAGCAAGGAGAGAGAACATTTGGGTTGCTTGGGTACCATTCAGCAGCTACAGGAGCACAATGAATCTAGTTTAGCTAAACCTTGGGACAGGTTAGAGGAAGCACAGAGAGAGAGGTATGGGCCTGTCCTAGGAAGTGTCCTCTGTAGTAGTAGTGAGTGGTGTTGCTGGTCTCAGGGTACTCTGCTCTGTGCTGTGTGCTGAACGGGTGTGAGGAGGTGTCCTGTTTAAGGGGTTGATTAATGGCAAAGGAGGATAAGACCTCTCAGCACTGAGACGGTAGTTTATTCTTAGTGAGGCACACTTCAGTTGGCTAAAGAACCCACCTGGGGCGCACCACGCACCCCTCTTCCTGCCCCCATCCCAAATTATACCAGCCACTGTCACTACTACCCCGCTGAGGGAAAGTAATCATCTTTGCTTAAAGCCTGCATCAAAATGGTTAAGATGGCGATCAATTTTCACAAGTCCATCAGCCTGGGCCTCATTATCTATAAAAACCATTCACAGTGATTGATCCGGCTACCAGTGGCTGGTATTGATAAATAATTAAAAAGCTCTCTGTTTAATTTGGGGATAAGGACTAGGATGGTGGGGGGGGGTGGACAGCAGGCAGTTAGTTCCCTGTTTGGTGTAATGAGGCCTGCCTCCCTGCTGTGTGAGGCCGAGTCTGTGCTCCCCTCCCCAGCACCACACTGTCCCAGTGGAGACTCAGCCAGCTGGATTTGTCTGCCATATTCACAAAAATCAATGCAATCAGGCTTGAAAGAAAATCAATAAGATGTGTCCATTTATGCTTCAGAGTGTAGGAAAGGAGCCTTAGGAGGGCCAGGCCTGCCAAACCAACACTAGAGGTTTAATAAGACTACTTTCATAAACGTCCCCCTCTACTTTTGCTGGATCTGTGTGTGAGAGCGTCGGGGGGGATTCCAATTCAGTTTTTCTTCGTCACACGTCTCCTTTATCATGATTCTTTTGAGATATAGAATTATCCTCATGGTCATGATCAACGTGAGGCTCTAGAAAACAGAAATCGTGTGGAGGACAGCATAATGCTTTGATTAACAATCTGTATCTATCAAGACAGAGGTCATCCTGAAATACTGGGCTCACTTTCTTCTGTTTGCCGTTCTGCTGTCTGTCTCCTGTTTTCTAGGGAAGGACTCTGCTGTTCAGTGCTACGGCCCTCATTTAAAAAAACAGATGGAATCAATTCATGTGACTTTGGCTGGAATCATCCAGTCAGCTCATGAGTCACAGGGCTTGCATAGCTGCTGCATACAGTAGGGGGAACTAACTAACACACAACACCACACTGACACAGTAAATCCCCCTGTCTGCCTGACTCCAGACCCAGCCAGTTAACACGATGGCAGGCTGGGGGTCCTGCCCCCCTGATCCCACTACAGACAGCTCTGGAGGTGTGATATGAGACTGGCAGGCCTCTGTCCGTGTCCGGTACCCATCCCACACACAACCTCTGATAACGCAGCATGTCAGTCATGGGCTCGCACCTCCGCTGAACAGTGTGAGCACTGTACATTAAGACAAAGAAAGGTTGTCTCTGACACAGGGTGGCTAAACCAGGTGAAGGCAGGCAGCACCATACAGACCACATCCCAGGGGTGACAAAATGTGACATTTAATGTTGAAATAATTTTACTCATTCTTCATAGAAAAATAGAATATTGCACTGCGTCACACTTTTTAATGTTGATATCCGTCTAATTGATGACTTTGTGTCACATCAATCCATTATGCATATTTTAGCATGGATCAACTCCAACATTAACATAATCACTCATTTGATATTCTGTATGGTATGACACTCCAGTGAGAGGCAGGCAGAGCCCCAGCCTCAGAGGGAGGGAGAGTCACCCAGTAGCTGGCTAACACATGTCACGTCCTCTCACACACATCCCGTCACACACATCCCCTAGCATATACAGTATCTCTGATGGGCCTGATATTAACATGTCAGCTCCTTATTCGTTTAACGCTGATGCTGGGAGTCCAGTGAACACTTTGTGTCACTGAGGTAGAGCGTATTAATAAACATCTAACAGACACACACACGCACACATACACACACACACTGACTGGAAGGTAAAGGGTATACAGCAAAGCCGCCTGCTCAGACGCTGCCGTTTGCAATCACTAAGCAGCTTTAGTGTCTCCTACCACAGTCCTGATTTAAAATTCATAAATGCTAATCCTTCATAATTTACAGTTTAAAAAGCAGCCCTGCTCGCAGGCCCTGTGGCCACAGCTCTGTCAGAGTAATTATACCAAGGAGCTGGGAATGGACTACTAGCAGACACTTTCAACAGTCAAGGAAATCCACCTCACTGGCACCAGACCCAATTACCTCAAATAACTAAACAGATTAGCAAGTCATTTTCCAGTTCAATCTGGACATAGTGGCCAAATCGCCGCGTTACATAGTCAGGTGGGTAAACAGCTTTAAAGTTGGGGCTTGCCTGGTTCTTACTAAGTGGACGATCTGCCAAGTAATTTTATTAGCCATTTTATTTAATATGAAGCTCGGGCGATTGTCTTTTACAAGGTGACCAGACTCTCTCTAGCGTCACGGGGGATTTGCTGCTCTTACTCATATTCGGTGACATCATACTATGTGTCTGCATGCAAGCCGTGTCTGGGAGGATGGCTTTGTAAGGGAATATGACCAACACATTTCTCTTTGTCCTTGTGAGGGGAATATACATTGGTTCAGATGGAGATAATGTGTGATTCTTTCAACCAAGGTCACTAATAGAACCCATTTTCCAAATGGCCTGGTTTTCCAGTAACAGCCCGTGATAGTTCCACAACACTGTTGAATCATATATAGAAGGACCCTGTTTTACATGCAGTGGCTCTCAGTTCTAAATGGTCCAATATCCTTATAAATGCATAATTTAGTATCTCAAGTATTGATTCATCTTTCATCATGATATAAAGTTTGAATTATAGTGAGATGGAGGTGGAGTCGGGAAATATTCATTTGTGAGAATAATTCCAATAACCAAGGGAGATTACTTTTTCTCTTCAGAGCAAGCCAATGTCCATTCCACATCCAATATCCCACAGCCAATGTTATACAACATCAAAGGCTGTTGTTGATGCTGTATGAGGATCTGTTGTGCTCGCTACAATAGACAGTATAAGATATGTGCCAAAAGGCAGTACATTAGATATGTAAACACCACATTTTAGTAGGAATGCCAGACAAAAACATTAACAATGATATAAAAAAATATATATTGCGCTACGGGAAAATATGCCTTGCAAGAATTTCAATATGAGCGGGGAGATGATTCAAGATTATTCTTAAAGTCATACTCCTACTGTAGCCAGGCTGAAACTCCTATCACTGTACTCAGTCAATGAAGATCTGAGCTCCATCAATCATTCCATACACACACAACAAATGCAGTACATGGCCTGTATTCATAAAGCATTTAATAGCAGGAGTGCTGATCTGGGATCAGGTCCCCCCCTGTCCATATAATCTTATTCATTATAATCTAAAAGGCAAAACTGTCCCTAGATCAGCATTCCTACTCTGAGACGCCCAGGTCCTTTCCTTGGCAGAGACAAAAAAAAGGAAAACCCAGGTCTATGTCTCCCTTATGAGCAGAGCTAGAGGAAGTGGCCGGTGTACCTGAAGAGGCCTGAATCCTGATCACTTCATCAGCCTGACACTCGTCTCTGAGTGGAACAATCAGGATTCTATTAGAGCGGATTAGGACTGGAGCGCCTGACCTCCTGTCACAAATCCAGCCTTTAAAAGTTTATCTCCACTCTGTCACAATCACCACACCACACAGCAGCACCTATCCCTTATAGTCACCTCCTCTTTCAGTAATAGAGAAAATGGCGTTTTGGGGGTTCACATACTTGTATGTGGTATACTCTGTTACATGAAAGCTATCTATTGCTACCTACATGTGTCACTGTAGGTGTCCTACGGCCTGCCTACAGAGGCTATACACTGAGTATATCAAACGTTAGGAACACCTTCCCAATATTGAGCTGCATTCCCCCCTTTTTCCCTCAGAATAGTCTCTTTTGACCTCCCAGCCCTCCCCTCTAGCCACCCTCTCTGTTCACCTCCCTAGCCCTTCCCTAGCCCCTGTCTCTGTTCACCTCCCAGCCCTCTCCACAAGCCACTATCTCTGTTCACCTCCCCAGCCCTCCGAACTAGCCACTGTCTCTGGTGACCTCCCCAGCCCTTCTCTATAGCCACTGTCTCTGTTCACCTCCCCAGCCCTCCCCACTAGCCACTGTCTCTGTTCACCTCCCTAGCCCTTCCATAGCCACTGTCTCTGTTCATCTCCCCAGCCCTCTCCACTAGCCACTGTCTCTGTTCACCTCCCCAGCCCTCCCCACTAGCCACTGTCTCTGTTCACCTCCCTAGCCCTTCCATAGCCACTGTCTCTGTTCATCTACCCAGCCCTCACCACTAGTCACTGTCTCTGTTCACCTCCCCAGCCCTCTCCACTAGCCACGGTCTCTGTTCACCTCCCTAGCCCTTCCAGCCCTCCCCACTAGCCACTGTCTCTGTTCACCTCCCTAGCCCTTCCAGCCCTCCCCACTAGCCACTGTCTCTGTTCATCTCCCTAGCCCTTCCAGCCCTCCCCACTAGCCACGGTCTCTGTTCACCTCCCTAGCCCTTCCAGACCTCCCCACTAGCCACGGTCTCTGTTCACCTCCCTAGCCCTTCCAGACCTCCCCACTAGCCACGGTCTCTGTTCACCTCCCTAGCCCTTCCAGACCTCCCCACTAGCCACGGTCTCTGTTCACCTCCCTAGCCCTTCCAGCCCTCCCCACTAGCCACGGTCTCTGTTCACCTCCCTAGCCCTTCCAGCCCTCCCCACTAGCCACTGTCTCTGTTCACCTCCCCAGCCCTCTCCACTAGCCACGGTCTCTGTTCACCTCCCTAGCCCTTCCAGCCCTCCCCACTAGCCACTGTCTCTGTTCACCTCCCTAGCCCTTCCAGACCTCCCCACTAGCCTCCATCACAATGCATCCCTGTAATAAACTTAAACCACCTTTAAAATCAGCTCGCCCACAGATCCCCAATCCATCAATTCCACATTCATAAAAACACTTTTTTGTTTCCTCCCTGTTCAATGAGAGAGATGACAGGGCATGTAAACTACCGCTCAGAGAATATGAGGAGACATGGTGGGTATATGAGACAAATAATGAGACAACACAGGAAGTCCAGTCTTCAACAGGGTTTGAAATGACCGGCTAACACTTTAATTACATATCAGAGACGCACAATATGCCTGATATAAGAGATGATACACTGTACCTATAACATGGGTTTCAGCAATCTGACATTGTTACAGAACAACCATCACACGAATATCAAATTGTAATTTTGTTTACAGCTATTTTCTTTGTTTTATTTTCTGTGCAATGCTCAAGCTATCTGTGTTCTAACATGCAATCTCAGTGTGACAACACACACATACAGATATCTCTCCAAAACACATTATGGCCTCTAATGCGGCAGGTTTGCTGTGCAGCAATTTCCCAACCAAATAGCTCACTGAGTGATAGTGGTTTCATTATTACACAACCAAATGAAGTGCAACAAGCCTCCCTGTACTTTCCAGGGCTGTTCATAAAATAGATATTTCACCTGTTTTAATTTAGGTGTTCAACAAAGAGACAGAGAGATGGAAAGAGAGAAAGAGAGAGGAGGGAGGGAGAGAGAGAGAGAAAGAGAGAACGATGGAGAGAGAAAAAAGAGAGAACGAGGGAGAGAGAAATAAAGGTGTACAGAGTAAGGTGTAGAGTGTAGAGAGTGAGAAATACAGAGAAAGGGAAACGGAAGAGAACTTCAGTGGATGTTCATTTTTTACTTACTTTAGCTGTGTGCTGAGGTCTGATGTCTGTGTAGTTCAATTATGAGAAATACAATCTAATTAAAAAAACAATACAGATTTTTTTTAAATCCCCCAGGCATGGGTCTTATATATTCCAGCTGGAAGCAACACAATATTCGAAGTTACTTTTATTTTTCTAACCCACAACAATGGCCAGAGTAAAATTCAAATCTAATCCGAGCTCTCACCAGTCTTTATGACCTGAGATTTATGGAGTGGTGGTGGGTATTATATTGTCTGTGGGCTGCCAGGGAAAACAGTGTGAGGAGGGAGATGTTGGTGTTTGGAAACTCACCAGAGAGGATCAGGTTACTGCTCTGGTCGTCTCAACTATCTGACAAACCCTGGGTGTGAATACACACATACCACCCAAATCACCAGCCAACACTCACTATGTGGTACTGCTAGCTATGAGGCCATGTCCCCCCACACACAACACGTTAGCACACAGAGTATTCTGCAAAGAAAAGTCCAAAATCAAAACTCTATAATGTTGTGCGTTTCCTCCATTTTGACCCTTTTCAAACATGTTCTATTTCCTGTACATGTCCTGTGTCATGACAAAGAGGCATTGAAGTAACTAGGGCAGCACCCCAAATGGTACCTTATTCTCTATATACTGTAGTTGCGCTACCTTTGACCAGGGCCCATAGGACTACATATACAGTTGAAGTCGGAAGTTTACATACACCTTAGCCAAATACATTTAATCTCAGTTTTTCACAATTCCTAATATTTAATCCTAGTAAAAATTCCCTGTCTTAGGTCAGTTAGGATCACCACTTTATTTTAAGAATGTGAAATGTCAGAATAATAGTTGAGAGAATGATTTATTTCAGCTTTTATTTCTTTCATCACATTCCCAGTGGGTCAGAAGTGTACATACACTCAATTAGTATTTGGTAGCATTGCCTTAAACAATTTAAACTTGTGTCAAACGTTTCGGGTAGCCTACCACAAGCTTCCCACAATAAGTTGGGTGAATTTTGGCCCATTCCTCCTGACAGAGCTGGTGTAACTGAGTCAGGTTTGTAGGCCTCCTTGCTCGCACACGCTTTTTCAGTTCTGCCCACAAATTGTCTATAGGCTTGAGGTCAGGGCTTTGCGATGGTGTAACGGCTCTCATTGGTGGTAGAAAGAGTAGACCAAGGCGCAGCGTGGAAAGTGTTCATGATTTTAATACCAAAAAAAACCTCAAACAAAATAACAAAATAGAAAACGAAAACGCACAGTTCTGTCAGGCAACAGTAACTAAACAGAAAACAAGATCCCACAAACTCAGGTGGAAAACAGGCTGCCTAAGTATGATCCCCAATCAGATACAACGATAGACAGCTACCTCTGATTGGGAACCACACTCGGCCAAAAACAAAGAAACAGAAAACATAGAATTTCCCACCCGAGTCACACCCTGACCGAACCAAACATAGAGAAAAATAAGGATCTCTAAGGTCAGGGCGTGACAGATGGCCACTCCAATACCTTGACTTTGTTGTCCTTAAGTCATTTTGCCACAACTTTAGAAGTATGCTTGGGGTCATTGTCGATTTGGAAGACCTATTTGCGACCAAGCTTTAACTTCCCGACTGATGTCTTGAGATGTTGCTTCAGTATATCCACATAATTCTCCTTCCTCATGATGCCATCTATTTTGTGAAGTGCACCAGTCCCTCCTGCAGCAAAGCACCCCCACAACATGATGCTGCCACCCCCGTGCTTCACGGTTGGGATGGTGTTCTTCGGCTTCCAAGCCTCCCCCTTTTTCCTCCAAACATAACGACGGTCATTATGGCCAAACAGTTCTATTTTTGTTTCATCAGACCAGAGGACATTTCTCCAAAAAGTACGATCTTTGTTCCCATGTGCAGTTGCAAACCGTCGTCTGTCTTTTTTATGGCGGTTTTGGAGCAGTGGCTTCTTCCTTGCTGAGCGGTCTTTCAGGTTATGTTGATATAGGACTGTGGATATAGATACTTTTGTACCTGTTTCCTCCAGCATCTTCACAAGGTCCTTTGCTGTTGTTCTGGGATTGATTTGCACTTTTCGCACCAAAGTATGTTCATCTCTAGGAGACAGAACGTGTCGCCTTCCTGAGTGGTATGACGGCTGTGTGGTCCCATGGTGTTTATACTTGCGTACTATTGTTTGTACAGATGAACGTGGTACCTTCAGGCGTTTGGAAATTGCTCCCATGGATGAACCAGAGTACAATTTTTGTGGAGGTCTACAATCAGGTCTTGGCTGATTTCTTTTGATTTTCCCATGATGTCAAGCAAAGAGGCACTGAGTTTGAAGGTAGACCTTGAAATACATCCACAGGTACACTTCCAGTTGACTAAAATTATGTCAAATAGCCTATCAGAAGCTTCTAAAGCCATGCCATCATTTTCTGGAATTTTCCAAGCTGTTTAAAGGCACAGTCAACTTAGTGTATGTAAACTTCTGACCCACTGGAATTGTGATACAGTGAATTATAAGTGAAATAATTGTTGGAAAAATGACTTGTGTCATGCACAAAGTAGATGTCCTAACCGACTTGCCAAAACTATAGTTTGTTAACTAGAAATTTGTGGAGTGGTTGAAAAACGAGTTTTAATGACTCTAACCTAAGTGTATGTAAACTTCCAACTTAAACTGTATGTAGGACTATATAGGGAATAGGGTGATGGTTATGTAAGGACCAGACCCATCTGTATGTTGTTTCCACAGTAACCAATGGAGCGGTATGAGGAAGAAGAAGAAAAAGAAGAAGAAAAAGAAAAAGAAGGTGTGCAAGGTAATGAAGATAGAACCCAAGACAGCTAAAACCGGTCCCTGTCCCTCCTCCTCCTTCTCTTCCCCCCCCTGATTCATTGTGTCTCTTGTGAATCTGTAATCGACCCCTCGGTAATAGAAAAAGGGGAAATTGAGATTAATTTCAATAAAAGCGATTGGTTCTTGTTGTGTAGACAATACGAGCTACGTTCATGTTTGCACAACACTCTCGTCCCAGGCTCAGATGAATGCAGTCTAACTATCTTGCCTGTGAAGACCTCTCTCTCTCTCTCTCTCTCTCTCTCTCTCTCTCTCTCTCTCTCTCTCTCTCTCTCTCTCTCTCTCTCTCTCTCTCTCTCTCTCTCTCTCTCTCTCTCTCTCTCTCTCTCTCTCTCTCTCTCTCTCTCTCTCTCTCTCTCTCTCGGTGCATGCTGGGTGTTTTTGGAGTCTGAGTGTTTAGTGTGGAAAGCTCTATCCTAACTAACTTTCTTGATTCTTTTCTTTACATGTTATTTTCTATGGTGGAGGGTTAATGCAATATTTGTTTTTGGCGGTATCCAAAGTTTTTTTTTCAAAGTTAGGGTGGAAGAGGACAGAGTAACTTTCCTGGGGGTTGGAAGGTGTAGTGTGCGCAATGGCTTCTCAGCCTAGCGCGGAGGAGACGCTGTCTATACAGCATGGATTCAGGTGTGTTCCTGAGAACGGAGTTAAGGTGGAGGAGGTTCTGCTCGCGGTCGGTGAACAGGTAGGAGCTGAGTTTATACATTCTGCTTCTAGAATGAACAAAGCTGTGGTTGTGTTCATGAAAAGGGCTAATTTGGTCGGTAGGCTAATTGCTAGCGGAATATTTGTAAGGGATGTGTTGGTGTCAATTTCACCTCTCTCTACCCCTTCAACAAGAGTTGTAGTGGCAAATTTGCCTCCGTTTATCACGGATGATCAAATTAGGAAAGAGCTGAGTCGTTTTGGTAAGTTTGCTAGCGGTTTCCGTGTACTGTCAGCAGGGTTTCAGGCAGATGCCGTTAAACACGTTGTTTCGTTCCGGAGGCAAGTGTTTATGTTTCTGAACAACAACGAGCAACAGCTAAATGTGCACTTTAAAGTGAGACATGGGGAGGGGCTCTATGCAGGTTTTGCCAGCACAGATAGTCTACGGTGTTTTGAATGTGGGGATTTGGGGCACAAGAGTTTTGCGTGCCCACATAAAGGCCGTAGACAAGGTGAGGATACAAGCGCAAATGGGGGAAATCGAGGTCAAAATGCAGGGGGTAAGGAGATGCAGACAGCAGAGGCTGGGCCTAGTCAGTCTAGAGATGGTGGTGTAGATGAGGCTGGGCCTAGTCAGGCTAGAGATGGTAGGGTAGTGGAGGCTGGGTCTAGTCAGGCTAGAGATGGTGGAGAAGCAGAGGCTGGGTCTAGTCAGGCTAGAGATGGTGGGGTAGCTGAGGCTGGGCCTAGTTATGCTATGGAGGGTGATGTAGAGGGTGCTGGGTCTAGGCAGGCTATGGATGGTGGTATAGCAGAGGCTGAGTCTAGTCAAGCTATGGATGGTGGGGTAGCTGAGGCTGGCCCAAGTCATGCTATGGAGGGTGGTGTAGATGATGCTGGGCCGAGTCATGCTATGGAGGGTGGTGCAGATGATGCTGGGCCGAGTCATGCTATGGAGGGTGGTGTAGATGATACTGGGTCTAGTCAGGTTATTCTAGTGGATGAGGAGAGTATAGTGGGGAAGTGTAAGAGATTAGGGGGGGAGGAGGAGGGTGTCAAGAGGAAAAGGAAAAAGGGTGTGGACAAAGGCACCATGGAAATGTTGCCTGTTGCTGTGGGTGAGGCCCTAACCAGAGAGAAAGGGCAGGTGGTCAGGGTGGGAGATAGAGAAGAGGAGGAAAGTGAGTCTGAGGAAGAGGATGAGGAGTTATTTTTTTCAGACTCCTCTTCAATTGGCCCGGAGCTGACAGCCAGTCAACCAGAGGGGTCTAAGTACACGTTGAGAGAACTGACAAGGTTCCTGAATGAGACTAAGGGGAAAAAAGTTAATCTTGAGGCTTTTTTTCCTGATTCTAGAAAGTTTGTAAGATCAGTACAACATGCTATGAGAAATGAGGGGCATGGTGTCCTCTCACCCAAGAAACGGTTTAGGTTGAGGAAGTGGGTCACAACAGTGCGTAAAGGTTTACCTTCAGACACTGTTTAAATGTTTAATTTCTTACTGACACTGGGGCTTTTTGAGCTTTCCTATTGGTCTATTTCTCTGCTGGCTTTTCTCCCACTTCTTATGGAGACTCTTCGGGTAGGCTCGCTTAATATAAATGGTGCCAGAGATGCGGGAAAGAGGAGTGTGTTGGGTGAATATGTAAAACAAAAGAAAGTACAGGTGTTGTTTCTGCAGGAGACGCATAGTGATGTGGTGAATGAAGTTGATTGGGGGCTCTGGTGGAAAGGGGCAAGTGTGTTGAGCCATGGGACAAATCTTAGTGCAGGGGTGGCAGTCCTTTTTGCACCGGGTCTGGCTGTAAAAATTTGCTCCTCAAAGGAGGTGTGTAGGGGCAGGTTGCTTGTTGTTAAAGCAGAGATTAACAACATGGGTTTTGTCTTTATAAATGTGTATGCGCCTAACACAGGGAGAGAAAGAGGGGTTCTATTTGGGAGTCTTAGACAGGAACTCTCACAAGTAGCGCCTGAGGAGACGCTGGTGATCGGAGGTGACTGGAACTGTACAATGGATTTTACAAAAGACAGAAATGGGGAAGAGCCTCATTCAGTGTCAGTGGGAGTGTTAAGGGACATCTTTAATCAGTTTGACCTAGTGGATGTTTGGAGAACTAAACATCCAAACACAAGACAGTATACGTGGGTGAAGGTTTTTGGGGCTAGGGTGAGTGCAGCCCGACTTGATCGTTTTTACATGTCCAGGAATCAGAGCAATAGGCTGCTGGGTGCTACCATTCTCCCAGTGGGGTTTTCGGATCACCACATAACCATGGCTCGGCTGTCTATTTCACCAGGGCCCCGGCAGGCATCTTATTGGAAGTTCAATGTAAAGCTCTTACAAGATGCCACTTTTTGCTCAGGTTTCCAGACTTTTTGGGAAAGATGGGGGCAGCGAAGAGAGGAGTATGAGTCTCTGAGTCAATGGTGGGATGTGGGGAAAGTGCAAATTCGGCTTTTCTGTCAACAGTACACAGCTCTCTCATCCTCAGAGGCTAGGAGAGTATTGGGGGAACTAGAGCGGTGTATTAGTGAGATGGAGGTAGAGATGGTGGGGCAAGGCAATGTAGGACTCCAGGCTAACTTAGCCGAATTACGTAGGGACCTGGGTAGTTTTTTCCAGGTTAAAGCAAAGGGAGCACTTGTAAGAGCTAGGTTCTCCATGCTCAAGGAGATGGATGCTCCCAGCTCCTTCTTCTTTGGTTTGGAAAGACAGAGCAGTGAAGCCAAGGGTATGCATTGTCTACGGCTGTCTGATGGGCGGGTGACCTCTGTGGTGGGGGAGATGCGGGAGCGGACTGTGGAGTTTTATACTGAATTGTATAGGGCAGAAATGTGTGATCCTATGTGTGCTCAGGTCTTGTTCGCAGGACTCCCTAAGCTCTCTCGGGCACAGAGGGATGAAATGGACATTCCTCTGTTGTCACATGAACTGGCAGAGGCCGTAACCCAGATGTCCCCCGGTCGTGCACCCGGGGTCGATGGACTTCCAGTGGAGTTTTACAAAAAATTCTGGGGAACTATTGGACAGGATTTCTTTTGCGTGTTGCGTGAATGCGTCGAGGTAGGAGAGTTGCCGATGAGCTGCCGTCGGGCGGCACTGACTCTCCTGCCTAAAAAAGGGGACTTGTGTGAACTTAAGAACTGGAGGCCTGTGGCATTACTCTGTGCGGACTATAAGATATTTGCCAAGGTCCTCTCTAACAGACTGAAGTCCCATCTGGACTCTATAATACACAAGGACCAGACATATTGTGTACCGGGACGCTCAATCACGGACAACTTGTTCTTGATTAGGGACATGTTGGACTTGTCGAGAGGTTCTAATGTGAACTTTGGACTGGTCTCTTTAGATCAAGAGAAGGCTTTTGATAGAGTGGATCATGAGTATCTGTTTAATGTGATGTCTGTGTTTGGGTTTGGGAAGAGCTTTGTGAACTGTGTGAAGCTGTTGTATGCTGGGGCGTCATGTATGGTTAAGGTGGGAGGGGCGCTCAGTAGGCCTGTCTGGGTGAGACGGGGCATTAGACAAGGATGCCCTCTATCTGGGCAGCTGTACACACTAGCCATTGAGCCTTTTTTAGGACTGCTACGCAGGAGACTGCGGGGAGTGTGCTGGACAGGCATGGAGGTGGTGACAGGAATAGCAGTCTCAGCATATGCAGATTATGTTTCTGTGATGGTCAGGGATGGGCAAGATATGCAGGAACTAGAGACCAGTCTGAAGGTGTACGAGGGAGCTTCATCAGCTAAGGTAAACTGGGGAAAGAGCAAAGCTCTGTTATGTGGGGCATGGGGGGATAGGGCTCCTCCTCTGCTTCCAGGGGGTTTGCAGTGGGGTTGTGAAGGGCTTAAAGTGTTGGGGGTGTACCTGGGCTCGGAGAGGTGGGTCAGCAAGAACTGGGAGGGGCTGTCACAGGCAGTGGTGTCAAGACTGGCCAGGTGGAGGTGGCTCCTGTCCCAAGTGTCATATAGAGGGAGGGTGCTGATAATCAACAACCTGGTGGCATCTTCCTTGTGGCATAAACTGGCTGTCCTCAACCCCCCCGCCGGTCTGCTTGCAGACCTGCAACGCAAGCTGGTGGACTTCTTTTGGTCGGGCCATCACTGGCTGAAGGCAGCAGTGTTGTACATGACCGTCCACGAAGGAGGACAGGGCCTGGTGGAACTGGAGAGCAGGATGGCTGCTTTCCGGCTAAAGGCGGTGCAGAGACTGCTGTACCATACTGATGTTGGCTGGAGGGAACCAGCATGCGCGCTGCTGAGGAGAGCTGGCGGATTAGGGTTGGACCGGCAGCTGTTCCTCATGAAGCTGGAGAGGCTGAGTACAGCAGGTCTCTCAGAGTTTTACTCTGCGGTGCTGAGGGCCTGGCAGCTGCTAAGGCCCACACGAGAAGGGGGTGTGGAGCCTGGGCAGTGGGTGTGGGAGGAGCCTATTTTCCACAACCCAGCCATCCCTTTGAGATCGGTTCAGTCGGCCACCCTGCAGAGGCAACTGATGGCAGGGGGTTTACAAAGGCTAGGTGACCTGAGACTGCTGGGAGAGGAGGGGTGGAAAACCCCGGAGGTCTTGGCGCAACAAACAGGAATAACGTCTCTTAGGCTGCTGGAGAGATTCCTGGAGGAGGTCCAGGAGGCACTGTCTGAGCCGGTAAGGGGGGTGTTTGAGAGGCCAAAGGGAGAGGGGCCACCAATGTTTCCGCCACTGCAGGTGACGGCAGAGACTGGAGACTGGCAAGGGGGTCTGGAGGACTTGTTAGATTTTAACACTCCGAGCCTGGGGGAGTTTGAGGGGGTGGGAGGTAAAGCCCTCTACAACCTCTGCGTTAAGGTTAGGAACATTAGAAGCCTAACAGGAGTGAAGGCACATCAGTGGCAGGGGGTATGTGGGGCGGAGAGTATGGTGGGTTTTAGATGGAGGGCGCTCTACAAACCCCCAGTACCAAAGAGGTCAGGGGACCTCCAGTGGAGGGTTCTTCATGGAGCCCTGGCCACTAACAGCTGGTTGGCACGGGTTGATCCGGGAGTCGGACAGGGGTGTCCTTTCTGTCAAATGAAAGAAACTGTGATTCATGTGTTTTCTGTGTGCACCAGGTTAATGCCTTTAATGTCTCTGTTGGAATGTCTGTGTGAGAGGTTGGGGGTGGTTTTTGCTGTCGGGATGTTTATAATGGGATACAGGTATTCGAGTAAGGAGAAAGAAAAATGTGTTTTGTTGAATTTTCTGTTTGCTCAGGCAAAATTAGCTATTTGGCTAACAAGGAGAAACAGGGTCAAAGGTGGGGGGATAACAGACCCTTTACTACTGTTTAATGGGATGGTCTCTGCGCGCCTTAGGGTTGAGTTTGAGTTCTATAAACTGATCAAATGTGTGGAGATGTTTGAGGAGATATGGTGTGTTGGGGGGGCTGTCTGTATTGCTGGGGAAGATGTTTTGGATATACGGTTGTAGGAGAGGGTATTGTTTTTGTGTATGGTGATGGTGGTTTGTATCATGTGGTAGATGGAAAGGTGAGTATGGTACATGTATGCAGTACAGGATATATTTTTGTTTTTTTATTTTAGGGGGGGGTGAGTTTTAAATTAAATGAGAATGTTTCAATAAAGAAAGACAAAAAGTCAAAAAGTCTCTCTCTCTCTCTCTCTCTGGTTAATGTTGTCTCAGGTCTACAGCTATAGAGTGCCTGAAGATGCTCCTGCCGTCCTCTGTCAACTTTGATCACATGACTCCCAGCAGCACCCACTCTCTCAGCACATCAAAGTTACCTGGCTGCAGTGGAAATGTGATTGGGCTACGGTGTTTAAAATTAAGTATGGCACCATTTGGCACACAATCCAAAGCTGCACAGTGTGTTCCTCATAACTTCATTAGTCTATCTCTTTAGGAAGACAGACTTATTGCTGGCTTTAATTTACTGCTCCATAGTGAAGTGCAGCCTCTTTGATGATAACAGAGGGGAAAACGCAGTGATAAGATGGAATGAAGAACAGTGTGAGGCCGGTGTGTGGGAGCCAGTGGCGGTATAATTGGATGGAGGAACCCTGTTGCACAAAGCGTCCTTCTCTGAGAGCGCTAAGACATTATGAAAACCTCCCGCGTTGCTTCTAGTTGATTCAATTAATTTTTTTTTTTGCTAAACTGATGGAAATACTGCCTCTTTTCCAATAAAAGCTTTAGCACTGTGTGTCACGGCTTGCAGTCCTCAGGCCGGCGGAATTAATCGTGGATGGATTTCACCCCCGTAGCTCCAACATGGCCTCGGCGGGACAGACAGAAACCACCTTCTCCTCAGAAGCCCCGACCCGGGTGCCAGGGAGGGTCAAGTGCTCTCATTCAGTGGTTATGATTTCCCTCTCACGTGCCTGTTGCCAGGCCCTTTGTTCTGACCATGGTGTCCCGCGCTGACCACCACGGCTGAGTCAAAACATGGGCACAGAGAGTGGGCAGTGTAGCAGCAGAGGGGAGAGATTGAACAATGTGTCAGGCGCTTAAAATGAATTAAAGTGCAGCACAGGGCCATGGAAATGCCTCTTTGTGTGAGGCCCTAATCAGTTGGAAACAAGGGAGGGAGAGGAGGAAAAAAAAGCTTTCATTCCTGTAACTAATCATTTGCGGTTTCCCAATGCAGCCAGCCAGTGCCAAAGGCAGAGACTAATAAACTATGAGGCTGTGTAGATTTATAAATGATTAATTAAGGGAGCTCCCATGGGAGCTGCAACCGCTATAAGCAAAAATATTAATTAGTTGAGACGAGACTTAAACTAACAGGAAAACATTCCAACCATGTTGGAGAGAGCACAAGGGGCACAGCTTGTTGTGCTCTGGCTCGACAGAGAGGGCCCTTGTCACAGCAGCACTACAGGGGGCTGCCCTGGGTTCTGGAGGCAGAGAGATGAAGTGTCACATAGACGCACTGGTCCTCCACACTGCTCTGTGAGGAGGATATCACGGAGAGACGACTAGCTGAGGGAGCTGAGGTGTTCTTCACCACCTCAAGGAGCTACTACCCCACCTCCTCCACCCCACGTCCCCCTCGTCTCCCTGGTTCTCCATCCCGACGCCAGCCCTTCAGGGAGGCCTCTAAAGCCTTTATCCCCCTGCTCTTTTCATGAATGTCAAGATGTTGAGAGTAAAGTCCAGCAGATTAAACTAGAGGCGTTCAGTGTATCTTCCGTCTAATGAAAGAATTGGGTAATTACACTGTGGATCTTGATGATGTCACGCTGCTGGTCATGTTTGGCACACAGCACTCAGCCTCTTCCACTGTCCAACTCTCTCCACACCTCAGTTATGTATTACCTTAGCTGATATTATCTTACTGAGAGGGCCTTCCATATGAGGGGAGCTGTTACAAAAACCCTCTGGCAGTGTGCTGGTGCAATTACTACAGTGATGCTCCGTAGAGCCCATATCCAACTTTCCATGACCAATATCAGTTCTGATCTAATGAGGCTAACTGTGGATCCATCATACCCAGTCTCTGTCACCTGCAATGTCCTCAGCCAACCCACTGTTAGACGGCAGCAAAGTCAACCAATAAATCCTCTGGTGACTCTGACTATAGGCCCATACAGTCTTTAGTAGAACATTCTGTGTGTTCAGCTACAGTATGTTCTGGTCTTAGGCAAGTCAGTGGGTAGAAGATGCCACTCTCATTGTTAGACTAGTGGGCAAGGATGGGTTTCCAAGAAAGCAGCTGCTGAAAAATTAGCAAGAAAGAAAAAACGTCACTTTTTTGGCAGACGTGCAGAGCCCTGTATTAGGCTTCTTTGGAAATCCAATACTCTCCCATTTGAACAACACATCAAGTTACACTGACATCCCCTCCAGTCGGCATTCTGCTAGATAATGTGGTTAACCGCAACATGTTTCCATGTAGAACAGAAGAAAAACTAAATGAAAAATAACTTCAGAGATATTAATCATACTTTCCAGATTTGTTTTGGAAATTGGAGAGGAAAAAAAATAGGCAATAAAAATGGTCACCAAGCCAATACTGGGCAACAAGCATAAAATACAATTATGGAAATATGAAATTATTTGAAAAGCTCATGCATCCTTTAGACGGCTTTGTTGATGCAAGCCAAAATCATTGGAAGCATATAAACCCTAATGCCAACTCAAATATTATCACAGTCAGTAAAAATGTGATCAGTCCTGTGGGACAAATAATGCAAGCAATTTTTTTTATGAGAGGCTAGATAATCAAGGCACCTATCTAGCTTACAGAACATGGGAGTCCTGCTGGAGATCTGGCTATGTCTTTTCTGCAGAATCGATGGCTGAAAACCTCAAAATGTGAACCTCGACTTTGTTTTCATGTCCAGGTTAAAGAGTTGTGGCCTTCTCTGTTTTTCATGTTTTCACCATCCAGCATGCGGATGAAGAGAGTGGGAGATGAAGAATGAGGGCCGGGGCCCGGGCAGAGCCTTAAAGAAAGGCAGCAGAGGAGCCGCAGCAGACATTTATAAGCCCTCCTAATTGACTCACTGGAGGGCCAGGCTCCGGTGGCAGCAGAGAGGTGCTTCAGAAGCCAATGTTCTCGGTAACCAGTGCCGAGGAGGAATACATGTTTTTTTATATCTTAAATAAATATTTCATTAAACTGTCAATGGCACACAGGCAGGCGGTGCATGTGGCCCTTTCATGTCACTGTGGTGTTTGGGTGGGTAGGTGGGTGGGGGGTTTGGAAGTGCCACTGAAGACGGGCGGTAGCAAGGTTAAAAAGACCCCCGTCTGAATGAGAGGCTAAAATCTGTGCCCTTTTTCTATTAGGCTGGTTGAGTGTGCCCGGCAGGATCGTGGCGATGCTTGACAACAATTAGTGGTGTGGGTTTGAGAGGTGACAGGCCAGGCACTAGCCATCACACTCCTCCTGTCTCCCAGTGATCAGGCCCATCACAGGGCCATCGCTGCTCCTCCAGACAGGACTGATGTTCAAAGGTAACGTCCGCTGCTATAAAACAGTCAAGTCCTCATATTGTATTCAGGGCAATAATAGTAGCAGACACAGTAATGTCATCATACATGTCTTGGGCAATCTAGGAGGCTCGGGCATAACGTTCCTAACTCTTGCAATGCCAGTGTCTTTCAATTATGGCTAGGATGTACTTTTACATACAATAAATATATTGCACTGGTGTCTTTATTTCTAACGATACCCATTCGCTTACCAACTTTTATGATTAGAGGGAAGATTAGGACCACTGCTTTTAATTGTGACAGAAAGGGGTAGTGAGAATCACACGCAGACTGGCTGTGATATGAAACAGGCGATACGACACCCACAAACATAATCCTATTCATTCTCCACAACATCAACACTCAATCAAAGCTTCCAGGGGTTACAAGGGGGGGGAGATGGAGTCACTGCTTGAACAGTAGAACCAGATGAGATTCAACAGTTCCATGTACTAATTACCTGTGTACACGTATACAACGGGCCTTTTGTTACTGCTTTTTTAATGCCAACAGAACAAGCTATTTCTAATCTACTGGAATCTACCCGACAGAAGCAAGGAGACTAATATTAGTATTACCAATGTTACACCAGCACTCTTTTTTATCACGCTTTAGGTAGACTGTCAGGCTGCTGAAATTCATATTACACCTAGCCTTCAACCCATTTGTGGGGTCAACCCATCTTGATTGGACTGATGTTTTCCAAGGGCAGATGTTTTTTCTCCAGTATAGCGGTATATCTTTTATTGATAACACTCATAAAAGTTTTCAAAGCTGCTTTCGAAAGCTACAAATAATCAGAACTTGACTCAGTGAATTCTCCCAAACATATTGAACGAAGCTGATGTTTTTGCTACAGTATCTTGCGGCCAAGTTTCTTTTATTCATTTGGTAGAAGTCAGGGTGTATGGGTGTATCAAAGGGCTGTTAAATTGGTCCCTCTGTTGGCTCTCACAGCTGAATGTGTTAAATGTATTGCTGCAGCATTAATTGACTTCACCAATCTCCACACTGCTTTTCATTAAGTGAGAGGCTGGAGTGGGACGATGTAAGTCCTAAACAACTTCCTCCACTGAGCCAAAAGTGCACACTACACTGATTGTAAATGGTATATTTTTTCTTCAATTGTAGGTAGAACCAAATGACTTGAGGAACTAAAAACAAATCTAGGCAATAATTGAAATGTAGCATGAAATTACCCCATGCAAATAACCAGCAGCCATTACATGAACACATTCTCTCCCTCTTCCAGTAACAGAGACCTACACCCACACACAATAACACAGGTGTGAGCTTACACACACACACACACACACACACACACACACACACACACACACACACACACACACACACACACACACACACACACACACACACACACACACACACACACACACACACACACACACACACACACAATGGGGGAGAGACCTTTGAGGGTTTCACAACTGCACATTTATCCTCAAAATTAAAAATGGTGATTGATCCGTGGAATATTAACGGTCAGCAGTGTTTTTCATTAAGTTCTGAAGCGAGGCATACTGAAAGAACAAAGGGAACAGGAAGGGAAAAACAGAGCTTTATTTAATGTTGATCTGTATTGTGAATAACCCCGGAGAGAAATGTAAATACTACACTCCAATAATACAACAGCACACTAATCATATTTACAAACTATATTAAATCTGTCTATTGTGTTTGCCTTGCTAAGGATTGGCTCCCATGTAATTGTCATTGTAACCAATGTTGGCGGATGGGAAAATTTAACTGCAGTGATATAAGGTGACTGGTAGCCTTATTATTACTATATTATTACCCGGTATATGTTTATTAAAACAATTTATCATGCAGAACAGGACTGGGGGAATGGAAACATTAAATTATGCTCCACTCTGGCCGAAGAAATGACTTACAATAAAAGGAATGGTGGGAAGGCCTGGGCTGACACCAGAGAGGTGCGTAATAACCCACTGCTTCATTTCATTTGCCAATCATTTCCTGTTGGGCCCTCGCCATTAAACATAGATGTTGGGGATTATTGAAATATTTGAATATTATTGAAATGATTGAAATAGCCCGACGACAGCCAACATACCCTCTTAGTCAGGGGGTGTGTAGCTAGCTGCTTTTAATCTAACCTTTTGCTTTTGATCTTTAAAACACTTGCTGACGCCGGCTGCAGTAATATGTTGTGGTGTGTTTGTGCTGTTGGTTGGTTGGGGCCGTTATGAGAGGACAGATATCAGAGAGGTGAGGAGATGCTGGGATCTGAGGTCTTAGGAGAAAGAATCCCTTTGGTAAGTGTCTGGGAGGGGCCAGATTAGTCTGTCAAGCCTCTGTTCTAAAATGACTTTGAGGATATTGCTGCAGGGATGTCACAGAAGTTTAGGCAAGAAGTTACGTGTCCTGTACACTGTGTACAGCGCCCGTGATTCCCCCTGTGAGTGTGTTTCAGTGAGCAGGGCTGCTGTGTGCAGTGACTTGATGATTAGGCCATGCTCTATAGCTGGTCACTGGGACTAACACAGTAGAGAGAGAAGAGTAGGACATCGGCTTTTGTCAAGAGTGTGTGAAAGGCACATCCCTAAATATGTTTGCACTGGTGCCAGAGATCCTCACAAACTTCAACAAATACAACTTTACAGAACACATCAGCTAGACAACAGGACAAAGCACATATTTCCATTTAGTGTAATAGCTCCGTGGAATATGACTCCTTTCAGAGGTCTGATCATCAGCCTGTCTAGATAAAGACCCCCTGCACCTCATCCCATTGACAAGCATGCTTTGTGATTGGTTGGAAGGGCTGGTTTACTCAGACTATCACCATGAGCACAAAAAGCCCTGTGCTCCTGTGATCGATGCCCAGAGTAATTCATGCCTCCTCAAGCATTATATCCATCTCAAATTGGCCCATCTGTGCAGAATGTGTCCTTTAACTGTACATTGATTTGGGGAAAGAATTACAGACGTCTATGTATGTTTTTAAGCATTTACGTTTGTCATTCAGTCATGTTGTTATTGCAGCTTTCATGTAGAGTGTTAGCAGGTTAGATTAAGGCTGTTCATTTTATAAATCCCCTTTCTCCTTCCCTCTCCCCCTCTCTGACACCCCCCCCTCTCTCAGGAATGTAATGGTTTTTGTTTATGTTTTGTAAAGACAGAACATGGTCACGGCAATAACCAGCAGGTATTATGATGGGACCTGTTTAATGCTTTGCCTAACTGTCACGCCCTGGCCTTAGTTGTCTTTGTTTTCTTTATTATTTTAGTTAGGTCAGGGTGTGACATGGGGGATGTATGTGTTTTGTATTGTCTAGGGTTTTTTGTATGTTTATGGGGCAGTGTCTAGTCTAGGTGTATGTATGTCTATGGTTGCCTAGATTGGTTCTCAATTAGAGACAGCTGTCTATCGTTGTCTCTGATTGGGAACCATATTTAGGCAGCCATATTCATTAGGTAGTTCGTGGGTGATTGTCTATGTCTATGTTGCATGTTTGCACATTGTTTATATAGCTTCACGGTCGTTCGTTTGTTGTTTTGTTTAAGTGTTCTTCATTACGTCGCTTAAATAAATAGAAAATGTATTCACTTCACGCTGCGCCTTGGTCCTCCTCTCTTCAACCATACGACGAACGTGACAGAATCACCCACCAAAATCGGACCAAGCAGCGTGAAAGGAGGGAACAGCGCTTTGTGGAAGAATGGACATGGGAGGACGAGTTGGACGGCAAGGGACCCTGGGCAGAGCCAGGGGAATATCGCCGCCCCAAGGCAGAGCTGGAGGCAGCGAAAGCAGAGAGGCGGCGTTATGAGGAGCTAGCTCGGCAGCGTGATCTGGACTGTGTTACAACCTGGGAAGAGATAGACAGGTGGGCGATCGATCCAGAGAAAGTGCCGGAGCCCGCCTGGGATTCGCTGGAGCAGTGCGAGGAAGGTTACAGGATAATGGAGTTGGAGAAACGAGCACGACGGCGCGGTAGGAAGCCCGAGAGGAAACCCCAAAAATGTATTGGGGGGGGGGGAACACGGGGCGTGTGGCGAGTTCAGGTAGGAGACCTGCGCCAACTTCCCGTGCTTACCGTGAGGAGCCGAGGATGGAACCGAAGCCAGTCGGGTGGAGTTGGAGGTGAGCAGGGTGAGTGAAGCAGAGACTGTGAAGGATTTAATGGGGAAATTGGAGGAGAGAGAAATTAGGGATTTGCTGGTTTGGTGCATGAGGCACGACATCCGCCCGACGGAGCGTGTCGGGGATTTGATGTCACCTGAGTCAGCTCTCCATACTCGTCCTGAGGTGCGTGCTAGCCATCTGGTGAAGACTGTGCCAGCCTCACGCATTAGGCCTCCTGTGCGCCTCCCTAGCCCTGCACGTCCTGTGCCAGCTCAGCGCACCAGCTCTCCTGTGGCAGCCCCACGTACTAGATCTTCTGTTGCAGCCCCTCGTACCAGTCCTCCGGTGCCGGCGCCACGAACCAGGCCTCCAGTTCCAGCACCCCGCACTCCCCTTGAGGTGCGTGTCCCCAGCCCAGTACAACCAGTGCCAACACCACGCACCAGGCTTCCTGTGCGTCTCCAGAGCCCTGTACGCCCTGTTTATCCTCCCCGCACTAGCCCTGAGGTGCGTGTCCCCAGCCTGGTACCACCAGTTCCGGCACCACGCACCAGGTCTACAGTGCGCCTCGGCAAGCCTGAGTTGCCCGTCTGCCCAGCGTCATCTGAGCTGCCCGTCTGTCCAGTGCCGCCTGAGCTGCCTGTCTGTCCAGTGCCGCCTGAGCTGCCCGTCTGTCCAGCGCCGCCTGAGCTGCCCGTCTGTCCAGCGGCTGAGCCGCCCGTCTGTCCTGAGCCGTCTGAGCCGCCCGTCTGTCCTGAGCCGCTAGAGCCGCCCGTCAGTCAGGAGCTGCCAGAGCCGTCCGCCAGTCAGGAGCCGCCAGAGCTGTCCGCCAGTCAGGAGCCGTCAGAGCCGCCCGCCAGTCAGGAGCCGCCAGAGCCGCCCGCCAGTCAGGAGCCGCCAGAGCCGCCCGCCAGTCATGAGCCGCCCGCCAGTCATGAGCCGCCCGCCAGTCATGAGCCGCCCTTCAGTCATGAGCCGCCCTTCAGTCATGAGCCGCCCTTCAGTCATGAGCCGCCCTTCAGTCATGAGCCGCCCTTCAGTCATGAGCCGCCCTTCAGTCATGAGCCGCCCTTCAGTCATGAGCCGCCCATCAGTCATGAGCCGCCCATCAGTCATGAGCCGCCCATCAGTCATGAGCTCCCTCTCAGTCATGAGCTGCCCTTCAGTCATGAGCTGCCCTTCAGTCATGAGCTACCCCTCAGTCATGAGCTACCCCTCAGTCATGAGCTACCCCTCAGTCATGAGCTGCCTCTCAGTCATGAGCTGCCCCTCAGTCCGGAGCTGCCCCTCAGTCCGGAGCTGCCCCTCAGTCCAGAGGCGCCCCTCAGTCCAGTGGGGTCATTTAGGAGGGTCGCCGTTCCTAGGAGGCCACTAAAGCGGGGAATGACTATGGTGGAGTGGGGTCCACGTCCCCTACCCGAGCCGCCGCCGTAAGAAGGCCCACCCGGACCCTCCCCTTCTGTGTCAGGTTTTGCGGCCGGAGTCTGCACCTTTGGGGGGGGGGGGGGTACTGTCACGCCCTGGCCTTAGTTATCTTTGTTTTCTTTATTATTTTAGTTAGGTCAGGGTGTGACATGGGGGATGTATGTGTTTTGTATTGTCTAGGGTTTTTTGTATGTTTATGGGGCAGTGTCTAGTCTAGGTGTATGTATGTCTATGGTTGCCTAGATTGGTTCTCAATTAGAGACAGCTGTCTATCGTTGTCTCTGATTGGGAACCATATTTTGGCAGCCATATTCATTAGGTAGTTCGTGGGTGATTGTCTATGTCTATGTTGCATGTTTGCACATTGTTTATATAGCTTCATGGTCGTTCGTTTGTTGTTTTGTAGTTTTGTTTAAGTGTTCTTCATTACGTCGCTTAAATAAATAGAACATGTATTCACTTCACACTGCGCCTTGGTCCTCCTCTCTTCAACCATACGACGAACGTGACACTATCTATATTCCAAAACAGCCTGATCAAATGTGAGGTATGTGAATGTGAGAGTATTGTGTTGCGTTTTTGATTTCACTAGCTCCCAGTATACCTCAGCGTTCTCAGAAGGCCTCAGCCTTCTCAGAACAGTTTCCTTATTACACAGGACATGTAAATAAACGGATGCTACTATCTAATTCCTTAATAATTAAAAATTAAGCATGGGTCTGCACTCAGCATAACATCTCATCACGACTGCCTTTCCTGGCTCCAGCACTCTGGACGGTGCTACTCTCAGAACCAAACTCGCCCTTGCCCCTTTAAACACACCCAGGGCTGAAGGGTTCATTATTGAAGGGATTTTGTGCATACCAGGCAGTATTCAAAGTGCAACATATTGCTTCCCTCGTTATAGTATTGTATCAGGTTGTATTTTGAGCAATACAATCTCATTTCAGTAAACTGGTAGTTTAAAGGTCATGAATAGTCAAAATCATGTTTTTCATGAATTTGGATGATATTTGGATGAAGCCAGATCAAAGTATGATGATCGAGGTACTAAAAATGGCTTCTATATTGATAAAAGTTGATCATAAAGTTACTAGTCCCCTCCCCTGTGCCAAATTCAGAATGTGGGGTTATTAAGGGGATAGGGTGACATAACTCTCTCGTTTTAATACACCAATGGTAACATGATATTCTCTTATCTAATTTAAATAAGTACTGTCTTGTAACCAACATCGGAGAAGGCGTGTTTGCAGAAGGGCGTGGTTTATATAGCTAGATACTGTAGCTACTCTTCTGGTGGCCAGATTTTACTGTAGGGTGTCAGCAAATATAATTAAAACGTTACCTTATTCATCTATGGCAAAGATACTTATATGTTTCCCCTTTCATCTGTGTCTGGTGTTAGTAACTGGCTAGCTAGATCTTCAGCCAGCTTCGAACAAAAAGGGGGAAAGGTCGTTCAAAACTCTGACGCAGTTGTCATGTCAACACTTCCGTCAATGCTGCATCACAAGAGACATGCCAAACTGGAGATGTATATAAAAAAGAAGTGACATCATTGATGCAATTTCAATTTTGTTTGAGTTGCTTTGTGTATCACCAAATTAGCTTGAGAAGATTTTACTGCAACACTGCTCTCTTCAAAGACTCAGTCATGGACTCTCTTACTGACAGTTGTGGCTGCTTCGTGTGATGTATTGTTGTCTCTACCTTCTTGCCCTTTGTGCTGTTGTCTGTGCACAATAATGTTTGTACTATGTTTTGTGCTGCTACCATGTTGTGCTGCTGCCATGTTGTGTTGCTACCATGTTGTTGTCATGCTTTGTTGCCTCCATGCTGTGTTTTCATGTGTTGCTGCCATGCTATGTTGTCGTCTTAGGTTTCTCTTTATGTAGTGTTGTGGTGTCTCTCTTGTCGGGATGTGTGTTTTGTCCTATATTTTTATTTCATTTTTCATTTTTAATCCCAATCCCCGTCCCAGCAGGAGGCTTTTTGCCTTCTGGTAGGCCGTCATTGTAAACAATCATTTTTTTCTTATCTGACTTGCCTAGTTAAATAAAGGTTAAATAAAATACAAATAAAAAAGATGACAAATTCCATTTCTGTTGTAGGGAAATAACCTTCTAACCAACCTGAAGGACTGCAGATGGGATTTTGCAACTGAAGGACCTTGTAAACACATATGATACATGTATTTGTAATAGTGCTGAGCGATTAGTGCTTTTTGAAGTCGGTTCAGTTTTGGTTCGATTACTAAATGCGCTATACATTATGTGGGTTGAATGCTGTAACAACACAGAATAAAACAATTAATAAAAGTCTCATGATGGTAGTGAATTACTGCTTATCACTTATTAACCATCATTTGTTCACATTACTTTACTTTAATAAATATGTCAGTTGTGTATATAAGTCATTATCTTATCTCTATAGAGCTGCTGCCTATGCTGTAGAGATACCTTATCTCTATCCCTCTCGATCGTGCGTTCGTCTGTCTCTACTGTCTGACTCAGACCGGACAAGTAGGCTCACAATGGATTATGGTCATTGCAGTTAATTACCAGGTTTTCTCCGCTAAACTATGTAGAATATTGGCTTGTTGGAAACTACAACTCCATCCTACATCGCACAGTTCGGGCTTGATCTGATTTATTTCTAGAGAATCTGCGCATTTTTTTTTATTTTTTTTTATTTCACCTTTATTTAACCAGGTAGGCTAGTTGAGAACAAATTCTCATTTGCAACTGCGACCTGGCCAAGATAAAGCATAGCAGTGTGAACAGACAACACAGAGTTACACATGGAGTAAACAATAAACAAGTCAATAACATGGTAGAAAAAAAAGAGAATCTATATACAATGTGTGCAAAAGGCATGAGGTAGGCAATAAATCGAATAATTATAATTTAGCAGATTAACACTGGAGTGATAAATCATCAGATGATCATGTGCAAGAAGAGATACTGGTGTGCAAAAGAGCAGAAAAGTAAATAAATAAAAGCAGTATGGGGGGTGAGGTAGGTAAATTGGGTGGGTAGTTTACAGATGGACTATGTACAGCTGCAGCGATCGGTTAGCTGCTCGGATAGCAGATTTTTAAAGTTGTTGAGGGAGATAAAAGCATTGAGCTCACAGAAAAAAAAAATACGAAATGGAATTCAAATAATTGAACCGACGTTGGTCAATTAGTTGTTTTAAAAAACGATTAATCGCTCAGCACTAATTTGTAAACTGTCCTTTTGAGTTTGAATTTATGAATTTCAGGCTCTGATTGCAAAGGGTCTTGTAGGCATGTATGTAGAATGCACATCTACCTTTCATCACCAGTATTGTACAGCCAGATGAGTACCAGTGTTAAGTTAGACATATTATTTTGGATGACAACACTGTCAAAAGGTGGTCATAATCAGTCAGCCAATTAGATATAAGTGAGGTCACTGAGCTCCCTCCGCCCCTCCTCACACGAATGCCCGCCCCCTCGCCAGCTCACTGTCCCTCCTCCCTGTTCAAAGCCTCTTATTGCCACATTAATACAACTACCATAATTACCATGTCAATCACAAGTTATGCTTACTAATTACCCCTCAGAAAAGGACAATTTCAAGCAGCCAGTAGTTCCTTTAAAAACCCACTGAAAGGCAGGCTGACTGTACGGTAGGTTACTGAGAGAGAGAGAGAGAGAGAGAGAGAGAGAGAGAGAGAGAGAGAGAGAGAGAGAGAGAGAGAGAGAGAGAGAGAGAGAGAGAGAGAGAAAGAGAGAGAGACATTTTTTCAGGCCCACTCCGCATTAGTCAATCTGCTGTCCAGATGTCTTCCACAGGTGACAGCTGCAATAGCCTAACAAGCAAATTAATCACGGAGCTTTTGTGGCGCTTCATTCTAGGGAAACTAATTTCGCTTCATAAAAGGCTTCATCTCGTGTGAAAAATGACAAATTGCGGCCATGGCGTGATAGGGAGGACCAAGCAGCCGACTCTCATTTATGTCCCATGCCTGCGAGGTAGAGTGAAGTGGCAGAGGAAGGCAGAGAGAGAGAGACTAGAGAACTGTGCCACAACCAGGGAGCCAGTAATGAGGCCCAGCTCTGCCCCTGTGGGGTGAAGTTCTGACGGGCCTCACAGGTGGCGCGCCCAGATTAAAAACCCACCCTGGTTATGAAGGCTGGCCTTTGAAGGAGGGGAATATAGCTCTGTCAATCATGCATTTTCCTGAAAGGGACTGGGCATTTTGAAAGCCTGGCACAACAAGGGTGTGGTTTTAGGGGCTGTCTTTTGATTTTGGGTCCAGAGGACAAATGTCATTGTTTTTGATATGTGGAACAGTGTGGTGCGGAAGTGTGATGCCTGTTATTATTTTTTTACAAATTGAGAATGTTGATACATTGATAAAGCAATGTCACCATGTGTAATGTAGAGGCAAAATTACACTGAAAAAAACTAGAAATACTGTAAGGTAAGAGGAAGAGTAAGGAAAGAGGCTTAACTGAAAGAGGAATGTAGGAAAAGTAGGAAAAAGAAACTCTAAATGTTACAAATGATAGCTTTTCAGTATATCAAAAGAAAGTATGGGAAATTGAAAAATAACAATGACTACAGTGAGCAACAAAGCACACAACTTTTGGGTGTACAAGAAGCAGAAAGTTATTACTCTAAAAAAATTGATAAATCCTTGAAAGTCGTCCAACAAAAACTGCAATTATCATTGTTAAAGAGAAGAAGAAAGCATGGTGAGGGAAGAGGATTTACACTCCTTCACAAGAGAAGAACATTCTCTGTTTATTCCTCCTCATTTGTTGAAAGACATTCCGAGGTGACAGATGTCAGAAACAGCATAATTATCGTCGCTCTGTCTCCTTTCTGCTTCTCCGGCGTATTGTCATCCCAGTTCCAGTCTTTAAATCCTTGCTCCAAGCCACCGTCATTGTGTAAAAATGTAAAAATCACAATCTAGTGATTTGACCATGGCACAAGGACAGAGGTCTTCTAGATAATTGGCCATATCTTCACAAGGAGCGGATTCCTTGAGCTCAGGAAATAGTGTGGAGCTGTCTTGCAGTAGAATTAAAGAGGTTTTGGTTTATTCAATAACTCAATGCTGTAGTCTTCATCATACATTCTCTTATCTGCTTCGGTTGCTGTTCAAGCCGAATGACAAATGGAGCGGGACCAGTCGCTGCCTGTGTCTGTAAACACTTCAATCACCGCTATAGATTTTGTTTAATTTTCTATGTAATGAACATTGCAGGGTGCACCGACTCTTGCACTGATCTCCACCGGGGCGAAAGCAGTTATGGACAACAAACCTGAGTGATGGCTTCATTCTATTGAGCCTTAGCTGCCACAGGGACACAGATGCAGCGATGAGGACTCCGCCTCTGAGACTGAGATAGGGCCAACCTCTGACTCTCCAACGCAGTCGCAGCACCAGATACCTCTTATCAAGACAGGCTGTACTATACATCTTCCAGCAGAAGACCAGGAGTGAGGGGGACATGTACAGTGTGATAGGTGAAATGCTTAGTGCAGGTGACCGTTTTACATGTTTGAATGAAATATGGTTAGACCATGAGCGGACCTATTACTGCGCCCAAGGCAGTTAGTGTCAGGTATTTAGGCCATATATCAGCAGGGAGGGCTGCAGGACACCCAGTGATGTTATACAGGGGGTGAGAGAGGGACTCCAGGTGAGATGTGCGTCTGTCTGCCCGTGGCTCCATGCTCCATTCTCCAGGCTGTGCTGATTTCTGAGGGACTTGTGTACCAGGTGGGAGTCTGGAGTGTGGGAGGGACCACAGGTGAAAGGGGAGTTGAGGCTGGTCACACATTGCCTGGTCACACAGTGCGGTCAGGGCAAGGTACACTGACCTGGTCCTACAGAGCCAAAGTTGGGGTCACCGGTCACAATGGGATGAGAACATAAGAGCAGTCAGAGCCATTTCCAACATGACATCGTTTGACTACTGTCGAAAGGTCCAAGGATCTCCATTTCTACCATGTACTATATGTACTATCCGCAGTCATTTTGCTTTGATTAGTTGAACAGCTTTCTCTGCTTTGGTGCCTTGCCTCTTCTCTCCTGTTTGGAGAGGGGGGTTGCCCTGAGCTCTCCCCATCTTAATCAGAAATGAGATGCTGGATTAGGGAGTGTATCCATGGGGAGACCAAGGCACTGGGTGGTTGGGGGCTGAGGGGTGGGGTGGGGGGTAGTTGGGGAGGGGACAGGAAGTGGACTAGTGTCTGCTGCTAGATACCGTGGCAACACACCAAGGCGGACACCCAACCACCACTCCTCCCCTGGGGGCCAGGAAGCTAATTAGCTCTTAAAGCATTTATTTATCACAGATAAACTGTCAAACAATCTCACTGGCATATCCCCCATGGAAACAAGAACTACTCATTAGTTTGTTCAATTAATCTTGCTTTTCCCTCTTCAGTCTGGCCCCCCATGTGTACTCTGTCTGTTTTCAAAGTCGGTCCAATGAAGACTTTGGATGTCAGATGTCCATGCAGTACATTCACGTAGGTGCCTTAAATATACCTCTGTCATGCTGTAATAATGGGTTTAATGACCATACTAGATGTTTATGTTAGAGATAAATAAAAATACAGGTATTAGGGAATGAGATGTGGGTAGGTCTTGTGCGTATGATAGCATGTGAATGATTGAAACAAACACAAAAGGCTGAAAACAAATCACAGCTCAGTTTTGCATAATGAGGCAATGGAGGAGAAGCCAATCCTAAGAAATACAACCTCCGATCAAAAATGTGTTCTCATTTGACATTCCAATAGCCCTGAGAAGAAGCTGTCTGCATAGTTCTGTCACAGGTTGACTCAACTTAACTGAAGGAGTACTTGAGTGGATTCTCTTCATGGTTGGTTCCCATTATTAATTGTGCTCAGCTTTGTTCTCCAGTGGAAGGCAGTCATGAGCACAAGGCCTAAAGCCTTCAGCATGCTTTGGTTCAGCTGGCACCTAGCTCAGCTAGACTGACGAGTGTCCTAGCATATTAGCTTAAAGACCTTTGCTTGAAAAATGAGAAAAAAGTGGCGATAGTACTGTTTGTCCATCTTGAGATGCCATAGCTAGTAGCTGTTGATCAATCACCGACGAAGGGGCGTAGACTTCGGCTACCGACCTCGGCTTGCCTGGAGAAATTTTTTTTATGTGCACGAACAGCCCCCAAAAAACTTTACCAAAATCCAAAACGAACAAAAACTTCACCAAATGTTGTCATAATATATGCACAAACTGTTCCGAACTGTTTCGAATGGGAATCATGTGGACGCCTTAACCCACTACAGTCCTAGTGATTCATAATTGTCTTGATTCCAAACTGAGTTTGCTGATGTCTGTACATTTATGGATTGGTCAAAGTGACTTGCTAAGGTGCCGAGTCCCGCTCATAGTGTTTACTAATCATTGTGCTTACATTTTGGAGCTCAATATGATGTATAGTCTTTGTCCGTCACTACACTAGGATTTTAGCTTATTGGCCAAAATTGGTATTCTGTGTGATACATAACAAACACATCAAAGGATTTAATGACACTGCTACTTCTGTCTCAGTGGCTCATTGTTCATTAAAATCATTAAAAGTGCATTTACAGTTCAAGCACTGCTGGTTTTTGAATGTCACAGACATAATGGATTTGTTAAACTAACATTAAAGTTGTTAGAGTGCTTTGTTTAAGGTCAGACTCCTCCTGTCACTGGTGTTGCCTTCGATTCTTTGATTAAGGAAATGTCTACAACAGACTTATGGTGAGGTGCCATTCCTCTGTGACACATCCTGTCCTTAGACAAGCCAAGAATCCACAACACAATATACATCAATATTGGACGGGAGGCAAACTTCTCCACTGGGCTGCTGATGAATGCACAGAGCTTTGAGAAAGGGTTTGGGTTCCAGGGGTCTGAGTGCTTACGCCCCCAAGACAGCATCGCCCAGGCGCCAGGAAGGCAATATGCGGCCCATTCCATCACTCTAATTCACTCTCTACACATCCATATTTCATTCAGTCTCGGCCTTAATGAAAGCCATGGCAACTTCACTACCACTGTGTCTCAAAACACACAAGCTGAACACAAAATATCATGAAGAAGCACATTGGCCTTCATACAAAACAATATGAAAGGGAAACAGGCCCAGAAGTTGTGCAGAGGAGAGGGTAAAATAGCGGATGGGTGAGAGACAGAAAGTTAGAGGGGGGGAGATAGAGGAGTTCTGAAGGCCTGTGACTGACTAGGGAGGCCATCTGCCTGGAAGAGCCCTGGCTATCTCCCATTCCCAGTCCCCCCCTCCTCCAATCCCTATCCCCCACTGCACAGACAAGTGCCTGTTTATCCCAATGCCCTTCATATGACATTAGCACAGGTCTCATGTGCAATCCAGTTAACTTCCGCTGGCCTGAATATGCTATGATTTTAAGTAACGTTTCCTGTGTCTCTTTCCTCAGGAAACAAGCACAACATCCCCACTAAAAGGTTGCTGGGAGGCCCTGGTGACTGGGTGGTGGAGGGCTGTTACCTGGGCACATGCACAGCGTTTACACGACCCTGTCCTCCTGGACAACCCTCCCCTCCTTCCTGCCCCCTACAGCACTGGCAGGAAGAGCACCATGTCAACTCCCAGCAGGCACTGTAGGTCCAGGCTCGGGTTATTGAAAATCTGTGTACCTCCATTTTCCCATTTGTCTTACTAAGAGCGAAATGCTGATAGGCTCGGCTTAAACAATAATCCTTTATTGTCAGAGCTCTCCAATATTAAATCACAACCTTATGGGATCTTCACAAGTAATTTAGTGCAACAAAGTTCTTCACATCTCCCTCTATTTACTTTTGATCATTACCTAAGGAAGGAAAGTGCTATTTAAAATTGGAAAGGGAGCATTTATCCTGAGCTTTTATTCAGGAAATACTTTCAGAAGACAGATTAGAGAGCATTTATTTTGCTATAATTATGATTTGGATGACACCTAGAATTTACCCAGTAGCTCTATGAATGATTTACCACATCAAATATAACCGATCATTTAGACTTTGGCTTGTCTCATTTATTCTAGAACATTATCTCAATAAGCAATACTGCTAACCTTCCATCTCCAACAGTGATGCTGTACACTCATAATATTGGTACAGCAGGGGTCCTCCAACATACTGCCTAATCCAATCTTTGAATTTTGTCTCCGCAGAATAAACAATATCGGCCCTATAATTACTGTTAGTTGTGTAGATACAGGGATGAAAATAAATGTTTATGAGGAAATTAAACAAATATGTATAGCGCTTTGGAAATCAGACATACAAATCATGAGCAAGGAATCAATCCCGTCTTTGATAACCATCCTGAATGAAAGTTAAACCGTATTTCTCATTACAGACAGACATCTTCAAAAAGAGCAGGAATCTGTCAACAACCCAATCAAATACTGTATGTGGTGACCAAATGTTCTCTGTAAGAGAAAAAGACTGATTTTGTGAGTCCCCTGAGAGTAGTAGCCTACATGGTGAATATGGCATCAGTACAGTAGCGCTGAATGAGTTCAGCATTGGAAGTGCTGGAGGATGTAGGACCTTTTGATGTTTAGATCTAGTCTACAATCTATCTATAGCATCCATAAAGTAACCACATCATATGACTTATACATGCCCATATATTTTTCCTGGATAGAGTGAAATGGTGAGGCCTTTCCAAAAACATCAGGGTCACTGCTGGTTGTTGTTTCACTATGCACTACCAACCCCCAATGTCCAAGCTTGAGTCTCCTCTGCTCTGCTACAGGTAGCTAGCTCTCTCATTGGATATGCACCACCCCGACTGTGGAGCTTAACTGATTAACACAGCCAGTCACCAGATTAATTAGTCCCGTAAATTACGCCATCATTAGTCAATTGATTATTTCTAAATAATTACACTAAATGCATGGCATGAGGTGGGTGCAGTCGCTGTAAAATGGAGGACTGCTCTCACACACACTAATAAAGCTATTGGAAACATTTCAGTATTTCTACATAGGGACAAAACATTAGTTGGCTTGTGTTTTTTTCCACAACATCGGTTTTGCATAATGGAGCATTGGAGGAGAAGCCAAACCTAAACCAAAATACAAGGAAAACAACCTCAGATGACATTGTCTTCAGCAGTTCTCATTCTATTTGCTTTGCACTGAGCTATAGTACATGAATCCAGTCTGTCCTTCTAGGTCTATGGCTCTGAATTGGACTGTTATACAACCATTTCACATTGGCACATCCGTGATATACAAAACATCCCTTACCTGCACTCACTGAAACACACGTATCAAAGAGGCTTTTTGAATAAATGGTCTAAAAGCAAATACAAACTATCCAGATTAGTCTATTATCCTATTAGAGCCACTCAGAACAGTATGATACAGGGGAGATAAAGAACAGGCCAGGCCCATCATAGGACATTAAATGGGGGCGGGCAGGCAGACCCCCCCCCCCCCCCCCCCCCCCCCAACTGACCGCTTTCTGTTCTCAGAGAAACAGCAGACCAGAGCAGAGAAGAGACAGTCTGTGTCTGGGCTTAGAGAACGGGTCCTACAGGGTTCAGATGCGGCCTAGCTAGTGAACGCCACAACCTCTCCCTCTCTCTTGAATCAAACAAATAAACTGCTACCTAAGTCATATTTTTGTGTATGCAAGATGGAATTCAACATCAACAAAGCATATGCACGCACAAACAAATGATTCTGCTGGAAATGAAAAATAAATATTTCTATCCAGGTTATTAAAGGCAAACATTACAAATATTGAATATGATTTGTTCTCATCTTATCAAAGAGGCCTGGTTTTGTTGCACATCCAAAGGCAACTAGGGATTGATTCCCTGGCTTGACACCAGCACACAAAGCTTCAGAGGAAAGAGGCAGGCAGGAAGGCAGGGTGGCAGGCATGAACAAGCCACCCAAGATTACCAACAATCCTCTAGCCAGGACTGTGTGCTGTGGATGTATGTTTGCACAAAATGACTTTTCAAGCAGGGCTACATACGGCGTGCATCTCCTGGATACACCATGCTCTCACTTTGACTTACTACGCTTTGTTATGTTCTGACTTCACACAAGCAAATTGTCTCAAAGGGGATTTGGGGAGAAATGGTTAGTTAAGACAGGTAAAGACTAACGCACGATGACACTGTGTTTAATTAATTTGAACTCTCAATTTAAGGTAAAAGAAAGGAATGAAGAAAGGAATGAAAGAAGAAAGAGTGAAAGAAAAGCTTGCATATGAAGAAAGTAGAAAATGGGAAGACAAAATCCCATTCCAAATAGCCCCTAAAGCAGCCTCTTTAAAGAAGCAGTCTCAGCATTAAGGTAATCCCTTTGCAGATAAAGAAGTTATTTCCACTCATAATCAACATATACAGTAATGCATCATTTTCTACAGATAGCAAGAGCAGAATTAGTTCAAATTATTTTAAGTTTTTGTTAATTGCTTTTGGTGCCTGAAGCAGTTCACTGCAGTGGCTTGTGTCTGAGCACTGCTAAACTACTGCAAAGTTTACATTCGCCTGCATTAGCGGCCCCCTAATTCATGGACTTATCTCCCAGCTCTAAAGTAATGGTTTATGAAGCATTCAGGTCTTTATCTGTGTGTACACCTCCAATGTGATCGCGAGGCTAAATGATATTTCCGCTAACACTCATCCCTTAAATTAAAAAAAGCAGTGGGCATGCATTTCCGTGGACACAATCTAATACTCCCGATCCCAATGGGGCATTTACGGAGGGTTTTATAACTCTAATTATCTTCCACAATTACAGTATATCAACTTTTAGTGGCCCATTGTACTCCCGTAATACATCAAGTGGACAGGTGGCTCCACTATGTAGAGTATTGGTCTCGCATTGGCTAGCAAAGAAACACAAGTTCAGGAAGATGCAGTGCTCTATCCCTGGGTGATTATGAAGATGGCATATTGAGTTTTTAATAGAGTGGCACCAGGAGCATTGGAGCACATCCTTGCTTGTAATGCAATCGCAATGAGCCAGTGTGGCTTGACTAAGCCTCATTGTCAGTGTCGGAGAGAGAGGGCCATGTTGTGCTGTGCTGTGTGGGAAAACCAGCCTGGAATGAGGTTTTAGCATTTAAACACTCATTTCTCCCTGAGGAGAATGGTTTGGGGTATACAATTCCAGGTAAAGACTGGGTATAGTCTCCCATTACAGGTCGATTCTCTAGTTTTTAGAATAAGTCTGGTGCAGGCAGAAATATTTCAACATATATCCACATTGCAGGGGCAGGTTGGCAAACCTCCTGATGCGTGTGGCCTTGGGACAGCTTTTGGCCATTTCATGTCAGGATTGTATAGTAGGCTGAGGGGAAAGTATACAGTATCAGTTTGTTTTGTGGATGTTGGAGGGGCTGGAAACTAGTCCTGATCATATACAGTACCAAGCCTTCCGACACAGACAGACAGGGCCCCCACACCACAGCACCGGCCGCCTGCCGATGGCTGAGCCTCTGACAAAGCTGTTAATGTTCTGCAAAGAATGTGCAAATTGCAGAAACGAGTCCAAGTGTGGGCAGAAAACACTTCTGGTACTTAGAACCAGCGATGGAACAAATTTGGTCAAATTGGTAAAGTGCCCAAAGGGAGGAGGGAGATGTTCCACGGAAAACCAATTCCAAGCTTGGGTGAACTCGGGATTGTTTGGAAACTCTCCAATCTGGGGGCCTGCATTGAATTCCACGTCGGGCAGAAACTGAAGATTAGAATAAGGACCAGAAGAGCAGCAAAGGTACCACACAGGATGGTTCCTATAACGTTGCATTACAGTTAAACTGTAGAAGAAAACATACGCCTGTCACCAACAGCAACATTGTAAAAACATTACGATTGGTTGCGTGTAGACTCATTCAGTGGGCAGTAATGGGTGACGTAGATTTAGGTGCTGCTTTGTGGGGTCTGTTTGGAAAGCATCCTGTTTCCTGCTTTGATTTATTCCTGGTAGCACCAATTAAGCACAGCCCATTCCTGCAGGAGCTGAAGAGCTGCTGATGGATCTGTCATGGGATTGCATGATCAAAGAGAAAGAGAAAGAGAGAGGGAGAGAGAGAGAGCGAGAGAGGGCAAAATCTCATGCAATACCACATTTATCAGGGATTTAAGAGGCTTGTACTACATGGCGTAGCCACTGAAACAGTGCAGCTTAAATCATAAACAGCATAATGGAGACCTTAAAATAAAATGTTCCAACACCTTAACAAATTTCCAATGAATGAGCTCCCAAGATAATGTCAGTGAGACCTTGAAGCCTCCAAACATGCATTAACCCCCGGACCGCCTCAGTCCCCTCGGTCCAGCTCATAAGAGTCACTGAAACCAGATTCTGATTTATAAAATCATTAAATTCCTAGGTTGTGTCATATCCCTGCGGCATTTTCAAAGATGCATTTTTAAGCACTGATAAGCCAAAGAGCCATCTCAATGTGAGTCAAAATTGAAAGCATGTAAATTATTTGGCCGCATATCATGTTTTTTTCATAAGCTTAAAAATATAAAAACTCAGCAAAAAAAGAAACGTCCTCTCACTGTCAACTGCGTTTGTTTTCAGCAAACTTAACATGTGTAAATATTTGTATGAACGTAACAAGATTCAACAACTGAACTAAACTGAACAAGTTCCACAGACATGTGACTAACATAAATGGAATAATGTGTCCCTGAACAAAGGGGGGGTCAAAATTAACAGTCAGTATCTGGTGTGATCACCAGCTGCATTAAGTACTACAGTGCATCTCCTCCTCATGGACTGGACCAGATTCGCCAGTTCTTGCTGTGAGATGTTACCCCACTCTTCCACCAAGGCACCTGCAAGTTCCTGGACATTTCTGGGGGGAATGACCCTAGCCCTCACCCTCTGATCCAACAGGTCCCAGATGTGCTCATAGGGATTGAGATCCGGGCTCTTCGCTGGCCATCACTGACATTACTGTGTTGCAGGAAATCACGCACAGAACGAGCAGTATGGCTGGTGGCATTGTTATGCTGGAGGGTCATGTCAGGATGAGCCTGCAGGAAGGGTACCACAAGAGGGAGGAGGATGTCTTCCCTGTAATGCACAGAGTTGAGATTGCCTGCAATGACAACAAGCTCAGTCCGATGATGCTGTGACACACCGCCCCAGACCATGACGGACCCACCACCTCCAAATCGATCCCGCTCCAGAGTACAGGCCTCGATGTAACGCTCATTCCTTCGACGAAAAACGCAAATCCGACCATCACCCCTGGTGAGACAAAACCGCGGCTCGTCAGTGAAGAGCACTTTTTGCCAGTCCTGTCTGCTCCAGCAATGGTGGGTTTGTGCCCATAGGCGACGTTGTTGCCGGTGATGTCTGGTGAGGACCTGCCTTACAACAAGCCTACAAGCCCTCAGTCCAGCCTCTCTCAACCTATTGCGGACAGTCTGAGCACTGATGGAGAGATTGTTCGTTCCTGGTGTAACTCGGGCAGTTGTTGTTGCCATCCTGTACCTGTTCGGATGTACCGATCCTGTGCAGGTGTAGTTACACGTGGTCTGCCACTGCGAGGACGATCAGCTGTCCATCCTGTCTACCTGTAGCGCTTAGGCGTCTGACAGTACGGACATTGCAATTTATTGCCCTGGCCACATCTGCAGTCCTCATGTCTCCTTGCAGCATGACTAAGGCACGTTCACGCAGATGAGCAGGGACCCTGGGCGTCTTTCTTTTGGTGTTTTTCAGAGTCAGTAGAAAGGCCTCTTTAGTGTCCTAAGTTTTCATAACTGTGACCTTAATTGCCTACCGTCTGTAAGCTGGCAGTGTCTTAATGAACGTTCCATAGGTGCATGTTCATTAATTGTTTATGGTTCATTGAACAAGCATGGGAAACAGTGTTTAAACCCTTTACAATGTGAAGTTATTTGGATTTTTACGAATTATCTTTGAAAGACAGGGTCCTGAAAAAGGGACATTTCTTTTTTTGCTGAGTTTAGTATACACCAGGGCTGTCCAACCCTGTTCCTGGAGAGCTACCATCCTGTAGGTCTTCACTCCAACCCTCATCTAGCGAACCTGATTCTAATAATTAGCTGCTTGAAAATCTGAATCAGGTTGGTTACAACTGGGGTTGGAGTGAAAACCTACAGGAGGGTAGCTCTCTAGGAACAGGGTTGGACAGCCCTGGTATACACACTCCCCCATGAGGGTGTGTAGGCCACCAGGAGCCAGTGTAGAGGGACCGATTACTAAAGCCTGGTGATCTGTAATACTGCATTCTACCTTCCACTCTACCATCCCCATCAGGACTACAAAAAGGGGTTAATAGACACAGGGACAATGCACCATTCAAGACAATAACATCCTTATTCCTCCAATATTAAAGAACATCTTTAAAAAAAGTGATATGAAAAACCCTCAGACAACAGCAATAGCAATGCACAGACTACACTGTGTTGTATAGTGCTGTGCTGCAGGTTGAAGTTTGGAAAGGCAAACAAAAAGGTGAGGAGTATGAGGGAGATGTGGGGGCTGGGAGGGACACGTTAAAAATAAAGTGTGTGGGCCCTAGAGTTAGCATGCCACCCAACCTCCCTCCCCAACCTCTGTCCTGGTGCAGCTTGACTGAGACAGATGGGGAAGGTAAATCAAGGCAGCTGAGTGGAGAGCGCTGGTGACAGCGCATTAGGGCCCCTCTGAATGAACTGTCACAAGTGCACGGCGAAAGTAAAGTTGATCATACGTGGCCGCCGTCCTGTCAGACATCCTTAAGAGCAAATGGGGCCTAAGTGCAGCACAGCTCCGCCGAGGCTGAGATGACAGTTGGAGTCGGAGCAGAAAGGGGGCATCTATGCCCCATCCTCTCCTCCATCCCAGGGAGAGGAGAAGAGGACAATGAGGTGAGGAGGAGTGAGGAGGAGTGTGCCAGGATCTCTCTCACCCTGTACCCTGGCCCTCCCAGTAAAAGCATCTGACAAAGTGTCAGCCTACCACATCATCATCCATATCATTAAGGCCCAGGACCCAACTTTTATGCTGCTCTCGCAAACCTTCAAGGATCCGGACAAATTTTCCCCCAGCATGTGCATTTTCTTGCCAACACTGGAAAATCTAATTGGAAAAAGGTACTATTTTATTCATCAATATGATGGAGCTCTGAGTCAGAGTTGTCAGAGAGTGGCTCTAGGAGTGAAGCACTGCGTGCTACTGGAGACTGGAGAGAGGCAGCACTGGGGGAATACTGTACATTAAATTCCATCCAGCCCATGTAAATGCCACTATATGTAAGTCCTATACACACAAAGCAATTACAGCTACTTAAGAGAAGAGCTCAGCTACATTACAATGATGGCAGTGACTGATTATACAGCAGTTGGCAGATCTAACTCATCTAGTGGACCACCATAACGAATGCAGGATTAAATAACTGTAGAACATCAGTCTCGTAAACCCAACCCTGGGCAACAGCGACTCTTTTGGCATGGAGGAACTACGTCACTGCCAACGTCACTACCTACATTGTTATGAGTGCATTTCAGCAAGTGGCTAGTTTTCATCAACTACCTTCACTAAAACTACTGCAAAGGCTTTGGCTGCAAACTTTAGTTTTGAATCACAATTCATTGGGAGAGTTGTTTGTCTGAAGAGGACCGACCCCGGAACAGATTTTTACTCTTACTGACGTTGCCAAAAGAGTCCATCATTGAACTTAGACCCTAGTCACTGTTGCCTAGCATCGGGTTTTCAAGACTAGTACAACATGGAGGTCAAGCAGAACTCCATTTCAGATACAACAGAGGCCTTGTTACTCCCAAAACGTCATCCATCAGACTAGAAAACAACATAATGTACAGTAGGAATAATTATGCAGGTACAAGGCACTGTCCCTTTCTATCTTTTATGACTGAGTTCCAGGCCCCCAGTCAGTCAGTTAGACCAGGCAGCGATGGGGAACATGTTTACCTCACTCCAGTCCTTCACTCAGATGCTGCTCCTTGGTGTTTGTTACTTCACTCTTCCATTAGACAGTGTGTAGAGGCCCGTGCCCACTGTTTAGACTGGCTCTGAGGTGCTTCTAGCTGTAGGAGACTGGCCTCCCCCATCCTCTCAAACCCACACTCACTGGGTCCCCCATGGACCAGCACACCTTATTTCTGATGCAAAAGAGAACTTTCATAAGTGCCCCGCTGGAGATGAGAGAGAAACAAACAAAGAAATATCCAGACATAGACTGAACTTTGTTGTTCTCAAACAATTTGTTTGATGGGGGTTAGTGGGAAAATGGGCTGTTTTACAAACGGAATGCTTAGACACTTAAAAATGTACTAGATGTGTGTGTAACGCTTGCATATCCAATGTGAGATTATCATTAAGACATAAAAATGCATACATTTTCAGAAGCCATTTAGAATCCCTGTGAACACATCGCTTGTTGTATTTGGTGCCTCAAAAGATGACTTATGGTGTAATATACTGTAAGTACTAACCTATATGAGATGATTAAACTAAATAAACAGACTAACACCATTTTTTGTACAGTATATGATTGCACCCAATTTATTCTCAAACCACGGCGGACGACATCAGCCCCCTTAAGCTCCCAAATCCAGCTGATGCTAACTCAAAAAGGGCCTTATCTCCTCTGGCTTTCCACAGCAACACTCGGTGGATGGGCATCGACCCGGGTCTAACAGTGCGTCTGGACCATCACGGACAGCCATTAAGAGCAATTCAAGTGGACGGAGGGAGCGCTTGACAGGTCCAATCTCAGTGACAGATGTCATTATAACCTGTAAAATGTGATACTGGCACTTTAAGGTTATATCACCTTACCCCTCTGCTCTGGTAGTGCTAGGCCCATCTGCTGGCTCTATAATAAGGCTGGCCTCTTTGTTGTGGGTCTAACAGGCAATCTCTGCTCTGAGTCCTCCTGAAGAAAAGACTGACCATCCAGCCCTGAGTGCTTGATATACTAAAGCATAATGAACATCTCTGCTGAAGAGCTAGAGAGTAAAGACAAAGAGAACTGTTAGTGTGTAGATAAAGATGCTCTCAGACCAGGCCAACTTGTCTTCTTGGGTCTCACTTTTATTCAAATGGAGGGTTAGGAAGATCAAGGTTATTTCCTCTCAGAACCCCCTATCTTTGAGAGATACACTCACACGTTTATTAGATGCCAAACACTTGATGCACCACTCCATAGCCTGGGCCCTCCAAAGTCCTTGAAATGAGGAGCCGTTAAAACATTCTTTAACTTTCATCATTGCCACAGTTCAGATGACAATTATGGCAGCCCAGGTTTAATCGTAGCATCGGGTAGTTCATTTTCTCAATGTCAACATGAAGCCCTGTCAAAAATGAATTCCCTCTTTCTCTGGGCAGATAAGCAGGCTTCACTGCACCGGGCTCATTCAGAGGAAAAAAACTTGCCCGTCACAAGGCAGCGACTTGCATGTTTTCTTTTTTTTTCTTTTTTCTCTTTCCTCCCCCTCTTCTTTTTTCAGAAAGCCACCCAAGAAGAGATTAATCATGAAGGGAAAACTCAACTTCACCCTCTAGCTGCAGGTCACAGTTCTTATTTCGTGTGGAATTGGCTTTGGGAAAGCAGAAGGCCTGCCGGGGGGCAGGGACCTGATATGAGAGGAATTTGAGAATGAAGCAGAGGGGATTGATTAGCCCACTTCATATCCCACACTCCGTAAGCACACTCCAGCTGCAATCTAACACACCGCTGAGCTGAATAGACAAGAGAAATTGGATTCCTTCCTAATATTTAACCTTCAAGTCAGCTCTAACAGCTGTTGATGGGTTGCTCTCCCAGGTAGTTACAGGAGCACATTTTACACGGCGCATAAGAGAGAGAAAACCAGAGATGTGATGACTTTTCTAGAAGTTATTCAATTACATTGGTGCAAAGAGCTGGCATATCGTGGATACAGGACACCTGCAGATGACTAACTAACAAATTGATGCTCTAAATAATTATTCCCCTAGAAATGTGTGAACGTACGCAGGCTTGCATAAACACACACGCACGAGCACAGAAATGTCAGTACGTGTGCAATTAATACCAACAGTTAGGATAATGGACATATCTCATATTGCTGTAATGACCCTGGTTTATGTTCTTCGAATGGGCCCATTTTTAGACTTAGCACAATGCTTTAGAAAACATCTACTGTGGCATTCCAACAAATCATCACATTTCACTGACAGATGTCAGAACAAAGCATGATGGGATCTCGCTCCCTCACTCTTTAGTCTCAAGTGTAACTACTATTTGAGTCTGATTTCCAAAGGCATTTTACATGAATTTGACTTTGCCCAGATAGACTTACCTTATTCATATTTTGATTGATCAGCAGTGCTATTCGTAGGCACATTGACATATGGGGGACAACAATTGAAATCTAGTGACTTCATTTAAAGTCAAAAGAGATGCAGTCTATTCATATCCCCCATAACGTTCTCTATGGCAGCCTTTAGAATGTGTTGATGGGAGTGGAGGAGGTAATCATGCTCTTTTCTCAACTCATTAAGTCGAACAGTTTATTCCAAGCAAAGTGTTGCTCATTTGAATGGGCACAAGAGCGGATGTCTTATGATAATTTAGTGCTTAGAATTGCAGAATATTGAAACGGATTCATTAGTGGAGTCACACGTTTTAATATTAGCACCTTCTGTTCTATTACTGCAGTAATGCCTGAAGACATGGAGAGAGAGGCTCTCCTTCTCCTCAACCAACACTGCAGGCCACATAATCGGGGCAGGGGATGCAGTACTGCTCTAGGCCTGTGGCACAACATGGATATCCAGGCCACATGAAAAGAGTGAATTTTAAGTAAATTAGCTGTTAACTGACTTTTTGATTCCCCAAAATGAGTTTGTCGTTTCCATTTTAAAAGCATATTATAAGTGTGAGAAAGCAATTCAGTAAAGTGGTCTGGTACAAATCTATACTTAAATGAAGCATTACATTCAATTACAGTTCAGCTTGTATCTTTTCCTTTAGTTGATTTAACCAATGAATCATACTGAGATGTTCTTAATTCATTACAGCTTCTCTTCTCTATGTTTGTCAGTGTATGTCTGTGTACACGTGCATGGTAGAAAGAAAGAGAGGAGAGAGAGAGAGAGTGTTATCAAGGGGAAGAAATTGATAATGTTCTAAGTTCTGAAAATGAGATGTTGACAACGTGTTGCACAATTTATTTCCCTGCTTCACCTTTTAACAATGACTCTCACTATATCCATGACTTATTTCTACTGAGTATATCAAATAAATGCTAACTCTATCTTATAGAAACACTATTAAGGTTTTGCGAAGGAGGATGCTCATCCAGACATGAGCTGAGTGCATAACAGTAACAAAGCTAGTCCAACAAACAGTCCCCTTTTCCTGGAGTTTCGACAATGACTATCGAGCAAACACACAAACACCAACTCACTGGGGAGCCTGGGCACCAGAAAACTATCTCACAACACAAATTAATTGGAAAAAAAATATACTAATTCTGACATTCCCCAAAGAGAGTCTTTCATCTTATAAATAGTGGCTGCAGACTTGAGTATTTTTTGCTTAAGTAACACAGCCTAGCAGATGATGGGAGTCATTTCCCTCGGTCCCAGGGGCCCAGCATCACAAAGAACACTTGTTTAGCGACTCGCCGATTGGGTCCCAACACAGGCTGTGACTGTGCCCAACCTCACCTAGAAACCTGCTCTATTTGCATTCTACATCTCCAGACGCTCCGCGCCAGGCGCCTTCTGAGGGGATGCTACATCCCAGACATGGCATCAGAAACACACACATAAATTAATCTCTCTCCCCCATCTCCCCTTCCATCTTTGTCTGCTCCTCTCATCCCTCTCTCCCCCTCATTTGTCCCATGGCTTCCTTCCTCACATCACAGTTCACGTGGAGGAGAGACTCCGATTCAACTTTTAAGTTTCCTTGTTTAATTACTCTCTGTATTTCTATTTCCTCAGGCTGAAGTGTGAGCCATGCTATCCTCTTTTTAAGTCCTGAAACATACGTTTAATTGAGCGTTGGATATGTCGTTTTGAATAAAACAACAGTGTAAAATAAAGTTCACTTGAACTTACACTTGAACTCCCAGAGCTGCATCCATTCTATAAAACGTAGTGATGTTTTGAGTTGACTTTACGTGTGGTATCTTCGCTGATTCTTTGCTGAGGCGCTCTCTCAACCTAATTTCCCTGACACATTCATAGCACATGTTTTGGATCTGCTTGCATTGTTGTGTCGGTGGCCATGTAGACTGGAGTGGAACGGGGCCCAAAGAGAGGAAGAAAAACTGTGCCTCCCAATCTGCCCATCTGTGAGAGGGGAGAAGACACAGCGACACTCCACTGTCGACTCTTTAAACTTTGGCCCCCACCCTCGCCTCTCCTCATCTGTCCAGACAGTCACACTCCATGCTGGCACATCATTTACTATCGCTCCAAATGTCCTCATTAATTTATCGTCCCCAGTGAAACCTCATATACCAATCACTGACATTTATTTTATTTTTCTAATTAAATATAATTTTGAAGCTCTTTAAATCCAGCTTCATCCAAATACACTATCTAATTTTTTCATTTGCTTTTGTACATGATATAAGACATCAAGTCAATAATTTATTAAATTACTTTTCCCATTCATTTCCTTCTATCTATAATTGATCTCTTCAGTCGAAATTCTGTTGTTACTCTTACTCAGCCAGACTGAGGAGAGGCTGCGTGACATCACTGTGAACACTGAACTGCCAGCTCCCCTACTGCAGCCCCCCTCACACAGACACACTCCATTCTTCTGGACCTCTGTTCCTATGGCAGGGTTAGGGATGGGCCTGGGGCCTGGTTTTGACAGGGTGGTCAAATGCAAAGGAGCTACTCCTCTACCAATGTTACTCTTTAGGATATGAAAACACATTGGAAGACATCTTCTATAAACTCTGAGGTGTAAATATGGACAGTGGACCTTTGTGTAAAGCCAAACCTTGGACTCCAGGAAGAGTAGCTGCTGCTTTTTCAGTAGCTAATGGGGATCCTAATAAAATAAAATACTTTTTCAAGCATACTGCAAAATTCCTAAATGGACACATCATATTAGATACTTTCTCTCCTCTGATTTCACTGGTATTGTCATGCCAACGTATATAAATATGAATAAAGAGGGTTCAGTATTGATGTTGCTGCTAGACACTTTTATTAAGTGCTCCAATCCAAAAAAAGACACACAATTATCTACAGTTGAAGTCGGGAAGTTTACATACACTTAGGTTGGAGACATTAAAACTTGTTTTTCAACCACTCCACCAATTTCTTGTTAAGAAACTATAGTTTTGGCAAGTCGGTTAGGACATCTACTTTGTGCATGACACAAGTAATTTTTCCAACAATTGTTTACAGACAGATTATTTCACTTATAATTCACTGTATCACAATTCCAGTGGGTCAGAAGTTTACATACACTAAGTTGACTGTGCCTTTAAACAGCTTGGAAAATTCCAGAAAATTATGTCATGGCTTTAGAAGCTTCTAATAGGCTAATTGACATTATTTGAGTCAATTGTAGGTGTACCTGTGGATGTATTTCAAGGCCTACCTTCAAACTCAGTGCCTCTTTGCTTGACATCATGGGAAAATCAAAAGAAATCAGACAAGACCTCAGAAAAAAAATGGTCTGGTTCATCCTTGGGAGCAATTTCCAAACGGCTGAAGGTACCACGTTCATCTGTACCAACAATAGTATGCAAGTATAAACACCATGGGACGACGCAACCGTCATACCGCTCAGGAGGGAGACGCGTTCTGTCTCCTAGAGATGAACGTACCTTGGTGCGAAAAGTGCAAATCAATCCCAGAACAACAGCAAAGGACCTTGTGAAGATGCTGGAGGAAACAGGTACAAAAGTATCTATATCCACAGTAAAACGAGGCCTATATCGACATAACCTGAAAGGCCACTCAGCAAGGAAGAAGCCACTACTCCAAAACCGCCATAAAAAAGCCAGACTACGGTTTGCAACTGCACATGGGGACAAATATTGTACTTTTTGGAGAAGTGTCCTCTGTTCTGATGAAAAAAATATATAACTGTTTGGCCACCATAATAACCATCGTTATGTTTGGAGGAAAAAGGGGGAGGCTTGCAAGCCGAAGAACACCATCCCAACCGTGAAGCACGGGGGTGGCACCATCATGTTGTGGGGGTGCTTTGCTGCAGGAGGGACTGGTGCACTTCACAAAATAGATGGCATCATGAGGGAGGAAAATTATGTGGATATATTGAAGCAACATCTCAAGACATCAGTCAGGAAGTTAAAGCTTGAATGCAAATGGGTCTTCCAAATGGACAATGACCCAAAGCATACTTCCAAAGTTGTGGCAAAATGGCTTAAGGACAGCAAAGTCAAGGTATTGGAGTGGCCATCACAAAGCCCTGACCTCAATCCTATAGAACATTTGTGGGCAGAACTGAAAAAGCGTGTGCAGGCAAGGAGGCCTACAAACCTGACTCAGTTACACCAGCTCTGTCAGGAGGAATGGGCCAAAATTCACCCAACTTATTGTGGGAAGCTTGTGGAAGGCTACCCGAAACGTTTGACCCAAATTAAACAATTTAAAGACAATGCTACCAAATACTAATTGAGTGTATGTAAACTTCTGACCCACTGGGAATGTGATGAAAGAAATAAAAGCTGAAAGAAATAATTCTCTCAACTATTATTCTGACATTTGACATTCTTAAAATAAAGTGGTGATCCAAACTGACCTAAGACAGGGAATTTTTACTAGGATTAAATGTCAGGAATTGTGAAAAACTGAGTTTAAATGTATTTGGCTAAGGTGTATGTAAACTTCAACTGTATTTTGGGTAATGACTCAATCTGGCTGATGGAAAAGGAGGGGGGTTGTTTTCTATCCACATATCTTCTCCCATTTTCTTCCCCAATTGAGACCCTTCAGTTGAGAGTGCACGGAGACAATGTAAGGGAGAAATATCAGGAAAAAATAACCTGGGTTGTGAACAACAGCGATGAGTATTAAGCTCTGCCCTGATCCTCTAAGCATTCTCAGCAGCCAGCTTTCAATAACAGCTGTGTAGAAAAGAGAGAGAGAGAGAGAGAGAGAGAGAGAGAGAGAGAGAGAGAGAGAGAGAGAGAGAGAGAGAGAGAGAGAGAGAGAGAGAGAGAGAGAGAGAGAGAGAGAGAGAGAGAGAGAGAGAGAGAGAGAGAGAGAGAGAGAGAGAGAGAGAGAGAGAGAGAGAGAGAGAGAGAGAGAGAGAGAGAGAGCCTCTGCAAATTGGGCCATAATTAAATGCTTACAAAATTCCATGCTTAGCTCATTTTAAAATTCAAGTGCTTCTTTGAAGCAATTTCCTTTCTTTAATTACAATTTCCTGTCTAGTTTGACATTTACAATGCAATCTTCTGGAACGTGTTTGTGATTTATTATTCCTGCCTCTATCACAATGGTAGTCGGAGGAAATGAGTTTATCAAATAAGAACTCAAATTATTATGGCCTTTGACCAATAAAGCTGGCTCATTATTTCAGGCCGGAGAAAAGATGAACATTTCTGACAACCAAATAGAGGGGGGATCAGTGAGGGAAAGTGATTGTTAAATTTTCTCAAATAAAGTGCCTTTTTTAATAAGAAAATGGAAAGTAGGGGATATAAAGCAATCTCTTCCAGGAGAAAAAGAGAGAGTTGTTTGATGGTATTCAAGTTCTCTGAATGTGAATGTCTCTGTGGTTCTCACTACAGCTGCTCCACATCTGTAATCTCAGAGAGATCCGACAATGCCTGGATGTTGTGGGAACTGAACACAGAGGTTCTTAGCTCCTAAAACAATCGTCCCATGTATCCCCCCAGCCAGTGAAACAATGGAGGTTCTTGAGGGATGCAGGCATCTCCGATTCCCTTGGGTTCAATCTGACTAACACTAATATTTGCCAAGGGTCTGAATATCAAACAATATCTTTGTCTGAGATAATATCCTCCCTTCATCTGAGACTCACTGTGAAGGCCTGAATCAAGGATCAGGAATGATCTCAGCCTTCATCCTCTCTTCACCAGCAACATCAAACCTTCTCCTCAGATAGGCCTAATGACATTCCCTGCCACATTCACTATAGTTGTAAGAGATCTGAGCTCAGCTCCCCATAATGTGTTACAAATCTCTTCACAGGTGTTAAATTATATCAAGAATTATCCCTGAAAAATATTATCTCTTAAATACAGTAAGTGAAGCTTTCCCATGGTGGATATCCGTAGGAATAACTGACAATTCCTTCTCTAAATAAAGAATAGAGTAGGAAATGCCAGTATTTCCTATTACTTCATGTGGATGTGGATTGCCATCATGCAAAGTGCATGTAAGAAACAAACAGGTGGGCTGATTTTCATACTAATCAAAGTGGTCTCTCTCTGAGTCGCTCTGGTAATGCAGTTTCCTGTGGACTTCCCTCACTCTGGACTATGGCTCATGTTTTAACGCCACACACATCCATCACCAGCCTAAGAATCATATCAATACTCGCCCATTTTCCCATTTGTAGGAGGATGAGTAGATCAATTAATTTAAAGAGCGCCGGGACCAGACATCCGTTTGAGAGATTATAACATATATTGGCTTCTTGTCTGATGGAAGGCTGAGGGTTCATTAAGTCAATGGAATCCTTAATCAATAGGTAAACTTCAGGTAGCCCTCTTAGTTAGGGCTGGGCCCAGCTGATTTCCTACTGCACATCACAACCATGCAGTGAAACTAAAATGCTCTGCATGTCTCACAGCGTGCTCAAAAGTTATTACTTTAATTTGCCATAATGCACCGTGTACGTTCCTATGACGACGATGGATTCTGATGTGTGATTGTCTCTGGTTTCATCTTCTAGTAGAACATGGTCAACTATCGTTCTCTTTGAAGGACACTGATTCAAAATAGAAACAAAGACAGATACAGAAACATGAAGTCCTCTCTGTGAAGGATAATGACAACTACTGGGTTTCACAGGCCTCAATCAACCAAGTCTATGTAAATCACACAACATATATTTTCCTTCCATCTCTCCTCTACCACATTCTAACCCAATGCCACATTCCCCCTGTGATTCTTGAGTGTCACTTGTGTCCACCTGAATTATTGTTTGTGTGTAATGCGGAGGAAGGGAGCTGCGCTAAGCCCAGCATGCAGAGGGAAGTGGCCATGCCCCCCTGATTGATTGTTAAGTGTTGTCCAGGAGCCCATCGCCAGGCTCCACTTAACGGCCTGCACCGCAGAAAGCAATCAGTGGATGTTACTGAGAGTCTCGTGGGGACGGCCGCAGCCATGATTGATCTTCAGCGGACCTCTGTGGATGTCTGAGAGAGCTGGGCTACGCTGCAGCCCGCCGTCCCTCCATCCGGCCACAGTGGGTCCAGAGAAGCACACCCTCAACCAAATGATAGTACAGAGCAGCACAGCATGTCTCCACTGATGCCTGGGATTCCCATACTCTGATTAGAACTCATAGAACCTAAAATTAGTGTGTTTCAGAGAAGCAGTGTGAATGACTGTGGTGTCTAGGAGTATTATTGGTCTTGTACTGCCATACTTGTCCTTGTGGATGTATGTCTCCAGGCACTGTACCTGAAGGCACACGCGACACACACACACACACACACACACACACACACACACACACACACACACACACACACACACACACACACACACACACACACACACACACACACACACACACACACACACACACACACACACACACACACACACACACACACCCCGGCTCTCCAGCGGAGTGTCATAGTGTTCAGTGACCACAATGTGTGGTGTTAGTCTCATTACAGAGGGTTCAAAGGGACATGGGCTTCATAGCAGCAGGGACACACTCTGGCCCGCAGAGAAATGGCTCCTCTTCTAATCTCAAAGGTCACGTTTGGTCATTCAAATACAAAACTGCATTTCATCACGGCAACCCCGATAACCCTCGGAGATTTCTCCGGCTTGTTGTTTTAGGTTAGGTCACTGTACTATAGTGGGGCAGCTAAAGTGAACTAAAGCTTAGTAGAGGACATATCTGACCTGTACCACAAAACATGTCCTTCAGCAATGTCATGCTTGAGAGAAAAGGGAAACATTATATAAGGTTTGATCATATCTGGGGTTTGACTTCAAAATCAATATACTCCATGTCCATGATTCGTTAAATTGAGAATGTGGTAACAACATATGTAGCTACTTCATTTCCAAACATACATTTTCAACAGCGGCTATCAGGCTGGAATGAGGTCAGCATACCATAGAGCATGCTCTTTGACTCTCCAAACAGATCATCGCACTGAATTACTCCACTACAAAGTCTACTACTGTTGGATCACAGGATTTTCTTTGCATGGTTCTATGCTAGCCAAGTGAATGGCTGGTATTTGAGAAGAGAAGTGCAGCATGGTCTTATGCTGCCCAGTTTCTGTGTGCCCTGGAAGGATACCTAATATACACAACCTCTATCCTAAACAATGGCCCCAGGTCAGGGGTTAAGCAGGGCAGAGGTAGAGGGGAACAGGAACAAGATAAAACCTAGGGACTTCCCCCTCATATGCTTATTCTAGAATAAGACTGTTAAACAACAAAGAAAGGAACGGAGATGCACCGAAGCATAGGCGATGGTGAACACATTCATGTTGGGGAGAAAACCCATTACATTCACTATGACAATTTAGTTTTTAGTTTACAATCATGTGAGAGATCCATGGGATAATAACACTTGTAGTAATAATAGCAGAAATGCTAACAGCAGTTCCTCAGGATCCCAGCAGCTGTTCTGCACTCTATATTGGCCTGTTCTTCAACGAGAGAGAGAGAAAAAACTACCTAGATGAGAATTTTGTGCTTCAGTGGCTATTGAAAGATGAGGCAATAAACTGCTAAACTTGAGTAATCACACACTCCCCGAGGAATGCCTCAAATGGGGATGGTCAAAAACCTTGAAATTCGAGCCCCTCGCACGCGGCCTGGGCTTTAACATTTGATGAGATTCATTATTGTCGGGAGCTGAATACAAGTGTCTTCTCATTACAGAACCCTCCATTAAAAGGTCCCACCAGTGTGCATTTCCATGGTGGAACGGCAATGGGATTAAAATCTCAATTCACCCCAGTCAATTCTCCAGTAACAAGATTTCATTAAATGCAGGCAGGGAGGAAAATGGACTCGAAAGCACTGAAACAGCTGGAGTATAAATTATAAAAATGAGCTTTCTGCTAACTGAACACACCTTCAGCTTGCAGATGCATTATTATTTAATGTTCAGAAGAGCTGGTTTTATGTAAATTGGAGTCTTCCTTTCTCTCTTGTCCTCTTCTCAATGCCAGGTACTTCGAAACCATGCACAGGGAGATTATGCAAACCAATTAACATATGAAAATAACCTATTAATATACTGTCTGTGAACTGTATCCAATCAGTTCCTTTTCACTGGCGTGTGTACAAAACAATTAAAATTAAAATTATACTGCTCTTCCTTAACATATTCTGCAGCAAATGGAATCAGTAAGCAAATGCTGACAAAAGTTTTACAGGCTTGTGTTCTTCCTTAAAGGCACACCGACTATTTACATGAGCCCACGCTAATAAATTCCCCCCTTTGTTTCTCCCTAATGATGTGTGCATTTCAAACAAAGCAGTGAGATCCATACAGGTAGCAGATGTTAATGAATGACTTACATTATGCTGTCCACTAATTATTGACGTACCATAAATAAAACACAAGACAATCAATTAGTGCAGGACTTGTGTTTGTAAGTCATGGGCAGCAAGTTCCTCCAGGCCAAAGCTTTGCTACATGGGGTCTCTTCAGGGTGTAATTTTGAAATGGGCAGAGAGAGTTCAGATAAATCACATTTCGAATGTTGTTACTAAAAGCTCTTCAGGCAATCCGCTTTTACTCGCAAGGATTACAAGTAAATTAATACCTATGCAATTTCAACCCGAGAGGAGAGCAAAACATTAGTGTAGAGCTGAAATTCCTTTTCCATGAGCGCATGTTAGACAAAAGAAACAGACAGGCAATCATCACTGCTTTTTAGTAGGGCAAAAAGCCCTTCCCTTCCAATTCATACACAGATCCTCCAGGTTCACAGTCACCAACTGACTGACACATCACACTTGATTTTGACCAGAGCAGGAGAAATCAATGCATTAACACTGCATGTAGAAGGTACTAACTGAATGATCCTAGCATTATGCTGCCTATGGCCTGGCCCTATCTGCCTAGTTTGATGCATAATTAATGCAATTTACATTTTAACACAGGCTCCAAAGTAAACTGATTAGTAGATCGTTATCTGATAATGTCCTGAGAAGACCCGCATGTCACGTGCATGCAGGCAGAGAGACAGGATTACACATGACAAGGTTGGCCTCCCAGGAACACAGACAGACAGAGAGTTGCCTCAGCCCCAGCCTCAGCATCAGCCCCATCCCTGTAGCCACAGCCCCATGCAGCCCCAGCCTCATGCAGCCTCAGCCCTAGCTCCAGCTGCCTGGCCTGGCCTGCCCAGGAGGATATACACCAGGGAGAGTCCTCCCTTCAGATGTAAATGACTGTCATTCAGGTTTGCCAGTGTAACAATTCTGTCTAACAGGATCCATCTTTATTCTTTAGTTTCAAGGACCTTCAAACAGATCATACAAATAAGAGTGGAAACCTTAATGATAAATCTATGGGGTATAGCTAGAGATGGAAGAGGAAGTGAGACATCTCAGTCGCTTTTTTTTCTGGTTCAATGAAAGTCAATGAACTAAGTAGGTCAGACCCAGCTGCTATTGCACTGGTGTCTATCGGAGACACACCCAGTTAAATAGACTGGAATTGACAAACAAAAGAAATTCAATGGTAAACGGCCAGAGAGAACTGTCCTAATTTATCCACCATCTTTGGTATGACTAAGCCTGCCTGCTTGCCTCCATTTTGTTTTCAGACCTGAGATCACATGGTACATTTCTTCAAGAAAATTCATGAATGCATAAAGTTTGGAGAGCAATTACTCATCAGAGACGTTTTAGCATTCAGTCTGGCATCCAAATAAAAATCTTTAAAGTATTTCTAGTCCGTCAAATGTCTTTTATCTCCGTCCCGGCAGAGTTCCCTCTTTTTCATGGGACAAATTAGTCCTCCAAAAGATGACAGAAGCCCTTTAAAAAAGTGCAACAGAGTTGCAGTCCCATGATGCAATGCTCCCAGTGGTTACATCTGCTCCATTCTTTCATCTCTCTCTATTGTTAGGCGGGAGCTGTCACATTAGGAGAAGAATCATGGCTCCTTCCCACCCCCAAGTCCCCCTTTTCTCCCATTCCAGCAGTTGGCAGGGTGGCAGGCCCATACAAAGGAGCATGCACCAGGAGCACAGAGGGGAGCACCGTTAGAGGGAAAACAGTTTGGGAATTAAGGTCATTAATTTTCCACTTTCAAGGGCTGCCACACAGACAGAGATAAAGTCAGCATAAATATTCTGCCCAAGTTTCTCCTGTTTTTCTCCTCTCCCCTTTTTCATTGGCAGCCCATTTATCTCCATGCTGTCAATTAGAGGCAAAAGCAAAGAACTAATTAGGAACTGTGCAATTTTAATTAGCTGTTTTGATAATTAAACTAATTGGTTCCCTTGTGTTTCTGCAATGTGCACCGAGTACTTTTTTGATATCTGGGCTGCAGATTTCCCATCCGTTGGTTAATTAGTCACTTTTGCATTAAAAAGGAGCCTTTCTTAATAGCCTTAATTTGCAGTTGAAAAGAGAATCTACCGTCAATAATTTGTGTAATTGGTAACCGTTTGATTGTAATTTAGAGGCACGGCCGGACAGCTCGGCATGTCTAATTCCTAATGACTGGGATTAAAGTTGGATTAAATGTTTGGGAAAGGGATTCTCTCTCCCCTACCCCCACTCCTCAAATGACACCTCATCTATTTTAGATTGGTTCCTAAATTCTAAATGAGTAGGTGTACAGAGGTTTTTACTCACTGTGTTTTACTGCTGGCACTGTCAGTGTGAGAGTCACGTTACCACTCAATGTGCCCATACTGTGTGAATTCCTTCCCCGACAATCTTCTCCCAGCTTTAGAGCTCCCAGGACAAAGTGGAATGTGGCTTTAACTGTTCTCAGGGACTGCAGAGTGAATTCAAAACATCCTCAAAGACAAGTTTGTGTGTAAGAATCAAGTGACAATATACAATGTTCAGCCACTAGGAGGAGCTGCACCTTAACTCTCTTCAGAGACCAAAACAAATGTGGGTTATTATGGTTCTGTTAAAATGTTTATTTGAATGACGTGCATTTCTCAAACGTGATAAAGTATAGCAACTGCAACATACAGTGTCAGTGAACAAATCAGTTCAACATCTCACCAAAACACCTCATTCACTAACACCTGCTGGAGTAAGTAAACCCAGCCTTCCCCTGGAGGCCCCAGGGAAAAGGGGATCTATTTACAGCATATGACTTTGTATTTTATACCTTAAGTGTCTTTCTATGAGTTGATTGAGCATACAACCTCCGCAACATATCAGTAACCAATCCATACGGAGATGATGAGAGCAGAAGGATGATGATGATCTAAAAGGAGGTAGGCCTACAGTAGGTTTCACAATCTTCTCCCAATCTTAAACATGATGTAGCTAACCTCTTTACTGCTTTACTGAACAAGAGAAAAACACATTCTGGATGCGCTGGAAGTGTTTTGATTAAAAAACTGTTCATCCCACCTAGACAATTTCAAATCAAGGGCCGGGTCTTTAAAACCACACCCCTGAAGCCTTACCCCATCACACATAAAAGGAGAGCACTCTCCATTGAGGCCACCCGGTAAACTAAATACCATGTTTGATATGAGGTTTTAATCTGCTTAGCCATTCTGAACTAGAGAATGGCTCATCCTCTCTCTGAAACCTCCATCCAATGGCGGTGTGCCTGAGGACGAACGGGAACACAACACTGCTCCTCTATCTGATTAGGTGGGGTTAATTACAGAGCAATGTTTTGTAGTGGCTGCATGTGAGCTGCCGGTAAATAGATGGGGCCCGGCTAATGCACATTCAGAAATGAATTTTAATTAACTCTGTATCTGAGAAGCGAGCCACTCAGGGGCTTGTTCCCAGCCATCACTGACCCTGCTGTTGGCGCTGGAGTAGGAAGAGTCTGCACCGTAGCCCCGTAGCCCCCCCCCCCGTAGCCCCCCGGAACAGAGGAAACAATAGAGTGCTCCATCGCCAGGTGACCATTATTACATGGGGAAACATGATCTGTGTCATAGCACAAATGCAAGTCATTCATAGGAGAGCTTAATCAGGGGAGAGCTGTGGCGTATGGGCCTGTGCCTGACATGTCCTTCATGCCTCCATCTCCTGATTAACGCCAAAGTGGGAGCTGAACCTACCTGCCAGTCACATATGTCTGTGTCCCAAATGGCACCCTATTCCCGTCCCAAATTGCACCCTATTCCCTACATAGCGCACTACTTTTCTGGTCAACAGTAGCACATATAGGGATTATCAAATCAAATCACATTTCATTTGTCACATGCGCCGAATACAACAGGTGTAGGTAGACCTTACTGTGAAATGCTTACTTACAAGCCCTTAACCAACAACGCAGTTTTAAGAAAATACAATTAAGAAAATATTTACTAAATAAACTAAAGTATAGTGTGCCATTTGGGATGCACAATGGTCTCAGCAGCAGCCTCATTGTCTATCAGTGTATCAGAGTTTCGTTACTTGTCATGTTTTGTTTTTGTGTGGACCCCAGGAAGAATAGTTGCTGCTTCAGCAAAAGCTAATGGGGATCTGAATAAACCAATAAACCAATCCACCATGGTCAGTCAGTGGGAATCATTTCAGCAGTAGCCTGACCACAACACTGTGTCGTTACGCAGTACTAATATCTTAACATGGAAACACATGTACAGTTACTGTGACGTGGTAAATAGTTGTATCATTCCAGTCTCTTCATCTCTCTCTGTCACACACATATACAGACTAATAACATTGTTCTTTCTCCGTCTTTCTGAATGCTCTTTTTATAGTGATGTGTTTCCACATTCAAATGTCAAATGGTTATTTGAAGTCAAACGCTGATGACAGTGAACCATGTTTTTCCTTTCGTTCCCTTTTTTGTGTGATTGGATTAATTATGTGTCATTCACTTTTGCTAGAGGTCAGCAAACATACATTCTCGGTCATAAGTCATCAATCTATATGACTGCGAAGATGAAAAGTCAAGCATGTCAACCAGGGAGCCAGTGAGAGAGGGATCAGGCCATTGATTTCAGGGGCAATGCAATATCTCCCTGTGTTCACTACAATCTAGAGCTCTGTGGAGGAAAACCACTGTAGAATTCATAAGAGCCATGTAATATCTGTAATACATGATTATGTGAGTGAAGTTGATGAAACACAATCCATCTCAAACACACACTTTACAGGATCATTTTCACACAATGTAATTTAAATATAGCTATGGGCTTCCAATAAAGGTACACACCACAAACCATCCACTACGTTATCACATTCAACGTGCTTTACCACGTCATTTTCACTGTAGATCACTTCTATTTCACCTATAAGGATAGAAGGCATTGTAGGCTTCCCAAATCATATCAGATACTGCAGGTGGTCAAGCTATAATGGGTATAACATTTCCCATCAGTAATAAATTACATTGTAATAAAACAAAAAGTTAAGGCAGACTGAGCATAAACCGCAGGCAGTTAAAGCCTGCTGACAATTCAGTATTGTTTTAGCATACTCCACTCTAAATGGATAATCTTGGTTGGATCGCCCCCTTAATTGGTTACCAGTCTCCGCAATGCAAGTGAAAGTACTGCTATTTGAGGTTCCACCATTAAGCAGTAGCAACACTTTCTTTTTGGCAATAACAGCCAACAATTAAATTAGCAGATTCGAAACTGAACCTCCTATCTACCCACTTATCAAAACGCAGCCCATCTGTTGTGCTGTCTCTTATAAAATGACTGTGTATCTATGTATGATAAGTGGGTCTGGACCACACACTAATCACGCAGTTATATTCCCAGAAATATCCAGATAAATACAATAAGATATGCTATTTCTATTCTATCCTGAAAATAATGGAGAGGGGAAACAATAAATAATATGCACGTGTCGTGCGCAATATGTAAAACCTGCATTGTAAAACTGTCTGTTTGTCTCTGTCTCTCTCTTGCTCTTTCCCGTTCTCTCTCTCTGTCTCTCTCAAACACACTCACACACACGCGCACGCAAGCACGGACATACACAGACACACGCACGCTGGCACCCTCAGTCACACACGCACGCACACTGACGCATGCACACGCACTCACAGACAGACCAATCACATCCAAGTGCGCACACCACACACACCGGGACACACGCACGCACACTTTCCCTTAGCTGTGCTTTTGTGTTTTGTCAGAATTAATGAGAAAAGTTCCCTTGCCCTAGGGGTAATTAGTGTCCTTGGAGTTAAATAAGCTAATACTTAGACACCTCTGGCACAAGCAATTATGTTTGTGTATTGAATAATTGATTCAAAGAGGGGGGAAGGGCTGCTAATCAGATCTGAGCATAATGAATTGATTTAATTAACAGGGGAATCTGAGGGTCTCTGGGAACTGCGCGCACTTTATCCGTAGCAGGAGCGGGCGCAGCACATAAATTGGAGAGAAAGGCAGTGTGAGTATGCTTTTAGCAGTTGTCAGGTCTGGAATTGGATTTCTTGAATATAGTTACAGTTTCGGAGCAAATGAGAACGGGGGGAGAATTTCTCTGTCGTCTAGTCTAAGCGTTTGATACGAGTACAGTTACATATTCAGTAGATTTTACTGCTTTCCATTCTTTGTTTGCGTATGGCATTTACGAAGACCAACCAACATTGTTTTACGGGTGTAAATTGCAGTTGCAGTTTAGTCCGGGGAGACAATTTTCTGTGTTTAGCAAGAACAAACTGAGCGCGGGCACCGCTCTTTCTTTCACGGATACATTATATTATCAATTGCCTAGAATAACATTCAAACGCGTGTTCATGTTACAAAGGTTTCCGTTACTAACGCAGATACGAGCCAAGCGTTCGTGAATTTTCAGCTTTCTGAACACATAAGGACGATTCGGTCGCTGTTTCAAAGCTCATTTCTAAGAGAAGCCTTGCGCACACCGACTGGTGAAGCCTGCTGGAGCCGAGAACGGATCGTCTGGAGCCGGACTTCTCGTTCCTCAGGACGATGGTGTTGGACAAGGAAGAGAGTGAGTAACACCCCCGACGATGGGTATTTCATCTGGATGTCACATTGGAACAGTGTTGTTTTTGTACTAGGTAGATAACCCAGCCTACCTCAGGATATAAATTAACCTCAGGATATAAATTAAGGTCTAGTAGACTTTATTTGGATACCCGGTAATAATTATTTGCGTTTTTTTTGTCGTGAAGAACCTTGCTATTTTACTTCAACATCCATTAGAAGTTCTCAGCACGCACATACACATACGCCTATTTTATTGCTCACAGACTACATGTCTTCTGCAATTTGGAGCTTTATGTTTATAAATGACTGTTAACATGATGGGCATTTCAACCGTAGCAACACAACACGGCTGTAACATGGTCCCGCTTTCTCTCTGCCTAAAGTGCTCCTCGCATCCTCTGAAGTTACCGAAGCAGCTCTTTGACATCAGCACAGGATGGGAGATGCAATTCGAGTGATTTTAACTTGATTGCAAATTTTGGATAGCACCATGCAATAGGGATGGCAGTTTCCTTTCCTAATGCAATACCTGTCTATTTTGAAATAGGCTATGTAGGTTAATGAGCAAGTAATCCCATACATTTTTACTTTAGAACAAACCTGTCTCTCTTGGCGTCCTATTTTGTGTGTAAGTTGATATTTAATAGTATATTTCATAGAATGCATAGAAAAATATTAAGCTAACCAAAAACCTCAAACTTGGAAGAAACTGTTGTGAAACTGGATCACTTAACTTCTGTTATCAGTTTGTGTAGAACAAACTACTTTGGATAGCACTTATATCACTTGTGTAGCTGATCTCTGGTGAGGTCTGTATTGTTAATAGGTAGGCTACTTAATACCTTCTCTCACAGCCTTCTAGGACCGAAAATAGGCTATTCTGGTCATATCTCAGAGAATACTGTCATCACACATTTGGTTTTAGCCAGAGGCTTTCCCCCCAAAAGTAATGGCTTGCATTTGCGACCCATTATTTATGTTTGAAAATTGATATTTCATATCTCTTAGCCGAGCATCCTTTCACTTACCCATCTAAAAACCAATAAAGGGATTGCAGTAGAAACATAAATTGGTCTGTCTAGCTGAATCTATGTTGTGCTAATGTACCCAGATTAACTCAACTGTAAATTGTCTCCTTTAGATGTCTGTCTTACTAAAAGTTCCCTATATGATTCATGATTCAGATGCTTTTAACAGCTATTGGCTAAGCAATATGGTAAATGTATAAGGTGATGCAAATGGCATTAGTGGGAAAGGATGCACAGGAGCATGTAATGCAGTCAATACTACATTAACTACTGATGCCCAATTACAGAACCAGGGAGAGTGGCTTTTAGGAGCATTAGGATTTGCAGAAAAGCTGAGATCACCTGCTGCTCATTGCCTAAAAGCTTCACCCTTTGCTTGCTGGGGCCGACAAACTGCGCTGGCATTTTGGTGGGGATGGGGGGGGGGTGCTTGGATCTGTGCTTTCCCATAGCTAGAGCAGGCTGTTAGTGATCCATTGGCTCAGAGACATTGCCTGCATTTTACAGTGTCCATACTAAAGCCATTTGGCCTACTGTGCATAAGAGGCAAGTGTGTGTGTGTGTGTGTGTGTGTGTGTGTGTGTGTGTGTGTGTGTGTGTGTGTGTGTGTGTGTGTGTGTGTGTGTGTGTGTGTGTGTGTGTGTGTGTGTGTGTGTGTGTGTGTGTGTGTGTGTGTGTGTGTGTGTGTGTGTGCAGTTCAGCATACTTCTTAAATTCTGCATATATTAGCCTACAGTAATGTGATAAGACCACCATGCAGCTTTTAAGATCTTGTTTTTTGCCTTGAATCACATAAATTGGAGACTTATTCTCATGAGGGCATTTTTTCTTAGGGAAAAAAGAACACAGATGTTGAGTCTGACAGCCTAAGTTTTATTGAAACACTTTGGCTTTAACAGTGCTGAACTTGTGAATATGTGTGAAGTCTCTAGGAGGTCTGATGCCCCACAACGATCTAGGGAAATAACCAGACAGCTCTCTCTCTTCTAGAGAAAAGCTAATCTTGTTTCCAACTTTTCAAATCTCTTTTGAGAAAGTAGGATACAAATCAATTCCCTCTCCACCTATTTTTAAACACTCACACATTTTACATTCATGTTTTGACCTACTACAAGGCTCAACTTCACATTGACTTCCAGCTCCAGTGTAATAACTGGTTACTTAGCGTTGTAATGGAATTGATTGGATTAAAGGTCTTTACCGTGTGTGTGTGTGTGTGTTAGCATTAAATGTGAAAACAGTGATGGACTGGAACCACCTGCTCATATCACTAACATGTATACCAAGTGGGTCATGAATATCAACTAGGCTTTCTGTCCACCTCAGACATTCTGTTCCTAGCTAACTATACCCTCCCTCCCCATAAAACTATATTGACAGATTAAGCCAGTCTGAAAATATAGTACATCTGGTATTCTGAAGATGTGCACTGTGGAAGCACCACATCCTGAAATGACTTAATATGGATGTCTCTAGAAATGAATGGCACCACCTTCCCCAAATATTCCAGGTGAACATTTTATTTTTGCCCTCTAATATAAAGTTTCCAATTGACTTCTAATTCTAGTGGAAAAGAGCAATTCAGCCATTTATTTCCTTCAAGGTATTAGGAACTATCAGCTGCAGCAGAAATAATTGGGTCCTCATTGTCGACATGTCTTTGGCTGATCATTCGCACCACTGGGCTTTCTAAGAACCTGGGCTGAAGAGAACCTCCAATCCTAAAACCTGATGATAAATTCTTGGTTACCTTTGCACTTTAATTTACGACCCCGTGAGAAGCCTGTCCAATGAAATGTGTACATTCATAAAGCAATGTTTCAAATGAATACAGAGACGTGATCTGTCGGCTACTGTAATAAAACTTGGGCTTCAGGCACTGATTTTTATTTAGAAATAATAAGAATTGCTTCATTCTTTACCGGAGTTACCATGGTAATTCTGTCTTGTAGCTATGTCATATTGATTTAGAAAGTGGACAGTAATATTTCTTTTCTGTTATTCCCTTTCTGCGGTTTGATTTCTAATTTCCAGTTGGAGATTACTTTCATACATTTCTTAAGTCGTTTTGCTTTTTTTCCTCAAATGTAATTTTCTCTCTTATATTTGCTATTTTCTCAGCTTATTGGCTTGTTCTTACTCTAAATTAAACTTGCCAATTTCAAATATTGAAATTGCATCGGTATCCTTTGCCCTGGGCTCTGAACAATGTTACAAGTTATTTCAACATTTCATATTGTGTGGTCACATCTAGTTATTAAGATGGTTTATCATGCCACCTGCTTCCTTATTGGAACACATCTCTTCTCTTTCACTTGAATACCTTCCCAGTCCAGTGGGGATATCACTGACGTATCAGTGGACAACTGTCTGATAAACCTTGCTTGGTCAAATATGTCTTGCCATTCTACTATTGTAAACCTGAATGATTCGTTATTATCACTAATGGAAGACATGTTTTGCAATGTCTCATATGGACAAACAGGCCATGTACAATTTACAAAGGGATATCATTCATACAACAGTTATAACTCAATTACAATGTATGAACTCCAATGTGACGTAGGCATGGAAAACATACCACACATTCACACCTCTCACTCACTACTTGTGCCCTCTACGCTCTATGCATACACTCCTATACTGCCATAACTGTTCTCTCTATCTGTTCAATATGCAACAGGACACTTCAACAAATATATTCACATCCAACATGCTGAATTTGATGTCAGTAAATTAATTTCACAATTTTAAACAGTGAGTGCTTAATTCAGTGTTTTTTATCTACTATGATCTTGCATACACACAGTTCTCACCAGACCCAATGATGTCTCCCACCCCAAACCAGATCCCTATCAGAATTGAGTGTTTCACATCAGTGACTGTAGAAGATGCATATAATTTCCCATAATTTCAGTGGAGCTCAAAGGGCTGAATGGGAACTGAAAGACACATGTAAGCAAGATACTAGTGTACCCACCTTCCTCTGGTGCAAATGGCTGCTCTCATCAGAGAGGCACACTAACTCAATGATGCACTCCTGAGCTCTTCGAGCATCCTTTTATCATATCCAGAGGCCACATGCTCTCACGTTATATTACAACTTCTCACAACTAAGATCCATTTTCCCTATGCATCATGGGAGAAAGACTGACAAAGACTGTTTCCGTTGTCATTAGAAATTCTTCTCAACCTGCACTTCACAACATCCACCTGTTTTATTCAAAATAGTGCGTGGAGGGGGGGGGTGCAAAATGATGTCAGTAAACACGGAATTCTCTAAAGCTCCAAGGATGCCTACTCCAACGTTACACAGAAAACCTTTTAGATGAATGATCATTTTAGACCAACTTTTATGACATCTCAAAACAACCTTATCTCTCACCTTGAGACCTGAGATGAATGCAGACATGCTCAGCATTCAGACATAGCGATCCTATTAAATTACTAGAAGGGCTATGTCATAAGTTCCAGGATGGGGTGAAAATGACAGCCATATTGATCAGGGAGAAATCCAAACCAGTCTAATTGGAATGAATGCCAGTAGAAGCATAATCCAGATTTTACTTATGCAGGAAAATAAAAGTAAGGCGTGATGTATCAGAAGTTGTGTAAAGGAATTATTGTCAACCTAAAATATTGTCATATAATTATGAAGTTTGTATGGGTTTTATACCACATTTATGTAAAAAAAAAAATCTCTAAAATACAGTGTACAAAACATTAGGAACACCTTCCTAATAGTGCGTTGCACACCCTTTTGCCCTCGACAGCCTCAATTTGTCGGGGTATGGACTTTGCAAGGTGTGAAAGCATTCCACTGGGATGCTGGCCTATGTTGACTCCAATGCTTCCCACAGTTGTGTCAAGTTGGCTGGATATCCTCTGGGTGGTGAACATTCTTGATACGCACAGGAAACTGTTGAGCGTGAAAAACCCAGCAGCTCTGCAGTTCTTGACACACTCAAACCGGTGCGCCTGGCACCTACCAAAGGCACTTAAATATTTTGTCTTGCCCATTCACCCTCTGAATGGCACACATACACAATCCGTGTCTGAATTGTCTCCAAGTCTTAAAAATCCTTCTTTAACCTGTCTCCTCCCCTTCATCTACACTGATTTGAAGTGGATTTAACAAGTGACATCAATAAGGGATCATAGCTTTCACCTGGATTCACCTTGTCAGTCTGTCATGGAAAAAGCAGGTGTTCCTAATGTTTTGTACACTCAAGTGTAAATAGTAACAGACCATAATTGTCTTTATTTTAGTTTTCCTGGATAGCTGTGAAGGCTATTATATGATACAATATCAGTACTTGTTGCATTTACATCTTGTCTAAGTCCCATCATCAACTGATTTCAACCAGTGTATGGCTGTGGATGGACTGCATTGTTTGAATGGAATGTTGGCATAATGGCAGTTAATTTGAGAAATGTAAGGAATCATTCCTCTAAAACTGGAAGGCTGGCTTGCTAGCTAACAAACATACAGTGCAGATAAATTCATTATTTTACACTATCTTATCACAGCGCTGGCAAACCATGGTTGACCAATTCCCTTACCAAAATGGTTGACCTTTATCCCATCATAAGAAGGTTCATGTCCATTCCGGTTTTGTAAATCCTAATTCTAAGACCGAGGTAATGCAGACACGCTCATTGTTCAGAGGTAATGCCCCAGTCATACATGCATTAGAACGGTCTCTCTCTGACTCACACCCATAACCTTACTGACCTTTGATTCATACACAAGTAGTGTTCTTCTGCTTCACATTGTGGTCTTTTGAAATCTCTGTGATGGTGTCTCAAGTAGCCCTGCAGCAGGAGCCTAATAGTACATACTGTGTATGCTCTAATGAGAGGCTATACAGTTCCATATTGATGATTTTACAGTTGGTGGTTTTTAATTGACTTTCTCTGGTCTTTAAAGTATATACTATTCTCCTGACTCGTCTGGTTATAGCAGGAATCACTCACTCACTGCAAGGCTGAGCTGCCTTGTCTGAGGTGGACTGCTCTTGCACAGATATACACGGTCATTGAGACGCATACATACTTCATTACGAAAACCCACATCTCTCTGCCATGCTAAAGCCGGTTGTTACACTCTTCTCCATGACATTACAGCTCTTCTCACATGTATTTATTGACCTATTTGCCTCGTCTCCCTTCCCATCCTCTCTCTGGTTTCACTTGGTCATTCTGCAGTGTTCATTTCAGGCACTATTTAACTTTGAAAAGACAGCGCCGATATGATCTTGTTCTCTACGTTTAAATTTGGCTCTAAAAGAGTTTGATCGTGAAGCTTGTGATATGTTTCCAATACATTGGTTTTGTGTGTTAAGTTTACTGGTAAATGATGTCTTGTATTGTCACTGCAACAATCTCTCTCTCTCGCTCGCTCGCTCCCCCCCCCTGGACTTTACAGTAACAGGTTGTTAGTTCACAATGCAGTGAAAAGGATTCGAAATAGGGTTTGAAAGATATTTAGACATACAAAAGGAATGCTGTTTTGTTGAATGTTTAAATGAGCTAGTGATTGCTGTAAAGAATAATTTATGTGGGAATTGAATACTGCGGCATAATTGTACCAGTCTGTTTGTGCATGCACGTTTCCATTTGGAAACAAATTGATCTGCCGTTATGCCTATTAACTGCAAGACCTTGTATAATCCCTCCTGAAATAGTCCCATGATACGTATTGGTTCATGTTGTTTACTTGCTGTAGATGGAAGTGTGTGTGTTTTGCTCAGTAGGGGTAGAGGCCTTTGGAGGCACTCATTAACTCAAATGTATTTCTCTCTTCCAGGGAGATCTCAGTTTTCCTAGGAAGCTGCTTGGGATTATTGAACCCTGGGTGGAGTGTGTGTTGGTGTTCGCATGTGTGGTGACTCAATTATGGCTCAGGTACTGCTTCTCAGTTGAGGATGTGAGTTCAATTTGCCATTCTGATGAGGGAGGTGCTTTAATGTTTTGGGACATTTTAGCTTCTGAAAACGGTAACCCTTCAGACGTGCTCCTTTAAAGGTGTTGCTGTACTGATACCATTTTCATAATGAAAGATGCTCAGCACTTTTGGCTGCCTCACATTTTAGGTCAATTCTGAAGGATAAGGAGGAGGCATGCAGTGAGTAGAGGACAGGCTAAAGAACAACCACTTCCAACAGAAGTACTTAAGATCTTAAAGGCAGATATCCTTTTATTTTCTGTTCAGGCAACTAAAGCTTTTTCACTTTCAAGTACTCTCAAATAAAGGCTGTGATACTAATCGTTTTAAATATAAAGCCTATAAGTGACTATTGTTGGCCAACAAATGTCACATAAATGTATTCAGGTCAAGCACATAAACTCTACAGTACACCAGTCTACAAAGAAATGGAGGGCAATGCCACTTAAAACACAACAGAGACAAAATAGCAAACAGCATAGAGTGCTGTCCATTAAATGAGAGGCAACTTGCTGAGAACCAACAATCTCCGATTGGTTGACCTTCAATAAATCAAATGTTGAATAACTAATTAAAGGCTGTGATTGCAGGTTTATTTTCCCCTACTGATAGCGGGGAGATTGGGCAGCGGGTATTGAAGTTGAGGATTTAATCATTGCTGACAATGAGTTTGCCTACACAACCACAGTTTGATCCATTAGACACGAGTGGCAGCTGAGATCCATGCACACTTACTATTGTGGTCAGCTTTAATTGAAATTGGTAACTGAGTGTGGAACATAATAACCCCCTGCGTCCATTCATGTACACACATACACGGATACACACATACACATGCTCGCGCACACACCCATTCCCTCTTGCAGGCAAGGTTTTTCTGTCCCCATCACACCAACATGTGACAGATTCCCCTGGACTAGTCAACCCAATGATGGAGTAGCCATTTCATTTAACCCAAGAGTTGTGCTAGGGTTTTAAAAATGGCATTGAAGAATAAAGACCAGAATGGCAGGCGTAACACATCTAAGACGTCGACTGTGATGAAACAACATTGCCTATTATAAACACATCTGGAGAAGCTAATATCTTGACTCAATAACTCCTACAGTATTCCTAGCCTGCGAACACACCACTGCAGTAGGTCAAGGGCCCTGCCTAATGAAAACCCTATCATCAGTGTGTGAACTGTCAATGGCGACCACCCTGGCTTGGTTCCCCTTACAATCCCGGGGCCTTTGAGGCACTACTCTCCTGTCGTGCATCCAACCTGCCGCATTATTGACCCCATAAGGAGACAGAACCCTGGTGTAGGAGAGAGTGCTGCCTAAATGACGTTGGAGGCCTGTTCCCCCAAACAACTGCCCCCTGTGGCGTATTCTCATTATTCAACATTAAACGCCCCACATGGCTCACCACAGTGTGGGGTTCTTTTTTCCCTCCATTTTCGACTCACCGCGGACCCTGAATGGCACACCTGTCTCCTGGCATATCCTTTGAAATAATAAGTGTGCTGTAATTGCAGGGGAGTGGGGATTTCATACATCACTTCCTGACCTTGGGAGTGACACAAACTTTAGAGGCTACATGTATGCCTCCTGAATGCATTTTTAATGTGGGCTAAAATGTGTTTGGGCATTATTCCGTGCCGGATGGCGGAAAGCGTCTGTGACAGTGCTAATGGTTACATTTTGCCAGGAATCATGAAGTGGCAGATACGATTGTCCCCTTTATCAAACTCTGAAAAGATCTGGTTGGAGAATAGATGGATTTATCGCCTTATTCAAATGCTAATGCAATCGGTGAAAAAATGAATTGAATTCACACATATGAAGATGCATTCATTATCCGGGTTATTGACAGCTTCGCTGGCAGTCACCCTAATGGAACTGTGGTGAAGTAGTTGGCTCAGAGCTAGCCTGAAAGAGGCTCAGTTAGCAGATTAACTTACATTGAGTTAGGCTAGTTCTCTGAATCTGCTAACAGAGGGTGAGTTAGTATGCTAAAAGAGGTTGATTTAGCAGCAGGCTAATCGGGGAAAGGAGGATACCTAGTCAGTTGTACAACTCAATGCATTCAACCAAAATGTGTCTTCTGCATTTAACCCAACACCTCTGAATTAGAGAGGTGGGGGTGGGCTGCCTTAATCAACATACATGTCATCAGCACCTGGGGATCAGTTGTTGGGGGTTAACTGCCTTGCTCAAGGGCAGAACGACAGATTTTTCAACCTTGCCAGCTTAGGGATTCAAACCAGCGACCTTTCAGTTACTGGTCCAACGCTCTTAACCACTAGGCTACCTGCCGCCTTTCAGAGGTAGCGTATCAAGGTAGCTTCTAGAGGTTGAGTTAGCAGCAGGCTCAGAGAGCTAGCCTAACTAAGCACTAAAAACAAACTGACACTGCAGGCCCTCAACAGAACCGGCCTAGCAACAGTTTATTGGCTGGATACAAGGTCAGACACCTCCCCCTCTTCTCTCTCTCCAATTGTTCCCCTGATCTTTCTTCTTCAGAAGTTCTTGGAGCTAACCCTGCATAACGAGGGTTAGGAGCGATGGGCGTTTCTCTATTTTATTCTCGCTCTCTTTTGTGTGAGGGCTGTCGACAGCTCACCTTCCAAAGCTGTAATCTCACCATGCTTGCGAACAACCAAGTGTTGGAACAAGTTGCCTTCTGTAATAACTTGGAAACCCTGCCAGTTTCTCATCTCAAAATAAGCAGTAATGAATTTAATTAGAAAGCTGTTGCATATCTCTGATACATTTATTTTTTAATTAACCCCATGTGAATACATTTAAAATAATAGGGGGTGAAAGTGTGGGAAAAAACACCCTAATGAAGTTATCTGTTAATTGGGATTGTTTCTGCAGCCAAACCACAGTGAGTTGGGGCCACCAGGAGCTAACAAATCGTGCTGTAAGCATCCCTGCCTACACAGAAAAGGGCCCATGCTGACTTCAAGTGTAAGAAATGCACCTCTGACGTGATGGAAATGACCGGCGGCCTGGAGAAAAGGCAGCCCTGTTCCAGGCCACTCTACTGAGACTCCCTACGCCGCGCTTGAAGCCAGGCCAGTGTTATTGCAGCCCTAATGCGGTCGCCTCATTTGGAGCGGATCAGGAGTAATTATGGTGGGGAAAGTGGCTGCCGATCACGGGGGTCAGGACACTTGTAACGTGAAAAGAGCAATTATTTCAGGAGACAAAACTCTCCCTTATCCCGGGCAGGGCCAGGGTCAATGCAAGGGACGGCTGGGCTCCGTTTCACCGGGGCTTATTAGCCGCAGCAAGCTGCAAAGTTTGCCAGAGTGCATCTCGTTAATGAACAGTCCCCTCCTCATCGGCACCAGGCCCTGCTCTACCCCACTTACCGGGGCTGTTAATTATGTCATAATCAGAGCATGCAAGCCCAGCAAGCACTTCTCACAGACCCAAGCATTCATAACACAACCGTCTGGAAATGTGGCTGTACTGTAGTATACTGTAAGAGATCACACCCAGACAGAACCCACAGGACTAGTCTAAAACATGCTGAATATAAAACCATGTGTCATTGACTGCATTGGCCTGTGAACGACTACTGCATGTGTTTATTCTGTCTTGGAGCGATATGCTCCAACTGCGGAGGGTAATATGAATCCTACAAAGTCTTGATTATGCTTATCATTTTGAATGCACTCATTTGTCTCCTTTCAGCTGGCCTATATTCCAGCTGATATTATGACCAGATGTCTTGTGTTTTGTCTTGGCAATAGAGGAGAATTGGTGTCTACAGGCTCAATTACAGTAATGATGTGAGCTGATTGAAAGGGGCTGATTCATGCAGACAATGGCAGGACATCTGCCTGCGATCCCCATTAACCTCCATGGCGGCTGCCTCGGCCCTGTCTGGGACAACATTCTATTCTGGATTGCCATGGCCACAGCGTTTACAGTGAGAGAGGGAACACAAAAGCCTGGGTTTACAGCTTCAGCCTCTTCCAAGCCACTGCAATATTCACCGGAAATTCTACTTGAGCAACGCCACCACTGGTTAAGGAGCTCAAATGGTTAGGCTACACCAACAGGACTGAACATTGCTTTTACCAACCCAGAATCTAGGATTTAATTTTGCCCACTCAACATAGTAGAAAGAAATGCCTAGTAATAAACACTAGATTATAATGACTGAATTGAAATGCTGTCCAAGAGAGCATGGTTCATTTTCGCATAGAGTTGATCTGTTAGGTGGTTTTTAAAGCCTATCATATCCTTATTGAGCGATGCTTAAACGAATCAGTGTATAGATTCATAGTGCCTGATTTAATGTGTCTGTCTGATGTCTTCTGCAGGAGTCAGTGAGTCACAGAGGAGATGATGAACACCGTTCAGTTGAATGCAGTTGTTAGTAATGTAGCATGTCATTTCTAGGGGCATCTCTCAGCGTCTGTCATTGCGGTTACCAGTCTCTTATTTACTGCAGTGAGCTGAGAGCAGTAATTATACGGGCCCCAGAGATGAGGTCCACTCAGCCCAGCCTCCCCAGAGACAAGACGCTGCCCGAGTGATGCTATTCAATCCCCTTCCCTCCGCAGGAACCTAGGGAGCCTGCGTCACATCAAGGTGTCACTCCACCTAATTGATCAAATGTATTTAATTCCAGAGAGTGACCCCACCCACCGGGTAGTGATGTACTGTACACATTTCTATTCAGACGTGCTTATTTAACAGATTAGCATGCAACCAGATGTATGATAGGAGAAGGAGAAAAGGGGATCGGAGGGCAAATCCTCCCCTCTTTCTCTCTCTCCATCTCTCCTTGCCTAATCTGAGGATGTGCCATGCAGATGTGATAATTGCATTTCAATGCTTTAAAATGTTTCCTCGAGTGCACCGAACAGCTTATTTTAGTTTTAAAACGTTAAATACATCAAAAGAGTTACCACAGATTTTATTTTTAGATAGCGGTAAAAACTGATCTTGAAATGGGCTTACATAGCATCCGATTTCTATCTCTATAATGGAAAGTACATGGTCTGACAGTTTCAATGAAGGAAAAAAAACTATACATATTCTTAAGAGATAAGGTCTTTAAAAAAGAAGAGGGGTGGAAAAAGACTGAGATGACATCCCTTACACCAAGTATTAATGACAAATTAATTTCTTTCTCGGGGAAAATATTTGGCAAGGCAAGAGCTCCCTCTTTAAAAGACAAAAATGCATTCCCTGTTGGAATATGAATCATGGTCTAGCGAGCTACGTTTTTTGGGACACCAAATGACACGGGAAGGTCAGTGGCACTTGTATCTGTTAAATGGATTGGATTAAGTGGAGGCTGCCTCTTCGGCTGCAGCCGTTTCCTTTTATAATGTAACTTTTTGTTCTCGGAGAGGCGGCAGGTTGGGAAGGCGCTGTTCCACTCAGGGATTTCACATGGTACTAAGTGTGGTGACAGGTGCAAAAAATGATTCTCCTGGTATTAAGGAAATTGACATGACATTTGTTTTATACATTCATTTATTCTGTCACTACTCTTTGTTTAGGAAATGCTACATGCAGTGTAGCTACTACTGGAGTTTTCTGAGCCAATTTTCCACAGGCTGTTTTGGTAGATGACTTCAAGCATGTGTTTCTTCCCTGAGACAGCAGGATCTGTGCAGTAAGCATCCTGGCTTCCTCATGTATCTGAGACTTTTCCTCTGTTCAGGCAGCAATCTCAGGCCCATAGAGGGAGCACTGTGTACATGGTGGTGGGGAGGAGTGTCAGACTCACTGCAGTTTCAAATCTGGGTTAGGGAATAGAACATTGCCACGTTGATGTTTAGGATGTCTCTCTCAACATAGGGAGAGCTCCAAAGAGGCCGGAACAGGGGACGTGCTGTATAGTCATTCCATAGACGAGGTAAAGCCCCCTCCTTTGCAGAGTTGATGTAAAGCACACACATGTTATGTAACAGGGTGGGTAAATGGTATGTGGGGGGGTGGTGGTCTAAACCAATTACGAGTGGTTCTCTGGAGGTGGGGAACGACCTTTGTGTATAATTAGTTATCTTATTTAAAGCAAAGATTTTGAGTAAAATAACTAATTAGCTGTCATAAAAGGCAAATTAAAGATTTTTGTGTGATCCCTGAGGGAATTGAGGAAACCCGATTTTGTTTTGCTATGCACATGCACAAACCACACAAACGCACACACACACACACACAGCACTCTCTCTCTCCTCATTAAGATTGTTTTTAGTTCTGTGGAAGGCTGACAGGCGAGCACTGTTGGCATACCTGCAGAGAGCTCCTCTAACAAGCCATGAGATGCAGGTAGAACAGACCACCCTTAGCTTGTGTGGCTTCAATTTGAAGCTTTTTAGCTTCATTTACACAGAACATTGGTAGTTATAGCGGGTTTTGTGATCCTAATGCGGCAGCTTCAAGGGGCCCGTTTTGGGGAGGGAGGAGGTGAGGGACCTGGAGGGTAGGCAGAACACTAATTGATGGTTCCCATCACCAGCGCTGGACCAATTAGCCTCCGCTTTCCACTTGTGATAAAGAAATGGGACGAAGGCTGAATACCACCAGAGCTCTTATTCACATACAAACCAAAGCCATCAATTTAACTAACAAGCTCACCCTCTCCCTTTCCCTTATTTTAAAAGGAGAGTTGCTAATTATATTACATTCACAGTATTACTGATGGTCAGAAATTGCTGAACAAATCTGGATCCAATAAGGGGTGTGTGTGTGTGGGAGACAGAGGGAAGGACAAAGGAAGAGAGACAGGAACATGTGCTTTGGTATTCAGCAGAACAAAGTACTTTGTGACAAAGTGCTATGAGGTTTTTGTGCAGGGGAAAACTACATGCTCAGAGAGGAGAATCAGGGGCATTGGGTGATACAACTGCCTAGCTATCAGCAGAGGCTCTGTTTATCATGGAAATAACTACTATGGTTCCAGTGAAACTACAGGGTGGCTGCCCAACACCACTGACATCCAAACACAACTACAGAGGACATCAACACACACATTGGAGCACTACTCTCCTGTAACTGCCATCTCTGACAAATATACTGTAGGTCAATAGCAACTGCCTTTACTAGAACACAACATCTCAACAACAGATCACACCTCCGAAGATAAAGACAAAACATCTAGAAAATGTACTAAAGTTATATAAATGCTACAGCGGGAAAAAGCTAGGAAATTCAATGAAAGCCTCCCAGCATACCATGTCTTTAAACCATCGGGCATTTGCCGTTTTTATAGGCACCCACATACAAAGCGATGGCCGTCCTCCCTCCCTGTGACGCAGGCTGCGTCCGGTTTTTGAGAGAAATGTGTTTTGAAAGCAGAGAGGCGAGCGGTGGCCGTCGTGTGTTCTATTAGACAGATCAATAGCTCAGTGTGTGAGAGTGTCTTAAGAGCTGTTGTCCTGTGCTTTCAGCTGTGGCAGACCTGTTAGTGCTACGGAGGGGTGCTGCCTGCCACTGCCTCTGTACCAGCAGTGGCCTGAGGGGGGCTTTTAGTCCAAACACAAATGTCAACCACACATAGACTATTAGTGTTTAGTGCAGTTATTAAATGGACTTTATTTGTCCTTTAGGAGGCTAAAAGGCACACTTAAAGGGGACCTGCGTGACAGCGGGGCAATTTGCGGGTTTAGTTACTCAGGCTCGCTCGTTGCTGACACATGAGTACAGATAAGTGTAAAAGAAGGAAAGGCTGTAATGCAGCGAGCGAGCGTGGTGTGTGTCTGTGTGAGTGCGCGCTGAGAGGCACTTAGGCCATAACATATCTCACTGGGGTCTGCGAGCAGCGTTCTTGTGGTCAGAGGCGTTTTAAAAGGTTAATGTTAATCTATACCAAACAAAGCCCATGAGAAGCTTTTACAGCTGTGGACAGTTCAGAGCAATGAGCGCTGATGAAATGGTAGGTGACTAACATAATATACAGCATGCTGTAAATACCACGGTAAGCAATATGAGGTCTGTCTGTGACTCTGTTACGAGTACAGCTTCAAATAATCAGTAGGCCTGCCTGCCTAGTGTGGTTTACCTGGTGTAATATAGCATCTGTTTCTATGGGAGCAGCAAGTGCCGTGAATGTAGTCCAATGTGATCTGTGTGCCTATCTGAACGGAAGAGTGTTCATGTTAATGCATATGAGCAGAGGCAGTGCACTGTGGCCCTCTCTCTCGTGAGGCCCTGCTGCCTCAAGACGCTGTAGCAGCAGCGTTATCGAAAAGAGAACATGAAAAGTCACTGGTGTTCCTGGGCAGTGAATCACGCCGCGGCGTTTGTCTCCTTATCGCTACAGGTGTGCCGATGCTCTCCGTCCAGCCCAAAGGGAAACAGAAGGGGTGCGCTGGCTGCAATCGCAAGATTAAAGACCGCTACCTGCTCAAGGCCCTGGACAAATACTGGCACGAGGACTGTCTGAAATGTGCCTGCTGCGACTGTCGCCTGGGGGAGGTGGGCTCCACCCTCTACACGAAAGCCAACCTCATCCTCTGTCGCAGGGACTACCTGAGGTAAGAGAAGCCACAGTCAGTCGCCCCTCATAGAACAGAAAGGCCGCACACCACCTAGAGCTGTGTCATTAAAAAGTGCTCGCTCTCTCACTACTGCTAGGGTAACGCCACCATGAATGTCTATGAACCTGCCTCTCACTAGAGCTCTCTATTTGGGTCCATTTGTATGTGAACCAGTGTTTTTCTCGAGCTTTTAGAAGACATTTCCTCCCAGGCTGTTTTGGTAGATCAAGCGCCTGTTTGTTCCTCATTATAGGATATCGATGCTGACTAGATGTGTGTCAATTAAGCCTGAATCCCATTATGCTCATGTGTGACTCTCCTCAGGCTCTGATCTGAAGCCTTGGGAAGGCGGAGCGGAAAGTTTCCAATTCCACGTTTGTATGTTTTTAGCTCTCTTAAAAATTGAAACATTTTTTTTTTTTGTTGCTTGTTTACATAAACACAACACTCTCTCCCCTCGCGGTACAGACCTGGTTTCAGTAACAGTAGAGATGGGTCATGTTGTGTTCTGGGACGACTCCAGGCAGGCTAGCTTCAACTTTAGTGTCTGTGGCTCAATGTTTTCCCCCTGTACCCTGCCATCTGCTTCCTAAATTTAACATGATCATTTCCTGGGTGTTAAGTCACATTCGGGGCTTCTGAATGAGATCCTACCATTTACCCCTGAGACCATCCCCTGGGGGCCAGCCTAGAGACCTTGCTGCCCCTGGCCTCTCCCTGTCTCTCCCCTCCCTCTCCCACCCTGCCCCTCCAGCAGGTCCCAACCGAGAGGGGCTTAGGGGCTGGGCGTTGAGAGGAGCCATTACCATCCATCAGCTCCCACCAAGAGTTAATGCTGTTAAGATGCAGTGAGAGAGGTTCACTAAGACTGCTGCTGCCCCCAGAAGGGGCAGATGGTGCAGATGAGGTCATAATAAACGGAGCAAATGACAAGAGAAGGCAAAAATTATTAAGCCAAGAGTGGCGCTTTTGACATGGTTAAATATGATCCCCTAAAAGGGCCGGCTTCTCCCTCCCTCTCTCTGATTGATTTCTCCCCCATTATGAAGGCCTTATCGTGGACATCAGCTCCCTGATGAAAATGTGTTCCTATGGGCTAACTGGCCTGACAGGCAGCTCTGCAGAAAGCAAACTCATAGCAAGACTAGGGCCGAGCGGTGAGAGAGGAGGGAAGAAAATGAGGGGCAGAGGGGGCTAGAGTGGGAGGGAAGAAGCAAGGGAGCGAAACGTAAAGTAGGAGAGGCGAGGGAGAGATGGGCTTTCTGTGTTTCTGCCTGGGCCCTGATGGCCTAATGAAATCCAGCCCACTCGTCTGCTCTTCAGCCTGAGACAAATGCATGCCACTTAATGGCTGGAGATGTTTGAGATGAATTCTATTATGGAACAAATTAAAAATGTTCCCTTTCTCAGCAGCAAGGGAAGAGACAGTTTTAGAGCCTATAGTTTTAAAGTAGGTGACGCATGCTCCATACGGCCTTGTAATCCCCTCACAGAGCCCCCGTCCTGCACGGAGAGGGGAACACTTCCCCTCACCGCCATTAATGAAGTGGAATCCTCCTGTATGGAGCTGCAGTTCATTAGAGACATGCAGTCAGGGTGGATCAAACACACTTTATTTCCCTGGGTTTGGAGCCCTGCCATGCGCACATTAATTATGATAGGAGCTCCGTCTGTGTTCGTCCTTCAGGAGCTCAGGAGCACCGGTAACATCTTGTGCACACCCCCCTTCCCCCCGCTCTCCCCTGCCTGGCCTGCCAGCAGCGTCTTCTAAAACCTCAGATCAGAAGTTTCTGAATCCACTTGACATTCTATTCCCTCCGTTGTAAAAGACTGGGTTGGTTTATTAGCAGTTTTACCACACTTTCATTATCACGCAGAACAATAGATTAATTAGGTGTTTCATTTTTGTCTGGGACTCAGGATCTGGCGACCTCGTCAAAGAAGGTTGACAAGCCAGTCATGCTTTTGATCGCCCGAACCCCAAGCCTGACATCGTTTTATCTTCTCACTCACAAATATTTTAGGGGGAACATACTGTATCAGTCATCTACTTATCAAAGTAGAGTGCCTTTATTTGAAATTTAAAAGCACTTTTTTTCAAGCTAATGGACTTTGTAAGTTACGCAGTACCATCAGCACTGCAATGGAGGTAGATATTAAACTGTAATTAAAACATCTTATTATCTGTGGATGTATTAATGTATGTCAAACATCTCTGCCACCCACTGGAGATTTAAAAAATATATATATACAGTATATATTTTTTAAATGTATAACTATAATAAAACATTTACTTCTTTCCTCAAATAAAGTAGTAACATTTTCTGGCAACATTTTTAAATATATATTATAGCAAGCTTTACACCTTCAAAGACACAACTGTTGAGGAAGGTCAAAACACGCCTTACATTAATTAATACAGTAGCTCTCCTTTCTATGAAATCGGACAAACTGTAAATTTGAGCGGTGAATCTCAGAGTTTAGAACAGAGTAGAAGACTTGAAGAGCTCAAGTCCAATCTCAATGAACAGAAGACATGCAGATGATGCCGGCATGCAGGGGGAGAGTTTGAAGTTAGCGAAGCAGCAAGTTCAAACGGCTAAAGAAAGCACACCTGTCTCTCCAGATCCACGCTAAAT